>NC_044991.1:71322158-71984430 GCF_008728515.1 Papio anubis
AGAAGAAGAAGAAGAATTACTAGTAATAGCAGCAGCAGCAGTAGTAATAGTAGTAACTGTGATGTAGGCACCTGGTCAAGACAGCCTGGAGTGAATGTTCTGACACATGGGGTGCCCTGGCATCTGTTGCCCTACATGAGGGTCTTACCTGCAGTTGGTCTATGGACAAAATATGACTCCCCGCTCAGTCCAGGCTCTGTCAGTGACTTGCCGTGTGATCCTTACAAATCACGACACTCTCTCCAGACCTGTTTCCCCATAGGAAAAACAGGGGGCCAGATGAGCTGATATCTTAGAGTGCCTCCATCTCTGACAACCTAAGGAGTTATTTCCTCAGGCTTCTTCAGAGACCCCCTCCTTCCTTCCCTGAGCTCCTTCAGGAATTCTGAATCATTGCATTCACTCATATCCAATAGACAAATGTTCCCTGCCGCATCCCTGTTGACTAGCATCTCCCCTCAGCTGGCTCATCTGCAGTGATGGGAAGTTCACTCTTTCATGGTGGGAGCAGTGTGGTTCTGTAAGAGAGCACAGGCTCTGGGTTTCAGTCCCAGCTCTGTCCTTCCCTCACTGTGATACCTTGAACCAATCATTCCATCTCCCCAAGGCTCAATTTTCCTCATCTGCAAAATGGGTGGACGAATACATACATCATGGAGATATTGTGAAGAATTGAAAATAACAGTGCATTTACCATCTGCTCACATCATGCTGGGAATTGTTCTAAGTTCCGTGTTCATATTTTCAATCTGAAGAGGCAGGTAATATAGTATTCATCACCCCCAGAAAAGAAAGAAAGTTCTAGATGTTAAGGGACAGAGCCAAGATGTGAACCAGCAACCATGTGCTGAACCATACAGCTGTTCTGCCACCACATACAGGAGGTGAAGGGCTTAGCACAGGGTCTGACCTATGGCCACCTGACTCCATTGAGTGTACCAGCAAGACAGGCCGACAGATCGAGAGGGAGTGGGAACTTTGGCCTCCATAGGCATAGTCAGAGTTTTGCACAAAGCAAGAACCTAAGAGCTATTTTAATTTCAGCATACATGCAAGTTTCATGTTTTACAGTTTAGGTATTATTTGTATTTTTAGTTCTTATTTGGCGGAGAGCATCTTCATATCACTTTTTCAGGCGTGGCACCTTCAAAGGTCATCATCTGGGCCTGCATCTCTTCCAGAACAGCTGGGTCTTCTGTGGGTCCATCAGATTATGAAACTTCCCTTCTTGCCCGAATCCCAAATCTGACCCCCATGGTTCCTAGGTCCCCTCCCTTACACTGCCCTAGAAGAGTCCTGCAGAGACCTCAAGGCAGTGGACCAGCAATGCTCTTAAGTTCATGCATGGTACAAAACACCTTAAATGCATTCCGGGCATGGCAGGAGACCCATCAGACTTCCTAGAGCTGCCTGTGGTCAAGACTGGAAGAGGAGGCATCAGCCTGGCTGTGTCCTACCCCTGAGCCAACGGGGGGTGCTGTCTTCGACCAACCCTACCTGGCTCTGAGTCTCCAATCCTGGGGCTCCGGAAGCTGCCTCCTTTGCAAACCATCCAAAGTGAGTTTAATACAGGCACCCCCGACCCCAACTCATCCAACACACACAAACACACACACACACACACAGTGTCTGCAGACCGGCCAACTGGGCTGGCTACCCACCTGCTCTCCCTCTGTGGGTTTTTATCAAAGGCTACAGATTAAAACAATTCCCTCCTCATTCCCACTCCCACCTCCCCTTCTGTGGTTCCTCTAAGCCCATCCTTCCTGGAATCCCAGCATCATTCCAGAGTTTTGAAAACTTTTTTTTTTTTTTCCAGATGGAGTCTTGCTCTGTCACCCAGGCTGGAGTGCAGTGGCTTGATCTCGGCTCACTGCAACCTCCGCCTCCCGGGTTCAAGTGCTTCTCCTGCCTCAGTCTCCCAACTAGCTGGGTTTACAGGCACGTGCCACCACACTTGGCTAATTTTTGTATTTTCTTTTTTAGTAGAGATGGGGTTTTGCCATGTCGGCCAGGCTGGTCTCAAACTCCTGACCTCAAGTGATCCACCTGCCTCAGCCTCCTCTAACATGCTGGGATTACAGGTGTGAGCCACCATGCCCAGCCTAAAACCTCTTTATCACTATAATCTATCTCATTTGAGCCTCACAACTGCATTGCCTATGAAGGCTGTAGGGCAGGGATTGCAGTCTCCTCAGCAGGAGGAAACTGAGGCATAGAAAAAGGGAGTGAGGGAGCACACGGCCCATCAGTGACAGGGCTGGGTTGGGTGGGGGAGCCAGGCTCCTGAGGACAGGGTGTGCCTGAACTCAAGCCTACTGTTGGTTGAGGGACCCTCTTCTCCAACCCCCTCGCTGGGAACCACCAACTTTGAGAGTAACTTCATGGGCAGTGCTTATTCCTAAAAAGTCAAGAGAACTGCTTTCCTGCCACCAACTTGCTGTGTGTGTGACCTTGGGCAAGTCCCTCTGCTCTAAGCCTCTGTGGAGTGTGGAGATCACATCAGGGTCCCCCACTGATTGAGATATTCTGACTAAACAACTAGTATCTGAATCACCTCCACCCCTTTGGGGTCCCTGGGATCCTCTATCAAAATGCAAGAGGGCTTGTAGCAGAGCTAACAGCACCGCAATTTGGTAACAACACTCGTCTCCATTTCTCCACTGCTTTCTACAGCCTCAATATCTAATGTAATCCCCACTACCAGGAGGTAGGCACTGTTATTATCCCCATTTTATAGATAAGAAAACTGAGGCTCAGAGAAGTGAAGAAAGTGACCAGGCTAGCACTGGAGACTAGGGGGACTCCACCTCAAAGGGCGGGCTCTTGATTCTACTGTCAGCTACTCATAGAAGTTTCTGGAAGTTTGCTTTAGAAACTCCACTGTAGAAACTCTGTGGCCCTTGAGCCCCCATTCAAACTGAAGCCCTTCAGCTGCCCCTCAAGTATCGTGAGAATGAGGACACAGACGGACAGGACCCACATCTCCCAGCCTCTTTCCACCCACCCTCCTTGAGCCAGCCCCTCATCCTGGACCCACAAGCACACTGCAGCCCAGCCAGAGCCCGTGAGCAGATGCAGATTTATTATTGCACAGACTGCAGCATCCTGAACCCCAACCCCAAACACCAGCCCCCAAACTAGGCCTGGGAGCTTTGGCAGGCACAGGCTTGTCTCCAGCACCAGCCAACAAAAAACAGGACAAGAATCTCTGAGACTGAGCCTGGAGCCCGTCAGCACTGAGCAGTGCCCCTGCCCCATTCCCCTCATGCTCCAGGCGTCTTGAGAAGCTCAGATGCAGATACAGAGCTGTGGGCCATGGCCAGCTGAGGATGGAAGAATCTGCAGGTTCTCCTCCATGAAAATGCAGTCCCAGATTCCAGCCAAGTCACAAGGTCCCAGCAGGGCTTGAAACAGCAAGTGTGAAGCTAAGGGAGAAGGTTCCCAAGCACTGAGGGGAAATGGGGAAGCCGACCCCATCAGAAGCAAACTCCTAGGTCCCAGAGCTGCCTGGGGAGGCCCTGCCACAAAGCCAAAGCCCCCAAGGTCCACAGAAATGAAGGGAGGACAGCAGCAGTTCCCTCTGGCTCAGCTTGGAGGCCACGTCCTTCCCCAGGCTTGGAGGGGCCTGGAAGTTCTTTCCCTCCATCCTCCTGGAGGCAAGAAACCATGGCCTTTGGCCCTCCCCCGACCCCCAGGAAACGCAAGGGCCCAGAGACCTAGTGTGGTACAAAACATCTTTAAGTGAGGTACATCCAAGTCTTCTGCCAAGTAAGCCAAAGGGGCTTATAACTGCACCCAGGCTGTACCCAGTTGGAGCCCCAGGCTTGCTCCTCTCCTGCTGGGAAATGCTTCTTGACAAGCAGCGTGTCTTCCCCAGGGACATCTCCCTGGGCTTCCATGGGCTTCTGTGCTCCCCTGAGCTTTCGGTGGGCCTTGATGGGGGAGGAGACAAGCCATTCCACAGGGCATCACAGAAGATTTCTCTCACCGGTCCCAGGCCTCCTGCAGGTGACCCTCTAGCATCCCCAGCACACGGGAAACCCCAAATGCAATCCCAGTCTCAGACACACTCCAAAGCAGGCCATCATCACTGCACCTTAACCCCTCTTCCCACCCCCGCCCCTTGGCCACCTGGCCAGCGGCTTCCCAGCCAGAGGCTCTATGGGGTCTCCCCTCATCTATTGGTCCAGAAGGGAAGTTGACTGGACTGGTGGGAAGAGACACAGCACTGTGTTCTGGGATATTCAAACTGACCTTGTCCATTTCCTCTACTGTCACCCAGAACATCTACAGGCAAGGGAGACAGTGCGGAGTGCAGACTGCACAAGGACAGGCCTCTGCACTGGTCTGAGGGGGTCTCAGCACCCACCCCACCCAGCTTCCCTGGGAGGCCTCAGCCCACAGCCAAAGGATTAAATCAAAGCGGGGCAGGGTGGGAGGAATGGGGATGGGATTGAATATTAACATCCTGGTTAGGTGACATCTCCCAAAACACACAAAAGCCCAGGGAGGGGACAACCTAGGGAAAGGCAAGGGAGTAGAGGAGGGCAGGGGACAGGAGCAGATCAGGAAGCTCAAGAGATCAGGGTGCTTCTCTCTGGGCTCTCCTTGCCCCTGGGCAGAGAGCTCCTGAAGGAGCCCAGGACATTCCATTCCTCTTGGCATCACCACCGCCACCCAGCACAGGCACCATGGGAGGCCTCTTGAAACTCTTGTTGGGTGAATGTGAACTGGACCGCGGGGCTCCAGGTCCAGAGTCCAGTCCTCTTTGGCCACCCTGCCTGGCACTGCAAAAAGACGGTCCTCATGTCCTCAGCAGGAACTTCTGGCTCTGCAAACAGACAGCAAAAGGGTCAGGTGAGGGAGGGAGGGCAGTGGCTGGGACGCCAAGCCAGGTGCAGGGCTCAAGCCTCAGGGTTCATCTTCTCTGGGGCAAGATCCCACCTCTGCATCCCCCCAGACAGCCTTGTCCCTTGGTTCTGATACTCAGCAGGTCACAAACAGGTCCCTGAGGCCTCTCCTGGCTCTGGCTGCCTGCCTCTGTTTATTTGCACATGCTGTTCCCTTTGCTGGTGCACTCATCTCTTCCCTCTTCCTCCTACACTGTCATCTGGTTCACTCCTTTTCACCCTTCAGGTCATTAAAGGAATCAGTGCCTGCAGGAAACATTCCCAGCGCCCCTGTGAAACATGGCACCTGCAGAGCTCAAGCGTTCACCCCCACGGCAGCACCTACCAGGCTGGTATTGTCATTGACTGTTTACGTGGTGACAGCATAGACTCTTCAGGAGCTGATTAAGAACCTCTAGCCCAAACTAAGCTAGGATCAAACAGGGGGGCCTGGGGAAAAGGCAGAAACCCTGTTATTATCGCCAAGCATGGGACTGAGGCTGTGAAGGCTGGTTCCAGCAGGGGGAAGATTTTGTCTTGTAGATGCTTCATCTTGAGAGCAGTGAGGGCCACTCTCCTTCAGCCCAGCCCAGCCCACTCCACTTCATGGGAATTTACCCAAGCCCCCAGCTCCATCATGGGGAGAAAACTGAGGGAACCAACGGGCAGAGGAACGGGAGGAGGCTGGGGGACCAAGGGATTAAAGACTGAAGTGGGGAAGAGAGAAAGGGAGCACAGAGATGAGTGTCCCACCATCCCAGGTGAGCTCAGTCTACACCTGTTGTGCTTAATGTTTGAACTGCAAGACTTTTCTGTCATGGGCTCTAAGTTCAGGGTTACTTTCATTGTGTTCACCACGTTCTGAAAGCAGCAGTGAGTCCTTGCGGTATACCCAGCTCCCGCCAGAGCATTACATGTTGACCAAATGAATGAGTGAATGAAGCCCTCAGTGCTCACCTGACAGAGAGCAGGTGCTCTGCAAACATTGTACTAATGAAAGTAAGAGTGTGTGTGTGTCTGTGTGTGTGTGTGTGTGTGTTGGTATCAAATTACACTCTAGGTCCTGGCTTCTGCAGGTGGGTGGACCTCAATTAGTCACAGGACTGTCATCCAAGTACTGGGTAGGTCCCTCCTCCCACCACCCTGGCTCCGAACTCCCCAGGGGCTCCTACCCCTAACCCCTCCTCCAGCCAGTTGGCTGCACCTGGTAGGCGAGGGTCAGGTCAGGAGGTGAACGAAGAGGATGGCCAGGCCGATGTTCAGCAGGATCACCATGCAGATGAGGATGGTGTTGGGGACCTGGGAGCGGTAGAGAGAGGCTGCCTGAGTCCCCATGGCCTCTGAGACACCCCCCACCCAGGTCACAGCAAGGCTGGACAGAGCAAGAACTTCTGGATGGACCTTCGTAACAACATTGCCGTCTTTGTTCACTGTTGTATCCTGTCACCTGGATGGCAGACCATCACAGCTGAAAGGCCACTTAGACACAACCAAATCCCTCAGGGCCCAGGGAAGGACAAGATCATGCTCCATGTCATATAGTGTGTGGATCAGGCCTGGAACCCAGGCATCCTGCCTTCTTTACTGCTAATTCCCCTTGGGACGCATTCTTCTGTCCCTCAGAGCCCAGCCTCAGTCTTTGTTGCTGCGGTTCCTAGCTCCCTGCCTCCCATAAGTCAGGAGGTCTATAACCCAAGTCCTGTTGGGCCCTTCTTCCACCTCCAGGAAGCCCTCACTGCGACACCTTATAGCAGATGCTGCTGGTGCCCAGCCCAAACCCCTGACTGGGCAAATGGACCCACCCTCCAGCTGCTCAGGCTCCCAGCTGCCCCCTGCTCATGAGAACTGCCTCTGCCAATGGGATACCAGGTGCAAAGGCAGGAGGACTCCATGGGGCCATTTATACTCCAAAGTCCTCTGTGGACCAGGCCAAGGCTATACTCCCCTAATCCCCAGCCCTGCTGCATTTTCCCCTGCTCTATCCTGCTTCGGTCTTTCGCACCCCCAAATCCCCCGCCCATGAGTCCTGCCTCAAGCCCTGCTACCTCTAGGGAACCCGACCTTAGGCACACCTTCTCTGACAGCCTCACCTCTTCCACCTCCACCTCTGCCTCTGCCGCCAGCGCTGCCTCCTTCCGTGCCTTCTTCTTGGCCCCGGCCTTGGTCAGCCCTCGGGCCTCAGTCTTACGGGCCTTGGCCCTGGGCTCGGCTTTGGGGTTGATGGGCTTGGGCTCCAGCTTGGCGGGGGTCTCGCGTGCAGGGTCGGGGCCTCGGAGCGTGGGGGCCTGCAGCGGGGCGGTGGCCGGCGACGAGGGCGCGGACTCGGACCCGGAGACCTCGGGCTCGGGCTGGTCCTCGAAGGGCGGAGGCTCCGGCGGCATGGTGCGGACAGCATAGCTGTGGTAGCCCTGGTAAAGCGCCACCTCCGGCTCCCGCGACTGCGCAGGCGGCGCCTGCAGAGCCTCGATGGCCATGCGCTCCGTGGCTGGACGCGCGGGGCTGCGGCGGCCCGCGACCTCGGAAGGAGTGACTGGCCGGCTGCCCTCGCTGCTGGGCTCGCCGTTCCAGGCGCCCGGACTCAGCAGGCCGTCCTTGGATGCCCCGGGCCGGGGCCGCTTGGGCTGCGGGGGCGTCCCGGCAGGTGACGGGGGGCCACCCTCCGGCCGAGGGGTCTCACGCTCGTGCAGCTGAGGACTCTCGCGGGGCGGCTCTGGGAGGCCCGCTGCGCCGGCGCCCCGGTCGGGGGGCTCCAGCAGGCTCTCCGAGTTCTCCAGGATCTCCTGCAGCAGCCGGCGCTTCTGATATTCTGGACCTGCCAGGGGCACACAGGGAGGCTGGGTTCAAACCCGGCACCACTGTTGGGCGATCCTGAGCCAGCCACTTCACCTCTCGAGCCTCATTCATGGGCTCAGTAGGCACTCACATAGCACTGAGCAAGTGCCAGGCACTGTTCTAAACGCTTTCCAAATATTAACTCATCGAATCCTTGTAGTAACCCTATGAAGTTGATGCTACTGTGAACCTCAAAGGGAGGCTCTGAGAGGTTACATCACTTGCCCAAAGTCACACAGCTGTCAAAGGGCAGAGCCAGGACTAGTACCCAGCAGTCTGGCTCCAGAGGCGATGTCCTTTACTATGGCACGAGTCTCTTTCCATTCCCTTATCTGAAACATGGGCCTGATCATACCTATTTTATAAATACTAATGTAAGGATTGAGAAAATGTATGTCAAAGGCAGAGCTCAGGGCCCGGCACCGGCATAGACCAGCAGGGGGAGTGCTGTGACCAGAAGTGAGGGATCCTCCCAAGCACAGGTTTTTGCTCCTAGGTTTTCCATCTGGCCTCCTTTGGCCTCCTTTCTGCAGCCAGGATCACGTTTAGAAAATGCACATCTGATCACGTCATTAACTTAAATTTAAAAATGTTTCATTAACATTAAAACATGGCTGGGCATGGTGGCTCACACCTGTAATCCCAACACTTTGGGAGGCTGAGGAGGGCGGATCACAAGGTCAGGAGATGGAGACCATCCTGGCCAACATGGTGAAACCCTGTTTCTCTAAAAATACAAAAATTAGCTGGGTGTGGTGGCGTGTGCCTGTAGTCCCAGCTACTCAGGAGGCTGAGGCAGGAGAATTACTTGAACCAGGGAGTCGGCAGTTACAGTGAGTGAGCCGAGATGGTGCCACTGCACTCCAGCCTAGTGACAGAATGAGACTCCATCTCAAACAAACAAACAAAAAAACCCAAAACCTTCATTGCAGAGAATGCCCACCTCTGTCCCTCAGGGGCTCCCACCACTCTATCCATGTGCCAGATCTCTACCAAGGCCAGGAGGTCCTCCTTACTCTGCAGCCTCGATTCTCGGGATCCACGGCCTACTTTGTGATCTGGCTTCCTGGCATGCTGCTCTGTCCGAGTTTCTGTGCCTTTGCGCCTCCTCCACTCATCTCACCCAGCACTATCTGGTGCAGCAGCTCTCAAAGTGCAGTCTCAGACTAGCAGTAGCCGCGTTGCCTGATCCTTAGAAATGCACGTTCATTCATGGGCTCCACCTGAGACCTACTGAATCAGAAACTCTTGGGGTGGGCCCAGAAATCTGTGTCAAATTTGAGACCCACTGACTTGATAGACTCTTGTTCAGCCTGCAAGATTCAGCTCAAATGGCCTCTCCTGAGGGCAGCCTTCTCTAACACTTCCTCTTGCCTAACTGCTTCCTGTGAGCTCCGTCCGCTCCCATTCTAACCACACAGTGCTCATCCTGCTGTGCACAATGGAACCGTAATCATGAGACAACAGCCACAGTCACTGAGAGCTTACTGAGGACTGGGAATGTACCTTACATGCATGTAATCCATCCACAAAAAAGCAGGTACAGTTCTTACTCCCATTTTACAGATCAGGAAACTGAGGTTTACTGAGGTTTACAGAGGTTAAACACCTCACTCAAAGTCTCACAGCTGGGAAGCAGCAGAATCAGGGTTTGAACGAATGCAGAGTCTGTTTATTGTACCTAGCTCTGTTGTTTTTGTGACTCTCTGCTCCCCTAGATTTTGGACCCCACTTATGTAACCCGAGCCCGGCACAGTGCCTGACACATGGACAGTGCTCAATGCTTGACTGAAACTGTTGGGCAAGTGCAAGAAGCCATTTTTCCCTCTCATCCACCAGTGACTTCTCCCCTCTAAGCTTCACCAGCTCCAGCTGTCTTCCCTGCTCAGATCAGAGAGAAAAGACCACTTGGAGTGCCTCTGCTGCCCTCCCCACGAGCTCAGCATGCAGGCAGAGATGTGTCTCCCCACCTACCCCTGCATCATCCCATCCCACATTTGCATCAGCCCATCCCACATTTGCACCATGCCCCAGTTTCCGAGAGTCACAGGCATCCAGGAAACCACTTGGACATCTCAGATTCCAGTAAGCAGAGAAAAGCACCCACCCTAGGGATAGCCCTACCCTGCCCATCATTCCCTGGCTGGCCCTACCTGGCTGGTAGAAGTCCGGAGCCAGCTCCCTGGCCAAAGTGCGAGCAATGTTGGACTCCTGGTTGGCAGCCAGGGCGGCCTGTTCCGCTGCCTCAGCTTTGGCCTTGGCGTGGCTTGTCCTATGGAGACAATGTGGCAGAAGACTCAGGATCCTTCCAGAGAACCAGGCTTCTGCCCCTTCTCCCCAACCCACAAAGAGACATGCTAAACAGAGCGTTCTTTCACTCAGGCAGTCAATGAATATTTATTGAGCCTCATGGCCCAGACTGCTATGCACTCTCCAGATCATTTCTTCTTCTTTCTGAGCACACAGATACACTACCTTTCCCAGTCTCCCTTGTGGTTAGGTGTGGTCAAGTGACTGAGTTCTGGCCAGTGCATTATGGGAAGACATCATGTATGCTATTTCCAGGCTTGGCCCATAAAAACCTCTGTGACTTCTCTTTTTTCCCCAGCATCGCTGGTTGAATGCAGAGCAGGCTGAGACCCCAGAATAGGGAACTTAACCTCTGTGTCACAGATCCCTTTGGCAGTGTGGTGAAGCCTATGAAATCCTTCTCAGAATAATGTTTTCAAATGCATAAAATACATAGGATTACAAAAGGATGCAGTTACTTGACATACTGTTTCCAAAATATTTAAAACAACACATTTGTAAAATAATAATCTATATATTTATAATCACATTAAACAAAATATCAGGTCTGTTAACTACTGTAATTTTAAAGTATAGATTAGCATAAAGGATATTTCAAGGATATCTAATTACAACATGTAATACGACATGAAAATATGTGAGATTTCTATTGGTGACAAAGTCACAGCTGCTACTACTACTATTATGGTTTATTGCCCATTTCCATAATTGAAGAGAAGGCTACATTTCAGTTGGAGTTAATAAAAATATAGATGTAGCTTTTCCCATTGTAGAGGGTACTTCTGGTGCCCTATGCAGATCCCTTCACTGGGCAAATGTGCCCACCCCCGGCTGATGTGAGTGTTGGCTGCTAACGGCTCCTTACTACCCCAGAGAACTGTAGCCCATAGAAGCCACCTTGTTCCAGAAGTTAAAATGCTGCCCTGCCTACCCCTAAACCCAGGCAGCCCATACCAATGACTGGTACTGGTCAGCCTCCTCTTGCCTCAAGAGGAAGGAACTTCAGCTGCAGCAAGTACAATCCACGCTCCAGAGTCCTTCCTGGACTGGCTGAAGCAGGTCTCCAGCTGAGACCACATCTTTGCTCAGCTCCTTCCCTACGCCATCCTGCGTGTCATTCTCCTCTCTCCTGAAAGCCTCCCTCAATAAATCACTTACACAAGAATCCCCACTTCAGGCTCCACTTCTGGCGAATCTAACCCTCACCATCCAAGTTCATGGACACCTGAAATCTATCCACAGACCCTCCCATGGACTCCAAGTTAAGAAATCTGAGCCTATAAAATGATTGCGTGGAGCAAAGCCCCTTCCCACAGCCCCACAGTTGCACGTGACAGGAGCAAATCTTAAACATTCATTGTGTTAAGTACCTGAGATTTGGGGGATGTCTGTTTCAGCTGTTAGCCTAGCTTAACTCACAGAAAAACCCACTAAAGTAATAACAGTCCAGTTTCTGAATGGGCCAGGCATGGTTCTAAAGGAGTTATGAAGATTATCTCATATGCTCATTCTAATGGCTTAGGAAGCTGGTGCTGTTATTACTCTCCCTATTTTACAGTAAAGAAAATTGAAGCGCAAACAGGTTAAGCAATTTGCCCAAGGTCACAGAGTCCTGAAGTGCAGGAGCTGGGATTTTGAACCCAGGCAACGTAACTCTAGGGCAGTGGTGTCCAATCTTTTGGCTTCCGTGGGCCACATGGGAAGAAGAAGAATTGTCATGGACCACACAGAAAATACACTAACGATAGCTGATAAGCTCAAAAAAAAAAAAAAAAAAATCACACACACAAAAAAATCCCATATCATTTTAAGAGAGTTTATGAATTCATGTTGGGCGGCACTAAAAGCCGTCCTGGGCTGCATACAGCCCACGGGTTAGACAAGCTTGCTCTATACCAGCAGCTGAGCATGTGCCAGAGCCTCTGCCAGGAGCTAAGCATGGCCAGGAACTGAGGACAGAGACTCTGTGGACCAGAAAGGCCACTGTCGGATGAGGGAGCTGGCTAGTAAAAGACACAAAAACTATTTAATAAAATGCAATGAAATAAAAAGTACCGAATTATAACTGTGAAATATGCCGCGAAGGAGGAATAGAGAATACAATGAAAATGCAGGACAGAAAGACTTAATGTTGATGGGTGGTGGAGGTGGGCTGGTCAGGAAAGGATTCCTTGAGGAAGTTGACATTTGAGTTGAGACTTGAAGAAACACATACATTAGGCCCATAAGAGGTGGGTGGGTCAATGAACCAGGTAGACAGAAGGGCACATGCAAGGACTCTGACACTGAGGAAGAGCTTGGTGCCTTCGATGAGTTTCAAAGCCAAGTCAGAGTGTCCACTCTCTACAGATGAGTTAATTCCTTGGGGAATTGATGTGTGTGTGTCTTTATCTCAGTCTCCAGCAGAGAACTGGGTGCACAATAAGGAGGATAAATTCCCTTAAGCTTCTACTATGCACCAGGCCTTTTATCCCTTACAAACCTCAAAACTGTGAGTAGTGAGGTAGTGTTTACCTGTCCCTACTTCACAGGTGGGGAAATAGGTTCAGAAAGGTGTCTTGCTCAAGGAAACAAAATAGAGTTAACATTTACAAAGCACTTAATACATGTCAAGGGCTTTACAGAAATTAACATATTTAACCCCCCAATAACTCTACAGGGTAGATGTTATTCCCATCATCCCTCTCTACAGAGGAGACATCCAAGGCACAGGAGGGTTCGAAAGAACCCAGGCCAGCGCGGTGGCTCGTGCCTGTAATCCCAGCACTTTGGGAGGCTGAGGCAGGAAGATCACTTGAGCTCAGGAGTTCAAGACCAGCCTAAGCAACATAGCAAGACCCTGTCTCTACTAAAAATTAAAAAAAAAAAAAAAAATAGCCAGGTGTGGCGGCGCACGCCTGTAGTCCCAGCTACTCAGGAGGCTGAGGTGTCGGGGATTGCTTGAACCTAGGGGACCAAGGCTGCAGTGAGCTATTATCGCCCCATTGCACTCCAGCCTGGGCAACTGAGCAAGACCGCGTCTCAAAAAGAAAAAAAGAATCCACCCAAACTTATTACACAGCCAGTAAGTACCAGAGTAAGGATTCAAACCAAAGCATTGTGGGATCTAGAGTCTGCATCCTAACCACAGGTTCAATTTCCACTCAATAGCAAGCAGCAGAGTAAGATTCCAAACCTGGAGCTATCTGATTTCCAAGCCCCTGCCTCTCCACTATGCCATATTGCCACAGTAATGTTTACTGAATGAATGAATACATGGCTGAAGGCACACATGCAGGCGTGCACATATGTAGGGGCAAGGAGGCAGCCTAGGGAAGAGTTAAGAGCACATAGTTTTGGAATTAGAAGCCCCGGATTCCAATTTGGGCTCTGCCAAGGCCAGGGACAGAATGAGCTGACCAAGGCACTCACCTCAGGGGCAAAATTTACAGGGTTGCCAAAAAAACTCAGGGATCAAGAGGAATCACATTTTAATGCAATATTTTAAAAGTCAAAATTAATGCAAAAATAAATCCTTGATGAACAACCTATGAAGAAAATTTTAAATAAAGCCTGGATTGGACCCTGCACTTAGATCCCTCACTTACTCACTCACCTCACCCCACTGGGACTCTAGGACCTTGGATGCATGCATAGCTTTACCTCTCTGTGCCTCAGTTTCTTCATCTCTAAAGTGGAGATAGTAATTCTCCCCTCCTGAACTTGCTGTGAAAACTAAGTGAGAGACAACACGTGAAAGTGTTTAGCCTTGAGGATGATGATGACGACGATAATGATGGGGTATTGGTGGCGGTGGTGAAAGAGGAGGAGGAGAACGACATTTGTACATCAAAACTGAGTGTGCTACATGCATATCCCCAGGCTTATTTTTGCCTACATGTGAGTATGTGTGAGACAAAGTTCTAAACTTTTTAGAGCCACTTCTCTGGGAACCTGAAACCCCAGGAGGAAGGAGGAGGGAAAGGGCTGGATAAGCCTTCAAAATGAGAAAATGCCCCTTTTGTTGGTCATGTGAGCGGAAGGATGCCCACTTTCTGGTGCCTTTGGAAGCTGTGCCGAGGACTCCTCAGGCAGGAAAGGCAGCCTCTCCCCACAGCCCTGGAAGATCTTGGAGGAACAACTGTGTACAGCCAGAACAGGGGCGGCCACACAGCCCAGGGCAATGAGGGCTGCTGTGCTGGAAGGAAGCACACCCTGTCCATCTCCAACCGCCTGGCCCGCTGCATCCTATCAGCGCTTCTCCCCCATCCCATGCTCCCAGTCTCTGATCCCAGCCTTCAGGCCAGGAATCCCGGCATTCTTCAGCACCCCCCCTTCCCACCTCCTTCCACATCCACAGCCCATCAGTCACCAACGCCGGTCTCTCTGGCTCCCTTTTTAACTCTTGAACCCTCTGCCACTCCTCCTGCACCCCCTCCCGTGTGTCTCCCCTGCCTGCCAGCTCGCTCCTACAGCTGCTCCTGCACACAGCGGCTCAGCGAGCCTGCTTAAGCACACACCCGTGGCCTCACCCCTTGCTTCAAATCTTTGCAAGTCCTCCTACTGTGCTCACAATAAAACCCTAGCTACTGAGTATGGCCTTCAAGGCTCTCCAGACCCTTGCCCGAGGCAGTGTAGATGGGGTATACCAGCAGCTCACGGGGTGAAGGGTGGGCAGAATCACTATGGCTGGGAGGCTATTGCTTCTAGGCCAGGGCCTCTCGTAATGCAGTCTGTGACCCCCACGCAATATCCTCATCACCCGGAAGCTCAGAAATACAAATTCGCAGGCTCTGCCCAGACCGACTCACCGACTCATCGGAATTTGAAGGGAACGAGCCTAGGAATCTGTGTTTTATACTCCAGATCCTGACTAAAGTTTGAGAAGCACATGTTCTGCAGAGAGAAAAGCTAGCTCCATCTTGAAGCTGTTCCCAGCCTTCTCCACCCCCTATGGGTGCCCTGGATGTTTTCCTTTCAGCTCCAAGGTCCCTCCCTGAATCAGGGCCCTGCTGGGGAAATGCAGGAAGCGTTTCCTGACCACTCACCATCTCTGGATCCATGCCTCTGGGTGAGGGTCTGGAGGACGGCTCTGACCCTGCTTGGGGGAAGGGAGCAGCCACTGGGGCTGGGGGAGGAACAGGGAGACTCTTCTTGATTTCATTCGGATGAACTTTCGTCAGCAGGGTTAAAAATAAGGCTGGTGTATCTGGGATAGGAGCAGGGCTATCACCCAATAGAGCCACTTCAAGAAGCTCCCGCCCCACCCTGGCCTCCTTTCCCCATCTCTCCTCCCAGGCCCCTAACTGCCTGGCTGTTTCCCAATTGTCTCCACCAGGCATTGGTGACCTCATGCGGCCAAAGGGGGACACTCACCAGACTTGCCCTGACTCTAGGCCTTTGCTTAGGCTGTTCCCCCACCTGGAAGGCTCTCTCCCTCCTGCCACGATCCTGGCCTTAAAGAGTCAGTTTAAGACCCACCTCTGTGTATTGGTTAATTCATTTAGTACAACTTTATGGAGTGCCTGCTATGTGCTAGGCACTTTTCTGGGCACTGAAGATATAGAGGCAAACTGAACATCCAAAAATCCCTTGTATCGTCAGGCATAGTGGCTCACGCCTGTAATCCCAACACTTTGGGAGGCTGAGGCAGGAGGATCACTTGAGGCCAGGAGTTTCAGACCAGCCTGGGCAACACAGCAAGACCCCAACTCTATCTTAAACAAAAATAGGAATAAAGAAAGAAAGGAAACAAAAATCCCTTGCAGAGGTTACATTCCAGGGTCAGCAGATGACAGTGGTAGGCTAAACCCAGCCTGTGGCCAGCTTTTGTACCACCCATGAACTAAGAATGGCTTGTATATATTTGAATGGTTAGAAAAAAAAACACAAAAGTAAGGGCCAGGCATGGTGGCTCACGCATGTAATCCCAGCACTATGGGAGGCTGAGGCAGGTGGATCACTTGAGGCCAGGAGATCAAGACCAGCCTGGCCAACATGGTGAAATGCTGTCTCTACAAAAAAATACAAAAATCAGCTGGGTACGGTGGTGCGCACCTGTAGTCCCAGCTACTTAGGAGGTTGAGGCAGAGAATCACTTCTGGGAGGCAGAGGTTGCAGTGAGCCAAGATTGCACCACTGTACTCCAACTCCAGCCTTGGTGACAGAGTGAGACTCTGGCTCAAAAAAAAAAAAAAAAAAAAAAAGTAATATTTTGTGACACATGAAAATTACATGAAATCCAGATATCCATGTCCCTATAAACAAAATTTTGTTGAAACACAGCTATGCTCATTCATATTGTCTAGAGTTAAGTAGTTGCCATAGAGACCATATGACCTACAAACACCAAAATATTTACCATCTAGTCCTTTACAAAAGTCTGCCGACCGCTGTACTCAATGTATTCACTCAATGAATGTCTCCTCTACTATTATGATGAATAATATTAATCTTGGTTATTTGTTGAGCACTCTGTGACCAGCCTTAATGCCATGGCCTCCTGTGTAAACACATATGGCCTCACAGAGCTGGAGGCACGTTCTCAAGGTCACACACTACAAAGTGAACCTGCCCAGGCTCTTCCCCATGACACCAAGCTGCTGCCTTCCTGGTACCACCTCTGAGGCAGGTCCATCATCTGCTGGGACCAAGGATGGGAATGAATAGGACCCAGCAGACGCCTGCGGAGTTCGCAGCCTAATGCAGCCCTGCCAGGTCAATCAGGCAACATTTCTGGAAGTCCATGGATGAGCAGGCGCTCAGAGCAAAGTCTGTAAACCACATGGTGGAGTGGCAAAGAGGGGGTAACTCCGGCCAGGTTGCCCGGGTGCAGACCCTGGCTCTGCTCATCACCTCGAGCCCAGTCTCCTCATGTGTAAAATGAGACTAATGAGGGCATGTGTCTCCAAGGAATGGCGTAAGGAGTAAATTAGTTACAGTCATGTGGCTCAGAACACAGGAAGTGCTACCTAAGGGCTTGTTACATAAAATGAGAGGTGAAGTTTTACCCTGGGCAACACAGTGAGACCCCGTCTCTACAAAAAAATAAAATAAAAACATTAGCCAGGCATAGTGGCTAATGGTCCCCACTACTTGGAAGCCTGAGGTGGGAGGATCGCTTGAGCCCGGGAGGTCAAGGCTGCAGTGAGTTATGATTACACCACTGCAAGCCAGCCTGGGTGACAAAGCAAGATCCTATCTCAGAAAGGAAAGGAAAAGAAAGGAAAGGGGAGGGGAGGGCAGGGGAGGGGAGGGGAGGGGAGGGAAAGAAAAGGCACAGTGTTTTGAAGGGGACTGAAAGAAAAATCCTGAATGTCCTAAATGCCACTGAATTGTTCACTTTAGCATAATAATAATAATTTAAAAACCCTGCAGCCCAGGAATCCCATGGTAGGTTTGGATGATGGGGCAGATAATCTGGGTCCCTGGCTCAGGCCACTGCCAGCCTCTCTGGAGGCTGCTGAGGTGGTTACAGGGAAAGTGCTGCCCAGCATCTTCCTGAGGTGGGGATGCTTCCGACGTCACTGACCTACCCTCTCCCAAAATAGCCCCTCATCCCCAGCTCTGGCTGGTCATGGCCATTTCCCCCAGAACAACCATGGTCAGGCTAATCTAGAGGAAGGACCACAGCTGGGTGTCCAGCCACTGGCCCAGAGAGCTCCCTAGGAGAAAGCCCCCTCCGTCCCCAAGGATGCAGGTGCAGTCAGGGAACGCTGACCCATGGGACCTTCCTCTCTCCACCCAGGACTCCATTCATTCTCATTCAGCAAATGTGTGCTGAGCCCCTGCTATCTGGAGCCCAGAACTGGGTGCTAGAGACATGGACAGTGGTCAATGAGGCAGGCAGTGCCCTACTGGGAAGCCCCTCACAAGAGGGGTTAAGGGCACAAACCCAAGTCCAATTCATAGCACCATCATCTAGATATCTGACCTTTCCTCTCTGACCTCAGTTTCTCCAACTCAGAAATGAAGACAAGAATACTAATCTCACAAAATTACCGGGAGTCTGAAATGAGAGAGCGCAAACATGCTTAGCATAAACAGCACGTAACAAATATTAGCTATCATTATTGTTTTCGTTACTATTATAACAATGCTTACCAGCATTCACTTCCAAAATTCTATCATTTGCCAACAAATGGACGTGTCATCTAAACATCATTTCAGGGTTCACCCACATTGTAGCATGCATTCCTTTTTATTGCCAACTAATATTCCATTGTGTGGATAAACCGTATTTTGTTTACCAGTTCAATAGTTGATGGACATTAGGGTTGTTTCGACTTTTTGGTTATTTTGAATAATGCTGCTACGGAAATCTATGTATAGGTTTTTGGGTGGACATGTTTTCATTCCTCTTGAGTATATACCTAGGAGCAGAATTGCTGGGTCCTGTGGTAACTCTATGTTTAACCTTTTGAGGGTCTGCCGAACTGGTCTTGAGATGGCTGTACCATACTATGTTTCATTGGTAACACATAAGAGTTCCAGTTTCTCCACATCCTCCCTAATACTTGATATCATCCTTCTTCTTTTTTTTTTTTTTGGAAACAGAGCCTCGCTCTGTTGCCCAGGCTGGAGTGCAGTGGCACAATCTTGGCTCACTGCAACCTCCGCCTCCCGGGTTCAAGTGATTCTCCTGCCTCAGCCTCCCGAGTACCTGGGATTACAGGCACCCACCACCACACCCGGCTGATTTTTTTGTATTTTTAGCAGAGACGGGGTTTCATCATGTTAGCCAGGATGGTCTCATCTCCTGCCCTCGTGATCCACCCACCTTGGCCTCCCAAAGTGCTGGGATTACAGGCGTGAGCCACCGCGCCCAGCCCATCCTTCATTTTGATTGTTGCCATGCTAGAGGTTTGGGAAGTACCATCTCGTGGTTTTGATTTGCATTTTCCTGATGGCTAATGAGGCTGAGCATCTATGTGCTTCATGGCTGCTTGTATGTCTTCTTAGGATAAATGTCTATTCAGATTCTTTGCCAGATTTTAATTGGATTTTTTTCCTTTTTATTATCGAGTTGTAAAACTTCTTTGTATATTCTTATGCAAGTCACTTACCATATATATGATTTGCAAATATTTTTCCCATTCTCTGGGCTCTTTTCACTTTTTTCCTTTGAAGTACAAAAGTTATTTTATTTTAATGAAGTCCAATTTAGCTCTCTTTTGTGACTTGTGCTTTGGGTGTCATAGCTAAGAAGGTTTTGCCTAACTCAAGGTCATATCAATTTACTCTTATATTTTCATCTCAGAATTTTATGGTTTTAGTTCTTACACTTAGTTCTATGAACACTGTTTCTAATAAGAAAAAGTGGGAAATAACCTAAGGGCTCATCCCACCCTATGAGGTAGATACTACCACCACTTTACAGAAGAGGAAACTGAGGCACAGGGAGGTTAGGTCATTTGCTCATTCTTGTTATAATCAAAGTAATAATGAAGGCAGACATGGCCCCTGCTCTTGAAGGATGTAGAGTCTGCTAAGAGAGATAAGACCAAGTAAAAAGTCTTGAGTACAGAACAAGACTATGGGGCAGGAGAAAGCCCACGGGGTGGGTGACATGTTCATAATTTGAATTTTATTATTTCTATATTATAAATATAATATATACTATAAAAATAAAATGGCTTCCTAAAAGAAAATTTTGGAAAATGAGCATTTTTTAAAATAAAAAATGGCTATTAACATTTTCATCTTTTTCTTTTTAAAATTTTTTTTAAAGAGACAGAGTCTCGCTCTGTTGCCCAGCTTGGGTGCAGTGGTGCAATCACAGCTCACTGCAACCTTGAACTCCTGGGCTCAAGCGATCCTCCCACCTCAGCCTCCCAAGTAGCTCAGATTACAGGGGCACGTCACTGTACCCAGTTAACATGGTGGTATATTCCAAGTTGGTCAGGAACACAGCTGCATGACTGCGGGTGACTTATTGAAATTCTCTGTGCTTTGATTTTTCCATCTGTAAAATGAGGTTATGAAGAGCCCCTATCTCACAGGCTTGTGGGGATTAGAGAGATAACTGACTGGCAGAAAGCACTGGGAACAGGGCCTGGCACACAACAAGCTCGATGCAGATTTGTTCTAGTTGAGGTGAGGAGTAAGGGTGGCATTGGGGATTCTGAGGTTGGGGGGCTGTGATAGCCCTCAGGTCCTATGTAGAACCTCTCCATCTTGGAAGCTCCACTGAAATCCCCCAGCCTCCAGCTGGAGCGAAGCCTCCTCCGGTGAGGGAGTGGGTGTGTGAGCTCTCAGCCTAGAAGACCGGGCAAAGTAATAAGAGTTGCTGCTTACTGGCCGGGCATGGCAGCTCACGCCTGTAATCCCAGCACTTTGAGAGGCAGAGGCAGGTGGATCACTTGAGGTCCAGAGTTTGAGACCAGCCCAGTCAACATGGTGAAACCTCATCTCTACTAAAAATATAAAAATTAGCTGAGTGCAGTAGTGCACATCTGTAATCCCAGCTACTCGAGAAGCTGAGACAGGAGAATTGCTTGAATCCGGGAGGCAGAGGTTGCAGTGAGCCGAGATTGCGCCACTGGGCGACAGAGCCAGGCTGGGCGACAGAGCCAGGCTGTCTCAAAAAAAAAAAAAAAAAAAAAAAAAAGAGGTGCTGCTTACTGAGAGCTAACTATGCACCAGACACTCAGCCAAAGGTATCAGCTGAATAATGGCCCCAAAGATATTTTGTCCTACTGTCTGGAACCTGTGGACGTTACCTTCTATGGCAAAGAGGGCTTTGCAGGTGTGATTAAATTAAGATCTTGAGATTGAGAGATCATCCTGGATTAGACAGAAAGGCCCTAAATGTAACCGCAGGCGTCCTTACAAGAGGGAGATTTAATAACAGAAGAGGAGAAGCCGATGTGATGATGGGAGCAGAGATGGGAGTGATGTGTTTTGAAGACAGGAAGGTGCCATAGCTCAGGAACACAGGGGGCCACTCGGGGTTGAAAAGGCAAGAGCAGAGATCCTCCCCTTCGAGCCTCCAGAAGGAAATCTGACTTTAGACTTTCGACCTCCAGAACTGTCAAAGAATATATCTGTATTGTTTTAAGCCACCGAGTTTGTAGTAATGTTACTGCAGCAACAAAAGACAACAAAACGACCTGTGTGATCTCATGCCGTCCTCAAAACGATGCACTTCACAGCGGAAGAAACGCAGGCTCAGAAAATCATTTGCCCATGGCTCATAGCTAGTAAGTCCAGAACTGGCTCGAGCCCAAACCCAGGTTTCCCTGGCACCAAAGCCTTTGCTGACCCCTGCATCTGCCACATCGCTTCAGCTCATGCCCACTTTCCACAGGGCCCAGCAGCTGTGGTTGCCTCAGCCCAGCCTCGTCCCCCAGGGATATCAAAGAGGCCCCTGAGTTTTACGTTCCTGATATTCCTGCTGCCTGTCTGAGAGGGCCTGGGGCCGGGTTCCCCACATCCTTCACATCTGCAAGAAAGTCTAGTTCTCTGGGGCCTGGCATCGCCTGGCTGACTCTACAGGACGGAGGTCTGACTGCATTTTGGCAACCAATGAAATGACAGGGAGGGAACCTCGCACCTTGCTCCTCCCCCACCAACCAACAGAGTATTGGACCCTGCAGTTTAACCTGGATCTAGCTGCCAGCAAAGAGGCTTTCACTGCATGAGTTGACAGAGCACTTCAAAACCACACGGGGAAACTTCATTTTCAAAAAATCTATGCCTAATTTAAAAATTTTACAAACTACAAAAACCATCATGTTAAAGCAACAACGCGCTGAAGTTACTTCGCTAACACAATAGTTATTTTAGCTTTTGAGACTTCCTTGTCTGTTCAGGTGTGAACCTATTATTTTTTCCTTTTTTTGGGGGGGCCCCTCCATTTATAACACAATGTACACACCTATTTTTTTTATCAGGGCTGTGAACACAGTAAAGATTCCATTTTTGAGGCATGGTGGTTAATGGCATGGACTCTGAAGTCACGCTGTGTGGGAGTGAATCCCTGATTTACTAGCTTTCACCCAGACAAGTCACTTAGTCTTCACTCTGTCGCCCAGGCTGGAGTGCAGTGGCACCATCTCGGCTCACTGCAAGCTCCGCCTCCCGGGTTCGCGCCATTCTCCTGCCTCAGCCTCCCGAGTAGCTGGGATTACAGGCGCCCGCCACCGCGCCCAGCTAATTTTTTGTATTTTAGTAGAGACGGGGTTTCACCGTGTTAGCCAGGATGGTCTCGATCTCCTGACCTCGTGATCCGCCCGCCTCGGCCTCCCAAAGTGCAGGGATTACAGGCGTGAGCCACCGCGCCCGGCCTGGTTTTCTCTCCTTAAAGGTAAGAGACACCAGGCAGATTTCTCAGATGGCTCCTGTATTCCCATCCTAGTGTAATCCCTTCCCCTTGAGTGTGGGCTGGACCTGAAGACATGCATCTAATGAACAGAATATGCAAAAGTCATGGGATGTCACTTCCATGATTTGTTTAGACTGTGACTTCTCTCTTGCCACCAGTCTCTTGCTGGCTTTGCTGAAGCAAGCTGCCATATTGGAGAGGAATTGAGCCCCTCGGTCTAATAGGCTGCAAGAAACTGGATCCTAACAATAATATCCACGTGTTTGAGAAATGGATCTTTCCCTGGTGGAGCTTTCAGATGAGACCACAGCCCTGGTCAATACCTGGACTGCAGCCTGAGAGAGACCCTGAGCCAGAGGACTCAGTCACCATGCCCTGACACCTGACCTGCAGATTAGACAACAAATGTGTGTTGTTTTAAGTTGTTCTGTGTGGGGATAATTTGTTATGCAGTGATGGGTAACTAACACAGTGGGGATAATAATAGTGCCTACATCATAGGGTAATGAAAATTAAATGAGTTAATGGCCACAAAGGGCTCAGAACAGTGCCTTGCACTCTTCTTAAGCACTATACAATTGTTAGCTGTTCCTGCCATACTTTTATAATTTACTCACTTAAGTAATTTTCCATGTTTCCATATACTGACATTTATCATTTAATTGTTCAACCATTTTTTTTTCTTTAAAAATCTATCATCTACATATTTTTGTGCTAGTGATTCCCCTTCTGGGAATGTGACCAACAGATATACTCAAGTTGTACAAAATGACACATTTTGTACAAGTCCCAAATGACTTCTGGAAACTTTTGTCCCCATAACCATCATTCACTTCTTTATCTGGTGAACTCCTACTCATCCTTCAGGACCCTTCCCCAGGAAAGGTTACCCTAACTGCCAGCTGTCTGCTCTTACCATCTCTTGCACTTAGCTGCCAGGTGACTTTGCCTTTCTCTGATTAGTCCGTGGGTATTTATTGTAACACTGTAACAGCAAAAGATTGGAAACAAAGCCAAGTCCAGCAGTACTAAATTATGGCATAGACATTTGAAGGAGTATTATGTAGCCAATCCTGGGAATAAGATTGATTTCTATGTATGACAAAGAGTGAATTCCAAGATATGTTAAGTCATGTAGCAAGGTGTAAAAGAATTTCTATTGTATGTAACATTTGTGTAAACAGACAACCTGTTTGCTCTTCTATATAGAGAATAATTATGGAAAGATAGGTAAGAAACTTATAATACAAGTTGCCCCACTGGGAATGAGGTGGAAGAGAGGAAGACAGACAGACAGACAGACAGACAGACAGACACACACACACACACAGACATTTGGGTTGGTTATTTTCCTTTTGCCCCATCTCCTCCCCTTGCCCCACCCCCATCCATTCCCCACCTAGCTGTGTGCCCAGGGAGATCACCTCTACAGCCTGCATCACCAGCACCTTTGCTCACTGGTTTCCAGTGTGCCCAGTCAATTGGCAGCCCCAGTAAGAGGCTGGAGAGGGCTGGGTGTCTATTCCACTTCTCCCTCTTCCTGCCTGGCTCCCTCCTCCACAGCTGCAGCTCTCACTGGCCCCCTCACCACCCCCCTCCACACCTGCAGCTCTCACCCACACCCACCACCCCTCTCTACAGCTGCAGCTCTCACTGCCCCACTGGCCTCCTCCTCCACAGCTGCAGCCTTCTCCCACCCCACCACTCCCTCCACAGCTGTAGCCTCACTGCACTCCCCACTGGCCCCATCCAGGTCTTCCAGGCTCTCACTCCACTCCCTCCTGTTCACCCATCACGACCCAGCTGACCGACCACCCCATGCCTGTAGCCCCACCTCCATACGCCAGCTCAATCGCACCCCCACTTCTCCAGCCAGCCCTACTTCCGTGAGTCTCCCAGCTGTAGCTTCCACCTACACCCACTCCCTTTCACTGCCCCACTTCTCTCCATAGTTTTAACGACTTTATCGACTCTCTTTCCAGTTGTAGTTTCCACGACCTCGCCGACGACTCTCTATAGTTTCATCGACTTCTACTCCATCCTTCCATCGACCCTTTACTTCCACTGATCCATGTTCCTTACCCACCCTCACTTCATCCTCCCTTTACCCACCCTTTACTCCATGGTTCCGACCGACCTCGACTGTTCTTCTGACAGCTTTAGAATGACCGACTCGCATCACTTTCTCCCATATTGTAGTTTTCCACCTTCGACGACAGTTTTCTCGACCGACCACTCTTCCCGACCTTGTCGATTACCACCTTCCTTTGCCCTTTTTCTTATGTTCTCGGTTTGTCCGATGTTTTCACCTGACGCCGGTTCCATCTCTGCAAACAGCACCTTCATTAAACTCTCCCCAGTTAAACACCTGCAATAGACCCTGTCTTGCCAGGACGCAGACTAATACGACCCTTCTGGATACTCTGAATGTGCATAAATTATACTCACTCCAAAATAAATAAATACATATTTTTAAAATCTCACATCTATTGGTACTAGAACTTTTAGAAGTGTGGTTTCATTTATTCCTTACAACAATCCTAGGGGGCAAGTATTATGACGTCCACTGAATAGGGAAACTAGGCCTCCTTTGGGGGCAGCCACACAGCTGGGAGGCTCTGGGTTGGGATGGAACGGCAGTCTACCTGATTCCAAAGGCTGTGCTAAGCCTCATCACTAGCACCCTTGCTCACTGGCTTCCAGTGTGCCCAGCCGACTGGGGCCCCAGCAAGAGGCCAGAGAGGGCTGGGTGTCGATTCCCCTTCTATCTCAGGGCAGGACGGCCCTACGGGAGATTCCAGTCTAATCTCCTGCCTATGAAGCAAGAAGAAGAGGGAACGGCCTGGGTTAAAACCCAAGTTTCCCAGGCTGGTCCTGTTCCATCTGATGCTCTCTAATGCCTTCTTAGAGCTGGAAGGCATGACTGAGGTGTAGGCAGGGGGCGATAGAAATAAATACATATTTATATATAAAAAACCACCTGCTGTGCCAGGTGGCTAACCATTTAGCTGCTGGGTGCTGGGAAAGACCAAGTGGACAGAATACTAACAAGGGTAGGGGGGATGCCTGGAGGCTGCTAGTTACAAACCAGTACAGACTATTTCAATATTTAACAAGTGGCATGACCGTACCTACTGGGGTGCCCAGCTAGATACTAACCCTGGATGTAATGTTCCTTCTTATGCTTCGTCTGGTCCAGAAACCTTCCCAGAGGCCACCCCCAGGAAATTTGGTCTTAAATCTCTGCTTAAAACCCCACAGTGCCCTTCCTAGTGCCTGAAGGATGACATGGAAATGCTTTCATATGACTTCATGACTTACTTAGCTCCTACCAACGTCTCTGGTCTGACTCCAAACTCAGCCTTCTAGTCAGACAGAAAATTCCAGTTCCTCAAATGTGCCCTGTCTATTGTTTCTATGGCTGGGGTGAAAAACTCCTACTCATCCTTCAGGACCCTTCCGCAGGATAGCTCACCCTGACTGCCAGCTCTCTACCCTACTGTCTCCCACCGGACCCTTCCCCAGGATAGCTTACCCTGACTGCCAGCTCTCTACTCTACTGTCTCCTGCACTTCGCTGCCAGGTCACTTTGTCTTCCTCTGATTAGTCTGTGAGTCCCACAAGAGGCAGAAGCATCACTGCTGTGTGCCTGTCACCAGACAGAGGCAGAGGCTGGCACAGAGCAGGATTATTTATCCGAAAATATTTAGGCTCACCAGGAATGTGCTGGATAAACGTTTTGTTACATGAATCACATATACTTGACTGTGAGACTCACAGAGCTGGACGGACCCTCAGAAATCATCTCATCTCTTTTAAGACCGACACAGTAACAAGAAGGGGAAACTGAGGCCCAGAGAAGTCTCTGTGATCAGTTTTAATTTCCAATCACTGAAAGTTAGTCATTGTGATTGTTACTCTGTTACAGATATACTGGAAGGGTCATGTACTACATGACAGGCCCCATTGTAAGTGCTTGTACATATCATGTGACTTTACCTGAACAGCAGCCTTATGAGAGAAACACTATTATTATCCCCCTCAGTGTACACTTGAGAAAACCGGGACTCTGAGCATTTCAATAACTTGCCCAAGACAACTTGCACACAGACAGCAAGGGATGGAAAGTGAGTCCGGGTCCACAGGAGGTGCTCATGGAAGCCTTGGGCAATTGTGCTGACACAAAAATGTGATCATGTACCATGGATGAACAGAGGGTTAAACCAACCCAGGACCCCTTCCAGCCTCTTGCCTGGGGAACCTGGAGGCTTCAGATGGCCTAGGAGTGGAGAACATTTCTCCTCAGGAAACACAGGCAGGATGAAGGTCCTGCCACCCTCTCCAGAGGGCCATGACTGTCACTGTGCTCCTGGAGGGGGACGAAGTCTGCTGGAAAATGGCCTCCCCATTTGCCTACTCTGCTCCTGGGGTGCAACCCAGCAAGAGGATGCTGAATCCCCTGGGACTCATCGCCGTCGTCGTCATCATCATCATCGTCGTTGTCATCATCATCACCATTATGAATAGGCAATACTTGCTGCACACCTACTAGGTGCCCGGCACTTGCATGTGTTTTCTGTTAATTCTCACAATATTCCTTAAAGCAGATTTCACTATCCCCACTTTGCAGGTGAGAAGGTTATGTAACCCGTCCAATCCACGGAGCCAGGAAAGAGGAAAGCCAGGAATTCTATTGTGGCTTAACACCAAAACAAGAAGATGGAAGCACTAGTTACGACTGCAGTCAGACAACCTGGTTTCAAACCCCAGCTCCCTCACTTCCAACTTGCATGATCTTTGCCAAGTCATGGAATCTCTCCCAGTCTCAGTTTCTCCATCTGTAAAATGGGTTACTAATAGCACTTAGCTATACTAGTAGCTACTTCTTGTAAGGATTACGTAAATTGTGGCATGTGAAGGGTATATTCATTCAGTTGTGACAAGTATTTACTAAGCACCTAACACTCTTTCCTGCCAGAACCCAGACTCATACAACCCTTTTGGATATCCTGAATGTGCATATAGTATACAGTATATATGTACATTATGCGTACCAGAACCTGGGCTAATCCTGGGGTACCACTGTGAACAGGAGAGACTCGCCTTCTGGAGCTTACAGACCAGCTCAGCATTGTGCCCAGTACATAGTAGGCATCCCATGAATGTTAGCTGCTATTTTTTGTTATTATTACTTAGCGGGTTTTCTTCCCAAAGGTTGGGCTCCCACCCTGGGGCTCGCCGGCCCAGGAGCCTGCTGACTTAGCTCCTGGTGTGCTCTGCCCCTGCCCCGCCCCACCCCACCCAGGAGCTGGCCTGCAATGGCATCTTACAAGGCCCCAGTCAGCAGACATCTCCTGCCTAAATAAGGACAAGGCGCCCAGGAGAGCTTTCTGTGAGCCGGAGGAATGTGACAGCTGAGTCCTCCCAGCCCAGCAGCCTCCCCCGCCTCCGGCCCCTCCCCAGGTGGGGCTCAGCTGGGGCATTCCAGCTTTTCCCAGAGCAGCCCCCAGTGTCACTGACACCCACTGGCACCCCACCCCAGGCTGCTCTAAAAACTGATAAAGGAGCTCTGGGAAGGAATTCCAGGCAGCTCCATTTGCTCCTGGGGGCTGGCGACCCTGCTGTCACAGGGACGGGGGAGGAAGAAGCCACCAGGAGGGGCCGAACCCAGCCTTCCTCTGGACAACTGCATCTCTTTGTTCAAAACGCACTTCCAGAGATCGGATTTGGCCCCAGGCACCGTGCCGTGCCAAGTACTGGAGGTCCAGAGGAGATTCCAATCCCGTTGCCTTACCCCATCATAGCAGTCACAACTGGGCTAAGTTTTTGAATCCTGCCCTTTCAAAGACTGGATTTTGAACAAGCCCTTTCAAAGATTGGTTTTCCTTCTCTCTGAGACTGGGAACAGGGAGAGGAGAAATCTGTCTTTTCAGGCCAGTGTCTCTAAAGGATGGGATGCTTTCTACTGGCAGGACCAAGAATGAGAAGAGGTACCAGACCGTTCATTAAGTAACATTGTAGAAAGTGTATCTGTAAAAAGAGAAAAAGTTAAAAAAAATTTTTTTTTTTTTTTTTTTGAGACGGAGTCTCGCTCTGTCGCCCAGGCTGGAGTGCAGTGGCCTGATCTCAGCTCACTACAACTTCTGCCTCCCCGGTTCAAGCAATTTTCCTGCCTCAGCCTCCTGAGCAGCTGGGATTACAGGTGCCCGCCACCACGCCCCGCCAATTTTTGTATTTTTAGTAGAGATGGGGTTTCACCATGTTGGCCAGGCTGGTCTCAAACTCCTGACCTCAAGTGATCCACCTGCCTTGGCCTCCCAAAGTGTAATCCCAAAGTGCTGGGATTACAGGCGTGAGCCACCGCGCCTGGACTTTAATGCCTCTCTTACACGCTGTTTTTTAACTGAGAGCACAGCAGCAAGCAGCCTTGAGTCTGAGTTTGTTTGTTTTATCAGACAGAGTCTGGCTCTCTCGACCAGGCTGGAGTGCTGTAGTGCGATCATGGCTCCCTGAAGCCTCAACTTCCTGGGCTCAAGCTATCTTCTTGCCTCAGTCTCCCGAACAGCACCTCGGACTACAGGTGAGCACCACCACACCCAGCTAACTTTTTTATTTTTTTGTAGAGATGGGGTCTCACTAGATTGCCCAGGCTGGTCTCAAAACTCCTGGCCTCAAGCAGTTCTCCTGCCTTGGCCCCCTCAAAGTGCTGGGATGATAGGCATGAGCCACTGCACCTGGCCGAGATTTTAATAAGCAACTGAGGGATTTAATGATATTTTGCTTCACTGTATTCTTTTTCTTTTTCTTTTCTCTCTCTCTCTCTTTTTTTTTTGGCTAACGTTTTCTCATCTAACCCTAGATTTCTATTTATGGTAATGATCTACAGTTTATTTATAAGAGTAAATTTAGATTTTAAAAAGTTAAAATATTTTTTAAATAGTAAGGAGATCCAGACGGCCTGCAGACACAGCGTGGCTCAGGAAGGTACGGCAGTGACTGGCATTTGGGAATCGCTGCCTTGCCCCAGCTGCCACACCACTGTGCCTTTGCCTTGCCTCGTCCTCCTGTCTGCTCTTCCATGCTGACCTCACTGGGCTGCCCTGGACTCCCTCTGAGCTAAAGTCATCTCCCAAAGGGCCCACAGTAACAATAGCTGCCCATGACTGGGATGTGGGAAAGGCCAAGCAAGGAAGTGAAACTGGGCCAGCTTTTTTTGCCCCCAAGGACAAGGCAAGGAGAATGGAGACCCACAGAGGGGCAGGGACTTGCCCAGGGTCATTCAGCAAGTCAGTGGCAGAGGCCTTCCCACCCTAAAACAATGTGGACGGGAAGATAAAATGGGACAACCATCACAGACAGCCTCTGATCCGGCAACTGCGAGCTGGGGGAATTTATTCTAGAGATACACCAACCCATGGGTGAAATACTGATCCAACACAGCAAATATCTGGAAACTACCCAAACATCCATGTTCAACAACGGGGACCTGATTCAATAAATTATGGCACAGCTACATAATGGAATTCTACACAAGCATTTAAAAACTGATTAAGTTCTATATTTGGAAAAACATGAATAGATCTCTAACATACACACGGCAAAGAGAAAAAAGCAAGATTCCAAACAGTATGTATATCCTATAGTATAATATGCTACTTTTTGTGTAAAAAAAGGGAAGAACAGGAATCCATGTATTTGCTTATATTAGGTTGAATGGTATGAAATTGCCATTTTATAGGTCAAACCTGGTCAAATATTAGCAATTTCATATTTTCCATCTTAATAGAAAGTAACTCTGGAAGGAAAGGAAAGAAAGTATAAACAAGAGTTGCCTGTGGGTTGTGGAGGTGGCAGCAAGATGGGGACAGGGAAAGGAGATGGACTCTTTACAGTAATACTTTTCTAACTGTTGGGTTTTGAAACAAATGAAGGTTTTGTGTGTGTGTGTGTGTGTGTGTGTGTGTGTGTGTTTTTAAATACGGAGTCTCACTCTGTCGCCCAGGCTGGAGTGCAGTGGCGCGATCTCGGCTCACTGCAACCTCTGCCTCCCGGGTTCAAGCGATTCTCCTGCCTCCGCCTCCTTAGTAGCCGGGACTACAGGAGCCCGCCACCATGCCCAGCTAATTTTCTGTATTTTTAGTAGAGATGGGGTTTCACCCTGTTAGGCAGGCTGGTTTCAATCTCCTGACCTCGTGATCTGCCTGTCTCGGCCACCCAAAGTGCTAGGATTACAGGCTTGAGCCACCGCGCCTGGCCGAGATTTTTTTTTAATAAAGGAAAACATCAGTAGGGCCTCTTAGGGCAGGCTTTCTGCAACACGACACCTGTCTCTATATCCATCCCAGTTGGGTGGTCAGGGAGGAACTGTGCAGGCCTGAGCCCAGGGGGCACCCCAGCTTAGCTTCTGACAAATCCCTTCTAGAGAACCTGCTCTGTGGCATTTCCCACCCTCCACGTGGTGGGTCAGAGCTCCAGGGGCCTCCACCCCTTGGGCCAGGCTTCTGGCAAAGCTACAGTAAGTCCTGTGGGATGATGGCTTTGGCACCAGGCTGCCATGACTTTGTAGGAGTACCCTCTTCCCAGACAGGGCCACATGAAGCTAGGGCTGATGGGAACAGTGCTTCAGCAGCAATGCAATAGGTCCCCACAAGGATATGGCTTGGTCAAAGGTAGCTCTGAAAATGGATCCCCACCGCTGCCCCTCCCTCCTATCTGGTCCTATGGCACACGTCCTCTAGCAGCCTAAGGCGAGAGGTTCTCCCTGGGATGATCGCTAGGATTATGGAAACACCTGGGAGATCCCCACAGAGATCTCACCCTTCAATAACACCACGAAGAATCACTGAAGCAAGAGTATTCATAGTTAGAATAATTTTTTAAAACTGCCACTATTGAAGACTGGTGTGCAATATTTGACACGGGTTATATCTCATTTTACCCTCAGTGGTAAGTACTATATCAATTTCTACCACCTCCCACACTTGGAGAAACTGAGGCTCAGGGAAGTGACGTGCCCAAGGAACGAGTGTTATCTGACCCCAAAGCCTGTGCTCTTGACCATGAATGATGTTTGTGCCTCTGTTTCTCCATCTGCAAAATGGAGAAGGAGGAGATGTGAAAACAGAGGTGCAGTGAAGGGACTAGAGATGCGGTGACCAGGGAAGACTCGGGATATTAAGGTCACAGTCTTCAAACCTCTGCAAAGATGTTGACACAGACATTGCTAGCTGCTCACCAAATATCCACCCTCTCCCTCTTTCCTACTAACAGAAGCCTAATTTGTTCAGGGAAGCAACGCGTCTGGCTAAAAATATTCACCTTCCCATTCTCTACATCTGGGGAAGGTCTTCCCTTCTGCATGGAGAGAAGCTATTGCATTTGGACCTCTGCTGCCTGGAATGCAGAGTTGAAGCTAGGTGTGCAGTGGCTATCCCTGAGTATGAGGACAAAAGCCACCCTCTAAGGACAGAGGTGGGAAAGGCAGATGGAGCTGGGTCCCTGAGGGCGTCATGGAGCTGCCATTCAGCCTGGCACAGCTTCTCTGATTACATTATGTGAGAAAATAAGCCCAATGGGTGAGGCAGTAGAAGGAGCTTTTTTTTTTTTTTTTTTAAGAGAAAGGGTCTTGCTCTGTTGCCCAAGCTGGAATGCAGTGGTGTGATCACAGCTCACTGAAGCCTTGAACAACTGGCCTCAAGGGATCCTCTGGTATAACCGGGACTACAGGTACATGCTACCAGACCTAGCTAATATTTTTATTTTTTTTAATTTTAATTTTTGTAGAGACAGGGTCTCACTCTGTCGCCCAGGCTGGTCTGGAACTCCTGGCCTCAAGCAATCCTCCTGCCTCTGCCTCCCAAAAAGCTGGGATTACAGGCAGGAGCTACTGTGCCCAGCCACAGGCAGCTTCTATTACCTGCAGCTAAGCACGGTTCTAAGCGACACAGTCCTCAAGGACAGCACCAAGGCCTGTGGGCAGAAGCTACAGAGAAGCAGAAAGTCCTTCTGGTTTTAGCAAATCCAAAAGGCAAATCTGTCAAAAGCTGGGCTGGACCAACTCAAGAGATGGCGAGCTCCCCACGCCTGGAGAGACAGACGCAGTGACTGAGTGACTGAATGACCACTTGGCAGGACGATGGGAAAGGCATTCTGACATTGGCTGGGGTTGGACCAAACGGCCTTGCATGCTTTAATCATACCCACTTTGGGAGGTGAGGAAAGGCCCCCAGGATGCGTGCCCAGTTATGTATGGGCAAGCGCGTATGCCCTACCATGACTTCCAGGGATGAGGAAAATGTTCTATATCTGTGCTGTCCCAGCTATCGAACACTTGATACGTGGCTACTGAGACTAGAAGGAAACTTCTCCTTTCTTTAACTTCAGTTAAACAGCCACAGGTTGCCAGTGGCTCCCAGATTGTACAACATTGCCATCCATCCCCGCCGCCTCCTCACACTCTCTCTGGCCTTTTCTCCCACTGCTGTCCTCCGCCTCACTCCACTTCAGCCCCACTGGGCTCCTCATTGTCCCCAGAGCACGCCAAGCACACGCCCACCTCAGAGCCTTCCCTGGCCCCTCCCTCTCCTGGGTGGCTGTCCCTGATGCAGCCCCCTGGCCAACTCTTTCAGCTCCGTGTGTCTGCTTCAATGTCAACGAGGCCTTCTTCAGTGAGGCCAGCCCTGACCATATATTTTGAAAGGCAACTTGCCTGACCACAGGCTCTGTCTTTATGTACGTCTGTTGTATTGTCTGTCTCCCCAGCGGGAGGGCAAGCATCATGAAGGTGGGATCTTCAGGTTTTCTTCCCCAAGAGCCTAGAACATTATCTGGCATGGAGCAGGCTCTCAATAAGTACTTATTGGATGTATTTCAAGGCTGAAATGAGTAACACGGAGGGTGCCCCATGCTGTGGGTTCTTCCCATTACAGGGTGTTTAAGGCCTGATATTAGTCAGTCAACCAGGCTTCCTGGGCCACACACACCTGCTGGGTGCTACGCCAGGTGCTGGCACCTGGGACCGGGCTGCCAGGGGCACATAAAACAGGAAACCCAGACTAGAAGGGAGCTCAGAGCTCCTCCGACGAAGAAACAGTCAAGCTGAGTGAAGCCAGATGAAAAGAGTAGGTGTTCGTGAGAGAGTAAAGGAAAAGCATTTTGGGAAAATGGAACAGCATGCGCAAAGGACTGCAGGCAGGAAAGAGAACGGCCCTTTGAAGGAAACATGGCTGAAGGCAAATGATGGGGGGAATAGGATGAGATGAGGCTGGTGGGCTAAGTGGAGCCAGATAGGAAGGGACTTGGGGCCCAAAGAACAAATCTGGAATTTCTCCTAAAAGCAGTACCCCTGGTGCCTGCATCCCAGTTCCTGTGTCTACCCCTAGTTTCCCCTGTAGCTGCGGAGGCAAGCTCCATGTAAGGTCAGACTTACCCAGCACTGTCAGGATCCCATGCAAGCACAGCTGTCCACCTCCTGCCCAGAACCTTCTCTGAGGCTGCAGGAGGCCCCTTCAACCTCTGCCACATGGGAAACTCCCAGTGAATGCAGCACTGGAGCCTGCGTCCATCCTTCAGACCAACAATGCTGCAGGTCCTGAGGCCCGAGCTGGATCCAGTCCCTGTGGTCCGCAGTGATGCCTCAATAACACACACCTGCACTGCCTGTCCTTCTTCCGTCTCTCACACTCCCTGCTCACGCCCTCTCAGCGCCTCCCTCCTGGCATCACCTCCCCAATAAACTATCTGCACCTGAATCCTTGTCTCAGGCTCTGCTTTTGCAGGAACCCTAACCAAGGGCCCCATGAGAGTTTTGTATAGCAGCATGGCACGTGCAGGCTGACATTTTTTAAAGCTCATGCTGGTTATTGTGTGGAGAAGACTATGGAGACAGGAGGAGGCATGACAAGCAGTGAGGGACACTTGCAGAGGGGCAGTGAGAGGTGCTGGTAGCCGGCACTGGACTGGTGGCAGTGGAAAGAGACAAATAGGGGATGGAGACAAATAGGGGGTGCTTGGCTCCCCCAAAGAACCAGAGGCTTGAGAGGCAAGGAGGGGTGACATGGAGGCAAGGAGGGGTGACATGGAGGCCAGGCTTGGGTCACGCCTGGCTTTGGGAATCAGCCTCACCAAGTTCCATCCCTCCAGCCCCGCCTGGCTGTGAAGACCTGCTGCAAAGGGGTTATTTTTAGAGAGCTGGGTGTTTACTTGAAGGATTTAAAGACAGGCTTTATTTTTAACTCCACTCCCAATGGCAGGGACTCGCTGGTATGGACTTAGGAAGTCAAGTGGAAGTTGGACTGGGCTTTGGAAACCCAGAAGAGAGAAGCGGCATTTGGGGAAGGATGAAGCTTAAGGGAGACAGCTGGCCTCACCACGTTCTACTCATCTCGAGCTTTGGGTAAGAACGATGATAAAACTGCCCCGGATCTCTCCTTACCAGGCACCCACAGAATGCCACGGCCACACGAAACCCTCTACAAACATCACCTCGTATGGTCCTCACTATAACCCTGGGGGGACGGGGCTGTTACTGTCCCCATTCTACAGCCGAGGAAAGGGAGGCTCAGGTAAGACCGAGGACACTTGGTGGGCAAGTAACAGAGTGGGATCTGAGCCTCGATTCCCCAGTCTCCCCAGCCTGCACTCTCAGTCGCTCTGCCATTTGAAAGCATGGCCAGGCACCAAGGTCCAGGCACGGAGTGTCAGCCTGGGAGCAGCTGAGAGACTTTCTCTTCTCACCGTGGTGAAGAAGGTGGTCTGGCTCAGAGAATCGAAGCCCAGCTGTGTCAGTTCTTGTTAGTTTGTACCGGTTTTCTTATCTGTGAAAAGGGCTAATGTAATAAATAGCACCTTCAAGAGGCTTAGATGAAATGAGGCATAGAAGGCAACTCAGTGTAGAGGCTGGCAGGCGAGAAGGGGGCACCGAGAGATGCCCTGTCCATGGCAGGCACTGCTCCCAGCACTGCACGTTTATCAACACCAACATGACCCACTCCTAGGCCCCATGGGGCAGGTTCTCTCATGTTCCCCGCCTTAGAGATGAAGAAATGGAGGTACAGGAAGCTTAAGAGAAAGCCACTTGCCCAAAGCCACGAGGCCAGTAAGAGTGCAGGACTACAGCCCAGACCCTGACCCTGGCCTGAACTCTCACTGACCCTGGGGCAGCCACTAGCATTCTCATTTTTACTATTAGATCAACACTCTCGGTCTGGGCCCTTCCAGCACTGACCCGAATCCCTGGGGCTCAGCTCAGGAGCCAGGAGCAGGGCCAAGCACTGGTCTCACTGTGGGAAAACTCTTGCATCTGTGGGAAAGGGATGTTTTTCTCCTGAAGGTGCAGGCTGCTGGCCTGTGTGTTCTCTGACTCTGCTACTTGGGCTAAAAAGTAAAGCCGGGCCAGGCGCAGTAGCTCATGCCTGCAATCCCAACACTTTGGGAGGCCGAGATGGGCGGATCACCTGAGGTCAGGAGTTCAAGACCAGCCTGGCCAACATAGTGAAACCCCATCTCTACATAAAATACAAAAGTTAGCTGGGTGTGGTGGCGTGCCTGTAGTCCCAGCTGCTCGGGAGGCTGCAGCAGGAGAATCGCTTGAACGCAAGAGGAGGAGGCTGCAGTAAGTCAAGATTGTACCACTGCACTCTAGCCTGAGTGACAGAGTGAAACTCCATCTCGACAACAACAACAACAACAACAACAAAGTACAGCGGGAAACATTCTGGAGCTAGGCCCTAAGCACCATTTATAGAGGTGGAGGAGATGAAAACATTCCTTTCCACTTTGCAGAGTTCTGTCTTCTTTCACTTGATTTATTCATTGTGACCCAGAAACCAACTGAGGCTTCACAAGAGCCTCCCCCACCCCGCCTTCCAGCCACACTCCTCTCTGCTCTGACCGGGACTCCCTGCACAACCCTAGCTGGGTCTCTGCCTCCTGGGAGGCCTCAGTTTCTTCATCTGTGAAATGAGCACATCGGGCCTCCTCTTCCCTAAGGCACCTTCCAGCTCTGACCAGCTTTTTCTGGGGACTGAAGGGAGCATGCTGGGTCTTTTCTCTAGTTCTCTACACTCCAAGCTTGGAAGGCCTGGTTCCCCCAAATGCATGGTCACCACTGTTCTAACATCTGCCTGCTGTCAGAGACCCAGGCAAGCTCCTCTCTCTCCCTAGACCACTCAGCCTTGGAGTCACAGCTGCCTCATGTTATGTCTCGAGAATCCGGCTCTGACAACTCAGGAAATTCCATTCACTACTGCACCTCAGTTTCTGGGCACACAGGGATTTTGTCCATCTGGTCATTCACAAAGGAGGGATGTGGTGAAGGGCAGGAGTCCGGGCCGGGGGCCTTTCCAACACTTCAAGCCCATCCTCAGGGAATTCAGTCTCGCTTAATGGAACCTCCTACCTATCCAGACATCTCAGGAGGCGAGCCAGAGACACTGAGAAAAAGGACAGACATAGCCTCTGTGGATATGGGCAGTTGTTTGGAGGAGTGTTGAAGGTGGCCACTGGGTTCACGGAACACCAGATTTTCTTTAAACAGTTTGGCAAAGATGCAAAAGACTGACAGCACATAGCGCCGGCGGCAAGGGTGTGAGGAAGACTGCACTCGTGTACACTGTTAGGGGGGTTATAAATTGAGTGCAACCCTTTTGGATGTTAACTTGGGTTCTCATAATAATTAAAATGCACATTCTTTTTGACCCCCAAATTCTCTTTCCAGGAATTTAACCCATAACCCATAAACTGCATCTCCCTTGCAATGATTATTCTTTAAATATTTGTTGAAGATATACTGGAGGGGTAGGGTGAGACACGGGATGGGGTTGGCTGGATTTTTGCTGAATTCATGCAGGGATACTATGGCCCCTGTCAGGAGGAACCAAATTGACCAAATTGACATTTTGACAGTAAATGTCAGGGGTCAGTCCCTTGCAAAGGCCCACATGAATCGCCATTATATTCCCAATGTATTCCAGTGCTGCTTGAATGTCCCTGTCGGGATACATCGCCTGACTGGGCCATTCCTTTAACCAGCCCAGTGAGCAAGGATATTGGTCCAAGGCTGTCCACTGCAGCCTCACTTATGATCAAGAAAACAGGAAATGGTTTCAATCTCCATCAAAAGAGATCTGGTTAAATGAATCATGGTACCTCCACACTACAGACGAGCATACAGCTGCTAAAGCGAGTAAGATAAATCTATGTGCATAACGTAAAAAGATCTCAAAACATATTAAATCAAAAACGCAAGTTACAGAACATGATGTAGGTAGTCCTAGTTATGAAACACGAAAACAAACAAAACCAGAATAGGTAACTGGAAGAATTCGATAAGCAAATTGTAAACACCGGTCACTTCAGAGGTGCAACCAGGGTGGAAGTAGAACAAGGGGTTTATTACTTTTTTATTTTGTATGTGTATGACCTTCCTTGGATTTTAACGACAGATATGTTGTTTAGAACAATGTAAGAAAAGAAAAAAGGAAAGAGAAAGAACTCACTGTATCTGAAGTGGCAGCATAGGCTGGTGGCTTGGAACATAGACTTGGGTCCAGAATCTCAGCTCTGTCGCTTACTGGCTGTGTGACTTAAGGCATGTTAAAAACAAAACAAGGGCTGAGCATGGTGGCTCATGTCTGTAATCCCAGCACTTAGGGAGGCTGAGGTGGGTGGATCATTTGAGGTCAGGAGTTCAAGACCAGCCTGGCCAACATGGTGAAACCCTGTTTCTACTAAAAATACAAAAATTAGCCGGCAGTAGTGATGCGCACCTGTATTCCCAGCTACTCGGGAGGCTGAGGCAGGAGAATTGCTTGAACCTGGGAGGCAGAGGTTGTGGTGAGCCAAGATCACACCACTGCACTCCAGCCTTGGTGACAGAGTGAGACCTTCTCTCAAACAACAGCAACAACAAAAGCAAACAAACAAAAAAACCTCTCTATATGCCTAAGTTAGAATTAGATGAGTTAATTTAGCTGAGCACTTAGTGGCCACCACATATTAAGTCCTCAGTGAATGTCATCCAATAGTGTTGGCCATTATTATCCCAGATCTCCTGGGATTCCTCAAGACAGCTGAGGCTGAGGCGTGACTGGAAATGGATTCTGAGGCTGGGTCAGCCCCCAGGTCTCCTGACTCCCGTTCCAGTGCTCCTTCTGCTCTAAGTGCCTGCCTGTGTTTCTGACACAATGGCCTTCCCCGAACGAAGAGGAAAGGGAGTGCGGTGAGGAAACAAGGAAAGGAAACAAGGAGTTCTTCGTTTCTTTCCCACCTGCTGACAACGTCCTGGATGCCGAAAGGGGGACTGTGTTGGGCGAAGGCGATCTGAGCTGCCACGTGGCCTTGGCTTCGTTACCACCCTTCTCTGTGTGTGGGCTCTGGGTATTTCCCCTCCCTTCTCCCCCATAATCTAAGGTGGGCCTCTCTAAACACCTGCAAGCCCCCTGGTTCAACACTGGGCAGACTGCCACCTCAACACTCTCCTTCCTCCAATTAAAAAATCAACATTCTCCCTCCTCCTATTAAAAAAAAAAAAAAACAAGAAGGACAATTTGACTAATCGTGCCCCAGGATTCTAGAAGCCCAAGCCCAGCCACCTGATGGTGCCATCAGGCCCTCTCTTCCCACCCCAGTGGTTCTGCCACATTTCAGATCTCCACCATCTCCCCAGATCCCTGCAGCAGCCTCCTCATTGATGCCCAGCCTACAGCCTAGCCCTTGCCATACTCTCGCTACAAGAGCCATGGTCCAGGTGTGGTCATACACATTTGAGCAGGCCACTCCCAGCTCTCGTGGCTACCCACTCACAAAGCGGGGCAGGGTAGCATGTAGCACACATATATGATTTGTCCACCTGCATATTTGTCGTGTATGTGTGCATGTGCATGTACGTAGCCACACGTTGGTGAGTTTTCCTGCATGGATTTGAGGGCTCTGGGGTTTAGTGACAGATGTGCTAGGCCTCTCTCCCCATTTCCCTGCTGCTCCATCCCACTGCCTGTGACCCTGCCCTCTCCTTCACCACCTCCTTCTCCCCTCTTCCCCGCAACCCCTGCTCCTAAATCAAGTCCTCCAATTTGTTATGCAAAGTACTTAAGAACTGGAAGATTTCGTGCAGGGCACGGTGGTTCACGCCTGTAATCCCAGCACTTTGGGAGGCTGAAGCAGTGGATCACTCGAGGTCAGGAGTTTGAGACCAGCCTGTCCAACATGGCGAAACCCCATCTCTACTAAAAATACAAAAACTATCTAGGAGTGGTGGCGCATGCCTTTAATTCCAGCTACTGGGGAGGCTGAGGCATGAGAATTGCTTGAACCTGGGAGGCAGAGGTTGCAGTGAGCCGAGATCATGCCACTGCACTCCAGCCTGGGCAACAGAGCAAGACTCTGTCTCAAAAAAAAAAAAAATTGGAAGATTTCATATTAACCAGACATTACATGCCCCCGATGTGATACAAGATGAAGTATACAGAACTATTTATTAAGTTTTCATGCCAGAAAAATCTAATCTGAATCCATTTGAGACAGAACTTACAGGAAGTACAGGAAAGAGAGAAGCAAGTTAAACAGCACCATAAGGAATCAGCCCAACAAATACAGAAGATGTCATGTCATAAAAAAAATGAGAAGGACGGTTCTAGACTAAGAGATTTAGGACACAGCTCCCAATCTGAAAATAAAATTTAAAAACAATTCTACTTAAAGTAGCAGCAAAAAGAAAGAAATCTAGCAAAATAAGTATAAAATTGTACACTGAAAGCTACAAAGCATCACTGGAAAAAGTTAAAGACTTAAATAAATTGAAAAATGCTCCATGTTCATGGATTGGCAGACTTAAAATTGTTAAAAGGATAATATTCCCCCAGTTGACCTACAGGTTTAACAAAATCCCAGCGGCCTTTTTTTCCCCTGCAGAAATTGACAAGTTGATGCTAAAATCCATATGGAAATGAAAGGAACTCAGAATATCCAAGATAATCTTAAAAAAGAAGAACAAAGTTAGAGGACTCACATTTCCCAACTTCGAAACTTAGTACAAAGCTACAGTAATCAAGACCAGCCTCTGGCATAAGGATGGATGTATACAGATCATTGGAACAGAATTGAGAGTCTAGTCAATGAATAACAACAAAAAGACAAATACAGGCCAGGGGTGGTGGCTCGTGCCTGTAATCCCAGCAATTTGGGAGGCCTAGATGGGTGGATCACTTGAGGCCAAGAGTTCAAGACCAGCCTGGGCAACATAGCGAGACCTCATCTTTACAAATAAAATTTTTTTAAAAATTAGCCAGTTGTAGTGGCATGCACCTGTAGTCCCACTTGGGAGGCTGAGGTGGGAGGATCACTTGAGCCTGGGTGGTGGAGGCTGCAGTGAGCTGACATGACAACATTGCACTCCAGCCTGGGCAACAAAGTGAGACCCTATCTCTAAAACAAAACAAAACAAAAAGATAAAGTAAATATGGAAAAATTACTAACAATTATTAAATCCAGTTAATGGGTACATGCATGTTCACCGTATCTCTCTATTTATTTATATGCTTCATATTTTCCCATAATAAAAAGTCAAAAATGGAAATTTTTATAACAAAATGCAAACATCTAGTTTGTCTTGGAAAATCAAGAGTTGGCTGGGCACAGTGGCTCATGCCTGTAATCCCAGCACTGTGGGAGGTTGAGGAATGTGGATCACCTGAGGTCAGGGGTTCGAGACCAGCCTGGCCAAAATGGAGAAACCCCTCCTCTACTAAAAATACAAAAATTAGTGGGGCGTGGTGGCACATGCCTGTAATGCCAGCTACTCGGGAAGCTGAGGCAGGAGAATCGCTTGAACCTGGGAGGCAGAGGTTGCAGTGAGCCAAGATCACGCCATTGCATTCCAGCCTGGGTGACACAGCAAGACTCTGTCTAAAAAAAAAAAAAAAAAAAAAAAAAAACAAAGAGAAAGAAAAATCAAGAGTTGTGCTAAGATTGAATTCATGTTTCTCCAGGGCAGCCATTAGCTAGGAAGAGGCAGCTCTACCCAAGGAGGCTTGCAGAGACCGAGGAGACCTGGCTCCCATGGTCCCACCACCCTTTAGTCAGTAAGACACAAGCCTGCGGCCTGCCTAGCCCCTGGAACCTTTTAGCTTGTAACGTCAGACCCTCACTCCACCAGGCATTCAAAGCTCGTCCTAACCTGGCCCTAGGCTGCCTTCTCAGCCTCATCTCTAATCTTTCCCCACCCACTCCAGCATTCTGGATGACTCATTGTTCCCAAAATACACCATGCACATTCCTACCTTCATGTCTTTGCACATGCTAGTTCCTCTACCTGGAACGACCTTTCTCTCTCTTTTCCACCTGGCAGACTCCCAACCAGAGGTGGCCCCTGCAGGGGGCTTTTCCAGACCTCCTTGGGACTGCTAGTTGCTCTTTCCGTTGGACCCCATCAATTTCAGTTCCTTCCTCCCTCTCCTCCACCACCGACTGTCCAATCCCTGCGTGGCTTCGCCCTCAACATGGGAGTCCCCAGAGGACGCTGCCCACACTGATTCACCACTGGGTGCCCAGCGCCCTGGCACAAGCTGGCACAGGGTAAGTGCTTATTAAAGTTTGTGAAGGAAAACCAACTGAAGGTCAGATCGTGGTTAAGAGCATTCTAGAACCAGGTCACCTGGCTTCAACTCCCAGCTCTGCCATGACTCAGCTGTGCAACCTGTTTGAGAAACAACCTGTCTGTACCTCAGTTTTTTCATCTGTAAAATGAGAATAACAGTACCTTCCTCACAGCGTTGTTTTAAGGATTAAATAAATTAATATATCCCCACTGGGCACGGTAGCCCACATCTGTAATCCCAGCTCTTAGGGAGGCTAAGGCGGGAAGATAGCTTGAGCCCAAGAGTTTGAGACCTGCCTGGGCAATATAGCAAGACCTTGTTCTCCACAAAAAAAGGGGGAATAAAAAGTTAACACATGTAAGGTACTTAAAATCATGCCCGGCTCCCAGAAATAAGGACTAGATGAATGCACATTAAATAAAAATTAAATAAGCAGACTCAAAGATGGGCAATTACCAAGACCCTCCCTGAGGCCTAGTCCAGTGTCAGGCCCTCTTCCCTCCAGTGACCTGTGTCCCCCATGGCGTGGAAATGAGTGTTGGCGGTGCAGAGTCACAGCCTGAAGTGACACCAGATCCATTCTGCTCATTAGTTAAAGAAAAGGCCTCTGTAGGTGCCTATGGCTCTTTCATACCGGTTAATCTCTTGCCAATTTCTCTTTTAAACAAAAAGAAAACAAACTTTAGGCTAAGTGCCTTTGGACATCAATAGCTTGACGTGGAACTTGAATAGCATTGTTCTGTTTTCAGAACTTCCTGTGATATTGATTTCGCATTTTCAACAGTGATTAGAAAGTCTTCCTTTTCAATATATGAACTTACGTATTTTTTAAATAAGTTGATTCGAAGATGAAGATTAAGACAGTAAGTAGAGATGGTGTGTGAATGTAACAAAAACTGGGACTGGGCAGAAGATGAACATTTGGGAAGCACCATTGTAGGGACCGAGAGAGAAGACAAGGCCTTCCCTTGGGGCAATTTCATTCTTCGGTCAGTGCAGATGATACGGGATTGATAATAACAGCTTACACTTCCTTGCATGCTTTCCAAGCACCGGCCCTTTACATGAGCTATTTCTTTTACTCTCTGCAGCACTACTTTCAGGGAGGAGGTAATATAATTCCCATTTGATTAAAGAGGAAAGTGAGCCCAGAGGGATGAGGTACCTTGCCTAAGGTCACACAATTTATAAGAGGCTGAAGCCAGATTCAAACCTAGGTCCATCCAATGCCACTGCCCATGGACCACATGGGTTCCTGCTCACCAGAGAAATTCAGCTCCCAGCAACTCAAAAAACCAACTCTCAGCTATGATCAGCTTCGGAGTTTCCAGAGCCAGCATGGGGAGAAGATGGAGATCAGGGGCTGAGGGGATAGAAGACAGACAGATGCCACCCTGGTACAAAACCTGAGATGCTCCAAACCTCACACCCTAGGACAGCTGAGAACTCCGGGCCATGCCCTGCCTCTGCCACGGGGGTACAACAGCAAGACCAGGCAACAGCAATGGCAGCTGATGCTTACAGACTGCTTCCTACTTGTCAGCCCTGTGACGTGTGTATATAACCTTCGTTTAGAGGCTCTGCTTTAACCTTGTGAAAACTCTTCGAGGTGGGTCTTTTAGAAATTAGAAATTTTAGAAATTAGAAATTTGAGGTCTAAGGGGCTGAGTCTAAGCCTTACTCTTCACACTCCCTGTGCTCCTTCCAGAAAACAGGCATTTATCAGGGTGTTGGCATGACAACCTGAAAACTTTACGCGCCTCCCCAAACATACCAGCTTCCCTCCGCAATCCAGTATCTATGACCTTAAAAGGTATCACAAAAGAGTTCTTAGCTACAAAATCAGAAGACATAAATCTAGTTCCCTCTCGATCGCTTTGTGGCTATGAGTATATCTAGATCCCTTTCTGCACCTCAGTCTCCCCAACTGCTCAGTGACAGGCTTGGGACTACTCTGAGGGCCCTGAATGGGTCTACAGCAACACTGTTCAATAAAAATATAACATGCATCACATATATAATTTTAAATGTTCTAGTGGCCACATTCAAAAAAGTAAAAAGAAACAGTGCAATTAATTTTAATAATGTATTTTGTCAAACCCGATGTATCTACAATGTAACCATTTCAATATGTAATCAATATTTTAAAAATCATTAATAGGTTACTTTACATTCTTTTCACACTAAGTATTTGAAATCCAGGATGTTTCACATTTACAGCGCATCTCCACTTGGACCAGCCACATTCCAAGTGCCCAGTAGCCATGTGTGGCGAGTGGCTACCATACTGGACAGCCCAGGTCAAGAATCTTTCTCAATCCATAGCTCATTTTATAGGGAACAGCTGTCTCATCTTTCTCCCTTCTCTTAGGAAAAATGGTCTGATTGTAGCCTCTGGGCTGACGAGTTCCACATCAGCCCGGAGGGAGGAGCTGGAAGCCACAATGGAGAGAAAGCCAGGGCCTGCCTGGGTGTGAAGAGGCTGTGGCTGCTGGGGACGCTTTCTGTCTCTCCATAGCCAGATTACTCACTAAGCCCCAGGGATGGGGAGAGTCCCTGAGGAAGATGGCCACAATCCTGCTTTTCCGCCTGACCCCAAAATTCCCTTAATTGGAAATTCGGTCTGAGCTTGAAACCCATCCAGGCAGCCACCCCCACCACCCATGGCAACATCTCCATGGGCACGCAGGACTCCTGCCTCAGACACACAAGGAATCCAATCCCACAGCAGCACTGCATGCAAGAGGCTGGATCCCAACTTCTCAGTCCCCAGCTCACTTCCCGGCTGTGGGCCTGGCAGCCTTCTCAGCGGGAGCTGGAAACCTCCACAAGCAGGGGCACAGGCATTGGCAGGAAGGACCAGGAGGGCAAGGAAAATAAGGGGGCATCCCTCCTTCTCCCCAAACCTCCACTTCCTCACCTTTGAAATCAAATGTTGTTAGATCGTAGCAATGATTGTCTTTACTGCTGGCTGCCCTGTGCCAAGCATTTTACAGGCATTAGCTCACCTACTCCTTCTAACCACCCTGAGGAAAGAGGATCCCAGGGTCAGAGTGGTAAAGCAGCTTGGGCAAGGTCACACAGCTCTTCAGAAGAGCTGGAGTTCCAATTCATGGCCTTCTGAATCAAGAACCTAAGCTCCTTCCTGCTGTGCTCTGCCTAAGTGGCCCAGGGTGGCCCAGGACAGTCTGGGCTTACACTTGTCATAACCAGATACATTTAGTGTAATTATTTAAAATGTTCCCTTTGGAAGAAGGAGCAAATCTTCCATACAGAAGAATTTTAAATAACATAGGTAGATATTTCCCCCTCCAAAAGGTTTAGCTGAAATCCAGACCCTTCTCCCTCTTGAGTGTGGGCTACACTGAGTGTCTGAATTCCAAAGGATGGAGCAGGAAAAGAGGAAATAGTAACTGTACATCAGAGAAATCTGGCCGACCCACCTTAGCCAAGTGATCAAAGTTAACATCTTCAGTTTATGAGAAACATATCAGACAAACCCAAATTGAGGGACACTCTACAAACTATCTCACCAGTACTCCTCAAAACTGTTGCGCTGGGCGTGCTGGCTCACACCTGTAATACGAGCACTTTGGAAGGCCAAAGCAGGAGGATCACTGGAGGCCAGGAGTTCGAGAACAGCCTGGCCAACATGGCAAGACCCCGTCTCTATTAAAAATACAAAAATTAACCAGGTGTGGTGGTGCACACCTGTGGTCCCAGCTACTTTGGTGACTGAGGCACAAGAATCACTTGAACCTCAGGAGACAGAGGTTTCAGTGAGCCAAGATGACGCCACTGCACTACAGCCTGGGCAACACAGCGAGATCCTGCCTCAAAAAAAAAGAGAAAACAACAACAACAACAACAGTCAAGGACACACAAAAAAAGCAAAGAATGAGAAACTATCACAGACCAAAGGGAACCAAGGAGACCTGACAACTAAATGCAGTGTATGATCCTTCATGAAATCCTGAAGCAGAAAGAAGACATTCATGGAAAAACTAGTGAAACGCAAACAAAGTCTGGAGTTCAGTGAAGAGTAACGTGCCATGTTGGTTTTGACAAATGTATTATGATAACATAAGAAGTTAACAATAGGGGAAAATGGGTAGAGTGTATGGGAACTCTTTGTATTCTTTTTGGAACTTTTCTGTAAATCTAAAATTATTCCCACCTGAAAGTTTTATTTTTAAAAAGCGCTCCTTTACTCATAGAAGTGTTCAGGTTTAGACAATAAATTATATGAACACCTGGTCATAAGCCTGGTCCTGCCCGTCTTAGACCATTCGTGCCACTTTAACAGGATACCTGGGACTGGGTCATTTGTAGGGGAATTCTAAGGTCAAGGCACCAATGGGTTCAGTGTCTGGTGAGGCCCTTATCTTCCTCCAAGATGGCACCTTGCACACTACATACTCCAGAGGGGAGGAAGGCTGGATCCTCACACAGCAGAAGGTGGGAGTGCCAAGAGACAAAAAGGGGTCAAACTCACCCTTTTATAAGGGATTTAATTCCACTCATGAGGATGAATTACCTCTCAAAGATTAGTCTCAGAACTAATCACCTCTCAAAAGTCCCACATCTTAATGTTACAATGACAATTAAATTTCAACATGAGTTTTGGAGGGGATAAACATTCAAACTATAGTCCTCTAACCAAGAAGTTTTCAGAAAATCACCCATACCTTCTGTCCCTTTTAGTGATGCCAACTGCTCACACCTTTATAGCAGTGTGAAGGTTACAAAGTTTAGCATTAGCAAGACGTGCTAGTTAAAGTTTTTGAATCAGAAAGCTAGAGGCTGACATCTGGGTTCTCCTACTTGCTTGCCAGGTAGTCTTGGGCATGTTACATTCGTTCCCTGGGCCTCAGTTTCCACATCTGTAAAATGAATTCATTGTATGATGACAATGACGAGTCATATTTATGAAGCCATGTCTGGTGTCCAGCACTGTGGTGGTGACTGTGATGGGCTGCCCAGACTCCCCTTCAGAGCTGACGGACTTATTTTTCCCACTCCCAGCTACTCAGAGAGTTGCCAGCTGTCAGCCCTCTCCAGGGATTGCCCTTGGCTGAAGAGAGCTGTCCAGCCCCAGTCAAGCCTCCTTCTGGAGGGTAGCCTGCATACAAATGCGGAGAGTATAAAAGATCCAGCTCCCTCATCCCAACTTGGGATGACTGTGAAGGTCATCTCCACTGCAGAGCATCCCTTACGGTTGGCTGAGGCTTTCCTGAGACTGCATTGCAACCCAGTGTCTCCCACCGCCCAGTCCGGCCTTCTTTCCCTCCCCACAGTGTTGATCCTGAGAGTGCTCCCTATACATTTCCTGCATGTTAATCTTCATCTCAAAGTCTGCTTCCCGGGGAACTCACCCCACAAGAGGATTGTGAGCCACCTGACCTGTACTGTCTTTCCTAACCCTTAGACCAACTTGTCTTTATAGATGAGATCATTGAGATTAGAGAAGAAAATGGATCTGGCCAAGGACATACAACTAAGAAATGGTGGTGCCACAGATGGAGAAACTGACACTCAGACAGGCCACTGATCTGCCCAGGTCAATGAGCTAAAAAATGGCAGGGCCAGGATTTGGCCATAGGCCTGCTTAACTCTGAAGACCATGTGCCCAGTCTCTGGCCCAGGCCATTTACATCCCCAGGAGAACTGCTACAGTCCCAGGACAGGTGAGTGCCTTTTACCACCCTCCTGCCAGACCACACTGCTGCTGTCCCTGCAGCTCGCTCCAGATTTGTAAAATGAGAATAAGAATAGTATCTACCTCTCCAGGACCTTGTAAGATTAAATGAGTTAATATAGGTAAAGACCTCAGAAGAGTGACTGGCACATACAGAATCCTATTTAAGCGGTGGGTTAAAAACAAATCATGTAAGTCATGTAAAGCTGCATCTGTGATGCACTCTAAGGACAGAACGGCGGCTGGCGATGGACCTCATCAGCTCTCTAAGGGAGTCGGGCTTGACCTGAGCTCTGAAGGAGGAGTAGAGGTTAAGTGGGTGGCAAAGGAACCAGTATGAACAAAATCTCTGTGACAAGAGGAACTAAAGAAGGAAGAACTAGCATAGAGGGGACAAATATCCAGGCTCAGGGAAAGAATGATAAGAAATAAGGCTGGGTAGGAGGGTGGGAACCTGATTATAAAAGGCCACTCGCTAACTGGGTGATTTTGGACAAGTCACCTTATCTCTCTGAGCTTCACTTAGCTCATCTGCAAAACAGAAGTAAACATAGTACCTATCATAAGGTTGTTAAAGGGACTGAGTGAGTCAGTATTTGTGAACCACTTAAAATTGTCTTGTACCTAGTAGGTGCCATAAATGTTTGGAGACAACATTAGAACTTTATCTGAAGTACAATGAGAAGACTTAAAGGGGTTTGAATGTAGATGATAGGGTGCGTGTTTAGTAGATGGGAGGGTGGATGGATGCATGGGCAGATGGATAGGTGGGGGGAGGTGAATGAATAGAAGTTTGGTTGAGTGATAGAGGTGGCTGGCTGGATGGTTGGATGACCGGGTGGATGGGCAGGAGTGGAGGTTGTTCTAATGGACAAAAGTGTCGCTGGGTGGATAAATGCAAGTACTTGAGTGAATGGATGAGTGGCTGGATGTTAAGATGGGTGGCCAGGGAGCTGGAAGCAGCTGAGTGAATGCAGGTGATTGGTGGGTGAGGAGACAGGTGTGTGGATTGAAAGGGTATCTATATGTTTGAATGGGCATCTGGGTAGTTGGATGGGTGGCTGAGTTAATGGATGGATGGTGATTAGCTGGTTGAGTAGGTAAAAGGATGAAAAATTGAGTAGGTTGGATGGAATAGATGAGTAAATTTTTGAGTGAATGGGTGGTTGTTTAGGTAGACGTTAGGCTGTTGTCCCGGTGGATGTTCAGGTGTGAGGGGGGACTGGAGGTGGTTGTGTGGGTGGAGGGGTTGTTCAGTGAGTGTTAGAGAAGTTAGTCAATGAAGGAATTGGGTGGATGTCTAGGTGGTTGACTGCGAGGTTGTATGGATAGATGGATGACTGGATGACTGGCTGGGTAAACAGGAAGTAGAATGGGTAGGGGAATGGAGTGGATAACTGGAGAGATGGTTGTTCGGGTGGATATTAGAAAGGTTGGGTGAGTGGTAGGGTTAAGTCAGCGGAGGGGCTGGGTGTAGCTGAGTGATGGATGGATGGATGGATGGATGGGTGAGTGAACAGGAGCCATCAGCTCCCGAAGCGCCTCCAATTAACTCCCTGAAGGTGATGGGGGTAAAAGAAGCAGAATCAGGCTTGGAGACAGGGCCTCCTAGGTTGCCCTGCCCCAAGACCCCCTTCCCCGACGGGAGGCGACCCCTCCCCACCCCCACCGCTGTCCTACCTGGAGGCGGCAATCTCGGCCTTCTGGCGCGCGATGGCAGCGGCGCGCTGGGCGCCCTCCACACTGTGCTCCACTTTCTGGCGGACCTTGTTGCTCTTGAGCTGCAGCATGCGGCGCTTGGTGCCCTTGACCAGCACGTTGTGGCGGTACTTGCCCTCCTCGCGGTGGCCGTCGGGCAGCGTGGTGCAGCCATAGCCGTGGCGCAGGTTGTCTAGCCACTCGCCCTCGTAGCGGAGGCCGCTGGAGCGTTCGCTCACGCCAAAGCCCGAGCGCTTGTCGTTCTTCCACTCGCCCATGTAGGTTTCGGTGGTGGTGGCGTCGATGTCGGCCTCGAAGGGTGTGGCCTCGTCGGCGCCCTCAGCGGCCTCTCCCAGGCTGGTGGTAGACGCGGCGTCGCTGGCGCCCGAGCTGAGGTCGCTCTTAAGGAAGCTGACACGGCTGCGCTGGCTGCCCAGGGACGTGCGCGACTCTGCGCGCCGCAGCTTGCCCAGCAGCGCGCCCCGCTGGAAGAGGCCGCCGCCCTTGGGCGCCCGCGCAGCCGCCTCGGGATTGGCCAGGAGGCTGAGCGCGAAGCCGCCGCGCGGGATGGCGGGCGAGGGCAGCGCGGGGCCGTCGGAGGCCGGCGAGGCTGGCGAGTCCGGGGCCACCGTGCCGTTGCTGTGCTCGCTGCGCAGGGACGACAGCGACGTGCGCAGCGGCGAGCGCACCACCACGGCCATCCCGTAGGGCACGCTCTGGCGCACTCCGTAGCCGTGGCGCATGCCATTGGTGAACTGGCCTTGGTACGTCCCTGCGGGCGAGGAGAGGGCGCGTCAGTAGGCAGAACGACGGATCCCCGCATGTGCACGGTGGCCTGGGAGGGCAAGGGCAGGAGTGGGCAAGGCGGGGTGGGACCAAGAGGCGCATGGCCGTCTGAGGGTCAGAGTGCACAGTGCTATGAGTGTTTGAGTCTGCTAGAGTGTGCAATAACACGAGTGGGTGAGCCAGGAGAAGCTTGCACGATGGTGGGAATATTTATGTTGGTGGGAACACGGCAGGGTCACAAGTCGTGAACGGATAAGCCAGTGAGTTGACATAGTAGTGTGAATGTTGGAGAGCATGGGTTTGTGTGTGTATTTGTGCAAGATCGTGTGTACAAGACACTTGTGGGTATGCATATCGGTGTCTTGTGATTATATAAGATCATGAGGCGGGGGAAGGTGGCTCATGCCTGTAATCTCAGCACTTTGGGAGACAGAGGCGGGTGGATTGCTTGAGCTCAGGAGTTCAAGACCAACCTGGGCAACATGGTGAAACCTCTCTCTACAAAAACATTAGCCAGGTGTGGTGGCATGCATCTGTGGTCCCAGTTACTAGAGAGGCTGAGGTGGGAGGATCACCTGAGCCCTGGAGGTTGAGGCTGCAGTGAGCCATGATTGTGCCACTGCACTCCAACCTGGGCTACAGACTGAGACCTTGTCTCTCACACACACACACACACACACACACATCATGTGTTGCAGGGCAGTGTGTGCACAGTGGGGTGAGTGCCTGAGATCTCATGGAGGTGACATTATGGATGTGTATGAGGTTCTGAGTGTGCAAGGCTATCAGAATGCCAAAGAACAAAGTAATACGTAGCACTCCAGGTTGAGTGTGTGAGGTGATGGGCATCAGTGAAACTGAGACACTGAGACCATATGAGACCATCTGGAGGAAGGCTAGTGGTGTATACAAGGTGTCGGCAACTTAGGCCCTGCATGTACACAAGTCCGTGAGCTCCTGGAATTGAGATGCTTTATGTAAGTAGCCATGCGAGTCTTACGTGCGTGGAGAGGCAGCAGAGGGTAGCGGTTCAGAGCACAGACTACAGAGCCAGGCTCCCTGGGTCCATATCCTGCCCCTGCCCTTACTAGCTATGTGACCTTGGGCAACTGACTTAACCTCCCTGTACCTTAGCTTCCTTATCTGCCAGAGGTAATAACTGCCTCTTACCTCCTAGGGTTTTTTTGAAGTTTAAACGAGTTAATGTCTCCAAAAAACTCTGAAAGCAAAGATATATGTGTGATACTGCGATTCTACAAAATTGTGCTCACGTGTGAGTCACCCGAGTTGTATGACAGGCTGATACACAGCTGCCAAAATAACTTCATCCTTCACCCCCATCCTGACATGTGGTTCTCCCAGGGCTCATCCAAAACCTTCTCCTATTCTCTCTAGATGATTGCATCATCTAGTGTTTTTAAACTGCCATTTATGTCCCGCTGACCCCATATATCCCCAATCCCTTCCCCTCCCCTCGGTAGCTCCAGATGTCACCTTGGAAATTTGTGTTCCCTTAGATAGTACACAGCCACCTCCAGCTCACATCTCCCCTCACTCACCCCCCACACACCTAGGCCACAGTTATGGTCTTCCTCTCCCACAGAAGTGCTGCTGAAAGGCAGTTCTCTGCCTTCATCTTTGTACCTCTAGCATGTAGAACAGTACCTGATACATAACGTTCACTGCACCGAAGGCAGAAATTCTGAAGCTTCTTTGTTTTAAACACAAGCTGATACGTTCTCCCTGGTTAACAAAAACCAATAGGTCTTCCTCCTAATAAATGTCCAGGAGCAAGATGGCTGAGTAGACAACCAAGGAAGGCACTCCTAAACTCACCCCAGCAGACCTGCTGTTGCACTGCTCTTCCCTCTTCCTGAAACTCTTTTCCTCCAGATATCCTTCAAGTCTTTGCTCAATGAGACCTACTTTGACCCCCAGTGATGGCTAATACTGAGTGTCAACTTGATTGGATTGAAGGATGCAAAGTATTGATCCTGGGTGTATCTGTGAGGGTGTTGCCAAAGGAGATTAACATTTGAGGCAGTGGGCTGGGGAAGGTGGACCCACCCTTAATCTGGGTGGGCACCATCTAACCAGCTGCCAGCAAATATAAAGCAGGCAGAAAAATGTGAAAAGGCTAGACTGGCTTAGCCTCCCAGCCTACATCTTCCTCCCATGCTGGATGCTTCCTGCCCTTGAACATTGGACTCCAAGTTCTTCTGCTTTGGGGCTTGGACTGGCTTCCTTGCTCTTCAGCTTGTGGATAGCCCATTGTGGGACCTTGTGATTGTGTGAGTTAATAATCCTTAATAAACTTTCTGACTGGGTGCGGTGGCTCACGCCTGTAATCTCAGCACTTTGGGAGGCCGAGATGGGTGGATCACGAGGTCAGGAGATCGAGACCATCCTGGCTAACATGGTGAAACCCCGTCTCTACTAAAAATACAAAAAATTAGACAGGCGTGGTGGCGGGCGCCTGTAGTCCCAGCTACTCTGGAGGCTGAGGCAGGAGAATGGTGTGAACTCGGGAGATAGAGCTTGCAGTGAGCCGAGATGGCACCACTGCACTCCAGCCTGGGCAACAGAGCGAGACTCCATCTTGAAAAATAAATAAATAAATAAAATAAACTTTCATATACATATGTATCTCCTATTAGATCTGTCTGTCTAGAGAACCCTGACGAAAATACCACCCTGTTTAAAATTGCAATCTGCTTATTTCACATTGTGTGCCTTTATCAAAACATCTCATATATCCCATAAATATTTCATATATACATCTATTATGAACCCACAACATTTCTTCCAAAATTGCAATCTGCCTGCACCCCCACCACCCTGCTCACTTATCTACTTTTCCTTATTTTTCCTGTAGCACATATCACCTTCTAACATACCATATGACTTACTTATTACATTAATTGCTTTTCTCCCTCTGCTAAAATGGAAGCTCCATGAGGGCAGGGATCTTTTCTATTTTGTTCTTGGATGGATTCCAGAACCTGGAACAGTGCCTGGTACACACAGGTGCTCCGTTAATATCTGCAAAATGGCTGACTGACTAAACCTGTTCAAAAATTCCATCTCATTGGGTGACCTTGGCAATTCCTTTTCTTAACGCCTCCATTGTCTGCCTGTCAATGATGTGTTGGGTGAAGAGCTCTCCAAGGCTGGACCTAACTCTGAGATGCTGAGCTTCTAGGAATTGTTGCACTGTGACTCTGGAGGCGAAGGAGGGCACATCTAGATGCTTCCACACTGCCTGGTCCCTCCCAGCACACACACTGAGCTCAAGATCCCACTTCTACCCCACCCTACCCCTTCTGCATGAAGAGCCCCCATTAAGGATCCAGAACCCCCATTAAGGATCATGTACAATGCTCACTAAACCTCTCGACAGTCCTGTGAGGTGGGTTCCATGATAATGCTCATTTCCAGGAGGATGCTGGTGATATGAGAGGTTAAGCAATTTGACCAAGGAAATGGGATCCAAGCCTAAGTTGGTCTGATGCCACAGTGTATGCTGCGAGCCCATGGCTCTTAATCCTGGTGTGCATTAGAAGCACCAATGAAACTTTAAAAAGAGAACAACTGATCCTTGGGCTTCACCACCATCAATTCCAGTTTATTCTGTTGGAGAAGGTCCCTAGTCCTTCCAGCCCCTCTGGACAGCAAGAAAGAACAGCCAGGAGGGAGAGACACCTGGGCTCTGTTCCCTTCAATGACCAGCCTCAGAAAACCAAGGATCATGGAATATCAGCACTAAAAGGGCTAAAGAGCAATGGAGAGAGACAGAAATGGAGAAGAAAGCATTGTGCATGATCTCATAGAGGAAGAGGCAAATATGACCTCTATTTCATAGGTAGATTGATGTTCAGAGAAGTTATGTGACTTGCCCAACGTCACACAGTGAGAAAGGAGCAGAACTGGGATTTGAACTAAGGTCCAACTTAAGCTAAGGAAGTGGGAAATGGGATTGTGTGGCAGGTGCAATGAACAGAAATATAAGAATGTGGTATAGCAGATGAAAAATGGGAAGTTGGATAAATGGGAAACCAATAGGTCGCATTTCCCAAGCTCATTCACATATGATCCCATTGGATGGAGGCTGAGGACAGAATGGAATGTGGAATCAACCTGGCTTTGAATATCATCTAAGCTGGGGAACCTTGGGCAAGTTCCTTCTTTTGATTCTCAGTTTTGTTTTGTTTTGTTTTTGTTTTTATTTTTATTTTTTGAGACGGAGTCTCGCTCTGTCGCCCAGGCTTGAGTACAGTGGCGCCATCTCGGTTCACTGCAAGCTCAGCCTCCCAGGTTCACGCCATTCTCCTGCCTCAGCCTCCAGAGTAGCTGGGACTACGGGCGCCCGCCACCACGCCCAGCTAATTTTTTGTATTTTTATTAGAGACGGGGTTTCACTGTGTTAGCCAGGATGGTCTCGATCTCCTGACCTCGTGATACGCCCGCCTCGGCCTCCCAAAGTGCTGGGATTACAGGCATGAGCCACCGCGCCCGGCCTTGATTCTCAGTTTTTTTATCTGGAAAATGGAAAAGTAATATCCACTTTCCAGGGGTCTTTTGAGGATTAAAAATGAGACAACAAAAACTGGAAACAACTCAAGTATCAATCAGCTGGTACAAGGATAAACTAACACAGTGAAGTGCTAGGCAGCAGGAAGAGAGAGCAGGCTACTGTTACATACAGCACATGAATGGGTCTCCAAAACATGCTAAATGAACAAAGCTAGAGATGAAAGCTGTGTGATTCCAGTTACATGAAAGTCTCATAAAAAAAAAACAAACCTATAGTGCCAGAAAGTGGATCTGTGGTTGCCAGGGACTGAGTGTGGAAGGAATCGAATGCAGAAGGGCACAGGGAAACTTTCTGAGTTGATGGAAATATTCTGCCTCTTTTTTTCTTTTTTGGTGGGGGAGGGAGGTTGGGGGATGGAGTTTTGCTCTTGTCACCCAGGCTGGAGTGCAATGGGTATGATCTCGGCTCACTGCAACCTCCGCCTCCTGGGTTCAAGTGATTCTCCTGCCTCAGCCTCCTGAGTAGCTGGGATTACAGGCATGCGCCACCACCCCCAGCTAATTTTTGTATTTTTAGTAGAGATGGGGTTTCACCATGTTGGCTAGGCTGGTCTCGAACTCCTGACCTCAGGTGATCCACCCACCTCGGGCTCCCAAAGTGTTGGGATTGCAGGAGTGAGCTACTGCGCCTGGCCAAATGTTCTGCATTTTGATTGTGCTGATGGTTTACACTAGTGTGTACATCTGTCACACCCGTACATTTCAAATGCATTTTATCCTATGGAAATTACGCCTTGATAAAGTTGAGTTTGTAATGTAAATAAATAAATTGTAAAGAAGTTTTTCAGAAAAACAAACACACAAACAAACCCAGCATAGCATTCTGCAAATATCTGTCAGGAAAGTTGTCAGCTGTACTTTCCAAATGAATCCAGAATCCAGCCGCTTCTCACCACCTCCACTTCGACTAGATGGTGGTCTGTGCCACCGTTCTCTCTCACCTGGATTTTCATAGTCACTGCCACACTGGTCTGCTGATTCCACCCGTGCCTCTCTATCCATCCCTAACACAGCAATCAGAGGGATTTTGTTCACATGTATTAAGTTAGATCACGACACTGCACTTTCCCTTCTCACTCAGAAGAAAAGCTGAAGTCCTTAGTGACCCACAGGCCTTACCTGACTTCATCCCCATCACTCCTCTGTGCTCCTCTCCCCGCATCCTCCCCTTTCCCTCCCTCCACTCTTGCCACAAAGGCTGCTTTGCTGCCACACAGGAGCCATGGAGCCACCTCAGGACCTTGGTATTGCTGTTCCCTCTACCTGTAATGCCCTTCCTCCAGATACCTACATGGTTCACCCTCTTGCCATCTTCAAGCCTTTACTCAAATGTCATCTTCTCAGCAAAGCCACCCGTGACTACCCTATTTAAGATTCAACCCCTGCCCAAGGTCTTCTATCTCCCTACCTTGCTTTATTTTTCCTAGAGCATATCTAATGCGACATACATTTTGCTTCTTCTTGTGTTATTAACCATCCCCCTCACTGGCATGCGAGCTCCTTAAAGGCAAGGATTATTTTCTTTTTTTATTCACGGTGGTATCCTCAGTGCCTTGAACTGTGCCAAATAGGTACTCAGTAAATATGTGCTGGATGAATGAATGAGTAAATGAACAGCAGGCATTCCACAACTGTTTATTCTCTTCTTTCTGTTTTGTCCATCTGCAAACAGCTCTGTGGAAATAACAGCTCTGGGGAGGTATTTTATGGTTCCTGTTTTACAGATGAGAAAAAACTAAAGCCTATCAAGGACAAAGGACTCATCCAAGATGACACAGCTAATAAATATGCCAGAGCCAAACTCACATCCATGTCTGGCTATGCTCCTCTACTTCTCAGAAGAAATAAGAAAAAAAAATGAAAGGGGAAAGTGAACAGGCAGAGAGCAGAGAAGATGGTAAACTGGGAGAAAGAGAGAAGAAATCTAATCTCTGGGTTGGACAACTTTATGAAATTAAATCAACCAACCTACCTTTAGCTTCAGTTTGGCATGAGTTGGGCTGACGTGGTCCCTTTAAGCCCAAGAAAAACTGAGATTGCAACAGGAGAGCAGCTCTTGGCCACCAGTTGGGAAGGAAACAGTCAGGCTATATTAGGAAACTTACAAGCGAATGGCAAGAGGCACAGACACCCAGGGGAGGCTGGGAGTGACAGGGCCCTGGGAAGGGGAAAAACCGACTCCTGAGGCCACCCCTGGTCCGAATCTCTCCAAGACAGGACAGTTCTCCCTGGGGACAGGAACAATGCATCTGCAGAGGGAGAGAGGGAGGCCCTTGTCCGTGGCCACCTGGCTGAGAGAGGCCGTCTGCAGAAGGAGGGGCTCCAATACCCTTTGGGCTGCCTCCTCACTGAGCTTTGTAAACCCTGCAGGGCTTCCCACTGCCCCAAAGGAAAGGATCAAGATCCCCAACTGCCTACAAAACCTGGCAGGGGCTGCCCCTGCCACCTCCCCTGCCTCATCTTGGACTGCTCACCACTCACACTTGCCTTCCCACCTTGGGGCCTTTGCACAAGCTTTCCCCATTTTTTTGCGTGCTCTTCTCTTCCTTCTTCCCCTGGCCAACTTCTATTGACAGTTCAAGCTTTGGCTTAAACGTGACTTCATCCAGGAAGATTTCTTGAGTCCCGTTCCCTGAGTGCTGCCAGAAACAGCCACACGTTATCATGTCATCCATTTTTCTTAGCACTTTTCACAGGTGCCATTTGTTCACCGTAAGCCTTCCCTGCTTGTCTTTGACTTCCAAGAGGGAGGAAGCTTTGTCTACCTTATTCTTGCTAAGATCCTGCCATCTAGCACAATTCCCAGGCCCAAGGAAATCCTTGGTAAACATCCAGTGATTTTTCGACTCTTTTCCTGAATGACAGTCTTATGTCTTTTGAGGGGCAGGAAACCCATCTCTTTTCCCTCATGACTCAGTATGCAGTAGGTGCTCAGTAGTGGACAGCAGTGGCTGCCAAGGGTGTTCAGGTCCAGATTCAGCAGTTCAAGCCCTAGGAGTTATTAGTGTACATGTAAAATCCTGGTGAAGGCCATAACCATGGCAAAAATAAGGTCCTGTCCCCCGCACAGAACTCCTGAAATTAATAAAACCTAAATACAGCCTTCTTGCAGTTGCTTTCCTGGTGAGTGTAGAATAACAGGGATTTAAATCTAAACTCTGACGTTGAATAGTTCTAAGACATGCATAAACTATTTAAGCCTGCAGAGCCTCAGTTTGTCCTTCTGTAAAATGGAAATTATGATACCTACTTCATCTGGTTGTTCATACAACCCTTTGCATTTGACAAGCTAGATGAAGAACATGCATTCTTCTAGCTAGGTGCTGGGATACAGTCGTGAACTAAGTGGACATGATCCCTGCCAGCAAGGGGCTTAGAGTCTTGTGCCAGGGATAGACTAAATTTCATTAACCAATCACAGAAATAAATGCAGCCACGGCAGTAGTCCAGATGAGAGGTGATGCCCCAGGTCTTGAGTGGCAGGGAGTGGGGAGGGTGGGTTGAAGATTAAATGAACTATGTGTGAGGCAGCTAGCTCAGTGCCTAGTGTATAGTAAGTGTTCAATAAACGCTAGATTTTTGACAGATCAGAGTCTTTGCCCAGAAAGGATTAACTGGAAAGATGAAAAGGAGCCACAGAAGACAGAGCGAGCTCAAGAAGAAAATGAGACCAGCTCCAATTTTCTGCCCAGGTCCAGTTGTTTGTAAGAAAGCATGTCTGTGCTCTGGAATACTCAGATTTTGCTGGTTGGGGCACACCCCTGACTCATGGAGAAGGCCTCAGAGTTTCTGACCTTAGGAGGCAGAAAATGTTGGGATCTGTTCATTCACCTCCATGCTCCTAAACACATACCACAGTATAGTTTCTGGCAGCCATATCTACAGTACAAGATCCCCTTTCCTGGAGAGAGATTATGACTTAATTGCTCTGGATATTGGATATTTTTTAAAGTAACCCAGATGATTCTAATGTGCAGGCTGGGTTGGGAGCTGTAAACTCTCCCCACTGGCCTCCCATCAACCATCATGCTCCATTGCTTCTGTCAAACCTGCTACCTTATCTGGGCACGGTGGCCCGCGGCTGTAATCCCAGCACTTTGGGAGGCTGAGGCAGGTGGATCACTTGAGGCCAGGAGTTCGAGACCAGCCTGGCTAACATAGCGAAACTCCGCCCCTATTAGCAATACAAAAATTAGCTAGGGATGGTGGCGCACACCTGTAATCCCAGCTACTCGGGAGGCTGAGGCAGGAGAATCGCTTGAACCCAGGAGGCAGAGGTTGCAGTGAGCCGAGATGGCACCACTGCACTCCAGCCTGGGAGACACAGTGACACTCTTTCTCAAAAAAAATAAAATAAAAACAAAAAATAATAATAAAAATAAAAAACCCTGCTAACTGGTGCCCTTAGCACACAGATGCTCCCAGCTGGTAGACCATGCTCTCAGAAGTCTCCATGCTTCTGCACCCAGATGTGAAGTTTGATGTTTAAGATTATTCCCAAACTTGTTTACTCCAGTTGTGTTCATTTCTGAAATGATGTGATTTATGGATGTTTCTCATGTAAACCAATGGGATATGAATGTACCAAAAAATGGAGAGGGTTGCTTAAAAGCCAGATACTTTTAGATGTTCATAAAAGAGAGTTCCTAAAAAATTATCCTCAAATTCTGTATAAATGAAATACCTATCTAAGACTGGGAATGAAATTATAAAAACCTAGACATTTTCTACACTCAGGTTGCCAGTGTTTTTAACTTCTCACTCCTCGTTAAAGAAACTGAAAGAAACTAGTTTTTGTAGATTACACGTTATGGGCATGCAAGAAAGACAATGAGACACTCCATTCATTAAACTTTGTCATCAGGAGACTAGTGAATGAAAAGTAAAGATTGAATTACTATATGTTATACATATATGTGATTTAAATTAAAATAAAAAATACAAGACATATGGGCTATTTTTGGGTTGCTCTGCTTTTACTGACTTATTCAATTAACCAATTTATAACTGGTATTGATGACATCAGATAAGAGGCTTCTACTGTGGTTTTAACATCAGTCTGAATACATTTGCTTTGGCAAACAGATCTGTCCATTTCAGGAAGACAACAGAATGACCATGAAGACTATGACAAAGAAAATAGGCAAATTGGCCAGGCGTGGTGGCTCATGTCTGTAATCCCAGTACTTTGAGAGGCCAAGGCGGGCAGATCACCTGAGGTCGGGAGTTCGAGACCAGCCTGGCCAACATGGAGAAACCCCATCTCTACTAAAAAAAAGTACAAAATTAGCCGGGCATGGTGGAACATGCCTGCAATCCCAGCTACTCGGGAGGCTGAGGCAGGAGAATTGCTTGAACCCAGGAGGCGGAGGTTGTGGTGAGCTGAGATCGCGCCATTGCACTCCAGCCTGGGCAACAAGAGCAAAAACTCTGTCTCAAAAAAGAAGAGAAGAGAAGAGAAGAGAGAAAATAAGCAAATCACCATATGCCAAAGGCCTCAGTATGTGCTTTTATGTGAGACTTTTTCATAGGGTGTGAATCCAAGGTTTGGATGAGTTGAGCAAGGAGGAAACTGTACTTTTCATTCTTTTACAGGGAAATGATGATTGCGGGCTGAGCCACTGGGTACTCTATCTTTGCCTGGTCTACAGGAATTTTCCTGGCGTGTTTGGTACGGGTCATTCAGTTGTATCCAAAAGAGGCCAACGTATGAGCATGTATCCTGTAGAAGAGTTTCCCTGCTCTATAAACTAATAATCCATTAAGGCAGGTTCTCCAAAACTGTATTTCTCAAAACTCGCGTTAATGTGTTTTATCATGGGGGAATAAAGAACAGTTCTGAAGTCGAGAAAGTCTGAGAAAATCGAAGTGAAATAAGATGAAAGGTCTCCTTCCCATGGGATTTATCAGAAGCCTTAATGTGCTCATGACGACTGTGGCTCTCCAAGCAGATGTTATTTAATCAGAAGATCCTGTTCACAGAGCGTCTGCCAGGATTTGTGTTCCACAGAACCCACTTTGGGCAACGGCAATTCTCTATTTCTTTGCTGCTAGGACCTCAGTTTTGTTCCAGTGTCTAGTTCTCCTTCATGAGATTTAGAGAAGGGTAAGCCTATCTCCAACTCTAGGGGTAAATTGTGATTGCTCTAAGCCAGACTCAGATCTTCCTTGCCAATGACTGGATTATACATGAGTATGTGGTGAAATCTAGCACTGAGACTGAGGGAAAATCAGCTGGGAGGGGAGGCAGAAAAGAGTTTTTTGTTCTCATAAAAAGATACATGCAGAGAAACACAGCCTCTTCTTCTGCTGGATGTCAATGCATCTGGAGGTGATCCCAGAGCTGTGGCAGCCACTTTGGGACCATGAGGAGAGCTAGCTGAAAACAAAGCTGATACTCTGTGGATGGCAGAGCAAAAAGCTAGCAGGAAGCTGGATCTTTGTTGATGCTGTTGAGCCTCCAAATTAACCAATCCTGGGGCTCCTCTACCTCTGGATTTTTGATTATATGAAATAATAAATATCCTCACTGTTTAAGTCTGTGCTGTCCAATATGGTAGCCACTAGACACCTGTGGTCATTGAACACTAAATTTTTAAAAATTCATACCAAAAGAATGGAAAATGTCTCATTAATGATTGTATATTGGTTACACACAAAAAAGATATTATTGTGGACAATGAGTTAAATAAAACATATTATTAAAATTAATTTCACCTTTTTAAATATGACTATTAAAAAATTTTAAATTACATTTGTAGTTCATATTATACTTCCATTAGAAAGTTCTAGGTTAAGTCATTTGGAGTTAGAGTTTTCCATGACCTGCAAACCAAAGAGTATCTTAATGGATACAGGTAACATCATTTTGATTTTACAGTTGGAAAAGCCAAAACTAAGAATTTTAATGACTTGTTATGATGACACAATGTGGCAGTTGTTGGCAGTTACAGCCAAGTGTCCTGACTAGTGTTTTCACTTCTAAGAATATGAGAACTTCCCTGACAGGTTAAAGGCTCCAAAATTCTCACCCAAATCTCAGCTCTAAAGAAAGCATGACCGTTTCGGAAATGTAAGTGCTATGGTTCAGATGTTTGTCCCCTCCAAACTTTATGTTGAAATGTTATCCTCAGTGTTGGAGGTGGGGACTAATGGGAAGTGTTTGGGTCATGGGGGCAGATCCCTCGTGAATAGATTAATGCCCTCCCTTGGGGGTGAGTGAGTTCCTACTCTATTAATTCCCACAAGAGCTGGTTGTTACAAAGAGCCTGGCACCTTTTCACTCTCACTCTTGCTTCCACTCTTGCCATGTGATCTCTGCACACACCGGCTCCCCTGCACCTTCTGCCATGAGTGGAAGCAGCCTGAGGCCCTCATCAGAGGTAGATGCTCCACCTTGAACTTTCCAGCCACCAGAATCGTTAGCCAAATAAACGTTTTTCTTTATAAATTACCTGGCCTTGGGTATTCTTTTTTATTTTTTTCTGAGATGGAGTCTTGCTTTGTTGCCCAGGCTGGCATGCAGTAGCGTGATCTTGGCTCACTGCAACCACTGCCTCCTGGGTTCAAGCAATTCTCCTGCCTCAGCCTCCCAAGTAGCTGAGACTACAGGTTCCTGCCACCATGCCCAGCTAATTTTTTGTAGTTTTAGTAGAGACGGGGTTTTGCTATATTGGCCAGGCTGGTCTCGAACTCCTGACCTCGTGATCCACCCGTCTTGGCCTCCCAAAGTGCTGGGATTACAGGCATAAGCCACCACACCCAGCCCTCAGGTATTCTTGTATAGCAACACAAAATTGACTAAGACACCAAGGAAGAGCTGGGAGATCCAGAATCCAGTTTGAGATATCAAAGAAATATATGGGCCAGACCAGGATTCTGCCTCCAAATATAGAATGGACACTGAGAACACCACCCCATCTGGCCAGCGACACCTTCCTATTTCTAGGGAACTATCTGAGGTTGGAAGATCAGTTCTGGGTGCTATGGCTTGAATGTTTGTCCCCCCAAAAAAACTTATATTGCAACTTAATCCTCAATGTGGCAGTATTGAGAGGTGAGGCCTTTATGAGGTGATTAATCCACTCATGGATTCATGGTTTAATTGGTTATGGGAGTGGGGCTGGTGGCTTTATAAGAAGAGGAAGAGAGATCTGAGCTAGCACACTTGGCCCCCTCATCACATGACACCCTGTGCCACCTTGGGACTCTGCAGAGAGTCCCCACCAGTAAGAATGGCCTCTCCTGATATGCCCCCTTGACTTTGGACTGCCTAGCCTCCAGAACTCTAGGAAATACATTTTGTTTCTTATAAACTACACAGTTTCAGGTATTCTGTTATAAGTAACAGAAAGCAGACTAACACATTGGAGAACTGAACAGAGATGGAGAGAAAGGAACGAGGACTAGCTCCTTTCTAGGAGTCCCCATTGCCTATGGAAGTCCTTACCTGATAGTCCAGTCCCTTCATGACCTGGTTCCAAGTCACTTTCCCAGCCTTGTCTTCCCAAATCCTTCATAGCCCAGTTTCAAACCACCTCCTTCAGGTAATCACCTTCCTTCCTCCAAATTCTCATTGCCCAAGACATTTATCACTTCTTACTTCCCATGGCAGCTCTCTTATCTTTATCTTGCCTGTTTTGTCTACCAGCCATCCCTGATCCTTCTCCGAGTCCTCTCACATAGTACCAGATGTTGGCACAAGATATTTGGGTGGCCCATAGAAGTGTCATCAACAAATTTCAGACAGTGTTTAAGATGGCGCGTGGCAGATATAGAGTGAGCATCAGAGAGTCCAGGGGTTAGAGGCTCTTCTCCAAGCATACCAAGATCAGACCAGGTGAACCAGAAATGCTCACTGCGGTCAGCACGCATGCCCATGCCACCGACACCACACAGATGCTCCTGAGTATAAGGGACTCATCCCAGCTTGGCTCTAATCCACCTTGATAAAGACTATGGACCCAGCATCCCAGAGAAAGTAAGTCAGGGCTAAGACATCTTTGGAGGTAGCAAAGAATAATGGAAATTACACGCCCTTTAGAAACAGATAGATCTGACTCTGAATATCTCCTTAATTTTGCTTAATATATGGTTAAAATAAATAGGTAAGAAAGTATTGTAACAGATACAGGCATCATCATTTCGATGTTATAATTGGAAAAACTGAAACTAAGAATTTAAATGACTTTCTCATGATGATGCACTGCGCTACTCCTTAATTTTTCTACCTCTCTTGGTCTCCACCCTATCTGTTTAGTCCGAGCCACATCCTTTTCTCCCTTGATGATGACAGTAGTATCCTCCCTGTCCCCCACTTCAGTTGACCCTTTGCTGCTGCCACTCATCTTCTTCGTAAGATGCAAATCTCAGCAGGTTACTCCCCTTCTGAAAACCCTGCAGTAACTTCCCAGTGCCTTGAGGATTGTCTCAGGTCAGGATCCCTAGGGAACAGATTCTGAAGCTGAGATGATGTGTGGGTGATTTAGCAGAGAGTGCTCTCAGAAAGAGCACGGGTAAGGAAGGAAGCAGGATTCGGCAGGGTAAGAAGCTGAACATCTGCAACAGAATCATCAACTGATCCCAGGGGCATTTAAGCTGGGATAGCCCTTCAGAGTCGCCCAAAATCAAAGCAAGGGGGCCAGGTCATTACAGTCATTGGATGTGAATGAGACAGCTCCCTTTGTTGGAGAGAAATACCCAGCTAGGATCTGTCAGCTGCTAACACTCCTGGCAGCTCGGGGAATGTGTCCTAAGGAGTGTCTGAAGGGATAGCCCGGAGTCTATCAGAAGGATGAAGTCCAAGCTCCTCACTGTGACCCACAAAACCCTCATGATCTGGGCTTTGCCAATCCCTCCAGCCTCATCCACCCCACTCTCCCTCTGAGTCTGTGCTCCAGCCTTTTCTGGAACACAGCATGCTCAGGTCTCACCTCCAAGCCTTTGCATTTGCTGTCCCTTCTGCCTGCCTGTGTGGCCTCCCCTGTCACCCAGTTTATCCCTATTCATCCTGCAGATCTCAGCTCAAACATCACTTCCTCAAGGAAGCCTTCTCTGATTATCAGACCAGACCAGGTTTCCCTGTTATCAGTTCATAAACTCTTTTATTCTTCCCTCAAAATATGTATCACATTTTGTATTTAAGTAACTGTATTTAGATACCGGTCTCTGCTGTTATATACACGCACTTGGGGGCAGGGACAGGTCTTCCTTGCCCACCACAGCATCCCCAGCACTCCGTGCAGGAACTAACACATGGAAGACATTCAGCAGATACTGTCCAATGCATTAACAAGCACAGGCTTTGAATAAGGTCTCTCTGAGTCTGCCTCCTCTCAGTAAAGTGAGCATAGCAAGTTTCCTTTGCAGGGTTGCTGTATTACATGGTTTATCTAGCAGAGATCTCAGGCTCTCAACAAAAGTTGGCTCCCTTCACTTCATGGGAAAAGATTGTAGGGTGACCAGTCATCCCAGTTTGCCTATGTCTGAGAGGTTTCCTGGGATGTGGAACTTTCAGTGCTAACACTGGACAGTTTCAGGCAAATTGAGATGGCTGATCACCCTAAATTGGGGTGAGAAGGAAAAAAAGGGCATTTCGTATTCGTACAATAGTCAGGATATAGTAGCAAACCAGCTCTTTCGGAAAAACAAAGCAACCAACCTCAGTTTGTAACATTAGTCAGTTTCCACTGTGCAAATACCCCCACCATGACTGCAAAGTTCCTGAGCTCTCACGAGCCAGTAGGAGCTGGCTCTCGTAACCCGTATGTGTGTATATAGAAATACTTTTTGTTTTGTTTTGTTTCGAGACAGAGTCTCACTCTGTAATCCAAGCTGGAGTGCGGTGGCACAATCACAGCTCACTGCAGCTTCAACCTCCTGGGCTGAAGTGATCCTTCCACCTCAGCCTCCCAAGTAACCCGGACCACAGGTGCATGCCATCACGCCTGGCTAATTTTATTTTTTTGTAGAGATGTGGTCTCACTATGTTGCCCAGGCTGCTCTTGAACTCCTGGACTCAAGCAGTCCTCCTGCCTCAACCTCCCAAAATGCTGCAATCACAGGCATGAGCCACCAAGCCCGGCCCAATAACCCATATTTAATATGAGCACTCAGGTTTCTATTGCAAATCTGCAACACAGCCATAGATAACCTCAGCTCTGGTGTAAGTGAGAATATTTCAATCCTGAGAAGGTCACAGCTGGAGTGGAGCTTGGAGATTAAAACAGCTTTTGTAAAAATTATGACAGTAAAAAATCTGACATAAAAATATTATAACAGTAAAAAAATCTGATATTAACTGACTCCATCTTACTTCTAACCTCACAAGCTAACTGTCTTCATTCATGCCTGGACGTAGACCAAACTAAAAATTGAGTTAATAGTTTAAGACAAAAACAGTTAACAGTCCTTTCCTGAAACTAACGCCCTCTTGACTCAGAGACCAAAACCGCCTTTATAAAATTATGACTCCAGAGAAATATAGCTAGAGGTTACAGAACTTGTAACCTCCCCAGTGACTCCTGTAGATAACATCACTACTGTCAAAACCTAAAATTGCCCTCTCAAATATTTTTTGAACTTTTACATTCTGACGCTTCTACCCAGACCTGTGACTCATAATAAAAAACTAATTCAACCAGTCCTGTAACCCCCACCCCGAAACTGCCTCAGTACAAAAAAGCCAGCTTCAACTTCCTATAATTTCATCCCTCATCCAACCAATCAACATTTCCCTCTCCCTAGCCCCCTGCCCGCCAACCTACCCTTAAAAAACGCTACCTTCCAAACTTTCAGAGACACACATTTAAATAATAAGCCCCCATCTTCCCACTTGACTAGCCCTACATCAATTAAACTCTTTCTCTACTACAATGCCATTGTCCCAATAAGTTAATTTTATCCATACAACAAACAAACAAAGGCCCGGCGCTGTGCCTCACACTTGTAATCCTAGCACTTTGGGAGGCCAAGACAGGCGGTTCACGAGGTCAGGAGTTCAAGACCACCCTGGCCAACATTGCAAAACTCCATCTCTACTAAAAATACAAAAATTAGCCTGGTGTGGTGGCGTATGCCTGTAATCCCAGCTACTCAGAAGGCTGAGGCAAAGAATTGCTTGAACCCGGGAGGCGGAGGTTGCAGTGAGCCGAGATTGTACCACTGCACACCAGCCTGGGCGACACAGCAAGACTCCGTCTCAAGAAAAACAAACAAAAAAATTCATCGGACGATGATAAGATCTTCTAGTCCAAGCCCATAAGTAATCCATCACATAGGCCACTTATTCCCCATCCTGTGTCCACAACTGACATTGCTAATGGGTCCTGAGGCTGAGTAGCACTATAGCCTGCAGTCCCCCCTCACCACTTCCACATGTAGTCCCACCCGATTAGCCAGTGTTGTGCGTGAGAAAATCTGCTTACCTTCATGGGTAAGTATAATCTTATTCCTTCATTATACAGGGGAGGAAGCTTAGGCTCAGAGAGGTAGAGGGACCTGGCCAAGGCCACACAGCCCGAGAGTAGCTCAGCTGGGACTGAAGAACAGGTCCCTTGCCTCAAATGCTCTTTCAACCCTGCCTTGCATTGAAAAGCTGAGTACCCAGAGTGAGGAGGAACAAAGGGAGGCTATCCAGGATTCTGAGCCTAGATTCTGGAAAACTGTGCTTAGACACCCCCACCCCCAACCCTTTTTGCATCCTGAGGGCTCCTTATTATGTCTACATGTAAATACTGTTTGTATGAAGGAAGTACTTTTTAAAAATTGCAAAAGTTGAGCCAGGTGCAGTGGCTCACGCCTGTAATCCCAGCACTTTGGGAGGCCAAGGTAGGCAGATCACTTGAGGTCAGGAGTTCGCGACCAGCCTGGACAACGTGGTAAAACCTCGTCTCTACTAAAAATACAAAAATTAGCCGGGTGTGGTGGCGCTTGCCTGTAATCCCAGCTACTCAGGAGGCTGAGACAGGAGAATCACTTGAACCCGGGAAGCGGAGGTTGCAGTGAACCAGGTGTTGTGGCTCATGACTGTAATCCCAGCACTTTGGGAAGCTGAGGTGGGTGGCTCTCTTAAGCTCAGGAGTTCAAGACCAGCCTGGTCAACCCCTCTCTCTACTAAAACTACAAAAAAGTAGCTGGGTGTGGTGGTGCACGTCTGTGGTCCCAACTACTCAGGAGGCTGACATGGGAGGATTGCTTGAGCCCCATGCATCACGCAGAGGTGGAGGTGGCGGGGGGCCAAGATCCCTCCTGCACTCCAGCCTGGGTAACAGAATGAGACCCTGTCACAAACTAAAAAAAAAAAAAAGAAAACAAAATTTTAAAAGTCATATGCTCATTGCAAAAAATCCAAACAACAGAAGAGTATATAAAAGAAAACACCTTTGTGCGATCTCCCCAGAGTAACTCCTGTTAATGATTTAGATCCTTCCAGGCCTTTTTCTGCCAATTTGCAACCATATACTTATCACAAATAGACCAAAAGATTAGCTGTTCACCAGTCTACCACTGACCCCATCTCTGAGAACACTACCTAGCACCTAGCAGGCACTCAATAGATATTTGCCAAATAGCTTTTGTTCACTTATAATGCCTTAGATTTCTTTCTGTATGAATACAGGTGGGTTCACCTCTGCCTTTTTAAAGGCCTTTTGTAGTTCATCGCATGGTCTCATAAATTAATTTAGCAGTCCCTTCGGTGAGCATTTAGACTGCGTTACATTTTTCTCATAACAATCCCAAGGCCTTGCTCTCTGGCTGGCCTGCAAGGCTGGCACCAAAGTCCCTTCCCATGGCTTCCAAATGCTGCTGTCCATCAAATCTCCACCGTCTCTGGTTTCCTGCGATCACTAACAGACAACCCAAAGCGGAGGAGCTGGCTGCATTTGGGACCAGCTCCCGGGAGCAGGATCAGGTTGCAGTGGGTGGATGACAAGTCCCTGAGCCCGCAGGGCTCCACCACCCCTACATCCAGAGGCTGCTGCCCCAGATGATGCCCCGTAGCTCACCCGAAATCAGGGGATTAACCAGGAGGCATCGCCTGGGTGCTGACAGCCCTGGAGCCTGTGGCCTGGGGGAAAGGCCCATTTCCAGGCCTTGAGTCAGCTCAGCAACCCTGAGGGACTTGGAGACCAGAAATGATTGTGTGTGCAGCAGGCAAGAAAGGTCAAGGGGAGAGGGTCTAAAAGGATCCCCACCTACCTGTGCACAGGCCTGCCCACAACCCCAATGCCCATGGACACTTCCAACAGGTATCTCTCACCCGTGGTGTCCAGTACTGAACTCCTGACCTTCCCTTCTCAAACCCTCACCCCATCTCAGTTCATGGAAACACCATCCTTCTATGGTTCAGGCAAAAGCCTTGGGACCATCTTTGACTCCTCTTTCTCTCAATCCTGTCCAGTCTATAAGCTTTTGCTCCAAAATGCGTTTTCTCACCACCTCTGCTGCTACAAGGTAATGGTGCAAGCCACCATCATCTCACCAGTAATAATTGTAATAAACTCACTAGTTGGTCTCCATGCCACCTCCCCCTCACCCAATACCTGTCTTCCCAAAACAGCCTCTTCTCAACACAGTAGCTGAAAGAATCTCATCAAATGGGTCAGATCCTGTCTGTCTTTTTTTTTTTTTAGAGACAGAGTCTCACTATGTTGCCCAGGCTGGTCTTAAACTCCTGGGCTCAAGCAATCTTCCTGCCTTGGCCTCTTAAAGTGCTGGCCTTCTCCGTACCTCCCATCCAGGGTACATACTGTCAGTTTGTCTGTCATTGATGATGTTAAATTTGATCACTTTGTTAAAAGGTAGCCATAGGCTGGGCATAGTGGCTCAGGCCTATAATCCCAGCAATTTGGGAAGCTGAGGCAGGCAGATGGCTTGGGCTCAGGAGTTTGAGACCAGCCAGGGCAACATGGAGAAACCCCGTCTCTACAGAAAAATTAGCCAGGCATGGTGGCGTGCACCTGTAATCCTAGGAACTTGCAGGCTGGGATGGGAGGATCGCTTGAGCCCAGGAAGTTGAGGCTTCAGTGAGCCATTATTGTACCATTGCACTCCAGCCTGGGCGACAGAGCAAGACCCTACAAAAAAAAAAAAAACCTACCCATAAGGGATTCCAATTTAATTAAAAATAGAAATAATAAAAACATGGTGCATGCCAGCCAGAGTGTGCCCTGCAGGCTGCATGCAGCCGTCTGGCCTCCAATTGTGACTCCAACTCTACCCCATCCACAGCAATGGTCAGCCAGCACTGGCAGGAATACCTCCAGGCACAAGGTGCTCATTCCTGGCCTGGAGCAGGGATCACTCTGGAGTTCCTAGCACACCTGGGCTGCTCTGTGGATTCTGCCAGGCACAGATCTGTGCCAGGCAACTCTCATCAGTTCCCTTTAAGCAGGGAGTGAAAGTTACACGGGAGGGAGGAGTGCCGGCCCTAACTTCTCTCCTACTCTGTGGCTTCAGCTCGGGAAGGGATAGGTGAGAACAAGGATAACCCTCCAAGGCAGGAAGTCTATGGCAGGAAGCATCCCTGTCCCCCCGGCCCCACACCCCACCCTCAACCAGGGCCCTCAGAAAATAAGACTCGGCATTCCTCACAAGGGTGTGGAGGGCAGGGCCTCCTCCGGGGAACAGCTGCTGGTCACGGAATTAGTAGGCCCTGGAAACAAGCAGCTCGATAAATCCCAGAGGCCTGGCCTTGGACAGGAGCACGTCTGCAGAGATTTGGCCAATCGGGCACATGAATCACTGAAAACAAGGCCGTGGAGAGGAAAGACTAATGATGTCCGCTTTTCTGTCCTGCTAAGGGTCTGCTGTGCTCTCCTGGGGTCTCCGTAGAATGCCCAGAAGCTGCCAAGACAGCAGCTCAGCTGACTGTCACACTGATGCCTGGCTTGAACTGGGACATGAGATTTCCAAGATGAGGTTAAATTATGCTGATTCTACATTCGAAATGGAATCGTGTCTGGCATGGATTCCATCTACACTGGCAGGACTCAAGACAGAACTACGCGAATCAAAGTCTTGTCTTATTTACTGTTCCAAAGTCAAAAACTCCTTTTTTCCTCAAATATCCTCCCAAAGACAGGGACAGCTATGGTTCAGGCCGTGCTGAATTAATTCACCCTTTGGAATGTGAAGGAAACACAGGAGTATATATTTTGGCATGTGCCAGGCATGATGCTGAGTGCTTCACAGGTATTATATTGTTTCATTGTCTCGACCATATTCTGAGGGAGATGTTAGCACATCCCTAAAGGAAAAAAGGAAACAGAAGCTCGGGGAGGTTACATGGTGCTCCCAGGTTCATATGGTTAAGAACCGGCACAGCCGGGATTTCAACCCAGATCTGGCTACTCTAAGTCTCAGATGCTTAAATATCATATGTCTTCCTTTAGTAATATCAGATTCTCTCAGGGCCTCTACACTTTATTTTCAATAACAATCAAACTACTTTAAGTTAAAAGATATTCCTCTTAACCTCAAAAACAAAAACAAAAAGATCCACTAGAACTAAGAAATTAACTGAGCACGGTAAAAGAATTCAAAGTCAATATACACAAATAGTTGTGTTTCTATAAACTAGCAGTGAACAATTGAAAAAATAAAATGTTAAATGCCATTTACAATATCACAAAAAATAAAATACCTAGGGATAAAATTAACAAAAGATGTATAAGACATTGAAATCTCTAAAACATTGCTGTGTGGAATTAAAGAAAACCTAAACAAATAGGGATATATACCATGTTCATGGGTTGGAAGACTCACTGCTAATAAGATGTCCATTCTCTCAAACTGATCTATAGATTTAATACAATCTTCATCAAAATCCCAGCAGGCCTTTTCAGAAATCAAGAAGCTGGTTTTCTTTTCTTTGTTTTTGTTTTGTTTTGTTTTGTTTTTCAGACAGGGTCTCACTCTGTTGCCCAGGCTGAAGAAGCTGATTTTAAAATAGAAATGACCTAGAATAATGCAATCTTGAACAAGAAGAGCAAAGTTGAAGGATTTACTCTGATTTTATGACAATATAAAGCTATAGTAACCAAGGCAGCATGACATTGGCATAAAGATAGATAAACTGATCAACAGAAAAGATATTCTATTATGCAAATAAATAAATAAATATGAAAGTTAAGTTCCTTCAAGCTTCTCTCTGCAAGGAACACGTATCACAGGCCCAGAGAATGTGACACCAGGTACTTACTGCTCAGTCTGGCAAAATCACGTAGCTCCTGTGTTCAGAGTCAATTGGACTAACATTAGCTTAAATCATAAGCTTTGAGCAGAAGAAAGAAAACTGGATCCACAGCGCAAACGCTTGGGTTTTTGACCCAATCGTCATAATTAAACATAAAGTCTCAACTTTTCAGCATGTAAGGATAATAATAATATTAGTAATGAAAGCACTAACACATGCCATACCCTGTTCTAAGAGCTTTACATGGATCAGGGCCTCATTTAATTCTGTCAACAAAATAGAATAAAAGAGAAAATAGCAAGCATCGTACCTAGGAAGGGAAATCTTGTTTCGCGATGGTTTGTTTCAGTTTTGCATTCTTTTTATATGTGTATAGATATAGAATTACAATGTAAAATACATTTGTTTTTTTGCATTCACTGCCCAGAGAAGGAATAAAATACATATCTTATAGTGGGATTGCAATTATAACAGTTTAAAAGCCACTAGGGTAGTAGATGACAGGGTTATGAGGAAACCTAAGTAATACAATGCCCATAAGACTCTTAGCCGGAGCCTGGTACATAATAAAGACACATTAACTAGTAGCCAGGCACAGTTATTACTATTGTCAAGGCCAGCTTCGTGAGTGCTGGAACTATGCAGTCTCGTAGGACCCAGCACTCAGAAGGCCCCTGCGCCTGGGTTAATGCTCTGTTGTCCCCATCTTAAAATTCTAAAGATTTTAAAGAAGGGGTCCACATTTTCATTTTGCACTGGGTCTCACGAATTATGCAGCATGTCCTATTCTGTATCGTTGTTTACTGTTTATTATTTAAAATACTTATTTATAATACCAAATGTTTAATGATCACTTATTATTATCAAATTGCATCTCTGCCTCTTATTAGCTAGATGACCTTGAGCGAGGTACTTGCATGATCTCCATGTCAGCTTCCTCATATGTAAAACAGGAGCCGTAACTATGTCTCCATGAGGTTGTTGGGTGAAGGTTTAAACAACACAGCAGGCTGGGCGCGGTGGCTCGCCCCTGTCATCCCAGCACTTTGGGAGGCCGAGGCAGGGGTATCACCTGAGGTCAGGAGCTCGAGACTAGCCTGGACAAAATGGTGAAACCCTGTCTCTACTAAAACAAAAAGTTAGCCGGGCATGGTGGCACATGCCTATAGTCCCAGCTACTGAGGAGGCTGAGGCAGGAGAATTGCTTGAATCCAGGAGGCGGAGGTTACAGTGAGCCAAGATTGCACCATTGCACTCCAGCCTGGGCGACAAGAACGGAACTCCATCTCAAAAAATCAATCAATCAATAAATAACACAACATACCTCAAGTACCTCAAGTGCTAGGAATGGTGCCTGGGACTTAGTAAGCACTCCAAACATGTTAACTATCATTATTATTATTTTATTTATTTTATTTTATTTTTTTGACACAGTGTCTCATTCTGTTGCACAGCCTGGAGTGCAGTGGTGTGATCATGGCTCACTGCAGCCTCGACCTCCCGGACTCAAGCGATCCTCCCACCTCAGCCTCTGAAGTAGTTGGGACTATAGGTGAATGCCACCATGTCCAGCTAATTTTTGTATTTTTCTTTTTTGTTGAGATGGGGTTTCACCATGTTGCCCAGGCTGGTCTTGAACTCCTGGGCTCCAGCAGTCTGCCCACAATTGGCTTTACTGTTATTATTTTTATTAGCTTTATGGAAAAAGTCCACTTCGGGCTTGATTCTTCCAGTGCACATTTTGGGGACAGGATTAATAAAGTCATCAGTGGTTCTGGAACTTCTTTGAGCCAGAGATGACTTGGAGAATCTGAGACTATGTGAGAAAATGCCTCCCAGAAAAACACAGATAGTCTTGCACATATGTTCATATCACGCCTGAAGTTTCAGGGTATTTATGGGTCTCTGAGGCCAAGGCAAGGGCCCCAGGACCAAGAACCTTAGAAAACAACAAGCACTAAAGACTCTAGGAGGTCTGGAGCCCGTGAGTGTCTTGGTGGGAACAGCCAGCCACGCAACAGGCACATTACTCTTTCAGGGCTGGGGCGTGTGCGTGTGCTTTAAGTCAGCAGCTGTTTTTAGCTTTGCTATATATGGCCAGGGGAGGAATGAGGGCTATAGGAGGGGGAGGGGTGCCAAGCAGCTTACAACAGGGTTTGGAAGGCCAGAGCTCCTGCACCAGCCCCACCTTCCCCTTCCCATGCGAGAGCTGGAGAGCTTATCCTCAGACCAAAGAGAAAGCCTAGAGGACAGGGAGGGGTCTGCCAGATGGGAATGGCAGGGCTTTGAAGAAGACGCCAAGTCAAGTCACCTTAGAACAATGAGTGTCAAAATTTTTGGACCATGACTTGCAGTAAGAAACACATATTACATTGCAAAACACACATAAATGCAGACACTTTTAAACACACACACTCTCACACATGGTGTGTGTGCATATATATGTGTATCTCCCCAACTGAATAAATATTTCAGAAAATAATACTTTATCTTACTCTCTGTGAAATACTCCGATACTTTTCTATTCTGTTCTGTTCTTTCCTTTTTGAAAAATGCAGGTCCTGACCCATTGAATTGACTTCACCATCCACTAATGTGTTGACATCTCCAGTTTAGAAAACTGCTGTTTCCTTTGTAGCATTTGACTGCCAGAAAAGCAGGCAGTGGAGAAGACTTCTGAACCTTTGAGGATAAGATGCGAGTTTCAGCTTTATCTCCTAGCTGGTGGCAAGTTTTGGACCTCCCAGTTTTTGCATTCTCTGTCCTCTCGTCCTGGAGTCTCCCTCCGCCCTTGTCACCTGGCTCACTCCTGCACGTATGTCGGGGCTCGGCTTGCAGCTGACTTCAGGAAGCCTCCCTGAATGCCTGGGTCTGGTCAGCTGCCCGCTGTGGCTTTGTTACTCCCCTGTCTGTCCCTACCTAGCACCCAACACAGAACTGCAGGACAATTTCCTGTTAGATTTGCTACGAAGACAGGGAGCGTTTCCCTTCTGCTTATTTCTACACTACAGGTGTAGCATCGTGCTAGCTGCATCATAGTCACTAAATAAATATTTACTGGATGAATCAATAATAGGTAATAGTAATAAGAGCAATCACCATTTACTGAGTACTTATTCATCCCATGAGAAGTCTTTTGAGAGAGTAGGATAGGTCCATTTTATAGACAAGGAAATTAAGGTTTGGTGAGTTTAAATAATGTGGCAGGGCCAGGGAAGGGACCCAGGGCAGGGCTGCCAGACTCCCAGCCGTTCCTAATCACAGGATCTTATTTGTCCACATTCCCCTCAGTGATACCCAGGTTGGGGCCAAGGGTGAGGGCAGATCCTTAACAAACCCTTGGGGGACTGGTGACAGCTTGATTAAAGAGATTTTCCGAAGCAGTGGCCACATCTAATTTTGGAGAGTTGCACCTCGTGTGTGGCTTGGGAAAGAGAATCTGTGAGGTGGATGTGGATGTGGGGTCATCTGGATGTGGGGTCATCTCATCTGGGAGAAGTCTGGGGCTCTGATAAACCAAGGCAGCAGGGCTTCTGGTCACCTGGCCTGAAGAGCTCCTGGGCACACCTGGGATAAAATCCAGGGCCTGCAAAGCCTGTGTGATCTGGCCCAGGCCCACGATGTCTGCACCCCTCGCTCACTCTGGCATTCGTGCTATTCCTCAAACCCGCCTTGGGGACTTTGCAACGGGATTCCGTCTGCCTGAGGGGACCTACTTGCTCTCCAGGCCCCTCCATCCTGCCTCTGAGACCACTCCATCTAAGAACACCATCCTCTTCTGCCTCTATTAGTTTTTTCCATACACTTGTAACTTCTGGAGATTACATGTATGTTTGTTTTCTAGTTTATTCTTCTCCACTGGACAGGAAGCTCCTTGAGGACCGCATCTTGCTCACTGCCCCTGCCCTAGAACTTGCCGTGAAGCAGTGCCTGGAACAGACCAGGTGCTCAGTAGTACTGGTTGCATGAATGAATGAATGAATGAATGAATGAATAGATTTTCCTCTTTTAGACATATTAGGAGATGGGTCTATGGTTTCCTATGCTCATTTTGACCCAGAGATTTGTGTCCTGTGACTCACATCCAGACCCAAAACACACACAGACACACACACATGCACATAAAGACACATGCACACACAGACACGTGGACACAGACACACATGCACACACGCACACACACACCTTGGTTTGAAGAGAAGAGGGACGGGAACGAACATTCTACGCATGCCTACAGTGCACCATAGGTAACAGACGCCGTATAAGCACTCAAGGATTATCTCCATTTTTAGCCAGAGAAACTGAGGCTTGCTCTCTGCTGTGTCTCCAGTGTCTAGCACTGTGCCTGGCATAAACATCTGCTGAATTGAATTGCACCAGATTCAAGAGGCTCAGAAAACAGCTCAAGGTCACCCAACTAGCAAGTGGTGAAGCCAGAATCTGTGCTCAGGGCTGTTCAGTTCCCAGCCAGTGCTGGGTAGCAGCCATAGGCACCTGCACAAACTCCAGCGACCTCGTTAACATCCAGACACCCACCAACTGGCAGCCCAGATGCAAATTTATCCTGCACCTGAGGCTGCTCTCAATGTGTCCAACAGCCTTGGCTTCAACAAACCTTGCTCCCTGGGCTGGCTGATGCCTTTTCCTGCCTCAGCTGCCCTGATCCCAGCCCCAGTCCCACATTTCCTAGCCACTGTCAAAAAAGGAGACACTAGTGATGAATACAATGTCCTACGAATGCCTTCTGATACCAAATGTCATTTGTAAAAATTAGCCAGTTATGAGTTATCTGTGTCAGTTCCTCTTTCCAATGCGGCTCATTAGGAAGACTTTATAGAATTATCCTGCATCAGAAAGAGTTGGAATGACCATTCAAAACCGCAGCCAGCAAACTTTTGCTATAAAGAGTCAGGTAGGGCGGGGTGTGATGGTTCACACCTGTAATCCCAGCACTTTGGGAGGCCAAGGCAGGTGGATCACTTGAGGTCAGGAGTTCAAGACCAGCCTGGCCAATGGGGCAAAAACCCATTTCTACCAAAAAAATACAAAAAAAAAAAAAAAAAAATTAGCCGGGTGTGGTGGCAGGTGCCTGTCGTCCCCGTTACTCGGGAGGCTGAGGTAGGAGAATCACTTGAACCTGCAAGGCAGAGGCTGCAGTGAGCTGAGATTGTGCCACTGCACTCCAGCTTAGGCTACAGAGTAAGAATCTCCCTCAAAAAAAAAAAAAAAAAAAAAAAAAAAAAGTCAGGTAGTAAATACCTTAGGCTCTGCAGGACAAGAAGCAAAATTGAGGATGTTGCGTAGGGGCTTTCAAATAATTTTGCATGCCAAAAAATATTGTTCTTCTTTTTTTCAATTATTCTCAGCTTATAAGCTGTGCAGAACTGACAGTGGGCCAGTTCGGCCCATGATCTATGGTTTGCTAGGCCCTAATTTAAAGCAACAATTTTTAAACTTTGTTGTGTATAAAAATTGCCTGATAAGCTTGTGAAAGCAGCGTTCGGGCCTTTCTCATCAGAGATTCTGATGAGAAGGTCTGGGTGGGCCACTGAATTTGCATTTCTAACTGGTGGATGGATGGTGCTGATGCTGTCCCCCCACCGCCCACATTTTGAGCGGTACTGATATTCTAAAGTGTCCCTTTTCATAGATGAGGAAACTGGCTTAGCTAAGTGATATGCCCAATGTTACACCCCGTGGACTAGGTAATGACAGCTGCTCTGCCACTCCACAGGGCTGTTTTGCCACAGAAAACTCCTCTCTGTTTCTTTAACCCACTACCACTCTCATGCTTCTGAGCCTTTGTCCTCACTTCTCTCTCTGTCCCACGCCCACCCTCACAAATGTAACTTTCCTGTAGAGACCAAGCTCAGGCGTCACCTCCACTTAAAGCTGATCTCCTCAAATCTAAATGCTGCTTTTCACAACAGCATCTGTACATACTTGTGTATAATGTATATAATTGTTTGCCTGCATGCCTATCTTTGTTTTTTGATTTTTCCTTTTGTAGAGATGGGGATCTTGCTAGATCGCCCAGGCTGGTGTTGAACTCCTGGCCTCAAGTGATCCTCCCACCACGGCTTCCCAAAGTGCTGAGATTACAGGTGTGAGCCACAGAGGCCGAGCATTGCTTGAGCCCAGGAGTTTGAGACCAGCCTGGGCTACATCGTAAGACCCCATCTCTACAAAAAACAAAAAACGATTAATTAGCTAGGCGTGGTGGCATGTGCCTATAGTTCCAGCTACTCAGGAGGCCGAGATGGGAGGGTTGCTCGAGCCCAGGAGTTCAAGGTTGCAGTGAGCTGTGATTGTGCCACTGCACTTCAGCCTGAGCAACAGAGCAAGACCTATCTTTAAAAAGTTTTAAAAAGGAAACACAAAAGGAATGTAGGCCGGGCACAGTGTCTCACACCTGTAATCCCAGCAATTTGAGAGGCCAAGACAGGCAGATTGCTTGAGCTCAGAAGTTTGAGACCAGTCTGGGCAATATGAAAAAGCCCTGTCTCTACAAAAAAACAAAAAAAAAAACAAAAAACAAAAAACAAAAATTAGCCAGGCATGGTGGTGCATGCCCATAGTCCCGATTACTAGGGAAGCTGAGGTTGGAGGATCGCTTGATCCTGGGAGGTCGAGGCTGCAGAAAGCTGAGATCATGCCACTACACTCCAGCGTGGGCAACAGAATGAGACCTTGTCTCAAAAAAAAAAAAAAAAAGAGAATCCATGGATGGATCATGGATGGATGGATGGATGGAAAGATGGATGGGTGGATGGGCAGGTAGATGTATGAATGGCTGAATGGATAGATGAATGGTTGGGTGGAAGCATGAATGGGTGGGTGGGTGGGTAAATGGATGGATGGGCAGGCAGGTGGGTGGGTGGATGGACAGATGGATGGATGGATGGACGGGTGGGTGAATTGGTATGTGGATAAATGATGAGTGGATAGATGGATGGGTGGATGGGTAGATGCGTGGGTGGACGAATGAATACTCCTCATGATCTATTGCTTGAAAATAATTTTCACGGCAAAGTTAAGACTAGAACCCGATTCTGCTAGAGTATATTCCATGGCTGTTTATGTTGGAGCATACCGAACATGCTAACGGTAGTAGTTATATTTTATTGTGTGTTGAGTGTGCACTTATATGGCAGGCTTTGTACTAAGCACTCCCACTAATCCTCTTGATAACCCCTTTATTCTCTCCATCTTTACTACAAGAAAATGGATGCTCAGAAATGTAGAGCAGCTTGCCCAAAGCCACACAGCAAATCACATCCTAGCCCATCTGATTCTGTGCCAATTGCCCATCACCTTTCCCACCCTCCACCAGGGTTTCTCACCCTCCCTGGCCCTGCCCCACCTCTGCAGGCCCCCAGCTGGCCTCACCTCCATCAGCATAGGTCTCGGTGCCATAGCCGTCTTGCAGGCCATTGTTCCAGGTGCCCTCATACTTGGCACCGCTGCTTGAGCTCTGCCGGATTCCGTAGCGTCCCTTGAAGCCATGTGTCCACTCGCCCTTGTAGAGCCAGCGCCCCTTGGTCTCTATGCCCAGCCCATGCCGTTTGCCCTGGCTCCAGTATCCCTCAAAGGTATTTCCGCTGGGCCAGGTATAGACACCTGCCACCTCAAAGCCAAAGTTCCAGGAGCCAGAGTATTCGCCCTGGCCCTTGGGGCCTGTGCACAGTCCGTGCCCGTGGGCCTTTCCCCCCTCCCAGCCCCCGCAGTACGCCCCACCGTCATCAAAGTCAAAGCGGCCCCCGCTCATCTCATCATAGCCCCTGACAACCTCCCCGTCCTCCAGGGTGAGTGCAGAGGGCGTGGGTGATGCCTGCAACACTCCTCCAGTGCCCTCGGGGGCAGGCCCCCAGACTCACCACTGCGCCCCAGGAGGGGGGAAGCAGGATGCCAGCAGAGGCTGAAAGAGCCCCGGCGCCAAGTCAGCACTGGGTTGGCTAGTCAGTGCCATGCCCAGGAGCCCCGACTCCACCAGCCAGAGCAAGGCTGCCTGCTGGGAAGAAAGCAGGAAGGAAAGGTTCAAAGTCCCCACAAAGCGTCCCAAGTCTGCCTTCCAAGAAGTCCAAGGGAAAACGGTGTGATCTCTTCAAGAAGCCCAGTGAAAGCGTGGGGTGGAGGGGTCCCCAGCCTTTTCAAAGAGGGGAAATTCCCCTCGGTGACAGCCCCCGCCTGAGGCTGGGTTCCCGCAGCCCGCTGGCCCCCTTCTCCACCCCAGTGGGTGTGTGGGGCTGTCCGTCTCCCCGCCGCTGCCCCGCCCCCTTCTCCAATCCTGCCCTCCTCCCCGGACGGAAAGGTCAGTGTTGCCCTAACAAGGCCATTGGATCTCAGAAGCTGCTCCCAAAATAACCCCCGGCCAGCCCAGCCTCCTTCAAAGCGGGAAGGAGGGGTATTTCAAACCGTGCCCGTGCTGCAGACCCGGGCAGTGGCTGGAGAGATGAGGAAGGAGGCTGAGAACTGAGTGCAGGCAGCCCAGGGAACCTGGTGTCTTTTTCTCCCGGGAATAAGAGCTGCCTTCCATTCTCAGAGTCCCCTGGGTCTGCGGGCAGGGAGGGCGCCGGGGAATCGGGGAAGGGAGGGGAGACGGAGACCAGTAGAACGCCCAGTCCTGGAACACTGAAAATCCCCCAGAGCGAGGAGGTTGGCAGATCTCAGCCCCATCACTACTCACATGCCCTAAGGGGACCTGGGGTTACAGCACCACTGCCAGCCCCATCAAGGAATCCGGTGACCTAAAGAGAAAGGAATGGAGACAGTTTCACATGTGCTTCCGAAAGCAGAGGAGGGAAGTCAGAAAGAGAGGGGAGGCTGTGGAAACAGAGTCTGGAAAATACACCAAATCTCAGTCCAGTGCTCACGCATCACCCTGAGCTCCCTCCACCCCGGAGAACCTGGTGCAAGAAGCAATCATCTATTCCCTTTCTCTTTCCCCTGAAAGGCAAAGAGAAGGGAGAGGAGCCTGCCCTCCTCGCTGCCTGAGACACAGACTGGGCTTCCCGCTAGCTTCCTCTCCCCACCCCTTGGTACCTCTGCGCCCTCCCTGCCGCAGACCCAGCAGACCCTGAGGTCTGGAGTCCCCTTCCTGTCAACCCAGGGTTGTGCTGTAATGAGGTCCTCTCAGAAATTCTCAAGGGTCATGATTTTTTAAAAATTTCCCTTTCCGAGCTGTCTTTTCCTCTAGTGTCCTAGGAGCCTGTGAGGCCAGACTTCAGAAAGCTCTTGGGGCAGGGCCAGGAGAGAAGGGCCCGGGTGGATTCCCAGCCACTCAGGTTCCCACCAAACTCCAGTAAAAAGAACAAATAAATGTCCACGGCAAGAAGCTGTGGCCAGAGCTAATGACTGTAAATCCCAGCTAAGCCCAAGGTTAATGGGAGTATAGAGGAATTCTGGGAAAGGTAAGAGCCACTAGGAAGATCTGTGTGTGTCTGTGTGTGTGTGTGAATGTGTAAGAGTGTGTGTGAACGTGTGTAACAGTGTGTGTGAAGTGTATGAGAGTGCCTGTGGCAAGAGTGTGTTGTGAGAGTGTGTGTGGTGAGAGTGTGTGTTTGTATGTGTGTGTGTTTGTGTGTGAGTGTGTGTGTGAAGATGGGGATGGAAGAGAAAGAGAGAACTAACCACAGAAGGTGCTAAAGAACATCAGACAATTATCTGACTTTAAATTTATCTGACATATTTCCTAACCCCATGATAATTTAGGCCACGTAAAGTCACTGCGGAAGTCTTGTTCCTGTTGAGAAGTGGGTAAAAAATGTTCCCTGCTTTCCTTCCAGCGGGTTATCTGTTCTTAGGACTTGGTTCCATCCTTGGTCACAGCCCCTGACCTTAAAGAGCCCCTTCTGTATCTGCGTTTCACCACCAGGTAGAGGCACCTGGCCAGCCTCTTGGGCTCACTGTCACCGTCTGTTTGCCAAGCTGACAGGGAGCACATAGTGGCTAAGGACTGTGTCCTCTGGGTAGTTAGGTGTGAGCCCTGGCCAGGTTGACTGACAGTCTGCTTGCACAATTCACTTCTAAGAACACCTCAGGGCTACTCCCGGGGAGTTCTGCTTTCGCCACTTCTCACTGAGGACTTCCGAGAATCACAAACTTTTTTCGAGCTCTGCTGTCAGGGGAAGAGCATCTCCAACTGGAAGCTAGGGGAGTTTGAGCTGCGGATTCAATATTGTAATCATACGCTTAGGCCAGGCGGCCATCGCTGCATCTTAGCAGGGTGTTCCACCTATGTGAATTTAACCACTGTCCATTCATAGCAGCTCCCTAGGGTAGCTCTCTACCCAGGGTTACTACACGCAAGAACCACCTACTGAACTTAAAAACATAAAGAGATCCGAGAGCCCCACCTGAGACCTACAGAATTAGATTGTCCTGGGAGAAGACCTGGGCAGTCGTATTCTTTTAAAAGCTCGTCAGATGAATCTGACTCTCATCTCTGGTTAAAAACACTGTAAGTGCCTGGTATAGGGGCTCACACCTGTAATCCCAGCACTTTGGGAGGCCAAGGCTGGAGGATTGCTTGAGCCCAGGGGTTTGAAACCAACCTGGACAACAAAGTGAGACCCCCCACTTCTACAATTTAAAAAAAATTTTTTTAATTAGCCAGGTGTGGTGATACACACCTGTGGTCCCAGCTACATGGGAAGCTGAGGCAGGAGGATTGCTTGAGTCAAGGAGTTGGAGGCTGCAATGAGCCATTTTGGTGCCACTGCACTCTAGCCTGGGCAACCCTGTTTCAAAACATAAATAAATAGATGGATAGAAAATAACAACGAAACCATGGTAAAATTTCAAATTAAGAAACTGTTTAATAACATAAAGATTCATGAATCCGTTTACCGCAGGATGAGTAGTTTTAGAGTTAGATACGTCTTCAAATCCCAGTCCTGCCCCTCACAAGCTGTGTGACCTAGGACCAATTGTTAATTTCTCTAAACTGCAAGTTTTTCATCTGTAAAAGTCCCTACCTCAGAGGATTATAGGTATCAAGAATAACAGTATCTACCTTATATGACTGGGTGAGGATTACAGAATTAATACTGTAAAAAGGCTCAGAACACACTACACGTATAATCAGTTTTAGCACTTATGAGTATTACTCTTACATACTAAATTACTTTTCAGGCTTAATAAAATAGTCATCAAAGAGGGAAGAGAGAATCCTTCCCAAATGTTAAATATCTTGACATCGAAGCACTCCTTATTCTCATGTTTTAAACTGAAAAACGAAGTTACTGGTAAAGGGATACTATGACTTTGTAAAGTTTAAGTAAGATTCTTTGCCAAATTTGGTACTGGCCTTACCTGCCCAGAGCTTTCTGATAAGTTACCATTCGTCCTGCCTTTTAAACGGATGCATTTCAGGGAAAGGGAGACCTCTTGTGGTGTTACGTGCATTACAACAGACTTTCCTCAGAAAAAACAAGTTCTTCAAATCCAATGGAATTTACTAAACTTGAAATATTAGTCGGGCATGGTGGTGCATGCCTGTGGTCCTAGCTACTCAGAAGGCTGAGGCAGAAGGATCGCTTGAGCCTGGGAGGTCGAGGCTGCAGGGAGCCATGATCACACCGCTGCACTTCAGACTGAGTGATGGAGCAAGATCCTCTCTCTTTTTTTTTTTTTTTGTTGAGACAGAGTCTTGCTTTGTCACCCAGCCTGGAGTGCAGTGGCCGGATCTCAGCTCACTGCAAGCTCCGCCTCCCGGGTTCACGCCATTCTCCTGCCTCAGCCTCCTGAGTAGCTGGGACTACAGGCGCCCGCCACCTCGCCCGGCTAGGTTTTTGTATTTTTTAGTAGAGATGGGGTTTCACCGTGTTAGCCAGGATGGTCTCGATCTCCTGACCTTGTGATCCGCCCGTCTCGGCCTCCCAAAGTGCTGGGATTACAGGCTTGAGCCACCGCGCCCGGCGATCCTCTCTCAAAAATAATAATAATTATTATCATTTAAAAATAAATAGGCTGGGCGCGGTGGCTCACGCCTGTAATCCTAGCACTTTGAGAGGCCAAGGTAGGTGGATTATCTGAGGTCAGGGGTTCGAGACCAGCCTGGCCAACATGGCGAAATCCCTTCTCTACTAAAAATACAAAAATTAGACGGGCAGAGTGGAACCTTCCTGTAACCCCAGCTACTGGGGGCACTGAGGCAGGAGAATCACTTGAACCCCGGAGACAGAGATTGCAGTGAGCCGAGATGATGCCACTGCACTCCAGCCTGGGCGACAGAGTGAGACTCCATCTCAAAAATAAATAAATAAAAATAAAAAATAAAATAAAATAAACTTGAAATAATTATAAACTGGTTTTAAAGGCAGCTAGCCTATTCCCTCTCTTCGTCCCAGATCTCTTCCCACTCCCTTGTTCTGTTCCCTGGTCACTTTCTCCCTCTATTTCCTGCTCAACTTCTCAAGCTTGACTGCTTCTCTGTGAGCCTCAAAGGGAGAGAACTGAAAATCCGGAACAAAGAGAAGGACTGTGCCCAGAAATCCATTGGAGTTCTTCTCAGCCGTGGAAGGTTCAGCAGAGCGAGCCTCATCACCCTGGAAGCCTTTCCAGGCAGGTTTCCTGGCTGGACTAGTGCCCTTCCCACATGCTGGCTCCTCCCCCAAACTATGAGTTGTTAAAGCAAGGATTTTCTTCTTTCCAAAAAATAGTGAATAGTGCTGCAGTGAACATAGGTGTGCATGTATCTTTACAATAGAATGATTTATATTCCTTTGGGAATATAAATCAGTAATGAGGCTGCTGGGTCAAATGGTATTTCCGGTTCTAGGTCTTTAAGGAATCGCCACAATGTCTTCCACAAGGGTTGAACTCACTTAGATTCCCACCAAAAGTATAAAAGCATCCTTATTTCTCCAGAGCCGTACCAGCATCTTTTGTTTCTTGTTTGTTGACTTTTTAACAATTGCCATTCTGACTGGTATGAGGTGGTATCTCATTCTGGTTTTGATTTTGCATTTCTCTAGTGATCAGTCAATCAACCCAAATGTTGATCAATGATAGACTGGATAAAGAAAATGTGGCACAGATACGCCATGGAATACTATGCAGCCATAAAAAGGAACGTGATCATGTCCTTTGCAGGGGCACAGATGGATCTAGAAGCCATTATTCTCAGCAAACTAACACAGGAATAGAAAACCAAACATGTTCTCACTTTTAAGTGTGAGCTGAACAATGGAAACACATGGACACAGAGAGAGGAACAATGGGGCCTGTGGGTAGGGTGGGGGAGCAGGAAGAGAGAGAGAGCACCAGGATAAACAGCTAATGCATACAGGGCTTCATAGGCTTAATACCTAGGTGATGGGTTGATAGGTGCAGCAAACCACCACGGCACATGCTTACCTATGTAACAAACCTGCATGTCCTGAACATGTACCCCAGAACTTAAATTATTTAAAAACCTGAGCACCTGTTGTACAGTAGGTATTGCAGCTCATCTGTGTCTACCCAGTGCCTGCACATAGTGGGTGCTCCTGGTCTTCCCAGCATCTAGCAGCTGATGACCCCTTCTGAAATCCTTTTTCAATTGACTTCTAGACTCTCTCTCTCTCGGTTCTGCTCCTGCCTTACTGGTTCCTCCTCATCCCCCTGAGTTCTGTACCTTGGGAATGTGCCAGACCTTCGTTCTCTGGCTTCTTTATCTACATTCATTTCTGAGGAGGTTCTAGTCACATGGCTTTGCATAAACTCCCTCTACCGATGACTTTGAAGTCTGCGTCCCCAGGCTGCACCACTCTCCTGATCTTCTGTCAGACATCCAGCCACCTACTCAACATTTCTAAATATCTCATGAGCATCTCAGATTTGACAATAACAAACAAAACTCTCAGTCTCCACTTGCAAATTTGTCCCTCCAGCCGACTCCACAAACTTATTAAAACCTTTGGAGTCAACCTTCATTCCTGTCTTTCTCTCACACCTTAAATCTAGTCCATCAGCAAATCCCTGAAGGGATTTGGATTAAAATAATTCTACAACAGGCTGGGCACAGTGGTTCACACCTGTAATCCCAGCACTTTGGGAGGCAGAGGTGGGTGGATCATGAGGTCGGGAGTTCGAGACCAGCCTGGCCAACATGGTGAAACCCCATCTCTACTAAAAATACAAAAATTAGCCGGGTGTGGTGGCATGCGCCTGTAGTCCCAATTACTCGGGAGGCTGAGGCAGGAGAATTGCTTGAACCAGGAGGCAGAGATTGCAGTAAGCTGAGATTGCATCACTGCACTCCAGCCTGAGCAACAGAGAGAGACTCCGTCTAAAACAAAACAAAACAAAACAAAAACCTTCCAGAAAACATATTATCTCCTGCACTGCCAAGTACCCAGTACCAAACCTATTGCCTGACTCACTGCAGTAGCCTCCTAACTGTCCTCTTTGCTTTCCCTTAGTCTGCACACAGTAGCCAGTGCTCTTTCAAAAGGTTAAGTCTCAGCTGGGCATGGTGGCTCATGCCTGTAATCCCAGTACTTTTGGAGTGCAAGTGGGCGGATTGCCTGAGGTCAGGAGTTCAAGACCAGACTGGCCAAAATGGCAAAACCCCATCTCTACTAAAAATACAAAAAAAAATTAGCCAGACATGGTGGCGCACACCTGCGATCCCAGCTACCTGGGAGGCTGAGACACGAGAATTGCTTGAACCCGGGAGGTGGAGGTTGCAGTGAGCTGAGATTGTGCCACTGCACTCCAGCCTGGGTGACAGAGCAAGACTCTGTCTCCAAAAAAAAGCTAAGTCTGGTGATGTCTCTCTCCTCTGCTCCCCCAAATGGCTCTCTATCTCACTCACAGTAAAAGTCAACACCTTTAAAATGGCCTATCAGGCCCTCCATGATCTGGCCCGACTGATCTCTCTCTGACCCCACCTGCTCAAGCTGCATTGACATCCTTGTGGTTCCTTCTGCCAAGAATGCCCCTCCCTCAGATGCCCCCATGGCTCACTCTCTTACTTCCTTCAGGTCTCTGCTCAAATATCACCTTATCACAGCATCTTCTCTGCTCACCCCAAATAGCAACCCTATCCCTAGCCCACCCCTTTCTATCTCCTAATTCTTCTTCTCTCCATACAACTTATATGTTCATCACCTTTCTCTACTGAGGACAAGGATATTATTCTGCTTACTGTTCGATTGCCAGGCTCTAGTACAGTGTCCCTGATGTGTTGTAAGCACTTCATACTCATTGAATGAATGAATGAATGAATGAACATTCAATGAAAACTTGTTCAATAAAGGCATGTAGAAATCAAGATGTTACTTTTTTGGAACATCAGAGTGAGACTTAATCCCTCAATCCACAAACCAAATCCATTTTCCTAGATGTATGAGAGAAAGGAGATTAGTTTGGTAAGTCGCATTCACAAAAGAAAGGGACCCTGATGTTAAAGTTGGCCCAACTGGGTCTGGGCAGAGTAATTTTTAACTTCAAGATTCATGTTTTGAGGAAGATTTTGCTGAGATGTAGATAACTTACAACTTATTCCCACAAATCGGGAATGACTCAACTTTCATCCAAGTTGGATTTTGAGTTAGTAGGTCATTGGAACTTTGCCCTTTTCAATCCTTACACCCCTAACACCTTTGTATGAAAAATATACGTATCATCATTCTCTGGTGACTGCTGCACTAACATACAGCACTAAGCAAATAACCAGACCGCTGGCTTGGAAAGCAAACTAAAAGGGATTTAAAGGCTTAAGAACTCGTCTTAATTCAAAGAACATGTTAAGCCCACTTAAGATGAACTTGAATAGTTCACTACTTAATTACAATAGCTCCACTCCTCTCCAGTTTTTATTTTATTTTTGAGACGGAGTCTCGCTCTGTCACCCAGGCTGGAGTACAGTGGTGCGATCTCAGCTCACTGCAAGCTCCGCCTCCTGGGTTCACACCATTCTCCTGCCTCAACCTTCTGAGTAGCTGGGACTACAGGCGCCCGCCACCACGCCCAGGTAATTTTTTGCATTTTTAGTAGAGACAGGTTTCACTGTGTTAGCCAGTATGGTCTCGATCTCCTGACCTTGTGATCGGCCCACCTCGGCCTCCCAAAGTGCTGGGATTACAGGCGTGAGCCACCGCGCCCAGCCCAGTTTTTGTTTTAAAGGTGAGCCAAAACATTAGTTGTGGAGGTGAAAGCAGGGTGGTACCTTTACAACCTGAAGCTTAAATTTTGGTCTGGGAATCCCTGGGAGTCCCTGATGCCCTTTTAGGAAATCTGAGGTCAACATTATTTTCATAGTACTAAAACATTACAGGTTGAGGTTCCCTAATCTGAAATGCTTCAAAATCTAGAACTTTTTGAGCACTGACATGAGGATCAAAGGACCTGCTCATTGGAGCAGTTTGGCTTTTAGGATTATGGAAGCTGAACTGGTAAGCATGTAATGCAAATCTTTCAAAATCTAAAAAAATTCTGAGATCCGAAACACTTCTGGTCCCAAGTATTTCATGTAAGCAATATTCAACCGTTAGTTGCCTTTTTCACATTCATACTCACAAGTGTACAAAAGTTTGCCAGAGACCACACAATATGTGATATCCCACAGACTGAATGCAGAAACATATGAGAATCTGTCTTCTAATTAAGCCAAACATTAAAAAAGATTTGCAAAAAGGTAGAACAATGCCACTCTTCTAATATTTTTTGTTTTGGAAAAGCTATTTTTCATTCAGAAATTGTTAGCTTGTAATGAATTAAATATTTTAAAATTATCTTAAATTTCTAATATGGTAAACATTAACATATATCCTTTTGGAGACTGTAACAAAACCTTTTGGGTCCTGAATTTGTCAGTGTAAAGGAGGTGCTTACAAAAAGTTTGAGAATTTCTGCCTTAGATATACTAACTAGTACACCTTCTGTCACCATTATTAGGAAATATGTCACAGCTTCTAGAGCTGTGATAAGGTATTTTGCTCCCTCCCTTTAACCAAAGCCTTCAGATGTCACTAAATCCACACTAAACCAATGACCAGTAGAGGACTCCCACTACTTAAGCTTAGGGTTTTTCTAGTAAACACCCTTCCCCTCTCCCTCAAGAACAAATCACCTATTTGTTGAAGCCCACATCCCATTATCATCAATCAACCAGACAGCCAGCGCGATGTTTTAGTAAATAGTATAAATGTATTTTGTAATTTAAACAAAAGCTTCTGTTAACATTATTGCTAACATGACTAGAGACTGTCACTAAATTTGGTGGCTCTGCTTAGGATGGTCTGAACACATGCAACATTCTTTTTGGAGCCACCTGAAAAACAAGGATTCATCATCCAGCTGAAACCGAAGACAGATTTTTTAACCAAACTGGAGGGAATTTTGAAATGGTTGACCAAATCTGTAGGATACAGAATGTACAAAATTCTCTTTTGGGGTTGCTGGGGTGACAGGGCAGCTCAGAGGTAACCATCTAGAACATCTGAAACTGAGGTATGAGACCTATATTACAACTAATAACAAAAAAACACACCATATACTTAAAATGCTGGAGATGGTGAAGACACACACTAGTCTCAAATATTACACCTCCTCCCTCCAACTGAAGCAGCCCATTCCAAGCTGCTTGAGTAACTGCATGTAACATGTCTCAGGATGAATAGCACCAGCAGGGGCTTCTTTAGTGATGGTTAATAACTCTCTCAAACAATAGAGGGCAGGCCAGCTAGTTTATTCAAATTCAATCTAAACCTTAGATCTCTGGCTTAACAATAACATGAGAAATCTTTATAGACACAATAAATCTTGCATTAAATCAGAGATGGTTTAAATCAGTCTTGTAACTTCTAATATTCTGGGCTGGCAACTACAGCATGACAAATGTTTAGTGCAGTTACAAAATCACATTTTACTTTCCTTGGCTACCAAACCTTAAACAAATCTGAAAAATGCACTGTTTTACAAAGGCTTTTACCCACTGCTGCCAGTCTCAAGTAATTATAGTTTCTTCATCCCCCAGGAACATTTCTAAATTTTTCTTTGATCTGCTTGCCTTGAAGTGTATGGAAGAACTCAGAGAGTAAGTTTAAAGAATGAAGATTAACTGAGATGCCAAGTAAAGTTTTTATTGCAAGCACAGTGAGCAGAAAGAGATGTCTTCTCACACAAAGTGGCCACAAGGTCTGCCATTAACTAAATCTCTTTGACAAGCCTTCATTGGTTTAAAGCATATGAATTAGCTTCTTGCTATCAGGTGTACATCATTTCTGCCATGTGGGACATTTTCTTGGGAATATACAAGTAATACTCCATGTAGCCTGATAGGTCCTCTATGGTCACATCATCCACAAAGACTCGAGCTTGCTCAGAACAGGATCGGGGAGAGCCAGACAGAGTTCTGGCATGCAGCGACTGAGAGTAGTCCTCAAGTGTGGATCTTCGTTCTGGAGCCAAGGGAGGGACACTCTGCAGGCCTGAAAAGGAATACACTTCCATATCATGCCATCTCTTACACTGGCATTCCTTGCCTATGCATGTGCATGGCTTGCCCTGGTTTAGCTTGGAAACGGATTGAAAGTCAGAGAGATCACTGGCTTTGAGACTTGCTTGGGAGACCTGGGTAGCGTCAGAGGAGTCTTCCTTCTTACTCTCTGATGGGAGCCTTGGAACAGAAGTTCTCAAAGGCTCAACGACTGCCCCTGTGTGATTAGCATCGAGAGAAGTAGAGCTTTCTCCTGCACTGAACTCTTTCGGGGTTGAAATTCCCAGCCCACTGCTGCCATCAGGTGAGTCAGTCTGGCTTTTGTGCTTCAGTTGACTGTTGGAAGAAGATGCTATTGTACTGCAATGTATAAACTTTGGAGGATGAAGGACAGGAGACTTAGAACGTCGACGACGCTGAGTTCTCACTGCTCCTCGTGAAGACTTCCTTGTAGACCTAAGAGGAAAAATATACACAAGAAGATGCTGGGATACAGAGCTGTCCTAAACAGATTCTTTATGATAATAGGAAATTTACCTCCCGTCAGATTTACGAGTCTAAGCTCATAAATTTCCCGCAAGAGATGCACCTGCCTCCAATTCCATGCTGCCTAAGTCTTTGTGTCTCAAAAACTTCAAAATCATCTTATTAGCAAGCTATACAACCAGGTGAGATAACGGTATTTTTAAACTGAATCACTTGGGCCAAACATTTGGGATAGAACACCTTGGGAGCCTTTGACCAGTGAGTCTGAGGGAAGCACCTCAGACAACTGAAACCAATCCCGTAAAGTCTAAATATTGTGCCCTAAACCTGAATATAGCAGCGTCAGAACCACTGTGAGGCTAACGTTACAAATGACCATTATGCCATTACTATTAAATAGATTTTTGATTCGTTTCTATCATTGGTAACAGCCAATCAATCAAAACCAAAAAACTAACAATATTTACAATCCCTGAGGTTTTCAGATACTGGGAATTACTGGACACACTATGTAAGGTAACTATTTATAAAACATTTAAATAAAGAACTGAGTGAAAAGAAAAGATACTCAAAACTGCTAAGTGAATTAGAGACAAGAACCAAACAGGACACTAAAAAAAAATGTTTTATTTGGAATTAAAATGAATGAGCTAAACAGAACACAGTAGTCCCATCTTATCCATGGTTTCACTTTCTACAGTTTCAGTTACCTGCAGTCAACCATGGTCTGAAAATATTAAATAAAAAATTCCAGAACTAAACAATTCACAAGTTTTACATTGTGCCCCACTGTGAGTGGCATGACGAAATCTTGCACCATCCTGCTCCATCCCACCTGGGATGTGAATCATCCCTTCGTCCAGGGTATCCACACTGTATATGCTACCTACCCATTAGTCATTTAGTAGCTATCTTGGTTATTAGATCCACTATCATGGTACTGCAGTGCTTGTGTTCAAGTAACTCTTATTTTACTTAACAATGGCCCCAAGTGCAAGAGTAGCGATGCTAGCAGTTTGGGTATACCAAGGAAAGCCACGAAGTGCTTCTGCTGTGGTTAGAATGTGTCACCCACAAGTTCATGTGTTGTAAACTTGGTCCTGAACGCATCAGTGCTGAGACCTTTGGGGGTGATTGGGTCACAAGGGCTCCGCCTTCAAGAATGGATTAATCCATCCACAGATTAATGAATTAAAAGGTTAGTGAGGGAGAGGGACAGTTATCACAAGAACGGCTCTGTTATAAAAGCCGGTTTGGCTACTTCTCACGAGCCCCCTTGCCACGTGATATCCTTCCCCATGTTATGATGCAGCAATGATACACTCACCAGATGCTGGTGCCATGCTCTTACACTTCCCAGCTTCCAAAAATATAAGAAATAAGTCTCTTTAAAAATTACCCAGTCTCAGGTATTCAGTTACAGCAATAGAAAATGAACTAAAACAGCTTTCTTTAAGAGAAAAGGTGAAAGTTCTTGACTTAATAAGGAAAGGAAAAAAACAAAACACATACTGAGGTTGCTAAGATGTACGGTAAAAACGAATCTCCTGTCTGAAACATGGTGAGGAAGGAAAAACAAATTTGTGATAGACTTACTGTTGCACTTCAAATGCAAAAGTTACAGCCACAGTGCATGTAAGTCCTTAGTTAAGACAGAAAAGGCATTAAATGTGTGGGTGGAAGACATGAACAAAAACGTGTTCTGACTGATGGCAAATGGGTTTGATATTGTCTGCAGTTTCAGGTGTCCACTGGGGTTCCTGGAACATATCCCCTATGGATAACGGGAGACTTGTACACACAGCTAAAGAAAGAATTACCTGACTGGAAAATAAATCTGAATTATTTGTAACAGGGTCCAGCAAATTACAGCCTGTGGGTCAAATCTGGCTCCCTGCCTGTTTTTGTACAGCTTGTGGACATTGCTCCAGTGGGCTAGCACTGTGAGCCACAGACCAGGCTAGAGGATCCTCCCCTGTCCCTATTCTCCCTGCCCACCTTCCTGGCCAGTGGACACGTTGCACCACTGTCCAGCGCCCACACTGGCTAACATCTACATGTTGGGTCTCTACTGTTGGCAACTGCTGATCATTGAGAGCCAGAATCTCAGTTCAAGACTCCAACCAGTGCTGGGATCTCTGGAGGAGAAAAGAGCATGCTGGGATCTGAGCCTCACTGGAACAGAGAGTAGAAATGACCCTGGCACTACCTGCTACCCACCCATTCCACAAGGTTCTCCTTTCAGGCTAGTCACTCTATCCTGCGACTGTCTCAGCAACTGAAGACAAAATGTGTCCACCAGCCAGGACGGCCAACCCCACGCAAACAGGGTAGAGTAGGAGTTTTCTCTCTTATTTAAGCACTTATTAATATCCTTGGAATTTTGCTTCTTGGCCTCCAATGCCTAAAAAATTTACCATATGGTGCTTTACAAAAAAAAGTTGCCAACTCCTGACCTAAAAGGCAGTACAGAGACAAGGATTTGGAAAAATGTAAAAGTTAAGAGGGATGACAGAATAAGTCTGAATTTCTGAAGAAATGAATACAGAGAACAGAGGACAAGTGATTTTCATAGACATAATGACTGAGAAATTTTCTGATTTGATAAGAGAATCTATGAACACAGGAAATACACCAGAGCAGGATAAAAAGAAATCCACATAGAGATACTCTGTAGCAAAACTATAGAATAGCAAAGACAACAGGAAGATCTTAAAAGCAGCCAGAGACTAGAAAGATTATTTCCAAATCAATAACAATTGGATTGAAGATATGCTTTTCAATATCAATGTAATGAAACCAGAAGACAATCAACTATACCTCATTTAAGTGCTAAGAGAAAATAACTGTCAATCTAGAAATACAATGTCAAGTATATCAACTCTATCTTTCAAAAACAAGGATGAAATAAAGACATTTTCAGATAAATGAAAGCAAAGTACAGTCGGTCTTCTGTATCCATGGATTCTACAACCTGTGGATTCAACTAGCAGCAGACTGAAAACATCCCTTCCACCAAGTTCCAAAAAGCAAACATTGAATTTGCTGTGCTCTGAGCACTATGCTGAGTCTGTGTGAGTGAAGTGCTGTGTAAGCACTGTGGTAGGTATTATAAGTACTCTAGAGATGGTTTAAAGTATACAGAAAAATGAGCACAGGTTGTAAGCAAATACTACACCATTCTGTCTAAGAGACATAAGCATCCTCAGATTTTGGTATTGAGAGGGGTGTGTGAGTGGGGAGGACCTGGAATCGATCTCCCACGGATACAGATGATTGTTATTTACCAATAGGACATGACGTTAACATCAGGGGCCCTTTCAAATGTATTTATATGGAATTATACAATGCAGAGGTCCTATTTACTAGCAATAACCCTTCACTGAAAAAACTACTTTAGGAAAAAAGTAAGTGATTGTATATGGGAGGTCTGAGGTGAAAGTATGGTGAGAAAAGAAGTTATAAACAAGTAGAAAAATCTAAATAAACACTGTCTGCTTAAATAATAATAATAAAACCTAGTTTGTGAGATTAAAAATAAGTAACACAACTAAAATACTGGGCAACTACATCATGGAAGTCAGGAGATCAGAGGAAAGGGGTTCTGAGGAGAAGAGCTAAAATACCATTAATTTGTGTCTTTGTTAAAAGCACGCAGGGCAAAATCAAGGCTAACAACTACTGAAAGAATAGAAACAAAGTGTGCCATTTCCAAACCACCAGAGGAAAAGAACAAACAAAATCCTTGCAAACAATTGTTTTGAAACAATTGGAAAGGAAACCAGGAGAAGTAAGGTGGGGAAAAAAAAAGGAAAGAAAAACAAAAAAGCAGGACAAATAAAGTAAAATGGCAGAATCACTTCTGAAGATATCAACAATCAAATAAACGTAAATACACTAAACCCAGCAGTTAAAAAAAAACTGATCACATTGAATAAAACAGAAAAAAATAAAACCTAGTCATACAATATTTATATGAAACACAGCTAAAATACAAGAACACAGAATGCTTGAAAGAATAGAAGGCTAGGTGTGGCTCACACCTATAATCCCAGCACTTTGGGGGGCCGAGGTGGGCAGATCACCTGAGGTCACGAGTTTGAGACTAGCCTGGCCAATGTGATGAAACTCTCTCTACTAAAAATACAAAAACTAACTGGGCATGGTGGCGGGCACCTGTAACCCCAGCTACCTGGGAGGCCAAGGCAGGAGAACTGCTCAAACCGGGGAGGCGAAGGGTGCAGTGAGCTGAGATTGTGACACTGCACTCCAGTCTGTGTGACAGAGCAAGAACAAGACTCTGTCTCAAAAAAAAAAAAAAAAAAAAAAGAAAAAGACACACAAGGGAAACACTCACTAGAAGAAAACTTTAAGACAAAAGCCATTATGAGGGATTAAGAATGTCACTACATAATAAAAGTTTCAATTCACCAGGAGGAAAACATTCAAAACCTATGCTATATAAATCCAACAAAATAACCTCAAGATACATAAAGCAAAAACAAAGAATTTAAAGGGAAAATAGACAAATTCACTTCCATGGGGTAGATTTCAACATACATCTTTATTATTTGTAAGTCAAGTTAACTAAAAAATTGAAAAAAAGGTTCAAATAACACATTTAAAAGCCTGATTTAATGGACATAGAATCCAAGAATAATGAGAGAAGTCCCAATATTCTCAAATAGACATAGAATATTTGTAAATATTGAATACGGACCAGGCCAAAAAGAAAGTCTCAGCAAATTCAGCAAAAGAAGGAATAGGTCCTTCTCTAATCATCGGGTCTTAGGTTCTATATCATAACCTACTCTTTTCTGGACACTCAGGAAGGAAAATCCAATAATATTTTATAATATTGGAATGAAAATCATTTCAATAAGAAGCTCTTACCCGTGCCAACTGTCTTTAGATGCACATGTGGTTTTAGGTTTGGTATCATCTGTTGCTGTTCTGACTGGTGCTCTGACACCTGTGCCTTCTCCAACAGACAGAGATGCTATGGACCTGAAGACAAGAACAAAGTTTATGGCTACACAACACTATAAAATGAGGAGAACATATTGTTCTCACTAACTCAAATACAATTTGTATCATACATTTTTTTTTCCAGTTTGGGTTTCTCAAAAATTGCTCAGCTTTTAGTGTACATTTTCCTTCAAAACCAAATTTAGAGGATCCCTAAAAGCCCATGGCTGCAAAATCATAAGCCGAAGAATGATTGGTAAGTGTACCCAGCAGCAGGATATAAATAGACTTTCAGGCTGTTTCCCTGGGGCAGATCAGGCCTTATGGTCAGAGAATGCTAATGACACTGACCATTTATCTTACGCAGGCAAACCAGAGTCATGGAACTAAGTTTAGAAGCAAAAACTTTAGGAGACTCCATCTAACTTAACACTGAATACATTTTCAAATATTATGCAACTTTTAGAAAAATATTCTAACTTTTGCAACTAATAAACTTGAAATATTAATCAGAGTTAAATCCTTGTGGTTTAAAATTATACAGATAATACGGGTTCCCAGTAAAGAACATGAAAAAATCTAAAAGCAAGAAGAACAGAATCATCCATAACCTCACAACCCAGAGACTACCAACATCGAACATTGGTGGAAATCCTTACAGACTTTTTCAACACACATAAACATACACACACACACACACACCCCTCCTACTATACATGCTACAGTGCTGACAAAATTCTTTAGAAAGAGACATTAATCTACTAAAATGAAAGGATGTTCAATGAAACATAATTGAAAGTAAAAAGTAACTGGGAATAACCTAAATATGTAATAGAAAAAAAAATACTGTATTTCTAAATTATGGCACATCTATACAGTAAAATGTTGGGAATTTATTAGAAATTAAGTGTACAAAGAACTTTTAATGATATAGGGGAACGCTTGTAAGGAGAAAGCAGCATGGTTAAACACCTATACATATTATTATGATCTCAACTAGGTAAAATAAGTATAGGCTATCATGAACCAGTGATATAGGTGTTAACAGTAGTTATGGTAAACTGTGATTTTTACTTCCATTTTTATCCTGTTTTGTTTTCGTAAATTTTTCTATTATAAGCATGTATTATATTACAGTCAGATAAATAGGATATTGTTTTGTTATATATATCGATTTATATCTATATAGAGATTTGTCCTAATAAGACAAATACCATTAAGGAGTCAAAACCTGTTGAACGGGATCATGCTAAATTCCTGGCAAGGCTTGGTTAGTTTATGAGTCAATCCTCAGATGTCCCATTTGTAAACTGGCAACAATATAAAACAACTAGAATGTATGATACACTACTACACAAGTCTTATTCTGCTTAGTCATGCTAATGACTCATCCCTTCTCTTACTTTGTTTTCTCAAATGTTCTCCTTCCCTTATAATTTTACTCAAGGCAGAATATATGCTACAAATATATAATTTTTTTCATTTCAGCTTTTATTTTAGATACAGGTGGTACATGCGTAGGATTGTTCATGGGCATACTGGACCCAGGTAGTGAGCACAGTACTCTATAGGTAGGTTTTCCACCCACATTCTGCTCCTGGCCTCCCCACTCCAGTAGTCAGCAGTATCTGCTGTTCCCATGTCCATGTGTGTTCAATGCTTAGCTCCCACTTCTAAGTGAGAACATGCAGGATTTGGTTTTACATATACATAATTTTTGACCATATATTTTGAAAATTTTTTAAATAATGTTCCAAGTAATTTTTAGGGATACCTAAATGACTTAATTTTATTTTTTTTTTTTTGAGACAGGGTCTCGCTCTGTTTTACAGGCTGGAGTGCAGTGGCACGATCTCGGCTCACTCCAACCTCCACCTCCTGGGCTCAAGTGATCCTTCCACCTCAGCCTACAGAGCAGCTGGGACTACAGGCATGTACTACCACGCCAATTTTTTGGGTTTTTTTGCAGAGATAGGGTTTCGCCACGTTGCCGAGGCTGGTGTCAAACTCCTGAGCTCAAGTGATGTGCTCACCTCGGCCTCCCAAAGTGCCAGAATTACAGGCATGAGCCATCATGCCCAGCCTGGCTTTATTTTACATTTCAACTTCTTTTAAAACATCAGGAAAGAAGTCTGTGTATCAAGAGTTACTTATATAAATTTACACACTAAGAGATTTGTATGTATAATTGTGTGTACACATTTCTAGTATTTTCCTGATTTAAAAGAATTATTCCTATATAAGAAATCACAAAGGATACACTGCAACCACAATCTGGAACTATCTGCTTCTCTGCTTTGCTTCTGTTTCCCAAGACGATTTATCAAAGTACTGATATGAACTGGCAAGACGACCACATTAGAAAAACATCAAGACGAAAGATACGTTTTAGAAGTATCATGGAAGCAAATATGAGCACCTATAATATCTACTGTGCAAATCTATCAGCATAAACCTTTTAATTTGATAGGCCAAAAATAGTACTAGCAACAGGCAGGTGGCTATAGCAACAACTAACATCTAGTTTTTACTTTGTGCTAGGTACTGCATGCATTTCTTCATATTGTCTTCAAGGTACCACATAAAGGATGGTTAAGAGCAGAGGTTCTGGAGACAGGCTGTCTAGGTTCAGATCCTGGCTCTGCAACTTTTACCAATGTGACTTTTAGTAAGTAATTTAATTTGTGTGAGTCTCATCTGTAAACTGAAATGACAGTAGTATCCATGCACTAAGGTGGTAGTGAGGATTAAATAATGTGCAAAGTACTTAACCCAGTGTTTAGGGCACAGGAAGTAAATAATAAACACTAATGATGATTATTATTACTTGTGGGTGTTCTACTCTGAGCTTCCAGTGTTTAGTTTCCATTCATGAAAAGAAATTCTTATATCCATTAAAAATGTTGATTTCTTTTGGCCTGGGAGAAAGAATTGGGGTGAGAAGAGTCTTACACAGAACATTTTGCAAAGGGTGAAACATTAACATTCAGACAGCAGCTGGTATGCAGGTACACTAATTAGTTTGCCCAAAGGGTCCAAGGTTATTGATCTCAGTGACAGAACCCTACTGAATAGAGGTTTCCATAGTGATAGATTTAGCAATCACAGACCATGAAATCTACAATGTCTTCATAGATTTCTATTGAGCCAATCCACTTTTAGTGAAAAATATTGTGATTCTCTTGAGATGTATGATAAAATCCCTGATGGGACACCACTTGATAATCTTTTATTAAAAAGAGGTGGGGGGAAGCCCTCCTCAAAGTGAACGAAAACCAAAACACCCAACCTAGGAGGGCAAATGAACCGCTACTTTTCAAATTTAACCAAAGGGTTTTTTTTTTTAAACTAAAACAATACTGTGCAGAATCTGGAAGGATGTTGTGTTGCACTATTAGCATTTATATCTTCTTTCAATAATGAGAAATTTTAAAAGAGGAAGAGCTTTTTAGGGAGAAGAGACTATTTTGAATGAGTAAACAAATAATTCCAAATAATGTATTACATATTTAATTACCCTGATGCATCCACTCTTAATTTCTTGAAAGCAGTCTGTAGACTCTCCTCCTCTCCATCCTTGGCTTCGGATTTCATTGTGCAAGTTTTTACACTACTTATCGATGTTCCTGTTAACACTAAAAAAGAAAATAAAGTGAGCAAAGTAAAAACAGATGGGATCAAAAGTATACCTTTTTTTAAGATTTTACATTCCTGTTACCTTCACTGTTAGAAAAAAAAAAGCAAATTTTTATTTCAAAAAGGAAGTTTCAGTGTAGATAACGGGAGACTATAGGTTTTCTTAAGGGGAAAAAAATGAAATGATACCAAAAATGGATATGTACTATGACAGAATATAAACTGTTCACATACTTGATGCCAATATCCTATTACACAATTTTGGAAACTAGATGATCTGAAACCTATGTTTCAGTATACATACTTTTTAACATGGGAATCTCCCCAGTTGGTGTAGAAATCAATGAACAAAATGACATCAGAAATAAAAGGGAATAGCTCAAATTATAGCACTCTGATTCTTTAAAATGACACTGAGTATTTGTCTGGCCTAACCCTAGTTAAGTATAACTTTCATGACACATGATAGCATTTCTCTAGAGCAATCCTGACCCAGACAGCTATGTTCAGGAAGATACGTTTTACAGAACAAGGCGTTACCACTGTGAAAGCAGAATTATAAATACACTCTACCAGTAAGGCTGATACTTCCATTTGTGTTTTTATTCATAGCCTGGAATAGTATAATTAATTGTTAAACAAGAAAGAAAATAAATGAACTATATACTTGCAACCCCACAAAAGATTATTGTGCACATGAGTGGAAAAAGAAAAAAAAAAAAAACAAAACTTTTCTTTAGCCTAAAGGTTGAAAGTAAAGAAAAAAAATAGAAATGACTATTGTGTAGACGCACCATTAAATGATCTCTTAACTAGTTTGATTAACCAAAGTCCTCCATATTTTCCACCTGATTTTTATATTTTAAACAGAGAAAGGGAGATGAAGAACCAACCAAAGCAACAAGAAACACAACAAAGAAGTCTGTTAAAAAACCCTTGAATCTAGTCTCCAAATTATTTTTTCACTCAGGGTTATTAGTACCAAATCCTGAATAAAAATTAAGCAAACCAGCATCTATGAACATATCAGAGACAATCAGAAAGAAAGAAAGAAAAAAGTACAGAAAAAAATAGAAATAGAGGATATCTGAAGCAAAAGATTCACTTCACCTCTTTATTTCTAAGCTGTTACCCCCCCCCACCCGCCCCCACCCCACTTAGGCATTCTCAGAGGGGGCAGTGCCTCTCCACCAGGCCTTGGGTCCTCTCTGATTCATATCTGCTCGTTTCTCTCAGGGTGGCTCTGAAGTTATTGTGAGACCTCTAATATTCCAAAGGTCAAGGTGTCATCATGTTTCATATAATGTAACCATTATATTATTGTAGTACCAGCGCAAAATAAAAAGGCAGGGAATCAGGACTTTTCACTTTATTTATTTATTTGCAGAAGTTAAGATATTTTAGGCAGAGCTCTCTGGGGAACACTGAAAACAGTCTCAGAAGAATTCAGCTACTTAAAAAAAAAAAAAAATTCAGCCAGCCTGCACTTCAACTTCTTAGGACAAAAAAAGAAAAAAAAAATTAAATACATTCTCCACGTATATTTTGCTGGTATTTAAGTACATAAACATGAAGAAACATTATCCACACAATCCCATGCTTCACTAGTCTCTAATTCTCAATTTAGGGTAGGATCCCCCCAAATACACAATCAATTCCTATATACCTGGGGGGAGAGGTGAGCAATCACTTATTTCAATATTTTCAAAGCTTCACATCATCTAAAAGAGTACTACTGTAGGTTGTAAACAAATTCTTCCTGCTGGTAGAACTAAATTGAAGTTTGACTTATAGTGTTCCTCAATTACCTTATGATCCGTTAGTCAATGTTCAGCCCTTACCGAGTTAATAAATCATCTGAGCCAGTCTCCCCAACCCGCAGACCCCACACAAGTCCTCTTTCGCCCTCTCTGGAAATTAGTCAGCATTTATGTACATGTCACATTTAAGTATACACTACTGAACCCTACAGGCAGAAATTCATTTCGTTCACAAATATTTACAGAATACCTACCACGTGCATGGCACTAGAATGAATGCTAGGGATAGAAGTCTAAACTCCATTTCTGTAAGGACTAGAAGAATCTCATTCCTGCCCTCCAAGAGCTTACAATATAACACTGTGCTAAGAGGCTCTGAACCCACATATGTAACTTTTAATTATACTATGCTGACTTAATAGCATGGCAGGTGATCACCCTAGATGTTAATACAAACTTTACATTCCTGTTGACACACTAAAAGATCTATCATCTAAAAACCAAAACAGGCCAGAATTAAAATCTGACTACAGATTAAAACTTCAGGAATGAAGTTCTGTCTAAATGATTTTCAGACTTCCAGCATTTTTAACTACTCACCTTTTTTCTCAGTTATTTTAGCCAAAAGCAAAGGTGAGCGTTAGGCATGACCTTAAGGGCCAGAGAAGAGAATCTCTGTAATTATAAAAGGCTCATTAAGCTCCTCTGCATCCCCAGATCCCCATTCACTCAAAGAAAGGGCTGTACAACTAACTCCGGACAACAGATACAATTGGCTTGCCCTTCTTCATTAATACCAAATTTGTGGGAGACGGTCTTGGCGTTTTAACTGCAGTGAACTCTTGAACAACATCCAAAGAGATGAAACTTTAAAAAGCCTATTCGAAGTTACTTCATGTTAAGTCAAATCAAACCGCGTAATTTAACTTTGCCTCGGATTTTCCACAACCTTACAAAAATTACAGTTATTCTAAGTTCCTCCATCAAAAGGACGAATTCCTGGTTTTCTCTTTCAACGAAATGGATGCGTCACAATCTTACTTCTATCTTGCCGTTTTAACCAAGACCTCATTGAACCTCAAGTCTAGGTCTACATTTACACGCCCGAGAAGACCTAAGAACGATCAAGAAGGGATGGCGCGGGTAAGCGTTGTTATCACAACGTTAAAGATTTCGAAACTCCCAGACCACCAGGAAGCGTAGAGTATGGGGAAGAAAACCCTGTCCAGCAACTCGAAGAGGCAAACTAGACCGGGAGGAAACAATCGGCCCCCAGGACAAAAAGCACATTCACACCTCTCCGTGCAACCCACTTTACACTCGCAGTGCTGCAGCCAAAGCACGAAGTTCTTTCTTTTTCACCCAGAGTCTGTGCCTGTCGCGGTTAAACACAAATGGAGAAAATTCCTGGTCAGAACCCAGAGGGGTAGGAGGTGGCTTGGAGTGTGAGGACAACGCCGAGGAGGGAGCTGTCCAGGGGCTCTGCCCGCCCGGGGTCTCCAGCTGGAAAGTTGCGCTCCTCGGGAGATTCCCGGGGTCAGAACGAGAGGCTGGAGTTGGAGCGAGGCACCAGGGATGCGGAAGAAGAAAGGAGTGGGGCCGAAGAGGTAGCCAACGAGAATGGGGCTCCGAGGCGAGAGGGAAAGGGCGGGAAGGAGCAAAGGGCGGCCAAGGAGGACGAAAAGGGGAAGCTGTCGCTGGGCGGGAGACGGCGGAGGAGCGGGACGGGGCGGGGTCCGCGGGAGAACAGGAAGGCGGGAAGGGGAGAGAGCGCGGAGTTCGGAGCTCCAGCAGGCACAGGCCGCGGCGGATAAGGGGGCGCGGAGAGGCCCAGGCCCGGCCCAGGCAGGAGGCGTCGGGAGACGACGCGACCCAAGGCGGGCGGGCCCAGGAAAAACCGCCCGCGGCCAGACCGGCTGTGCAGGCCGAGACGCTATGCTGCGGCCCCTCCCCGTCACGTCAGGGCACTTACCGCCTCGCAGCTGGGGCGCTCCGGTGATGCGGTGCAGTCAGTTCAGAGCGTCTCTCCCGAATCTCGGCGCCCGACTGACCCGGATCCAAACCAGCCAAGGGGGCGGCCCACGCCTCGGGAGTCGCATTGCGCCTGCGCACTCCGGCATGCACCCCGCCCCCTACCCATGCTCCTCCCACCCCGGTGACTCGGCAGCGCGGCAGGGGACGGCTGCGCAGGCGCAGGGCGGGGGGCGCGCCTCTCGAACGCCCCGCACCCGCCCCCCTCGGAAGCACGTGCGCCTTACGTAATTTCCTGTTATTCTTCGGTCTGCCTCCTCCCAGTGGCGTGGATTTGCTCCCGAACAGCTTTTGGGGCGTGCCTGCTTCCTCCCCTCTGTCAGGTGAGTGAATAGGTGTCATTCTTCGCAGTCGTTCTCTGCCTCCACCGCCCCGGCATCTCCTTGTGCTTGGTCCTCTACCTGGAGTCACCTATGCAGCGGAATTCCGCGGGGCGGGGGCGAGGACGTGCGGAGGTCTTTATGGCAGCCAATCCCCGGCTGAGCGCTTGGCCAGAGTTTTGTGATGCTAGAATCTGGACTGCCTGCGACCTCTCCAGGACTCGGACACCAACCCTCGCCTCCTGGTGATCTTTCAGGACCTGCAGAGAAGCGAAGAGGTATTGGACGTGGCCAGGGTCAATAGTGTGAAGCCAGAATTAGAATTGAATTGAAATGCCTCGGTTTTTTTTTTTTTTTTTTTTTTGAGACGGAGTCTCGCTGTGTCTCCCAGGCTGGAGTGCAGTGGCGTGATCTCGGCTCACTGCAAGCTCCGCCTCCTGGGTTCAGGCCATTCTCCCGCCTCAGCCTCCCAAGTAGCTGGGACCACAGGCGCCCACCACCACGCCCGGCTAGTTTTTTGTATTTTTAGTAGAGACGGGGTTTCACCATGTTAGCCAGGATAGTCTCGATCTCCTGACCTCGTGATCCACCCGCCTCGGCCTCCCAAAGTGCTGGGATTACAGGCTTGAGCCACCGCGCCCGGCCAATGCCTCGGTTTTGATATCGCTGTGTTTGTCTTGAGGCAACTGCTTTTCCTCCTCTGGGCCTCTCAGTTTTCCATCTAGTAAGTAAAGAAGTTGAACCTTATCGGTGAATCTCGTGTTTTCAGGCGTAGACTCCTTTGAGAATCTGGTAAGAACTGTAGACCCTCTTGCCAAAGAAATGCACCTACACACCAAATTTTGCAAAAAGATTTAGGCAGTTCACCAAAGGAGATGAATTTTAGGGTTCTTTACATTTTTCTGATTCTGAATGTTGCTCAGATGGCAGGCGGGAAAAGGTGATCTGTGCAACAGCTGCCACCTGCTTCATCACCAGGACTGGTTCTGCTAATCTAGCTGTGCCTCTCCTCGCCTGGCAGTCTCCAGCTCCACGTCTGCACTTCTCAGAGCTTCATGAGAACAGATGATTTTGCTCAATAGAGTTGGCTGGTGTTGATTGTGGCCCACCCCTAGAGTGAGGGTTTTTCCCTGAACCAAAACTGGCCCCATCCACCCTCATTCCCCAATACCTTAGTTGTAGTCAACTGACTAGATAGGCTGCCGAAGATGGTTTAACTGTGTCCAGCTTAACTACAGCCAGTCTTTGGAATGCCTGGCCTATATTTGTAAATGAAATCTAACAATTTATTGTATAACGTTGTTAAACATAAAGCATGAAGTTGGCCTTGGGTAAAACATTTTAAATTCTCGTCGTTCATACCAGAGGTTCAGTAACTGACGGGATGAAAGAAAACTGTTCATTGTAACCTAATGATGCTAATTAGATAGCATTAGAGTATATTAGAGATAACTTGTTCTAGCTGGCTTTGTCCTTTGTCTCACAGTGCTGGTAAGTCAGGATTTAAACTGCCCTTCTCAACATCTCTTGGAAAAGAAAAAGCGGGAAATATGATGCATTTTTGTTTCTCAGACCTTGCCAAGTGAAATGTATCAAGACCAAATGCATCTTTTTAAGCTGCCACTTCAAAATATAACTTCAGATAAAATCTCATATATCCTTGAGAAGGCCGGGCACGGTGGCTCACACCTGTAATCCCAGCACTTTGGGAGGCCGAGGCGGATGGATCACTTGAGGTCAGGAGTTTGAGACCAGCCTGGCCAACATGGTGAAACCCCGTCTCTACTGAAAATACAAAAAGTTAGCCGGGCGTGGTGGCACATGCACCTGCAATCCCAGCTACTCAGGAGGCTGAAGCAGGAGAATCTCTTGAAGCCGGGAGGCAGAGGTTGCAGTGAGCCGGAGATTGCGCCACTGCACTCCAGCCTGGGCCAACAAAGCAAAACTGTCAAAAAAAAAAAAAAAAAAATCTCATATATCCTTGAGGGGAAAGAATTGTCTGAATCCTGATTGAGTTCCCAGAGCTTAGCACAGTTCCTGTAGGTGCTAAATACAGTTTTGATGAATTCTCATTTTACCTGCTTTCCATCCCTAATTATATTAAATACTAAAAACTAAAAAGTTACAATATTTCATTTTGTGTAAGCACATCTCCATCATAAAGCGTTAGATGCTTTCCAAGAATGTGACTCATTACTCAGGGAGTACTTGGAAGATGAGAACCTCTTGTGAATACCGAAGCCTGTTAACTCACACACCTGACGTGGCCTGAAGTTTTAAGTCATTATAGATAGGACTGGCTCACGGTGTGGTACATCATGACTTGGAATGAGATAGAAAAGCAACAAAATGGGGTGGATCTAAGTGAACAAAAAGCCAGATCACTGTCCTATACCAGCAATTCTGGGTCTTTTTAACCATGGGAAAAAAGCCTGAATTTGTGTGTGGACTTTATATTCAAGAAATCAACTTTGTATTAATGCACATGGTAATGCCATTTAATTAAAAAGCTGTAGTAGATGTAAAATTCCTCTAACAGTGCTTCCTTCTTGTTACAAGTGTCTTGTACATACTTTAGTAGGAGAGACTTAATTCCATGAATTTGTACTGCAAGAACAATTTATATAGGAAGATAATAGTTTTGCTTAAAAAATAACTTTGGAGAAGCCAAGTTCAAAGTAATAAAGAAAATTATTTCCCTAACAATGTGACTGCCATCCTACCAGTTGGTAATCTGGAAAATATTCTGTTCTTATGTTTTAAGACTCAAATTAATTTATTTCTTACCTCGATATACTTTTCTTAATGACTTGGGGTAGGCCAGGTGTGGTGGCTCACACTTGTAATCTCAGCACTTTGGGAGGCTGAGGCGGGTGGATCACTTGAAGTCAAGAGTTCGAGACCAGCCAGGCTAACATGGTGAAACCCCATCTCTCCTAAAAAAATAAATAAATAAAAATACAAAAATTAGCCGGGAGTGGTAGCGCATGCCTGTAATCTTGGCTACTCTGGAGGCTGAGGCATGAGAAGCACTTGAACCCAGGAGGTAGAGGTTGCAGTGAGCCGAGATCATGCCATGGCACTCCAGCCTGGGCTACAGAGCAAGACCCTGTCTCAAAAAATAAATAATTAATTAATCAATTAATTAAAATGAAAATGAAAATGACTTTGGGACAGAAGGTAGTGATAATGATTGTTTGTCTTGATTACAAGTTGTTAGTTCATGTAATCTTCATAACCAATTTGTGAAATGTACTTTTATGATGTCTGTTTTACAGCTGAGGAAACTAGGCTCAGAATAGTTAGATAACTTGTCCAAGGTTACATAGCTTGTAAGTGGCAGAACGGGGATTCCAATCTAGGCAGTCTGGCTATCCACCCTGCTGATCGCTGAGTTACGCTGCTTTTCTTAGGCTCCCCACCTTTACCTCCTGTAGTTGGTACCCAGCTAGACCAGGGATACCTGCTTTCACCTGGAAAATACCACTGGGCTTGAGGAAATTGGCTGCCCAGGGCCTAGGACTGTTCCAGCCACACTTTCTTTGCATGTGTTTGAACCCAGCAGGCATATTTCCCTCTCAGATCTCAGATCTTTTGTATGTGATGTTTCCCCTCCTGGAGCATTGTTTACCCACAGTTCATCTCGTCATTCAAAGTCTCTGCTCATATCAGCTCCCCGGGGGTGGGGGGGTCTTCTTTGGCTTCCCCAGCACCCCCTTCCCTCTGTATCCCTTTACCCTGCTTTATCATAGCACTTATCACTACCTGACAATGTATAGTTATTCTTTGGTCCCGTCACTAGAATAGAAGCTACCTGAGGACAGGGACTTTGTGTCTTTTTTTTTTAGTCACTATTTCTGTTGAATCAAAGATGCACATTTTCCCACAATTTATTAATAGCAGTTAGAACATCTGGATGTGTCTTATAATCACCAGTGTGTTCTGGTTTAGTTGGTAGTATTTTTTTTTTTCTTTCTTGTACCTACAGTAAGTGGTGAGTCTTTAAAATCATGGTGTCTTGGAATTGATGAAAATACCGTGTATCCCCAGGGCCTGAACTCTATGTGGCACGTAGTTGGCGCTCAGTAATTACTTGTTAAAGGAAGGCATTGAGTGTTGTGTGCCAGAAACTATTGAAACTTTTTTTTTTTTTTTTTTTTGAGGTCTCTCTCTGTCACCCAGACTGGAGTGAAATGGCATGATCTTGGCTCACTGTAACCTCCACCACCCAGGTTCAACTGATTCTCGTGCCTCAGCCTCCTAAGTAGCTGGGATTACAGGTGAGCACCACCATGCTCTGCTAATTTTTTTATTTTTAGTAGCAATTTATATCATTCTAGTAGACTCTTAGAAAGTAGATGGGGAGGGTGGGGAATGTAAGAGAGACCAGTTAGAAGACACTCGAAATAATCTGAGGGAAGACCAGAATGGGAACCATGGCTGAAGGATGGTGAGACCAGCAGGGCTCCGCGGCCTGCTGAGCAGAGATGTCTGGCCTGAGCCAAGCCAGTAGGTGGCCCCCTTCACTAAAGAAGGGAATCCAAGAAGACTAGGTTTGGGGAGTGGGAGGGTTTGGTTTTGAACATACAAATTTCAAGTGCAGATGAAAGCAGGAATCAGGTCCCAAAGGCTGCAGCAAGGGATTTATCCTAAGGTTTCTCCTTCTAAGAACTGTAGGAGCTATGGAAAGAAATGACCGGATTTATTTTGTCTGGTTTCAGCATGAGCCAGCATGGTGATCCAGGCCCGCGATGATGGTGATCGAAGGGGCAGGTGGCCCTAAGTATGGAGAACAAGTGACCCGATTGAAAAGTTGTGTAGATCAGGCCTCAGGGAGAGATTGACTACGAACAGGATGGGCAGTGAGAGAAAGCTGACAATGATACTTTGCTTTCCAGCTTGAGCAACTGAATGGATATTGGTGCCTGTCTCAATTAAACTCTGTTGAACCCAGCTGACAGTGAGCAGAGGAAGGACATTTAAATGGAGAATCATAGTAACGCTAATACTTTCTTTTATTCTTTCTTTCTTTTCTTTTTTTTTTTTTTTTTTTTTTTGAGACAGAGTCTTGCTCTGTTGCCCAGGCTGGAGTGCAGTGGCGCAGTCTTGCTCACTGCAACCTCCACTTCCCTAATTCAAATGATTCTCCTGCCTCAGTCACCCACATGTGCCACCATGCCTGGCTAATTTTTTTTTTTTTTTTTTTTTTTGGTGGAGAAAGGGTTTTGCCATGTTGGCCAGGCTGGTCTTGGACTCCTGGCCTCAAGTGATCTGCCCGCCTCAGCCTCCCACAGTGGTGGGACTGTAGGCTTGAGCCACTGTGCCCAGCATATGAGAACTGATACTTTCATAGCTCTTCCTATGTATCAGAAGACTTATTTTAGTTATCACCACAATCCTATGAGATTACTATTATCACCATCATCTTCCAGATGAGGAAACCGAAGCAAAGAGTAGTAACTCACCGAGGTCACACAGCTAACAAGTGGCGGAGCTAAAATTTGAACCCAGGCAACCTGGTAGAGTCTGTGTTGTCACTGCCTCTCTGTGCTGATATTTCTCTAAATTAGCTCAGTTTGGACACTGAACCTGAGAGATCCGTGGGGCAGCCACGTAGAGGTGTCCAGCAGGCAGGAAGATACATGGTTCTGAAGCTCACATGGGAAGTGGGGACTGGAAATAAAGATTGTGGAGTTTGCATACAGGTGGCCATTGAAGCCACAGGAAAGGACAGGACCCTTAAGGAGAGGGTGGGAAATAATCGGAGAAAAGAAACAAGGGAGCACTGGAAGGCAAACAAGCATTCCACTTGTGGGAAGGACATAGTCCCTTCTGCAAATGAATATGCTGCACCTGGCTTGTAGATCTTCAGTCAACAGACAGTCCATCCCCCTGAATTTGTTTGGCTCTGGGTACCCTGACAAAAATGGAGTTCCTGGACCCACAACCCTAAGGACCTGCCTCAGTGGTGATGATCCTCCCCACTTTCTTCTACCAGGAGAGTCCACTGTGGGCCTGTTGGCTTCTCTGGGCATCTGTTTTTTGCCCCTCCCTACAACTGAAGAGCCTCCAGCTCCTCTGTCTACCGCCCGTCGACTTTGTCAGCTCAGGTCCCCTCCCTGTTTCTAGGACCACAGTAACATTTCACCTGGAGCTTCTTCAGGTCCCTCCTGAACTTATTTTCAGCCCTTTATCCAAACATTTCTTGTATCTCCTGCTAGATTCTAAATTTCTGGAGGGCAAGAAGAACCTATTACGTTGACTTTCCCTCCCTCAACCCCTGCTCCCCTGTGTGGGTTAAATGGCCTGACGCCATTGTCCCATGGGACTTCGCATGCAGTCCACCTGAATAGGAGCCGCATTTTGTATCTCTGTACCTAGCACAGGAGCCAGGGAGTCCATCAGTCAGTCAGTCATCTTAGCAAATAATTCCAGTTGTCTATTAGATTTCTAGAAACATGACTGGGGACTGTCGATGCCTTTGACAGTTGATTTGAGCAGCAGGACCTTTCACAACAGCCTCCTGTTTTTGTGGGTGGGGAATAGGCAAGGTTTGGGAAGCGGGCATTCGCTGCTCTTTCTTGTCATTCTCTTCATAGCCCCCAAGCTACTGTGGTCTATTGTTTTGATAGTTGCTTTCCCGAAATGTTAACAGGATGGAGAGTGAAGGAGGAGTCTGTGATACCTCAGCCATGCGCCAGTGTGCCGATTCCCATTCTGCATGAATTTGATTTCCAAGACTCCAGTCAATCCTCAGAGCTCCAGGTAACTGCTGATCACCAGCAGAGGGAGCCCTAGGACCACAGGGCCTCTTTCCTTACCGATGGTAAAGCCCTTCACTGTGGCTTCAAAACTGTGGAAGACCCTGGATTTGTGGATCACTTGCCTTTAGAATAGAATCAAGAAATAACGCTGCAGAAGAATCTCCACATGGTAAGGATTGGGAGTGTTGAGAGGGGCTTCTGGGGTGCAGGTAATGTTCCTTCATCTGATGTTGGTTATAGGAGTGTGTGCTGTAATGTACTATGTGTACATTTTTTTGTGTGTATAACTAAACTTCAATTAAAAGTTTTTAAAACTTAAAATAAACATCTCTATGTATACCACAAAATAGGTGTCAGGTTAGGGTGAGCTGTTCTTTTCCCTACAATTCTTAACCTTATCTGAGTCACAAGACAGCCCTTCCTCCCTTCCTCTGTGAAAGCCACAAACGACTGGTTAAGGACTTCTGCAGCAGCCGCCGAATAGAGAAAGTGAGCGCAGGACATGAACAGATGGTTCACAGCAAAAGAAATACAAATAGCCCTTAAACGTATGAAAAGGTGCTCAGTCTCAATCTTCAAAGAGAAGTGCTTATTGAAAGTATGCGGAGATTGGTCGGGCGCGGTGTCTCAAGCCTGTAATCCCAGCACTTTGGGAGGCCGAGACGGGTGGATCACGAGGTCAGGAGATCGAGACCATCCTGGCTAACACGGTGAAACCCCGTCTCTATTAAGAAATACAAAAAACTAGCCGGGCGAGGTGGCGGGCGCCTGTAGTCCCAGCTACTCGGGAGGCTGAGGCCGGAGAATGGCGTGAACCCGGGAGGCAGAGTTTGCAGTGAGCTGAGATCCGGCCACTGCACTCCAGCCTGGGCGACAGAGCGAGACTCCGTCTCAAAAAAAAAAAAAAAGAAAAAAAAAAGAAAGTATGCGGAGATACCATTTTTAACCTGTCAGATTGGCAGAAATCCCAAAGCTTGACAGCATGCCCTGTGGATGGGGCTGGAGGTGGGGGAGTCGGGAGAATAAATAGCAGGCCCTTTAGTACATTACCAGTGGGATTGTGAAATTGACAGCCCTGTTGATTTGGGCAATATCTACCAAAATTACAAGTCTAAGAATCTACCCTGTAGATGACATTTGTACATATATGTAATAATTTAATCTCCAAGTTGTCTTCTTGCTCTGTAAAAGGAAGATTTTGGAAGTTAAGAAAACTTTTTCTGCCTCAACGAAGTCACATTTTAACACTAATGTCTCACGCTGTGGACTCAAGAAAATCTAATTTAAAACAGAGCCAGGCAACGGCTTCCATTGACTGACTGGCTGGAGGGAGCTGCAGGCTAACTAGGAATTAGGAATTAGCCACAACAGAAGTGCATTGGTTTTATCTCAAGAAATATCCTCCTTTACACCTGTCGTGGCAGATGTGCCCACTGCTTGGGTGGCAGGACACTTTGATTGTCTCACCAAGACTGTGTGGAAAGGGGTGGGGTACTTCTCCAAAGGGAAAAGTGGGCTGCTGTCACCCATAAAAGGGGTGGAGGGAAAGGGCAGGCAGAAACAGTCAATGTCTTCCATAGCTCCAGGTCACGTCTGCCTGCTGCTGATACCACATTCATATCTGCAGCCTGTGTGTCTCCTTGACACCACGCCTCTGTGTCCACTGTCCTCCTAGTCAGTCGCCTACATGGATGTCCCTCTGACACCTGGTGAAACATGATGTGTTTCTAATTGAGCAGGTTATCTTTCCCTCTAAGCCTGGTCTCCTGGCCTTTCCCCAGTGCCTTCCAATTTAATTGAATCAAATCGAATGTAATTCACCTCCTCCCATCTGTCTGGCTTCTGGGTTAATACCCCCCAAACTTTGGAAATATTTTAATGTGTTAATATATTATTTTTTAAATAAAAAGTAGTTTTAACAAAAGAAAAATATACCTCTGTAGAAAATTTAGAAAATATAAGGACTCAGGCACCTTATCTTTTTTATCCCCTGGTTAGCCCTGGGAGGCAGACAGTGTTATTTATCCCCATTTTACAGATGAGGAAACTGAGGCTCAGAGAGGAACGTGGCTTGCTGCTTTCACACAGGTCAGAAGGATCTATGCCGGATTTGAGCCCAGGTCTTTCTGGTTGCGAGCTGGAGGCGGTCTTGTCTTTGGGATACTCAGTTGAAGGGCTTGGCCTTTGCCTCAGAAGGACTCGACCTGGCCCCCTCTTGAGGATGTCCTCTGGCAGCATTTGGTCATGGTGTTGCAGAGTGCCTAGGAGCCACACTGACTCTGAGAAGCCCTGCCTCACACACCCACCCCTCTGTGTGGCCTTGGACACACTGCCCAAGCCTCTGTGCCCAGTTTACTCCTCGGAAAAATGGGAATGATGATAGTAATCATAGGCTTCCCTTAGAGGACTAGGAGAGAATGGAATGACCAATGTGGTAGAACACTGCCTGGCTCATAGCATCTGATAATGGCTTAGATATTTGTCCCCTCCAAATCTCAGGTCAAAATGTGACCCCCATTGTTGGAGGTGGGGCCTGATGGGAGATGTTTGGGTCTTGGGGGTGGATCCCTCAGGAATGGTGTGGTGCCCTCCCATGGTAATGGGTTCACCCCAGGCCCAGTTGTTAGAAAGAGTCTGGTACCTCCCACCTCCTCTCTCTTGCTTCCCTCTCTGGCTGTGTTATCTGCGCAGGCCAGCTACGCTTCGCGTCCCGCCATGAGTGGAAGCAGCCTGAGAACCTCACTAGAAGCCAAGCAGATGCTGGTGCCATGCAGAACTGTGGTCCAAGCAAACTTCTTTTCTGTATACATTACCCAGTTTCAGATATTCCTTTATAGCATCACAGAACAGACTAATACAGCATCCAACAACATTAGCCACTGCTACTATTATCATTAGTATTTTAAGTGTGTGCATTTTAACTGCTGGTACACTGTGTGAGCTGGCTTGGATGTCTGTCCGCTCCAAATCTCATGTGGGACTGTAATCTCCAGTGTTGGAGGTGGGGCCTGGTGGGAGGCGTTTGGATCATGGCGGCATATTCCTCACGCTTGGCTGGGCGCCATCCCCGTGGTGATAAGTGAACTAACGGGACATCTGGTTGTTTAAAGGTGTGCGGCACCTCCCCCCTCTCTTGTTCCTGCTCTTGCCATGTGACACACGGGCTCCCCTTTGCCTTCCACCATGGCTGTAAATTCCCTATGGCCTCACCAGAAGCAGATGCCAGCACCCCACTTCCTGTACAGCTTGCAGAACCAAGAACAAATTAAACCTGTTTTCTTTATGAAGACACAGACTCAGGCATTTATTTATATCAGTGCATGAACAGCCTCATACACTGGGCATACGTGTTATATCCTGCTTTCCTTCAGTTTACTATTATGAGCATTTTTATGTCACAATATATTCCTCAAAACATTACTTGAATGACTGTATAATAGTCCATCATTTAAATATATTCATAACTTATTCTGTAGTTAACCATTCACCTGTTTCTGGACAATTAGGGGTGTGTGTGGGTGTTTGTTGTAATAAAAAACTCTAAACCAAAAATCCTTGTCTGATTATTTTCTTAGAGTAGAGTTTTACACCTGGAACTCCTGGGTGAGAAGGTATAAACAGTTTAAAGTCTCCAGCAACACACTGATAATTGCTTCAAAGGAAAGCTCTCAACCGTTTACTCTCAGCAGTGTGTATATTAGGGCTGTCCTCACCACACCCTTTCAGGCAGCGAGGCGAGCTTTTTTTAAAGTTCACCTTTGTTGCTATTTATTTACAAGGCAGGTTTTACTACATTTCCCTGGGATGGTGGGGGTAGGTCCCATGCCCAAGGTGCTTCCAGCTATGCTGCCTGTTACAATGTTCTTAAATTAGCTAACAGTCCCATAAGCCCTGGGTGGACATATTTACCTGTTTCCTGCCTGGTCTGTTTTCCTGCAGGTGGAAATATAATTTCAGTGCTGGAAATATTCTTTTTTTTTTTTGAGATGGAGTCTTGCTGTGTTGCCCAGGCTACAGTGCAGTGGCACCATCTTGGCTCACTACAACCTCCATCTCCTGGGTTCAAGCAAGTCTCCTGCCTCAGCCCCCTGAGTAGCTGGGATTACAGGCTCACACCACCATGTCCAGCTAATCTTTTTTGTACTTTTTGTAGAGACAGGGTTTCACCATGTTGGCCAGGCTGATATCAAACTCCTGACCTCAAGTAATCCACCCGCCTCGGCCTCCCAAAGTGTTGGGATTACAGGTGTGAGCCACCGTGCCTGGCCAATACGTTGGTTTTTCTGTTTCTCTGTTGCCCCTGCTTTAAGGTGTTTAGCATGTGCCCTCCCTCCCTGGTGACGGCATAGTCCCAAAGCCCAGTAATAGATTTTAAAGAAATCTGACTCAGGTAAGGTACAAGCTTAGCTGGACTGGCCCATTATCTGAAATCTGTGTGTGACCTTCCCAACTGATACTGCCAATACTTGTGTCTGTTTCAACTTCAGATTCCCGTTCAGTATACTCACCCTTTAAGTTACCCTACTACTAGTATCCTGACCTCCCAGAAAGAAGGCTAGAGTTTTATTTTGTTAAAGTAAAATCAGTATTCCCCAGTGCTCTGTATGTTACAAAATGCATTCACACATGACTGCTTTGATCCTCAGAATGATTCTGGGAGTTACATAAGTTTATCTCCATTTTGCAGATGAGGCCCAGAGAGGCGAAGCCATTTGAGCTCATGAGTGACAGATCTCAAGCCCTGCTCTTTCTAAAGCGTGCTGCCTTCAGAAAAGAGCCAGAAGGATGAAAATTACTTTAGAAAGATGAATACTAGCTTTGAAGGAATAAAAGCTGACAAGGAATTGAAGGAGTTGAGGCACAAGCTTGAACAGGGTTGCGTGTTTGGCCCTTGATTGTAAAGGCCCATTGTTGCACCTGTTCCTGTTACTTGGGGAGTTGCAGCAGAAGGAACAGCGGCCTGAGACTCTAGAGAGCTGGGGAACACGTTCCCTCTCATCCCTCCAGGGCCACCACTTCTTGTGGGCCCTTGGGCAAGTCACTGTACTTTCTGAGTCTCAGTTTCCCCATTTGCAGAATGGAAATAACTATCCCAGTCTACCAACTTAGAAGAATTGCTTTGAGGATCTGATAAGGTGGTGTAGATGCTGCTGCCTTGGGGGCTTTAAAGTCTGGAGCTCAAGCGACCCCTTAAGTTGGGCTTACTTAGTAACTCCAGGGTTGGGCAGAACAGGACTCCAATGAGGGTTCTTTTCTTTTTCCCTTTTTTTTCTTTCCCTATCTCTTAACTTTTTTTTTTTTTTTTTTTTTTTTTTGAGACGGAGTCTTGCTCTGTGCCCCAGGCTGGAGTGCAGTGAGGCGATCTCGGCTCACTGCAAGCTCCGCCCCCCGGGTTCACGCCATTCTCCTGCCTCAGCCTCCCAAGTAGCTGGGACTACAGGCGCCCACCACCACGCCCGGCTAGTTTTTTGTATTTTTTTTAGTAGAGACGGGGTTTCACGGTGTTAGCCAGGATGGTCTCGATATCCTGACCTTGTGATCCGCCCGCCTCGGCCTCCCAAAGTGCTGGGATTACAGGCTTGAGCCACCGCGCCCGGCCAAACTTTTATCTTTATTATTTTACAATGCCCTTGTAAGATGAAACAAGTGTTGCTGAATTTTTTTTTTCTTTTTTAACCTTTATTTTAGGATTGGGGTACATGTGCAGGTTTGTTACATAGATATATTGTGGGCTGCTGAGGTTTGGAGTACGAATGAATTAGTCATCCCAGTGGTGAGCATAGTCCCCAATAAGTAGTATTTTTCAGCCCTTCTGTCCCTCTCCATTCTTGTATTCCCCAGTGTCTGCTGTTCCCGTTTTTATGACCATGTGTACTCAATGTTTAGCTCCCACTTAGAAGTAACAACATGCCCAGCACTTTGGGGGGCCAAGGTGGGTGGATCACGAGGTCAAGAGATCGAGACCATCCTGACTAAGACAGTGAAACCCTGTCTCTACTAAGAACACAAAAAATTAGCCAGGCGTGGTGGTGGGCACCTGTAGTCCCAGCTACTTGGAAGACTGAGGCAGGAGAATCATTTGAACCGGGGAGGTGGAGGTTGCAGTGAGCTGAGATTGCGCTACTGCACTCCAGCCTGGGCAACAGAGCAAGACTCCGTCTCAAAACAACAACAACAACAACAAAAAAACGTGATGCATGATTTTGTTTTCTGTTTCTATGTTAATCCACTTAGGATAATGGCCTCCAGCTGCATCCACGTTGCTACAAAAGACACGATTTCATTCTTTTATATGGCTGCCTAATATTCCATGGTGTATATGTACCATATTGTCTTTATCCAATCCACTGTTGATCCACACCTGGGTTGATTCCATGTCTATGCTATTGTGAATAGCACTGCAATGAACATATGGGTGCGTGTGTCTTTGTGGTAGAATGATTTCTTTTCCTTTGAGTATAATATATCCAGTATTGGGATGGTGCTGAAATACTTAAAGTAGAAATGAAAATTGTCACGTGCTCCACCATGCCCTTCCATTCCACTCTGCAGAGACAGCCACTGTTTGTGGTTTAGTACACCTGGTTCCAGGCTTTACATAAACTAAACCCATGCATATTTCTCTGTGTATACTTTTTCAGTACATGTACACGTGCACTTGTTCATACAGTTTGTTCTTTAAATTTTATAAAAATGTCCTCTATACTGCATCTCGACTGATCCCCCTCATAATTTTAAGACCTTGCTATATCAGAGCTACTTTTCTATTCTAGAAAGACATGGCCAGGCACGGTCTCACGCCTGTAATCCCAGCACGCTGGGAGGCCGAGGCGGGTGGATCACCTGAGGTCAGGAGTTCAACACCAGCCTGGCCAACATGGTGAAATCCTGTCTCTACTAAAAATACAAAAATTAGCCGGGCATGGTGGTGCACGCCTGTAATCCTAACTATTCAGGAGGCTGAGGCAGGAGAATCGCTTGAACCCGGGAGGCGGAGTTTGCAGTGAGCCGAGATCTCGCCATTGCACTCCAGCCTGGGCAACAAGAGCGAAACTCCGTCTCAGAAGATAAAAAAAAAAAAGACATAGAAACTCTTCTCACTATCTGGGCATTTTACAGGTATATATATTTAATGTATTAATTTGGGTTATTACCAATTTTTATTATTTTATTTATTTATTTATTTTGAGACAGAGTCTCACAGTCACTCAGGCTGGAATACAGTGGTGCGATCTCGGCTCACTGCAACTTCTACCTCCCAGGTTCAAGTGATTCTCCTGCCTCAGCCTCCCGAGTAGCTGAGATTAAGGCATGCGCCACCATATCTGGCTAATTTTTGTATTTTTAGTAGAGATGGGTTTTCAACATATTGACCAGGCTGGTCTCAAACTCCTGACTTCAGGTGATCCACCTGCTTCAGCCTCCCAGAGTGCTGGGATTACAGGCGTGAGCCACCACACCTGGCCTGGTTATTACCAATGTTTAAAATACTACCAATTGTGCTGCATTAAAATGCTTGTCAAACAAGTTTGTACTCTTGTAAATGTATTTTAAAGTGAAGTTGCTGGTGACACAGATTGTAATATCTGATGGACAGGCAGAATTCCTGGATTCCACTCCCACCCGTGGTGTTTGGGGCACCCATTGGCCTACGGTGGTTCTCAGCCAGAGATGCTTCTTCCTCTGAGGTTCTGCCCCTGAGGGGACATTTGGCAATGCCTGGAGATATTTTTGGCTGTCACAACTTGGGGGATGGTGACAGAGATGCTACTGATACCTAGTGGACAGAAGCCAGGGATGCTGCTTGACACCTTACAATAAACAGGAGAGTCCCCCACAACAAAGAATTATGTCAGTAGTTCCAAGGATGAGAAACCCTGGCCTCCACCAAGATTGCCAATGGTTGACAGTGTCAGTCTTTTCAGTCTTGCCAATCTGGTAGTTTGCAAAATGATAATTTATTCTGTACCTCTTCAGGATAATAGAGAAATCTTTTATTTATTTCTTTATATATTACTCGAATTTGATATAATGAACGTATGATTTCTATAATTCTTTTGAAAAGCCATTAAGGATCTTTTATTTATTTATTTATTTTTGAGGTGGCGTATTGCTCTGTTGCTCATGCCGGAGTGCAGTGGCATGATCTCGGTTCACTGCAACCTCCACCTCCCAGGTTCAAGCAACTCTCCTGCCTCAGCCTCCCGAGTAGCTGGGACTACAGGCACCCGCCACCATGCCTGGCTAATTTTTGTATTTTTAGTAGAGACGGGGTTTCACCATGTTGGCCAGGCTGGTCTCGAACTCCTGACCTGGGATTATAGCCATGAGTCACTGCACTTGGCGCCATTAAGGTTTTTTTTTTTTTTTTTTTTTTTTTTTAAGATCTATACCTCTTGCACCATTAACTGTTGACTGACTTTGCAGTGTGTTCCTAAGACAATTGTGTATGTGCCTGCTTGTTTTTCCCTGATAAGGTATAGAAAGAAGTCCTCAGTGTGGGCCTTGAGAATCCATCGTGCTTCAGGTTCCAGTCTCCCATCCTCTGGCCTTCAGAATTCCTCTATTGCTCTTCCAAACCATTTTCACCTGGTGGACACCCAGGCCCAGGGTCTGTCTCCAAGAATCATCTTGGCCCAGAGAGACTCCTTACCACTGGGCAGACCTCCAAAACAAAATGTACCTTGCGGCTGACCCTGGGAAACCCAGCACATACTCCATGAACTCATCTGCCCAGGGGCACATTTCATGCTCACGTTCATTTCCCAGCTTTGAAATCTGAGATCTATTTGCCCAGTGAACTTCCAGGGCTGTCAGAGCTGAGCCAAGCCCCCTGGTGCTGTTGCAGAGCCGGAGCTGCTGGCATAGGCTCTGGTGGGGGTCACATTCCCTCCTCATCTCCACCACATCCTGTCAGAGTGGAAATGGAGTGGAGCCCAGTCTTACCCACTCCCACTCCCCACCCGCTCCCCGGCAGGGCAAGGACTCCCGGAGCAGTGCCGCGCTCCTTCCACTTGGTGCAGAGCGAGCCAGAGTCAGCCTGGAGGAAGCGTCCTGGGGAACTTGTTGATAACACTTGGATATTCCCAAGAAAATGTCCCACATGGTAGAAGTGGCGTAGACTTGTCTGCAGCCCTTGTGAATCATGTGGAGTGGGCTCCTCCAATAGCCAACGTTCAGAGTGGTCAGACAGCTCCTGGCCCTGGTGCTGGGCACAGGACTTCTGCCAGCAGTTCTGTGTGTTTGATCTGCAGCCCAGTGTGGTTTTCCAGTAAAGCAAAGGCGTATATGGAGGCTGCGTGGTCTAAGTCTCCACTCCCTAGAATCCACACCAGTCATGTCGGGCATGGAGTGTCCAAGCTGCAAGGCCATGAATGCCTGAGACACCTAGGCATTGCTGACTTGGAGAGATGGCAGTAAGCGGGAGAGGAGGAGAGGACGTAAGGAGACGGATCTGAGTTCTCAGCCTGCCCTGCCGCCCGCCCTGGGCAGATAAATCACTGGACCTCTTGGGTTTCAGCTTCTTCATTAACTGTTTATTAAAAGCATTCACCCTTTTTCAATCTGAAGTTTTCTTAAAAACACTGCCAATTAGAGAAGGCTGGCTAAAATGAACTAGAGATTTAAAGTAGAGTTTAGAGTAAGTCCAGCTCCTGTCTCTTATTCAAAAGTAAGCAATGCTCAGAACAGGAAGAGAAAAAAAAAAAGATACGGCCAAGCAAAAAGTAACTCCTAAAGAACACCCATGATGCCACCCACTCAGAGGCCATGGCGTCCTGGTGGAAGCCTTCCAGATATGTGGTTCTTTTTCATTTGTTTTAGTGAAACGTAGTCTCACTCTGTCACCTAGGCTGGAGTGCAGTGGTGATATCTTGGCTCCCTGCAACCTCTGCCTCCCCTGTTCAAGCAATTCTCCTGCCTCAGCCTATTTATTTATTTATATTTACAGTTTTTATTTATTTATGTTTTATTTATTTATATTTATTTTTATAAATTAATTTTTATAAATTTATTTGATAAATAGGCCGGGCACCTATTTATTTTTATTTATGTTTATATTTTTATTTATTTATATGTATATTTTATTTATATTCATATTATTTATTTATTTATTTATTTATTTTATTACAGGCTCATACCTGTAATCCCAGCACTTCGGGAGGCCAAGACGGGCAGATCACTTGAGGGTCAAGAGTTTGAGACCAGCCTGGCTAACATGGTGAAACCCTATCTCTACTAAAAATACAAAAATTAACCAGTTGTTGTGGCAGGCACCTGTAATTCCAGCTACTCAGGGAGGCTGAGACAGGAGAATCACTTAAACCCGAGAGGCAGAGGTTGCAGTGAGCTGAGATCATGCCACTGTACTCCAGTCTTGGCAACAGAGTGAGACTCCATCTTAAAAATAAATAATAAACAAATAAATAAATAAATGTGGATTCCCACACCGTACTATAAACCAATTAAATCAGAATCTCTAGGGCTGGGTTCCTGGCATTGCTACTTTATAAAAGACCTTAGTTAGTTCTAAAGTGCACACAGGGTAAAAAATCACTGACTGACACCCTTCCGCTCCCCGCCACCTTCTCTTTCACTGCCTTAGCTTGAAATCTCTACTGGGTGAGACTGATGCCAGCCCAGTTTGGTTTGGAGCAGAAGCAATGGTTCTCAGGATCACCTGGGAGTTTTATAAAATGTCCACGTCAGGGCTCCTGCCCCAGACCAACTGAATCAGAATTACTAGGTGTCAGGGCCAAGAGATTATTGTTTCAGAAAGCTACCCAGATGCTGCTGAGGTTCAGCCACCAGTGTAGAGTCTAATATAAGAACCATCTAGGATTACCACATTCTTCTGTTGAACATTCAGATTCAAAGTCTGGGGTGAGGACCAGGAACCTGTATGTTTAACAAGTGCCATAGGTGATTTTCACGAGATGCAAGGTTGAGAAACACAGATGGAGGAAAGATCCCTGGATTGGAGTCAGTAAGACAGGGCTCCTGGCTGTGTGACTTCTCACAGGTCACTTACCCTCTCTGAGATTCTTCTCTTCATCTGTAAAATAGAGATGATGATAGTAACTGCATGAGGCAGAGATCCATCTCTGCCCCCAGAGACCTGTGTTCTCAGTCCATAGGACACAGTAGGTGTTGGAAAGAGGCTGCCACTCACCAGGGACTGCGTTTCCCAGCTCCACTTTGCACTGAGGTGGGGCGACCACATGACTGAGTTGTGGCCAATGAATGTGGGCAGAAGTGAGGAATGCTGCTGCTCATAAAACCCCCATGATCCTCCACTCTCTCTTCCCATCTGCCCATCGGACATCAATGCCTGGGGGAACGTGAAAGCCCCAAGGGAAGGTTGATAGAACTCTTTGTTCCTCCCCACACTGCTGCCAACTGGACTTTATATTAGTGAAAAGTAAACTTCCATGTGTTTAGCTACTGAGACTTGTATCTGTTACAGTAAGGATCGCTATGTTACCAAACATACCGCCTCTGGGAGTGTGGCAAAAATTAAATGCTCTGATGCAGAGGTTGCAAACTGACAATGTATGGACTTGGATCCACCCTGTAGACATGTTCTGTTATGCCTGCCCCAGTGTTCTTTTTTATATAAATTTATCAATAAATTTTTATTTTTATTTTTTTTGAGATGGAGTCTCGCTCTGTCACTCAGGCTGGAGTGCAGTGGCGCCATCTTGGTTCACTGCAACCTCTGCCTCCCAGGTTCAAGCGATTCTCCTGCCTCAGCCTCCCAAGTAGCTGGTATTACAGCCACACGGCACCATGCCCAGCTAATTTTGTATTTAGAGATGGGGCTTCGCCATATTGGCCAGGCTTGTCTCGAACTCCTGACCTCAGGTGATCCACCGCCTTGGTCTCCCAGAGTGCTGGGATTACAGGCGGGAGCCACTGCACCCAACCGAATTTATCAATACATTTTTAAATGAGCAAATTCACACAAACATCCGGATTTCCAGGTTCGTGAAAACCCAGAATCGCTGGTACCTGGGTTTGCATTCCAGTGGCTGGACGAGGAGCGACTGTCGTGTTGAGAAGAACTTGTGCTCTCCAGTTGGACGAGGAGCAACTGTCGTGTTGAGAAGAACTTGTGCTCTCCAGTTTGCCACAGTCTCCACCACACAGCATTGCTTTACGCCTGGCTTGCCTCATTCATGGCACTTCTCCCATGCCTGCAGCTTCTCGAGTCAGTGAACCTATAGAATGAGACCACCACTTCTCCTGTTGTCCTTCCCAGCTTTTCCCCATCTCCCCTTTTCCCTAGTTTATAAGACAGGAGAAGGGGGAGAAAGCAAAAAGTTGGAAAGAAACAGAAGTAAAATAAATAAATAAATAAATAAATAGCTAGATGACCTTGGCACCACCACCTGGCCCTGGTGGTTAAAATAGTAATAATAATATTAACCCCTGACCAAAACTACTAGTGTTATCTATAAATTCCAGACATTGTATGAGAAAGCACTGTAAAACTGTTTGTTCTGTTAGCTGATGCATGTAGCCCCTCGTCACGTTTTCCACGCTTGCTTGGTGTATCACGACCCTTTTACATGGATCCCTTAAAGTTGTAAGCCTTTAAAAAGGCCACGTATTTCTTCTTCAGGGAGCTCGGCTCTTAAGACGCGAGTCTGCCGACGCTCCCGGCCAGGAAAAAAAAACCTCTTCCTTCTTTAATCTGGTGTCTGAGAAGTTTTGTCTGCGGCTCGTCCTGCTACAAACCCTGATGCAATAGATGTAGAAGTGATGCGTTAGCTGTTAAGATTTGTCACAGCAAAATTCAAGTGACTTCTTACTCTCAGGAAAGCCCTTCTTGCCCAGAATTTGGAAGCAAAATATTCTGGGTGCTCCTTACAGGCTGAAAGATGTTCCCCACTCCAACCCTACCCATATCTGTGGCCATTTCAGCATCCACTCTATGGAGGCAGAGGTAAGAGATGGGACAAGCTCAGCTGGATTTGGGGGTCACATAGCCCTGGGTCCCAACGCCAGCTATGCTTGCTTCCTAGCTGGGGATTGGGGGCCAGGCATTTCTTGTTTTCCTTCTTTCTTTCTCTCTCTTTCTTTCTTTCTTTCTTTTTTTTTTTTTTTTTTTTTTTTTTTTTTGAGATGGAGTTTCATTCTTGTCACCCAGGCTGGAGTGCAATGGCGCAATCTAGGCTCACTGCAACCTCCACCTCCCGGGTTCAAGCAATTCTTCTGCCTCAGCCTCCCAAGTAACTGGGATTACAGGCACCCACAACCATGCCCAGCTAATTTTTGTATTTTCAGTAGAGACAGGGTTTCACCATGTTGGTCAGGCTGGCCTCGACCTCCTGACCTCTGGTGATTCGCCTGCCCCGGCCTCCCAAAGTGCTGGGATTACAGGTGTGAGCCACAGCCCTGGCCAGCATTTATTGTTTACTGAGTCACTGTTTCCATCTGTCAAATGTGGACATTAATGCCCTTTCCATGAGATTTTGGTAACAGGTCTAGCTCAGAAGGACACTCAGACAATGTGAAGTCCTTTCCCTTTTCCTGCAGTGTGAGGACCAGGACTGGCAGGGGGAAATCAAGCAGTATCTTTTTTTTTTTTTTTTCCTGAACAACTTAGATTTAAAAAATTTTTAAAAACGATGGAATAATGCATGTCTACAATAGGTATATTAGTCAGCTTGGGCTGCCATAACAAAGTATCACACCCGAGGTGGCTTACACATCAGAAACTAAATGAAAGAAGTAGACAGAAAAAAAAAAAATCAGAAACTCATTTTCTCACAGTTGTGGAAGCTGCAAATCCAAGATTAAGGTACCAGCAGGGTTGGTTTCTGTTGAGGCCCCCCTTGCTGACTTGCAGACAGCAACCTTCTCATTGTGTCCTCACAGGGCCTTTCTTCTGTGAGCACTCCTATGTCTCTTCCTCTTAGAAGAAAAAGAGTCTTGTTGAATTGGGGCTTCGCCCTTTTGACCTAATCTAACCTTTATTATGTCCTCAAAGGCTCTATTTTCATATATAACCACATTAGGGATTACTTCATCATATCAATTTTGGGATGCACAATTAAGTCCATAACAGAAGGAAAACCAGAAACTCCAATTAAGAAAAATAAATAACAGGCCAGGTGCAGTGGCTCATGCCTGTAATCCCAGCACTTTGGGAGGCCAAGGAGGGTGGGTCATTTGAGGTTAGGAGTTCGAGACCAGCCTGGCCAACATGGTGAAACCCTGTCTCTACTAAAAATACAAAAATTAGCCAGGTGTAGTGACATGTGCTTGTAATCCTAGCTACTTGGGAGGCTGCGGCAGGAGAATTGCTTGAACCCAGGAGGTGGAGGTTGCAGTGAGCCGAGATTGTGCCACTGTACTCCAGCCTGGGTGACAAGAGTAAGAGTCCATCTCAAAAAAAAAGAAAGAAAGAAAAATAAACAACGAAAAAAAACCCACTCATGATCTCTTCTTACCCTTGTCTCTACCCATCTCAATATAACCACATGACTACTATTAAACTTTTATTTATATGTCTTAAAAAATTGAATTGTACATACTTTTTTGGTAACCTGCTTTTTTCCTCTTTACATTTTAAAGGTTGTAATAACCTAAGCTAAATAGAATTTTTAAAACACCTTATATAATCAATACCTGTTCTTAAAATTTAAACATATCATGAAATCCTTCCTTATATTTAGTGGATATGAATTATTCCATGGTGCAGTATGATGACTCACACCTATAATCCCAATAATTTGGGAGGCCTAGATGGGCAGATTGCTTGAACTCAGGAGTTCAAGACCAGCCTGGGCAACATGGTGAAATCCCATATCTACAAAAAGTACAAAAGTTAGCTGGGTATCGTGGCACAAGCCTGTTGTCCCAGCTACTTAGAAGGCTGAAGTGGGAGGATCACCTGAGCTTGTGGAAGTCGAGGCTGTAGTGAGCCATGATTGCATCACTGCACTCCAGCCTGGGCAACAGAGTGAGACCCTGTCTCAATCAATCAATTCATCCAACTGTGTTATAGATATACTCTAATTTTTAAGTCAAATCCCCTATTGTCTGGACACTTCAAAATTCATTTTCTATGGACTTAGTGTTCATTAGCTCTTGACTTTAGGCTACTATCATTCATATCCAGATGAGTCTCAGTTTCCCGATGTATATTATCAGGATAATAACAATATCTATCTCAAGATAATGTCCATAAAGTGCTTAGCGCACTGTCTGGCACATGGAAAACCCTCGTAGCTATTATTATGATTATTATAAATTTGTACAACCTTGTATACCTAGCTAATAGTTTCTATAGGATAAATTCCTAAAAGGTAAGTACATTTGACAGATTTTCATTAAATTTCACCAAATTTTCTTCCTGAAAGGCTAGGCAAATCCACAATCTCTTATCTGAAATGAATTTTTGAATTTGGCTTTTGTGGGATTTTAGAAAGGTAATGTAGTGCTATACTAAATATTAATGAAATTCCCAGTGGGGGCTGGGGCAGCACCTCATAATCAAATACATTAATGTTTCTTTAGAGAAAGATAAATAAAAATCATAGTCTCATATCAGTTCAGTGCAGATGTTGCCACTAAATGAGTTTGTCTTAAACTTGTAACTTGCAGTGGGGATAGAGAGAGAAAACTTTTGATTTTATAACTTTGGACTTTAAAATTGCAGTTAGCAAATTATTGGCTTTCATAACTGGCAAGTTTAGTGGGCTGGAGCTGCAGGGTTGCTTAAGACAGCAACTCAGTTATTTCACCCAGAGGTCATTTGCTTCCAGCTCAGTACCCTGTCATTTGGTGTCAGCTTCATTCAAGCCTGGCTCCCCTCAAGAATGGCTGCCAGGAGCAGTGGAGGCTACAGGCTTCCTGGCCAAAGTTTAGCAAAAAGAGCAGCCACATCCCATGACTGGGTGCAGTGGTTCATGCCTGTAGTCCCAGCACATTGGGAGGCCAAGGTGGGCAGATCACCTGAGGTCAGGAGTTCAAAACCAGCCTGGCTAACATGGTATAACCCCGTCTCTACTAAAAATACAAAAGTTAGCCAGGTGTGGTGGCGCATGCCTGTAATCCCAGACACTTAGAGACTGAGGCAGGAGTAACTCTTGAACCCAGGAGGCGGAGGTTGCAGTGAGCCAAGATCACATCTCTGCACTCCAGCCTGGGCAACAGAGTGAGACTCTGTCTCAAAAAAAAAGAAAGAAAAAGAAAAAGAAAAAAAAAGAGCAGATACATCCCACAAGCACTGCACAAAAACCTGAGCTTTGCACTAACAGGACCACCCCTGGACCACCAGCAAAATGCTCTGGGCTGACTGGCTCACGTATTAGAAACAACCACTGGAACAAGGGAGGATGAGATTAACCTGATTGGCTTTGACCACTGGGGCAGAAGTCAAGGTAAGCCCCACCCTAGTCCCTTGGCTGCAACATGAAGGGGTGGGGTGAGGGGAGGTAGATGTGTGTAGAATGGATGTTGGACAGATAACTACAGTGTCCACCACAGATTTTAGTATGAATTGCTTGTTTCTAATTTTAACTACTACTTATTGATTTGCAGGAACTCTTTATGTATGACGAATATTATGTCTTGATATGGTTTGGCTGTGTCCAACTCTCATCTTGAATTATAGCTCCCATAATCCCCACATGTTGTGGGAGGGACCTGGTGGGAGGTAATTGAATCATGGGGGTGGGTTTTCATGTGCTGTTCTCATGATAATGAATAAGGCTCATGAGATCTGATGGTTTTATAAAGGGCAGTTCCCCTGCACACACTCATCTTGCCTGCTGCCAAGAGAGTACATGTAAGACATGTCCTTGCTCCTGTTTCACCTTCACCATGATTGTGAGGCCTCCTCAGTCATTAAATCTCTTTTTCTTTATAAATTATCCAGTCTCAGGTATTTCTTCATAGCAATATGGAAATGGATGAATACATGTTTTTATGTAAATTGTGAATATTTCTCCCAGTCTATTGCTTTTCTTTTAACTTTATTTTATAATTTTCATGGTACAAAATTTGTTAAGCTTTGTGTATCAAATCTGTCAGCCCTTCCCCTACTCTTTTAGTCCAAGCAGGATTTAAAGTGTTTTGGGGTGGAAGGGAAAATGATGGGGAGCAGCAGTGCCCTTTAAGACCTTGGAAATAATGTCCCCTCTGGGAATTAAAATGATACCCAGTGAATGCGATTAGTGTTCTGAAAAAGAGAATTGAGAGATTGCGTAAAAGTGTGGAACGGAGACTTTAGGGTCACAGCAAACTTCCGTCAGGCTGACCAGAGGTCATCTCCGGGGCAGGCCAGGGGTCATTCATTGATTGACTTGTTTATTTAATACTGGGCACCTACTCTGTGTCAGGCTCTGGGCCAGGAGCTGAAGGCAGCAGTGAACATTACCATGTCCTTACCCTTATGGAGCTTATATCCCTATCAGAGAGATAGATAATAACTGCACGGCAGGCCAGGTGCAATGGCTCACATTTGTAATCCCAGCACTTTGCGAGGCCGAGGCGGTGGATCACTTGAGGTCAGGAGTTTGCGACCAGCCTGAGCAACACGGAGAAACCCCGTCTCTACTAAAAATACAAAATAAACCAGGCAAGGTGGCGCACACCTGTAATCCCAGCTACTTGGGAGGCTGAGGCAGGAGAATGGTTTGATCCTGGGAGGCAGAGGTTGCAGTGAGCCGAGATCGAGCCATTGCGCTCCAGCCTGGGTGACAAGAGTGAAACTCCGTCTCAAAACAAACAAACAAACAGAAAAACCCTGCGTGGCAGACCCCCTGTTGGTAAGTGCTATGGAGAAAAATAAAGTCATGTAAAGGAGTGCTGGGTCAGAGTAGCTACCTCTTTTACATGGGCAGTCAAGAAAGGTTTAGCTAATTCTTTTTTTTTTTTTTTTTTTTTGAGACGGAGTCTCGCTCTGTCACCTAGGCTGGAGTGCAGTGGCCGGATCTCAGCTCACTGCAAGCTCCGCCTCCTGGGTTCACGCCATTCTCCTGCCTCAGCCTCCCAAGTAGCTGGGACTACAAGCGCCCGCCACCTCGCCCGGCTAGTTTTTTGTATTTTTTAGTAGAGACGGGGTTTCACCGTGTTAGCCAGGATGGTCTCGATCTCCTGACCTCGTGATCCACCCATCTCGGCCTCCCAAAGTGCTGGGATTACAGGCTTGAGCCACCACACCCGGCCAGGTTTAGCTAATTCTAAGCTGGCATTTACATGAGCAGAGAGATGAAGGTGCTGAGGGAGACAGCTTGGGGGGAAAAAAAAAAAAAGAGCATGGCAGGCAGTGGGAACAGCAAGTGAAGAGACCCTGGGCAAAGTGTGGAGTGGCACCCACTGCCTCCAGGGAAGAGTCGGGAGGCCGATGGGCTGGGGCAGCGGGCAAGGGAGGGCGAAAGGAGATGGGGAGGTGTGATGGGGACCAGACGGGGCCAGATTGGGACCAGACGGGGCCAGATCGGGTAGCACCTTAAGTCATTAGGACTTTGGCCCTCCTCTGTGTGAGATGAGGCACCACTGGAGGATTGACTGTGAGCCACTAAACACCCCTGAGATCTTTGTATTAAACCTGCCTGGAAAAAGACAGGAGACAGAGTCAGTAAAAAAAAACTTGGAAAGGCGGCCCCAGAGAGCCAGAAGTCAGCCGTGTGTCCTAGCCATGTTCAGGGAGCAGAGACACTGGCTGGGGAATCCCAGAATGGGCCAACTGAACCATCCATCCTCACATCAAGGTGATAACAGTATCGACCTCAATGAGATAATGGCAGTGGGGTGCTTAGCGAGGTATTGAGCACATGGAACATCCTCCTGGCTGTTATTATGTCATGATAACATATGATCATATGTGTTATTAGACATTTTTATTATACAGTCTGCCAGTATAGGTCTGGGTGAGATGTTCCCCAGGTGTCCCATCTCATTGTGCCCTGAGTTCACATTCAGTGGCAACCACTTGGCTGAGTCCATTTCTAGGTGTCACAGAAGGAGGGGAGTAGTAGTCCCACCCTGTGAGGAATACGTTACTTTTCAGATTTCTGACACCCAAACTGGACAATAATTTCACCACTTAAAACTCTCTAGGGGGCTGGCCATGGTGGCTCACACCTGTAATCCCAGCATTTTGGGAGGCCGAGGCAGGCAGATCACCTGAGGTCAGGAGTTCAAGACCAGCCTGGCCAACATGGTGAAACCCCATCTCTACTGAAAATATAAAATTAGCCAGGCATGGTGGAGCACGCCTGTATTCCCAGCTATTCAGGAGGCTAAGGCAGGAGAATCGCTTGAACCCAGGAGGTAGAGGTTGCAGTGAACCGAGATGGCACCATTGCACTCCAGTCTGGGCGACAGAGCGAGACTCTATCCCCCACCCAAAAAAAGAAAAAAACTACTCTTCAGGGACTTCCCAGTGCCCTTGGCACAATGTGATGACTCCTACAGGTGGCCTAAGTGGCCTAGCAGTACTACTCAGCCTCACGTCTCCACTCTGCCTCCAGCAGATGAGTGGGCATCAGCCTGTCAAGCACTCTGCCCCTGTCCCACCTCTGGGCCTGTGTCTCTACCTGGAGCATGCATCCTTTCCACCTCCTTCTCCCCAGCTGGCTATGCCCCCTCATCCCACAAGCCTCTGCTTCAAGTCCCTGAGCAAACGCTGTTGATGCCTGCCTGGACGCCCCACTCTTCCCACTCAGTGCACATCAGCTGACCCCTAGCTCACAACACTCATGTTTATTGCCCGAGGGCTTTCTGTGGCCACTGGGAACCACTCTGCCAACTGCAGGGCAGGCCTGAAGTGCCAGGGAATTAAAACTTCTCTCAAGAAGCAGCCCTCAAACAACGACTGACAGGACTTTCTGTGTAAATACCCCAGTTCTCTCCCTCCTTGGGCAGGGTAATGCTGAGGGCCTTCGTGTGGCTCTCAGAATTTCCCTTTGGGATTAAGCCCTGGTCACCCACAGTAGTAACTTGCTTGGCAATACACCTTCCTTGGCTGTCTTTCCTGTCTGCCCACTTGCCTCGCAGGATGTCCTTTTTCTCCAAAGCTAATTATGTGCCCTGAGTACTTGTCTTAGGGTCTGCTTGGCAGGAACCCATACTGAGAGCCATTGCCTCTGAAAAGCCTTCCCTGGCATCACCAGTGCTCAGACGGGGGATCCAGACGTCCCTTTCTGGCTCTACCACACCCCTTTCCCATCCCAGTCACAGCACTTATCACACAGTCCTATCATTGTCCAGGTCCCCACGAAAACACGGATGATTCACCAGGAAAGAAGTTAAGTTGGCTTTTGTTTGTTTGTTTGTTTGTTTTGAGACAGGGTCTCATTCCAGTCACCCAAGTTGGAGTGCAGTAGTGCAATCTCAGCTCACTGCAATCCTCCCATCTCAGTCTCCCAAGTAGCTGGGACTACAGGTGCGTGACACGACGCCCAGCTAATATTTTGTATTTTTACTAGAGACGGGGTTTTGCCATGTTTCCCAGGCTGGTCTTGAACTCCTGGACTCAAACAATCCACCCACCTCGGCCTCCAGAAGTGCTGGAATTACAGGTGTGAGCCACCACACCCGGCCTGGTTTTTAAACAGTTGAAGGAATGGTGAATTTCACTCATAATTAATGAAATTCACATAAAGAATGCCAGCTGACAAATGGCAACAAAAGGACAAAATTAGAAAATCAGCATTTTCTAATGATAGTAACTGATTCAGTCACAGACCATCAATGAATGAGGAACTGGACACCCACAAGGAGCTGGTCAGAAGAGGAGAAGTGGACATTTACCTAGAGAGGTGTGGTCACCACCTGAAGCCCATGATCAGGCTTGGCATTATTAGCAGTGGGACAGTTAGACATGAAGTGAGGTGAAATGGAGCACATAGCACCACTCGTGAAATATAATTACTTTCTTACCCCAAAATGTTCCACCTAAATCTAATCCATCCATTGGATGTAAATCCTAGTTTTGGGGAAATATAGGAGAGAGTACAGGAAGTTAAAGGACACCACAGTGAAGCAACATGACAGATCCCAGAGAGGAACATTGCTCAAGACAACTGGCCCAGTCTCTTCATGAGTCACTGCCATTGGGGGTCAAAAAAAAAAAAAAAAATAGAGTGAGGACCATATTAGATTAAAATAGACTTAAGACTGCAGGAACAAAATCCATTTCGTGGTCCTTGATTGGATCCTGGTTGAAACCACCTGTAAAGACATTTCTGGCAAAACTGGAGAGATTTGAATATAAATATATTTTTTGAGACAGGGTCTCACTCTGTGGCCCAGGCTGGAGTGCAGTGGCATAATCTCAGCTCACTGCAATCTCCACCTCCCAGGCTCAAGCGATTCCCCCCGCCTCAGCCTCCTGAGTAGCTGGGACAACAGGCACATGACACCATGCCTGGCTAATTTTTGTATTTTTTGTAGAGATGGGGCCTCACCATGTCACCCAGGGTGGCCTTAAACTCCTGGACTCAAGTGATATCCCTGCCTCGGCCTCCCAATGTGCTGGGATTACAGGCGTGAGCCACCATAGCTGGCCTTCATATTGTTAATTTCTTAATATGAAAATTGCGTGTTATGTAAGAAAATGACCTATGTTAGATACAAATTATTTGATACTTTATAAGTATCGAATACCGATATATTTAGTTGGAGAAATATCATGATGCCTATAATTTATTTCAAAATACTTCACTCCCCAATTAAACAAATATGGCAAATTTTTTCCAATGCTTATACCTAGGTGATAGATATATGGATGTTCATTAAGCTACTTTCACATGTTTGAAATTGTTTTGTAATAAGAAGAAAAACAAAAGCAAACTAAGGACATACCATTTTCTACCCATAGATTCACAAAGAAAAAGTTTTAAAATAGGCTGCGTTGGCAAGGGTGAGGGAAATGGGCACTGTGGTATAACCTCTTTGAAGTGATGTTTGGCAAAGCCATGCCCTTCAATTGCTTCTAGGAATTTAGCAAACAGATTATATAGAAATATGGGCAAATATATATAAATAAGGATATTCACTGCAGCTTTATCTTTATTATAAAAGATTAGAAACAACACATATGTCCATCAGTAGAAGTTAAGTAAATTTTTTGTGATCTATCCATATAGTACAGAGTCCTGCAAAGTATAGGGTAGACCTGTTGTGCTGATAGGAAACTCTTTCCAAGATGTCTTGCTAAGTGAACAAGCCAAAGAGCAGGCCAGTGTCTGTCTGTCTGTCTGTCTGTCTTATTGCTATATCTCTGGTGCCTAGCAACGCACCTGGCACACAGTGGGTCCACAATTAATATTAGTTGAGGGAATGAACACGTATCTGAGCATGACTGCTGTGAGTCAGGCTCCCTGAATGCCAACAGTTTCAAGACATTGATAGGGGCCAGATTTTCCATACCATCAAATTTCCACCCAACAGGATGGCCGCTCCTGGTCCAACTGCTGGCATGCAAACCCAGGTGCCAGCTATTCTGGGTTTTCATGAACCTGGAAATCCAGATGTTTGCGTGAAATTGCTCATTTTAAAATTTGTCAATAAAATAACACTGGGGTAGGCATAAGAGAACATATCTGCAGGGTGGGTCCAAGCCAACACATTGTCAGTTTGCAACTTCCGCATTAGCGTATTTAACTTTTGCCACACTGCTGGAGGCAGTATGTTCAGTAACACAGCACTTGTTGCTATAACAGATACAAACCTCAGTGACTTCACACAATAGAATTTTATTTTTCACTCATATAAAGTCCATTTGGCAGCAGGTGTGGGGAGGAACAAGGAGTTTTATCAACTTTCCCTTGGGGCTTTCAAGTTCCTCCAGGCATTGATATTCAATAGGCAGATGGGAAGAGAGAGTGGAGGATCATGGGGGTTTTATGGGCAGCAGCATTCCTCACTTCTGCCCACATTCATTGGCCACAACTCAGTCATGTGGTTGCCCCACCTCAATGCAAAGTGGAGTAGTCCCTGGTGAGTGGCAGCCACTTTCCAACAACTACTGTGTCCTATGGACTGAGAACACTGGGTGACAGTGATCCATCTCTGCCTCGTGCAATTATCATCATCTCTACTTCACAGATGACGAGTCGAATCTCAGAGAGGGTAAGTGACCTGTGAGAAGTCACCCAACCAGGAGCCCTATCTTACTGCCTCCAATCCAGGGATCTTTCCTCTATCTCAGTGTTTCCCAACTGTGTTAGACCATTCTCACATTGAGATAAAGAAATACCTGAGACTGGGTAATTTATAAAGAAAAGAGGGGTAATTGGCTCATGGTTCTGCAGGCTATACAGGAAGCATGGCACCAGCACCTGCTTGGCTTCTGGTGAGGCCTCAGAAAGCTTCCAATCATGGCTGAAGGCAAAGGGGAAGTTGGCATATCACATGGTGAGAGAGGAAGCAAGACAGAGTAGGGGAAGATGTGCCACATACTTATTTTTTTATTTTGCTTTCTTAACCTGTTCCCGACCACACACTTTTAGACAATCAGATCTCACAAGAACTCACTGACTATTGCAAGGACAGCACCAAGCCAAGAGGGGTACACCCCCATGATCCAATTACCTCCTACAACGCCCCACCTCCAGCACTGGGGACTACATTTCAACATGAAATTTGGTGGAGACACAGATGCAAACCGTATCACCAACCTTGCATCTCATGAGAATCGCCTATGGCACTTGTTAAACCTGCAAGATTGTGACCCTGGGAGCATACAGGATTGAATTTTCCTTCAAGATATACCATGCCCTTTTTTGCAAAATCGAACAGTGAACAACAACAAAAATTTCACAAAAGAGTGACAAAAAATGTATGCTGAACGAGGGAGGCTAATGTAGCAACTGAGACTTGATAGAAAATGTAGCTATAGGTTTTGTGGCAGCCAAGGCAAAAGGGAAACCCAGGGGCCACAGAACATCTGTTACCTGGTAGAAGGAGGTTCACCGGTTCCTTTTGAGTACGGCTTACAGCCTGGGGGATGAGGTACCCAGGAGTCCTTAGCAGCATGATGGATGGGGGTGGGTGGTCGGGGGTAAGAGGGAGGACTGAGCTTATCTTCCTAGTACGTCTATTTCCATCTGTTGTCCCAGGGTCTGCTTCTGTATTTCCTCAATGGTAAATAAATTAAAACACAGTATTTATAGTAATGGAAGTATAGGTGTATTAAGGAACTTTTCTGAAGTTCTTATGAATGTTTAGGGCAGACTTTGTGACAGCAAAGGCATTATGGGCTTTCTTTGGGCTCACCTGGTTATGCCTTAGTAGAAGATGCGACCTGGAACCAATGACTTGACATTTCTGAGCCTCGCCTTTCTCATCTGTGAAAAATGATGATTGTGCAGATGAAATGAGATGATGCATGTAAGGGGCTCAGGTTGATAAATGGTTGCTGTGCCGTTGTTTATATTCTTACCATATTATCATGACCTTATGGCTAGGAGCACAGACTCTGGAGCCAGACTGCCTATGTTCACATCAGCCTCAACACCTACCAGCTCGATGACCTTGGGCAAGGTCACTTAGCCTCTCTGTGCCTCAGTTTCCTTCTCTGTAAAATGAAGCTAATAGGACTATTGTGAGAGCTAAATGGGCTGATAGTTGTAAAGCTCTTAGAACAGTGCCTGGGCATACAGTAAGTGCTATGTAAGTGTCTGTTAAATATATCATAGTCTGTTCCCTCTACCCTTCGAGGCCCTTCAGGGGAAAAGTTAGAAGATAACAGCTTCAACGCGAGACAAGAAATTTCCAGACACTAATTTCTAAAGGAACAGATCTCTAGAATCCCAGTTAAGAGGTATTTGCCCCTTAGAAGACCGAGAAGCAGGAAAGCGTTGATGATGGTGGAATCTTTGGCAGGTGCCTGGCCCCACACGCTGAGCTGTTTGGGGGGCACGACCTACTTCCTCGGGTTCCTTCCATCCTTGCAGGGAGACTGACACTGAGGGCTGGCGGCTTTTCTGGCGCGGGCCAGGAGCGGGCCAGGGGGAGGAGAAGGAAGGAGCTCCCGGGATCCCCTTGCCCCCTCCCCCAACTGCCCGGTGAGTAATGACATTCACGGAGCGGGGAGGGAGGGAGGAGAGGGGCAGGCTCGGCGAGGCCATGTGATGCTGGGCGAGAGAGAGCCGCCGCGCCGGAGCCTCCTTCTTTCCTGCCTCTGATTCCGGGCTGTCATGGCGACCCCCAACAATCTGACCCCCACCAACTGCAGCTGGTGGCCCATCTCCGCACTGGAGAGCGATGCGGCCAAGCCGGCGGAGGCCCCCGACGCTCCCGAGGCGGCCAGCCCCGCCCATTGGCCCAGGGAGAGCCTGGTTCTGTACCACTGGACCCAGTCCTTCAGCTCACAGAAGGTAGAGCCGGGCCGGGAGCCGCCTGCGCCGGTGGCCGGGAGGCTTGGGGAGGGGAGCCCCAGGGCTTGAGGGATCTGACGGCAGCGAAAGACTGAAGGGGGAAACCTGGGGTCTGGGGGTCCCGGAGGTCGGGGGACGCGGGGGTTCCTTCCAGGGCTGCTCACCTGGGAGGCGACAGGCCCTGCCTGGGCCCCAGGAGCACAGTTCTCAATTTTAGGAGCATCTATTCTGCCTCTTTCCCTCCCAGAAACAGCAGGTCTGTCGGGGTGCGGGGCGCAGGCGGGTGGGGGGGTGGGTGCTGAGAAAAGAGACAAAGGCGAGGGGAAGAGAATGGGCACTGCTGGGAAGACGGCCTGGTGGGGTGGGAGGTGCTGCTGCTGCAGGGAGGGAGAAGAAGCGCTTCCTGGGGTCCAGCCCCGGTAGCCCCCTCTCAGTCCCTCCCTGCACGCTGCCTTCCCGGACACTGCAGCCCCCCAGGTCACAGCTCCTCTGCCCCTCTGTCTGCGGGCCTTCTTCTGGCTGGGGTTTGGAGGGTCTGTCCCCAGTCGTCGCCCACCCCCCACCCCGTGTCTTGGGCTGAGAAGGAAGGAGTTAAACTATCCCCTCACACCAGCTCGGCTCAGCCCATCAGGTCTCTGTTTTGCTCTTAAAGGCACAGAGTGGCTTCAGCCCCTAAAATGCTTCTAGGACCTAGGGGAGCTGAGGGGCAGTTGGAAATCCAGTCTTATGCTGGATTCTCAGGGTTCCCGCTTCCTGGGGGTGAGGCAGTGAACTGCACCCCTCAGACAGGGGCGCCTCTAGGGGCGCAATCTCCCATCCTAGGCGGTTGTCCCGTCTCTGGGCCACGGATTCAGCACCATGGCCAGGGCCCAGAGGCAGGTCCTGCCGGGGCCTAAGCGGCACCACTGCCTGACACTCTGACTCCTGTTCTTCCTGGAAGATCCTTTTGTTCCACTCGCTTCTTTTTCCAGATGGAAAAACAGATTCCATGAAGAAAAAGGGCCTTGAAACCCAAAGACTTGGGTTTGAGTCTTGGTCCAGGCTCATTTCATCATCTGGAAAGCGGGATAGTGATAATAACAATAGCTACTTCCAATCCCAACCCCTTCTCAGGGTTGCTGATAGCGTTGTTGAAGAAGAGGTATAACTTAGGAACTTAGTGTTATAAACTGGGACTACTCAAACTTGAGCATGCATTAGAATCCCTGGAGGATCCTGCTTAAAACTCAGACTGCTGGATTCTACCCCAATCATCCTGATTCAGTGGGTCTGGAATGGGGTCCAAGATGCTGCTTTTCCAACGAGTGACCAGGTGATGCTGATGAAGCTGGTCCACCAATCATATTATCCACTGACTCACTGTGGCGCTGTGGACAGGTCCCTTTGCCTTTCCAAAGCCTCAGATTTATAATCTGTAAAATGGGGTGAATGCAGTAACTTCCTCGGAGGGCTATTGTGAGAGTGAAATGTGATATGATGCACAAAAAGTACTGATGGCACTGCCTGGCGAGGGGTCAAGACTGTTGATAATGAGTGTTATGATTTTTTTTTTTTTTTTTTTTTTTTTTTTGAGACAGAGTCTTGCTCTGTTACCCAGGCTGGAGTGCAGTGACACAATCTCAGCTCACTGCAACCTCTGCCTCCTGGGTTTAAGCAATTCTCCTCTCTCAGCCTCCTGAGTAGCTAGGACTACAGGCACACACCACCACACCCAGCTAAATTTTTTGTATTTTTGGTAGAGATGGGGTTTCATCATGTTTGCCGGGCTGGTCTCGAACTCCTGATTTCAAGTGATCCACCCGCTTTGGCCTCCCAAAGTGCTAGGATTACAGGCATGAACCACCACGTGCTGCCATTATGATGTTATTAAAACACTAGGTAAAGGAGGGGTCAGAGTTAATCAAGGTCATACTGGAGTCACACACAAATTCTGCACATGCTTGCACATGCCATGTCTCGTGCAAGGAGCCTGGGGATGGGGGCTTTGGAGATGAATCAGACTGCCCTTCAGATTCTAGAATCTCCTTCCACCTAGAACATCAGGAAGTGGGCCCCAGCAGCTGGGACCAGAGGGGGGCAGGGAGGTGGCATCTCCCATAACCATATCATGAGGGAGTCTCCTGTTCTTTGCCCCATGAAATATTTCCTATGTAGCCTGAGCTCAGGGCTGAGGTGGCCCCGGAGTCAGGATGAGACCATCTGCTGCAGCCCCACTTTGGACCAAGTCTCTGGCCAAGCTAACCTGGGCATCTTTCTGTCTCCCATACCAGGGCCTTCCCCCTACCCAGGGGCCCATGGTGGATTCTAGAAGCAGTGTAGCTTGGCAGAAAGGGCATGGGCTCTGCAGTCATATAGTCCTGGGTTCTATTTTCATCTTGGCTACTTACTGGCTGAATGACCTTGGACAAGTCACTTTACCTCTCTGTGCCTCAATGTCCTTATCCGGAAAAGGGGATTTTACATCCTACCCTGCAGAATTCCTTTAGAAGACATAGGCATATGTTAACTGCCTGGCATGGAGTAGGAGCTGAGCAGGTGAGTTTGCTTCCTTCTCTCCAATCCTGAAGGGCCTTAATTATATAAAGAGGGCAGTCCCCCATTGTCAAGCATCTAAATAGCCTGTCTTTAATGGCACATGAAATGTTAATGGAGAAAAATAGCCCAAGTCTAGGAGTGATGGTGGCTCCATTGGGCATCTGGAGATCATTCCAGACCCAGAGGGCAAGAGGACAGTGTGTGGGCCCAGGACCCAGACTCTATGACCAGACTGCCCGACTTCCATCTCAGCTCTACCACTGACCAGCTGGGTAATCCAGTGCAAGCTGCTTAACCTCTCATGCCCCAGTTATCCACACCTGTAAATTGAGAATATTAATGGTGCCTCCCCAACAGGGTCATTGTAAGGATTCTGCAAATGTATCCATGTCAATCACCTAGAATAGCACGTGGCACATAGAAAGTGCTCAGTTAAGTGCTAGGTGCTGTTATAAAGGCATGGATTTTGGAATCAGCCAGACATGCAGTCAAACCCCAACTCTGCCATTCCCAGCTATGTGACTTTGTGCAAGTATCTTCTTTATCTCTCTAAGGCAGCTTTCTCATATATTTGGGGGAGAGGGTTGGGGAGATTGAGTGATATCATGCATGTTCACACACTTAGCACAATGCTTTAAATAATTGCCTGTTAATAGTGAGCTTTCAAGCACTATCATAGGTCATGATTTGGGGCCACAGCGTTTGAAGGAGGCTCTAAATGCCTAAGATCAATGTTAGGATGCTTCTGAGGCTATTCCTGCCCCCAGCCTCCTCATCCTTTGTGGGGAAGAGTGAGGTCAGGAGGGCCAGAAATGCAGGGAGTCAGACCAAGGTTCTAGCGCTGCCAGTCCCACTAACTGGCTGTGTGACCTAACCCTCTCTGGTCCTCAGTTTTCTCAGAGGGAAATGAAGCAGATGTTCGATACAGCCTGCCTCCCTCCTCCTTCCCCAGGCAGGAAGAACTGCCCTACCTCTCGGTGCCCCCTGCCTTTGGGGCATCCATCTGTCCTCCTACCTGCCACTTTTCAAAAACCAAGATTGCTACTTCCTAGCTGTGTGACTGGGCAAGTTACTTACAATCTCTATGCCTGTTTCCTCTTCTTAAAAGTGAGGGTACTGGGAGGTACTAGTACCAATCTCATTGGAATTCACAGGGATTAAGATCTAATGCGTGTAAAGCTCTACAATAGTGCCTGGCACAGAGGAGATGCTAATAAGAGTTGGCTGCTGTTACTGCTGTTATTTCCACCAGAGTGAGTCTCTGAGGATTGTCCCTGGCTCCCTGCAGCAAGCCTGGTTCATGGTTCCTTTACTGCTTCCTCTCAGGGTCTGCCCTGTCTTGGATGTACCTCTGGAGGGCCCCCAGCCCAGCCTTCAGCTCCCAGGGGCAAGAGACCCAAGTCTGGGGCCTCCCAGAGGCCAGTTCTGACACCCAGACATGGCAGGAGAGAAGCCAGGGGTGAAGGATGAAGCAAGGGGTGAAGGATGAAGGGTCTCTCTCCCACCCTGCCCTTGCCTTTCAAACTCTTAGGGCTGGTCCTCCAACTTGTCCATGCTGCACTTGACCATTACCGCCTCCCTTCACCTAAGAGGATCCCCACAGAGGAAAGCTGATGGGGACAGTAACAAGACGAATCCTCCTGCTTCTCTGCTCAGAAGCCTGCTGTGGCTCCCCAGGTCCCTCCAGGAAAACTCCAGAGTCCTCACAATGGCCTCAGGCCCTCCTGCAGGGTCCTAACCTTACTTGAGTCAAGACCTAAGTTGGGGGAAGCGTATGGGCCCTTCTCAGAATAATGTTTCTAAATGAATAAAATAAAATGCATAGGATTTTTAGATTAGAATGAAAACCAATCGTATTGAAGTATGGCGTTATATAATAATATTTATGTTTCTGTATTAACCCCTTATATAACACGGTCTGGTGGCTGGTCTCATAACAACTGTCATGTTGGAGTCGTGATGAATGCGCATGATATTTTGAGGCAACTGCAACAACTGTGAAGTGATGAAAATATCTGATTGCTAGTGGTGACAATATTGCAGGCACTGCTAAACGCTACCCTACTTTATCGCCTACATTCATAATTGAAGAAAATGCTAACTGTCAGTTTGAGATTACTGAAAATAAACATGTAATTTTCCCATCCTAGTTCAAGGAGTCTCTGAATTAATTCATGGACCCCTTGGCCTGGGAGTGTGAATTAAAAGATCCTATGTACAACCTGGCCAGGTGTGGTGGCTCATACCTGTAATCCCAGCACTGTGGGAGGCCAAGGCAGGCAGATCATCTGATGTCAGGAGTTCAAGACCAGTCTGGCCAACAGGTGAAACCCTGTCTCTCCTAAAAATATAGGCTGGGTGTGGTGACTCACGCCTGTAATCCCAGCACTTTGGGAAGCCAAGGCGGGCGGATCACCTGAGGTTAGGAGTTTGAGACCAGCCTGACCAACATGGTGAAATCCCGTCTCTACTAAAAATACCAAAATTAGCTGGGCATGGTGGTGCGCATCTGTGATCCCAGCTACTCGGGAGGCTGAGACAAGAGAATCGCTTGAACCCGGGAGGTGGAGGTTGCAGTCAGCTGAGATTGCACCACTGCAGTCCAGCCTGGGTAACAAGAGTGAAACTCCAGCTCAAAACAAACAAACAAACAAACAAAAAAAATTAGCCAGGTATGGTGGCACATGCCTGTAGTCCCAGCTACTTGGGAGGCTGAGGCAGGAAAATTGCTTGAACCCGGGAGGCGGAGGTTGCAGTGAGCTAATATTGCACCACTGAACTCCAGCCTGGACAACAGAATAAGACCCTGTCTCAAAAAAAAAAAAAGATCCTGTGTGCAACCCTTTCTGCTTCTACCCTCCTTGTCTATTCCTGACTGCCCTGCCCCAGACACACTGGCTTCCTTGCTGTCTTTTGAGTATGTCCAACATGCTTAGAGCCTTAGCACTGGCTGTTCCCTCTGGCTGAAGCTCTCTTCCCCAGGTCCCGGTGTGGACCACTCCCTCACTTCCTTCAAGCCTTTGCTCAAGTGCCACCTTCTTGAGACGCCTGCCCTAATAGACCACCTTAATTAAAATTGCTACCTTTCTCCCCTGATACCTTGGTACCCAGATTCCCCTTCCCTGCTCTATTTTCTCTTTTTTCAGAAGCACTCACCATCTTTTGACAGACCAAATTGCTTATCATCTGCCTGCCCCCACTAACATGTCAGTTCCCTGAGAGCAGGGATCATCGTTTCGTTCACTGCTGAGTTTCCAACAAGACCTGGCACATAGTAGGCAGGCAATAAACAAGTGGTGAAAAGTGATGGATTTGCAAGCTGTAAGGTGTTATGTTAAAAAGCCATTTGACCCTGTAAATCTAAAACTGCTCTAAAAATAAGACCTATTAATTTTTTTAAAAAAAGAATTTGAAATAAGCTGAGGTCAGAGATGCTAAGTGTCTTTTACAAAGTCACACCGCAACTACATGACTAGGCAGAGACACCAACCCAGCCCATCACATAAACAAGGGCCTGGGTGAGGAGCAGCAGAGCCTGACCATGACAACGAGGCACTGTGGGTGATTTTCAGGCACCCACAGGGAAGCTCGTTTACGCAGAGATAGTTGATGTCTGATCACACTAAGTGATGACCACCTAGCTCTTGTCCAGCCTTCAGGGGGCAGAGATGGCAGATGGCCTTGGTAGCTGAATGCCCTTCCCTTAGGCTTGGCTTCCTCTCTGGGTCCCCCTCCTCCACAGGGTGACACATGGCTGTGGCCTGCAGCTCTGCTAAAGGTGAAAGTCTCCTTGGCTGCCTGCCAGGGTGACCCCAAAGCAGCGCCAAGAAGGATTATCAGGCCTCTAAAGATAGTCCCCTCCCCAAATAGCAGCCCTATCTGACAGCTTCAAGGGAGACCCAGGGCAGGTCATGGGAGTGGCCCCTGGAGGCAGGTGCCCTGCCAAGATGGAAGGCCAACCGTCTGGCCCTACCAAGGGCAAAGGCCTGGTTTGGGCTGTTTCCACCCATTCGGAGGTCCCACCCTGGCCTGGAGGATGGAGGGCCAGGTAAAGACAAGAGACGGGGGCTCTCTGCTCCAGCCAAACTCCAGTCTCCACTACTCTGGGCTTCTCCAGGGCACAGGTCGCCTATGAGCTCAAATATACACATGCATACATGCTCCCACGCATGCACACTCACACTGACACAGGCACACACATGGCACACACTCATATGTGCACACATGGGCACTCTCACATCCACACTCACACAGTCCTTGAATACTCACACTTACTCATACACTTATCCATGCACACCCACACTCACGCACACGCAGACACGCACACATATTTGCTCACTCATACACACGCACTCACACACTCAGACCCAAACAGATGCTGCCCCCGGGCTGCTCACTCTCTGCAACAGTTTTTCCACCTCTCTCAGACAGAATCAGAAGCTCTCTCCCACTGCCGAGGAGGGAGGCACAGCCAGCCCTGTCTCCTGCCTCCTGCAAGGTTGTGAATGTAGCAGTGTCGGCTTGCAGCAGGGCTGCGGGGCACTCCGTGAACACTGAATCCAGCCCCCTTGTTTTGTTGATAAGAAAAGGGAGGCTCAGAAAGGGGCAGCGATAGCTCTAAGGTTACACAGCATTGCTATGGCATATCCAAGATGAGGACTTGAGTCCCTGCCTCCTAGCTCAGGGTCTCTACCTGCACCATGCGCCCCACCTATAGGACCTGCTCTTGACTAATGGAGCAAATAAGTCTGTGAATGAATGTTGGGTGTTTCAGGGTAAGTTACCTTTCCCTTCCCATGATCCACTAAACAGGAAGAGGTGTTTATGTTCACTGTGAGGGTGGGGCATGAAGTCCTCTAGGACGCACCAGGGTGTGTGCGTGGTGTGTGTGTGTAATAAGTGATGCTAGAACTCATATATTAAGCTTCTATGCTGGGGCTGTCTCCACAACACCCCACTTCAACCTCACACTTGCATTCCTCACTTCACAGAAGCTAGAAATCAGAAAGAGCAAGTGACTTGCTCAAGGTCACAGAGCAAATAAGCAGTAGAGCTTATTCCAAGTCAAAGTCTGTCTGCCTCCAAAACCTGCCCTCATACCAGCAGCTAAGACACATTATCGCTACTGTGTTCCAGGCACCATTCCACAGGGACTAATGCACTTAATCCTCACAACAGGCCTCCGAGGCAATTACCATAGGACTTCCACTGGATAAAAGGAGAAACTGAGGCACAAAGAAGTAAAGTTGGCCAGGCATGGTGGCTCACGCCTATAATCCCAGCACTTTGGGGGGTCAAGACAGGTAGCTCACTTGAGGTCAGGAGTTCAAGACCAGCCTGGCCAATATGGTGACACCCCATCTATACTAAAAATACAAAAATTAGCCAGGTGTGGTGGCACTCTCCTGTAATCCCAGCTTCTCGGGAGGCTGAGGCAGGAGAACTGCTTGAACCCAGGAGGCAGAGGTTGCAGTGAGCTAAGATCGCACCATTGCACTCCAGCCAGAGCAACAGAGGGAGACTCTGTCTCAAAAAAAAAAAAAAAAAAGTGAAGCTACTTGTAAAGCCAAGTCATCTAGCAAATAAGTGTAAAGCTGGGATTTGAACCGACGCCATGCAGGTTCTGCCCATGATGCCACTTAACTCGTGTCAAGTTCTGGATGCTTAACTTGTTCCAAGAACCACCATCTCAGCTGTGGGTGGAGACACTGATACTCAAGGGGAATGGGCCTTTCCTCTTTTGGGGATACCCTCCCTCTCCCCTGGACCAGAGTGGAAGGTGGGGAGGAAAGCGTAAGAATGGGGCCACTTGCCATCTTGCCAGGGGATCTTGGACAAGTCCATCCTTCCTTCTGAGTCTCAGTCCACAGGCAGGGGGCAATAGGACTAGGTGATCTCTAACCGTCTTCCAGCTCAGAAATATTGGGCTGGGTCAGGAGCATGCCCCAGCCTCAAGGCTCTCTGGCAGCTTCTACTAGCTCAAGTGTTTGTCTGGGACCCCCTAGAAACGTAAAGACTCAGGAAGGGGCAGGCCCAGAACTCCCTGGAAGGAGCTCTCAGGGCAGAGAGCACTGGTTTGGGAGTCAAGAACCTTGCTTCCAGTTTTAAGTCTGCTGCTGAATTGCTGTGTGACTTTGGGTAGAATACTTGCCCTCTCTGGGCTTTAGTTTTCTCATCAAAAAAAATCTACCCCGCTGTAGGGGCTATTGTGAGTTTCCAACCAGGCAACCAGATGAGAAGGTGTTTGGGGGAAATAAAGGGCTCGACTAATGTTGGCAAATTACTTTTCCCCTCACTTAGTATCCCAAATAATTTGAGGAATTTAGCTATTGATTATGACAATGATAAGAGTTTCTGGCCAGGCACGGTGGCTAACACCTGTAATCCCAGCAGTTTGGGAGGCCGAGGTGGCCAGATCACTTGAGGGCAGGAGTTCAAGACTAGCCTGACCAACGTGGGAAAACCCTGTCCCTACTAAAAATACAAAAATTACCTGGGCGGAGGGGTGGGAGCCTGTAGTCTCAGCTACTCGGGAGGCTGAGGCAGGAGAATCGCTTGAGCCCAGGAAGCAGAGGTTACCGAGAGCTGAGATTGTGCCACTGCACTCCAGCCTGGGCAGTAGAGCGAGACTCTGTCTCAAAAAACGAAAAAAACAAACAAACAAAAAAGAGTTCCTGTTAATTTCCTGGCCAGATCCACTCCTGGGGCCAGGCTGAGTGTTCAACTGTGATAACGATGATCACGAATTGAGTGCCAAGCATTTGTCCCAGACACTGGGTTGGTACTGTCAATACTCTCATTTTTAAAATAAGGAAACTGAGGCTCAGAAAGTTTAAGGACTTTGCCCACATTCACACAGCCAGGAATCCTATCCAGGTGTTTCCAGCTGTCAAATCCAGCCCCTTAGCCACCGGGCCGCACTGCCCTTTGTCCCCCAAGCAGAACTGCGTTCCTCCCTCCACCAGGCACCTGCCCCTGGGAGATATCCCCCCCAAACCCAGGTGCCCAAGAACGGGCTGAAAGCAATCGTGTCCCCTCCTGTGTGTGACCTCTGACCTCCCTCCCCGCACACCCCCGCCCCACCTGGGCAGAGTGTCCCCTGTGTCCGCCCGCCTTCCCCGCTCTGACCCTGGCGCCTGCAGGTGCGGCTGGTGATCGCCGAGAAGGGCCTGGTGTGCGAGGAGCGGGACGTGAGCCTGCCGCAGAGCGAGCACAAGGAGCCGTGGTTCATGCGGCTCAACCTGGGCGAGGAGGTGCCCGTCATCATCCACCGCGACAACATCATCAGTGACTATGACCAGATCATTGACTATGTGGAGCGCACCTTCACAGGAGGTACGGCTGCCTCCCCACCCAGGGGCCCACTCCATACCACAGATCCCCAGGGGCCCCCACAGGCTCAGACAGGGTCCCAGAACTTTGGGAAGCCTGGGAAATTCACTGGAGCCATGGGCAAGTCCCAGTCTCTCCAAAAAGGATCCACAGAGCCACAGGCAGGGTTCAGATGCCCCTAAGAGTCCCAGAGCCACAGGCGTGGCTACTGATCCATAAGGACCCCAGAGACCTCCCCGTCCCCTGGTACTGTAAGGGCACAACCCAGACACCACCCCCACCAGGAGCAGTGGGGCTATAGCCCTTTCCCCCGAGCTCTGGAGTCACAGGCACGGCCCCTTCAGCATGAGTGGCTCCAGACCACCCTCTAGGTCCCCACAGACAGGGTCCAGATCTCCCAGGGGTTCCAGAGCAAGGGCAGGGCCCAGCTCCCTCTGGAACATAGATTCCCTAGAAACCCGTAGGAACCTGAAGACATGGTCCCAGACACCCCAGAACCCTGAGATGGGAGGTCCCAGACAGCCCAGAACCCTGCAGATAGGGGAAGCACCCCAGAACCCCGTGGATAGGGGTGGGCCCAGGCACTCCACAACCCTGCAGACAGGGGAGCTCCCAGACACCCCAAAACCCCACAGACAGGGGACGGCCCTGATACCCCAAAACCCTGCAGACAAGGGAGCACCCAGACACCTCAGAACCCCGCAGACAGGGGAGGACCCAGATACCCCAGAACCTCACAGACCCCCCCATCCTCTCCCCACTTAGGCCCTCATCAGGCTCAGGAACTCACTGCCCATTACAGAGGCTCAGACAGACATTGGGAGGGCATCAGGGCCCAGACATGCACTGTTTTAAAAGAATGTGAATTGGTTGCCAAAGTTTAAAAGTCAAGGGGACCCAAGCACTGAACACCCAGGTTGCAGCTTCTCTTAAATCCCGCAACACTGGGGCCTAGGTGCTCGCCAGGCAGCAAGTCTGGAGCTGAGAGGCGCTAACCCTCAGGGACGGCTTGGCAGAGCCCAGTGAGGAGAGATGACCGGGCCACCATTAGGACCCCTGTCTGCCAGCAGCCAAGCCCGAGTGTGGGTGGGCCCGGGGCCTCTGGGCAGAGACATCTTGGGGCTCAGGGATGCCGGGGGCAGGTGGCCGGGGCAGATGCACCTCTGGCTGCCCTGCCCAGCCCCTGGCGGTGCCCACAGAGCACGTGGTGGCCCTGATGCCCGAAGTGGGCAGCCCACAGCATGCGCGGGTGCTGCAGTACCGGGAGCTGCTGGACGCGCTGCCCATGGACGCCTACACACACGGCTGCATCCTGCACCCCGAGCTCACCACCGACTCCATGATTCCCAAGTACGCCACGGCGGAGATCCGCAGTGAGTGCAGGGGCGGCGAGACGGCCCCTCCGCTTCCCCCATTCCCTGCCACTCCTTTCTTCCAAAGGAAGTCCTCCCCCTCCCAGGCCTTTCTCTGTCCTCCCCTTCCTCCTCCTTCTCTCCCTCTTGCGTTCTCCGTCTGTCCCTGCCTCTCTCTGAGTGCTCAGGGTTGGTTTCTGACTCTGCTGATCTCTCTCTCACTCTTGCTCTTTCTCTCTGTGCCTCTTGCTTGCCATCCCCTTCACCTCCGACTTCCCAGCCTTCCATCGCATTCACCCAGTTTCTAACAGAATATGTCTCTCTTCCTGTCTGCCAGTCTCACACCCATCCCCCTCCCCTGCCCCCTACTCTTGTCCTGCCCTCCCATACAGAGACTATGCGGCTGTTTGACCCCACAAGGTTTGTTCTCCCCGTACGAGTTTCAGCCTTAGATAGTCAGGGCTGTGCTCGGTGGCCAAGGGCACTGAGTGACCTCAGGGTTAGGATTACCAAGGAAGGCTGCCCAGATGTGACAAGGCCCCCAGTGGGGTCTCGGATTGAAGGTCACCCATGAGCATGTCCTGTACTAATGGCCAGCCTGGACATGCTCACAGCCTGTCCTTTTGTATCTGACACCCAGTGAATGGATGTTGGATTAAATCAGATAATCCCTCAGCAACTGTTTACAGACTACGATCTAGGCTTTGAACAAACACCATGGGGTCCTACAGCCAAAAGACACCTGAAGATTCTCAGTAAATAATAGGTGCTCAGTAAATGGTCATGTCATCCTCCTCAAAGGAACGTGGCTAATGTTCAAAGGCAGGGTTGAGGCGGTGTTAAGTTGTCCCTTGTCCCTGTCCCTTGAGAACCACTGTCATTGAACAAGACTCAGAATATTTTTTTTCTTCTTTTCTTTTTTTTTTTTTTTTTGTGAGACAGGGTCTCCCACTCTCATCCAGGCTGGAGTACAGTGGCACAATCTTGACTCATTGCAACCTCCTCCTCCCAGTCTCAAGTGATTCTCCCACCTCAGCCTCCCAAGTAGCTGGGACCACAGGCACATGCTGCCACGCCTGGCTAATTGTTTTGCATTTTTGGTAGAGATGAGGTTTTGCCATATTGCCCATGCTGGTCTTGAACTCCTGACCTCAGGTGATCTGCCCGCCTTAACCTCCCAAAGTCCTGGAATTACAGGCATGAGCCACTGTATGTGACCAAGACTCAGGATTGACCTATACATCTGGCTCCCAGCGACAGCCCCCTCAACAACATTTATGAGGCCCTGGGCAGGGGACTGGGGACAAACAGAAATAGATACAGCTTCTGCCATCCCAGGGTCAAGTTCCATGGAAGAAAAGACAAGTCACCAGGCAATTACAGTGCAGGACTAAGTGAGTTTGAACAAGCTCTCAGGAGGGCAGCCTGGCACTCTATGTCAAACATGAAAAAGCCCACATCTTGGAGATTACCCTGCAGTTACACTTGAACACATGCACCAAGAAGTATGAGCAAAGGTATTCACTGCAGCGTAGTTGGCAAGAGCAAGAATATTGCAGGAAATAACCCAGCTGTCACGAATTGGGAACTGGGTAAATAAGTTATGGGTACTTCCATACAATGGAATACTGTGCAGATGTTTTTTAAAATTAATAGGTGTATGGAATGCTCCCTAAGATACATTAGTGAGTGGAAAAAAGTGAAGGGCAAAAAAAGAAAAAAAAAACCATCTAGTGTGCTATCATTAGTACTCAGAAGGGGGTTAAATGGACACACAGGTGCTTGCACTGCAAGGAGTATTTCTGGAAGGATACACAGAAGCTGCCAATAGTTTGTGTCTTTGGGGAGTAGAACTAAGAGACTGCAGCTGCAGAGGACAGAAATTTACTTTTAGAGTGCATTCTTCAATATTGTTTGAATTTCAACAATATACATGTATAACCTGCTCAAAAATAAATTCATTTAAAAATAATTAATCTGGTGCCCATCAGTGTTATGAGCAGGAGATCAGGGAGATTGTGGACATACACGATGTCCACCCCAGCCTCTGAGCCACAGAAGCCTTCCAAAATGCAGCAGCGACCGAGGATGTGTAGCAGGTAGAAGGGGAGGAAGAGGGAGAATTCTTTCACATTCTGGAGTAGGACAGGGTGTGTTGTGTTTGGGGAATGGAGGAAGTTCAGGGTGGTGCAAGTGTAACCCAAGGTGGGGTGGAAATGGTCGTGGTGCGTGTCTGGGGACAAGGGTCTGGCAGAATTTGAATTTTGTCCAAAGAGCAGTGGAGACACGGTGATGGGAAGTGATGTGGTCAGATCTGCATTTTATGAAGATCTCTCCTCTGAGGGAAGAATGAACGGGGCAGGCCCTGGCTGTTGGTAGGCAGGGGCCTGGCCGAGGGCTGGAGGCAGTCCCCAAGGGCTTCTGGGAGTTGGGGGCACTCCCTCAATCTTGCCCTGAGCCAGAGCAGACCCAGCCCACTCCCTCCCTCCCCCTCATTCTCTGAGGAGGCAGAGAGGATCTCAGGACTCTAGTCCAGCTGGGCGATGAGGGGTGGGAGGTCCCAGAGTGCAGAAGGAGTAGAAGCCAGCCTGCAGCGACCCCTTAATCAGTCTCAGATCTTCTCTTGGGCTGGCCTGCCCTCCTGGAGTCTAAAGCCAGCCACATGGGCAGCACGGGTGACAGGCAAGAAAGAAGATGCTGTCCTTGACCTTCACATTCATAAAACATCAATGAGACTTAATATAGCCCTGAAGCTGAATGATCTGGGAGTGTGTTTACTGGGATTTGTGTCAGGACAGGAGATGGGGCAGTGGGTGGTGAAATCTCAGAGGACAGAAGCTAAACAACCTAAGTCACTAATTCATTTCATTCATTCATTCAACACTCACTGAGCTCCTGCTCTGTGCCGGGCCTGTGCTGGGTTTTAAGGGAACAAAGATGAATCTGACATACTGACGTAGCCACTTCTCTCCAGAAGCTCAAGTGTTAGAGGGAGATATGCACATTCAGCGATAACTACGTTAGCACTAAAATCTCCATGTCCAGCAAGCAGGCAGGTGGTGGACTGCACAACTCTGGGAGGGCTCCATAACATACAGCAAGGTTAATGGAGTTGTGACTGGCAGCTCTGATTAGTGTGTTTGCTTTCCCTGGCCTAACTCTGTAGGGTGTAAATTGGGGAAGAAAGACATCGAGTGGGCCAACGTCCTAGAGAATCAGGAAGGGCTTCATGGAGGAGGAAATCTTTAGCTGAATCTAGAAGGAGGCTTTCAGGAAAGGAGGATAAGGCTAGTTTAGGAAGAAGTAGTAGTACGAGCAGAAGCCTGGAGGTGTGGAGTGATCTGGCACATTCAGGGAACAGCAAGCATGTAGAGTGGCTGAAATGTACATCTTGGGACAGGAACAGCTGAGGAAACTCAGTGAAAGATGGAGTTGGTGAGCGGGAGGGAAGTGGATCCTGAAGGCTCTTTGAAGGCAAGTTGAGGAACCAGGATGTTATCTGAGGGCAGTGAGGAGCCAGGGATGGGTTTTCAACAGAGAGTGGCATGGCCAAGTGTGTGAAGAAGATATCTCTGGCAGGGGTGGGGAGAAGGGCTCGTAAGGGAGAGAGGAGAGGTGGCAGAGGGTGGGTAAAATCATCCAGGTGAGACATTAATGGGGTCTGAACTAAGAGTCAGTTAAATGGAGGAGGTTAAATGTGAGAAAATATGAGAAAGATGGAGGAGGAAGAATCAACAGGACCTGGGAATGACTTGATGTGGAGTGAGGTAGTGGGAGGAGCTGAGGGCAAATCCAGGAATCTGGCTGGGCTTTGTGTCGGGGAGGGGATGCTGCAATTTGGGAAGAATGCAGGGGGAGAAGCAGTGAGGCAGGGAAGATGACCAGGTCTGTGGTCGGGTCTATCGGTTTCTGGCATCTACTACTCGTCCTCAAGGGTAGAGTCTCCTCCTCCGTGAGATTTCTCATCCCCTTGTGCCCTAGGCAGGCAGCCCCTAGGTCCCTCTGCCTTGCGTTCATTCTTCCCTACAGATTAATCATGCTGTACCATAGAGTTTACTTTTATTTTTTTAAATGTGTATTTTATAATATTGCTGAAGTGTATTATTTATTTATCTTGCCTTTTTTTTAGAGAAGGGGTCTCACTCTGTCACCCAGGCTGGAGTGCCGTGGTGCAATCATAGCTCACTGCAGCCTCGACCTCCCAGGCTCAAGCGATCCTCCTGCCTCAACCTCCTGAGTAGCTGGGACTATGGTGTGCGCCACTACACCTGGCTAACTTTTTTTTTTTTTTTAAAGATGGGTTCTTGCTATGTTGCCCAAGCTGGTCTTGAACCCTGGACTCAAGTGATCCTCTCACCGCAGCCTCCCAAAGTGTTAGGATTACAGGAGTGAGCCATTGGCTGAGATTTATGTGCCTGTCTCTCCCACCAGCCTGAGCTCAGGGCAGGATGGCATCTCATCCGTCACTATAGCGCAGCCTGCAGTGCTCCCTAAGCGTTGGCTGTTGACAGTATTACTCCTCTGACCAGAGTTTGGATGGGGCCTACTTCAAGTTGTGTAAGGGAAGTGATGGGGGAGCAACCCAGGTGTCAGAGGGATGGGACCTTTCCTATTCTCTCCCCAGGACATTTAGCCAATGCCACCACAGACCTCATGAAACTGGACCATGAAGAGGAGCCCCAGCTCTCCGAGCCCTACCTTTCTAAACAGAAGAAGCTCATGGTGAGTACCTCCAGGCCTGCTGAGTCCCCTTCCCTACCAGCTGCTCCATGGAAATGAACAAGAGGAGAAGCTAAGTAGAAGATAAGCAGTTCTAAGTAGAAGATCAGCTGATGATATGAAATGGAAAAGCCCCTGGCTTGCTTTTCCAATCCTGTCCCCTGCCATTTACTAGCTGTTAGACCTTGGGTAAGCCACTGCTGCCCTGGGGCCTCAGTTTCCTCATGTGTTAGGTTGTGTCTTTAAAAGCAGAGCATTGGCCAGGCATGGTGGCTCACTCCTGTAATCCCAGCCCTTTGGGAGGCCGAGGTGAGTGGATCACTTGAGGTCAGGAGTCCGAGACCAGCCTGGCCAACATGGTGAAACCCCGTCTCTACTAAAAACACAAAAATTAGCCAGGCATCATGGCAGGCACCTGTAGTCCCAGCTACTCAGGAGGCTGAGGCAGGAGAATTGCCTGAATCTGGGAGGCAGAGGTTGCAGTGAGCTGAGATCGGGCCATTACACTCTAGCCTGGGCAACAGAGTAAGACTCTGTCTCAAATAATAATAATTACAATAAATATATAAATAAATAAAAATAAATGCAGAGCACTGAACAGGGGTTCTTGGGAAAAGGAGGTATTGAAGGATTGCTCTGAGGGGGACCTCAGAGGGATGGGAGGGATAAGGAAGAGGAAGCAGCTAAGCCTCATTTGATTCCACAGGAATCTCTGGAGCACAAATGGCACCACAAAGGTGATCAACCTTGAAGTAAGGGGCCAGTCTTTTATCCCCTCATATCAGTGGGACATTGGCTACAGATTATTGGAGGGAGGGTGAGGGCAGGTAACCTCCCAAGTATTTGTGGGCAATGCAGCTCCTTATTGGCTGAGAGAAGGGACAACTGTGAGCCACTAGCAACCAGCCCTCCCAGCATTGGGGTATAAGAATGTACCAGGGATCTAGGCAGGACAGTCAAGCTCACAGGACTGTTGTAGGCACCAGATGAGGGTGCTTCAAAACAGGGGGGCATCCTATACACTTAGGGGGTATTTGGAGGCTGGGTTTGCAGAAGTTTAGCAAAGCTCCTTCCATCCCTGAACATCCTGGCTCTATTGAGGCCAACTCAGCTTCTCTTGGCCCTGTCCTGCCCCCAGGCCAAGATCTTGGAGCACGATGATGTGAGCTACCTGAAGAAGATCCTTGGGGAGCTGGCCATGGTGCTGGACCAGATCGAGGCCGAGCTGGAGAAGAGGAAGCTGGAGAACGAGGGTGGGTGCCAGCCCTGGGGGAGGTGGGGGCTGCAGCCCACCTAGCCTACTCTGCCCCTGCCCAGTCTCAGCCTCTTTTTTCCCTAAAGGTCTCAGAGGACCTCCCTAGGTGGTTAGGAGGATGGGCTATGGAGTCAGACTAAGGTTCAAGTCATAACTTGGCCACTTCCTAGCTGAGTAACTGTGCTCAGGTTCTCCCCTCTCTGAACTTCAGTTTCCCATCTATAAAATGGGGATAATAGTAGGACCTGCCTCAAAGAGCTGTTGAGACATTGTGTGAAATAATACATGTAGAGTGCTTAGATTAGGGCTTAGCACATAGTAGGTGTTTAATAAAGGTAGGTGAAGATGATGATGAGAGTAGTGATGGCCACTACCCTCCACACCATCCCACTTTCCCTGCCCAAGAATGCATTATGACTCCTTCGTGCTCCAGCCAGACATCCAAGCTCACCCAGACTCTCCTTGTCCTTGACTCTTCCTGCTCCCAGCTGGGCCTCTAGACTTGGACATGCCAGCTTCATTCTACCTCCACACTTTTGCCCCCACAGCCCCTCCCTCCTGGAGCACCCTTCTTATACCACTCCACTCCATTTTGCCTGTTACACACCATCTTTGCCACAGCCCTTCTTCAAACCTCATTCTGAGCCTTCCCATCTTGCTCCATTTAAGACCTGTGAGTCTTGTCTCCTGAACAATGCAAATTTATGGAGCATTTGCAACAGCCTCCTGCATATGCATGACTATGTGTACATATATATCTCTATGTATGTTAGAGTAAGAACAACTTGAATTAGAGTTCCAGCTTTGCTGCCTGAACTATGTAACCTTGGACAAGTTGCTTTCCCTATTGGAGCCTCAGTTTCCTCATCTATAAGATGGGATGGTAATAATACAACTTAACCCTCTCTTGCTGGACTCTTGTGAAAATTCAATGTACTCAACACACTGCCTGTGCCATTACTAGTTTAATACATAAGGCAGCTAAAGGCACGCCCATTCTCCAGGTGAGGAAACTGAGGCTCAGAGAGATGAAGCGAGTTGTTCAAGGTTAGGCAGCTCATAGACATCATGGTTAGGGCCAGAACTTGTTCCCTCTTGATGGGTCCAGTGTTGTTTCCAGCATCTCACAACTGATGCCACAAGCACAAGACACACACAGAGACCTCATGTCTCGAACAGAGACATCATCATGCATACTAAAGCCAGCTGCCTTAAATCTTTTCTGGAAACAAAGCCTGGTATGACTAAGTGAGTAAAAAATAATAACACATCTCAAAGGGGAACTTTTGGCTGGGCTCAATGGCTCATGTCTGTAATCCCAACACTTTGGGAGGCCGAGGCAGGTGGATCACTTGAGGTCAGGAGTTCGAAAACAGCCTGACCAACATGGCGAAACCCCGTCGCTACTAAAAATACAAAAATCAGCTGAGTGGGGTGGTGGGTTCCTGTAATCCCAGCTACCTGAGAGGCTGAGGCAGGAGAATCACTTGAACCTGGGAGGCAGAGGCTGCAGTGAGCCCAGATTGTGCTACTGCCCTCCAGCCTGGGGGACAGAGAGAGACTCCGTCCCCGCCCCCCATCACACACACACAAAAAAAGGAACTTTCCTGTTTCTATACTAATGGTAGCTAAGGGGAGCTGTTGCAGAGTTAATGGCTCTCAGGGGCCAAAAGGCTTGGTAGTTCAGAGATGGGCCTTTGGGGGACAGAGTCCCAGCTCTGCCATGCTCTTGGTGGGAGACCTTGGACATCAGGTATATGTTATTCACTTATGCATTAGTTTCTTAGGACTTCCATAACAAAATACTACAGACTGAGGGGCTTAAAGAGCAGAAACCTATTGTCGCACAGAGCTGGAGGCTAGACATCTCAGATCAAGGTTCCTTGGGGTGGGTTTCTCCTGAGGCCTCTCTCCTTGGCTTGCAAGTGGCCGCCTTCTTGCCGTGTTCTTACATGGCCCTTCCCCTGTGCTGCACAAGCCTGGTGTCTTTGAGTCCAAATTTCCTCCTATAAATACTTTAGTCCGATTGAATGAGGACCCACCTTAAGGTCTCTATTTTAAGATAATCATCCCTTTAAAAGCTCTGTTTCCAAATACAGTCACATTCTGAGAGTTCAGGGGTGTCCAATCTTTTGGCTTCCTTGGGTCACACTGGAGGAAGAATAATTGTCTTCGGCCGCAAATAAAATATGCTAACACTGACGATAGCTGATAAGCTTTAAAAACATCGCAAAAAAAATATCAGAATGTTTTAAGAAAGTTTATGAATGAGTTTTGGGCCACATTCAATGCCATCCTGGGCTGCATGTGGCCTGCGGGCTGCAAGTTGGACAACCTTATTCTAGGGCTTAGGGCTTCAACATGTGAATTTTGGGAGGGTCACAATCCAGCCCAGAAAAATCTATGTATTTAATAGACCTTACTGTGTGTCAGGCACTGTTCTAAGTGTTTCACAGATTTCAACTCACTCAATCCCCGTAACAATCCCAGGAGGTGGGTAATACCAGCGATCCTGTTTAACAGATGAGGATCCTGTTTAACAGATGAGGAAGCACTAGCTCTGGGCTCTTTCCTGTTCTATAAAAGGGTGACAGATTGGGCGCGGTGGCTCACGCCTGTAACCCCAACACTTTGGGAGGCTGAGGCAGGTGGATCACTTGAGGTCAGGAGTTCGAGACCAGACTAGCCAATATGGTGAAACCCTATCTCTACTAAAAATACAAAAAATTGCCTAGGCATGGTAGTGGGCACCTGCAAGCCCAGTTATGTGGGAGGCTGAGGCAGGAGAATCACTTGAACCCAGGAGGCGGAGGTTGCAGTGAGCCGAGATCACACCACTGTACTCCAGCCTAGGCACCAGAGCGAGACTCTGTCTCGAAAAGAAAAAAAAAAAAGGTGGAGGGTGATAGCATGAGTGCCTACGTCCCAGGGCTGCTGCGAGGACCAATGAGCAAATGCATGTAAGGGGCTTAGCACAGTGCTGGGCACACAGTACAGAAGTGTCCATATATATTGTGATCCAGAGAGACACAGGGTCTGACCTGGATGGAGGCTAGGGTGGATGATTCTGGAGAATAGCCTCAGACATGCATTCCTTGTGAGATTCCTAGACTGGGATCCTGCGGCTGACCCCTGTCCTGAGGTCTTCTGAGAGGAGACAGCACTGCACTGTCCCATGGTGAGATAAGTGGGGTTGTTCAAGATGGAGAGGTGTCCTTGCATCCCTCTGGGGCTGGGGGAGGTAGCAGAAGCCCCAGGGAAGTGGTTATGGATTTTAAAGGTCTGACTGGTTGGGCCCACATGGCCTCTGTTGCTCATCCAGGTTCCCTGAACCTGACTGGGTGAAACACTTGTATGCCTTTCATTTCTTCTCTTGTGGGCACAGCCCAGTTTTGGAAGGGATTTTAATGTCACAGTTGAGACCCCTTGCATGGAGCCAGATGGCTTTGATGCAGATTCCTGATCAACCACTACCTAGCTCTGTGACCTTGTGGAATTCACTTCACCTCTCTGAGCTCATCTATAAAATATTGATAATAATAGAATCAAAGTCATAGCAGGATTGCTGGTGGAGGATTTGTTAAGATAGTAAATGTTGAGTACTTTGCACAGTGCCTAGTTCAAGGTAAAATGTTCTAAAAATAATTATTATTACCATTCTTTTTCATTCGTTTAATCAAATATTTACTGAACACCTACTAGATGCTAGGTCCTGGGGATAAATTAATGAGTAAAACTCAGATCTCATTATTGCTTTCATGGAGTTTGCAGTCTTACAGAGGAAAAAGACATTAAGTCAAATAATCCCATAAGTAAACACAGAAGTGCACACAGCAATAAGTGTTAAGATTGAGGGTAAATGAACAGGATTAAGTGGATAAAGTTTCCCTGAGAAGGTGATATTCAAAGTGAGACCTGACGGATGAGAAGCAGCCTAGAGAAGAATCAGGGAAGATATGACCCAGACTGAGGGATGCCATGGAGTGGGAGAGAACTGGTAACTCTTCAGAAACGGGCTGCTGCGTGGGGAGTCCTGGGGACAGTGGTGGGAATGAGGGGAGAGCTGCACTGGGTGAAGTGAGATCATGGGCCTCAGAGTCTACATTTACAAGTTTGGATTTTATACTAAGTACAATGGGAAGTCTCTGGAGGGCTTTGAGGAGGGGATTATATCAGTTAGTTTCTGCTGTATAACAAACCATTCCAAATCTGAGTGACATAAAAGAAGGGCCTTTTATTTGTTCATGATATGTGGCTTGGCAGTGTGGGCTCGGCTTAGCTGGGATGGCTTGCCTCTCACACATGGGGAATGGCTGACCTCATTCCTGCATTTCGGGCCAGCAAATTTAAGACAGTAAATGTTGATTACTTTGCAAAGTGCCCAGCTCAAGGTGAAATGTTCTAAAAATTATTATTATCACCATTCTTTTTCATTCATTTATTCAAATATTTATTGAACATCTCCTAGATGCTAGGTCCTGGGGATAAATTAATGAGCAAAATCCAGACATCATTCTTGCTCTCACGGAGCTTGCAGTCTTTGGGAAAAAAACCATGAGTCTTAGATAGCAGGAGGAGCAAAGCCATCAAGATGCACACATTGCAAAGTGGCATGTGTACAGGAATGGGAGGGACTCGTGGCCCTGTTTGCAGTCTCCATGGGGCTGAGTAGTTCTAGTTTTATATTTGAGAGGATTCCAATGGCTGTGTGAAAATGGACTTCAAGGGAGACAGAGGGGAGGCCGGTGCAGTAGCTCAGGTGAGAGATGATGTTGGCGTGGACCGAGATGGTTGCAGTGGAGATGGTGAGGTGTGAATGGACTTGAGAGGTAGTTTGAAGATAAAATGAGCAGGAATTTACATGGGGGTTGGCAGTGAGGTAAAGGGAATCAAAGGTAACTCCTGGGCCAGGCATGGTGGCTCATGCCTGTAATCCCAGCACTCTGGGAGGCCAAGACAGGTGGATCACGAGGGCAAGAGATCAAGAACATCCTGGCTAACACGGTGAAACCCCATCTCTACTAAAAATACAAAGAATTAGCTGGGCATGGTGGCGTGTGCTTGTAGTCCCAGCTACTTGGGAGGTTGAGGCAGGAGAATTGCTTGAACCTGGGAGGCGGAAGTTGCAGTGAGCTGAGATTGTGCCACTGCACTCTAGCCTAGGCGTTTGGGAGACAGTGAGTTTGTGACACCCAAGAGAGGATGTCACAGAAACCACTAGATATTCCAGCCTGACTCTCAAAGGAGAGGTCAGAATTTGGAGATTCAGGAGTCCTCAGCCAATATATGGTATTGGACATTTTCATCAAGGAAGAGAGCAGAGTGAGACAAAAAGAGGAATCGGGACTTGCTGTATTAGTTATCTATTGTGGCATAAGAAATTGCTGTCAACCTTGGTGTCTTGAATTTTAAAATCATTTATTATGTCACACATTTTCTGTGGATATGGAGTTCTGGAGCAGCTGAGCTGGGCAGCTCCGAGTCATGGTTGCATGATGCAGGTTGCCTTCAAGCTGTCAGCTGGGGCTGCAGTGATTTGAAGGCTTGACTGGGGCCGGAGGATCCACTTCCAAGTTGCCTTATTCATGTGGTTCTTAGCTAAAGGCCTCTGTTCCCTGCTGGCTGTTGGCAGGAGACTTTAGTTCCTTACTCAACATCCTATTGAGATGGGCCTCTCGATAGGCTGCTTGCGTTTCTTTACAGCATGGTTGCTGGCTTTCCCTGAGCAAGTTATCCCAGAGAAAGAGAAGGCACAGAAGCCACATGTCCTTTTTTGAGACGGAGTCTTGCTCTGTCACCCAGGCTGGAGTGCAGTGGCACGATCTCAGCTGACTGCAACCTCCACCTCTCAGGTTCACGCCATTCTCCTGCCTTAGCCTCCCACGTAGCTGGGACTACAGGCACCCACCACCACGCCCGGCTAATTTTTTGTATTTTTAGTAGAGACGGGGTTTCACTGTGTCAGCCAGGATGGTTTCGATCTCCTGACCTCGTGATCCGCCCGCCTCGGCCTCCCAAAGTGCTGGGATTACAGGTGTGAGTCACCGCGCCTGGCCAATCACATGTCTTTTATGATCTACTGCTGGAAGTCACTCTGCCCCATCACTCATTAGAAATCACGAAATACAGCCCCTATTCAAGGGGAGGAGACTTGGGCTCTGCAGAAGGGAGGAGCATATCAAGTAATTTGTGGCTGTACTTTAAAACTACCATACCTGGGCCAGGCATGGTCATGTGCACTTGGGAGGCTGAGGCAGGAGGATTACTTGAGCCCAGGTTTCAGACCAGTCTGGGCAACATGGTGAGACTCTGTCTCTACAAGAAAGTACAAAAATAAGCTGGTGTGGTAGTACATGCCTGTAGTCCCAGCTACTCAGGAGGCTGAGGCAGGAGGATTGCTTGAGCTTGGGAGGTTGAGGCTACAGTGAGGCATCTTCTGGGAGACAGAGTGAGACCCTGTCTCAAATAATAATAATAATGATAATAATAAAAAACATAACTACCGTATCTATGCAGAGGTTCTCCCACACTGAGCAGGGATCAGGGCAGAGGAATCAGCAAAGTGCACTGAGGCCAGTGAAGTAGGAAGACCCTCATGTTAGGAGGAACCATGGGAGGACTGGGTTTTAAGGAGACAGAATGGTGTCAGTGCTGCTGGGAGCTTGAGCAAGCCAGGATAGGAAAGCATGCCCTTGGCTTTCTACCACGGATGTCGGCGGTGACCTCGCCAAAAGCATTTCACTGCAACTTGGGGCAAAAGCCAGACTCTAATGGACTGAAGACCGCATGGGAGGCGAGGAATGAAGATGGTGAGTGTAGATACCTGTTTTGAGAAGGGTAGAGGTGAACAAAGAAGGTGGTGGTGGCTGAAGAAGGACGTGGGGTGACAGGAGGAATTGTTTTTGGACAGGAGATGTACAAATATGTTCTCGTGCTGGTGGAAACTGCAGTGGAAAAGAGGAATCGGGGGTTCAGGACAGCGATGCAGACGCCACGAAGACAGTAAGGGTGTGGTTCAGGCAGGGGCCCCATAGAAAACAGAGGACATCTGCAAACGGGGGAAATGGAAGAAGGCTCAATAAAGGGACTGTTTACCCAGGCACAGGCGGGATGCAGGGACATCCCAAGGCAGAGAGGAATACCCCAGGCCTGAGGTCTTGAGATCACAGGGTCATGAGAGCAGATTCAGGAACCTGGACAGAGGTGGTTGCTGGCAGCCCATGGTGACTCGCAGAGAGGAGCTGAGGGAAATCAGTCCGACGTCACTGCTGCCTGCCCCTGTTTCCTACTTGCCTAACTTTCTGAAGCCAGAGGGCATGAGCCCCGGGGATTAGAGCCAACCAGTGAGCTTCTTGGGGTGCAGAACAACATGGAGAAGGGGGAGGAGGACTTAGAAAGGCAACCTGAAGAGATGCAGGGATGCGGCGCGGAGCAGGTACAGAGGGCCCATGGAGGGCTTGGCCGTGGGGTTAGGACACGCCCTGTATTGTGTCCGCATCAGCAGCATGGAGCGGTTATGCAGCATATGCAGGTGGGGAGTGTGGGCTTTCATGTCTGAAAACTGCTGTCTTCTGAACGAAGCATGAGGTGATGTCATCGGCTGAGAGGAAACTGGGGAAAGGGCGTGAGAAGTGTGAGAAGAGAGGATGAAAAGATGCAATTGTCTCCACAGGGAGCAGGAAGCACTCAAGAAATATAATAGGATTCTGGGCAGCACGGAGTGCCCTCCTGGGCTTTGCGGTCCAACATTAAAGTGTAACAAGTTGGCCTCATTGTGAGATCACCTCCAGCTGGCAGATCCAGAGAAGTGCAGAGAGGGCTCATCCAGGCCTGGGGTTGGCAAAGGGAACACACAACTGGAGAAGAGAGAACAGGGAAGGGGTCAGATACCAGATCGCTGCCCAGGCGCACACACAAACACGGACGCACATAGAAGGCCATCAGCATTTGCCTGCAAACATAAACACAGGCATGAACATAATAGTGAACATGTCTAAGGCAAACATCCAGATGCACCTGGGCTTATGCTGCACTCACATGTGTGGTAATCCCATACCACGTGGACACAGATGTCCATGGGAGCGGATATCCACGTGCATATACACAATCGGCTGCATGGGTTTGTGCAAGCAGGCATGGGGCAAACATGCAGCCTATGCAGGATACAGACGCATGGAGAGATCTGCACACAGACCCGAGTAAAGAACGCACGTACTGAAGGGGGCCTGAGTGGTCATGGAGATACCTGCTGTGTCCATGCTCATTTGTATGTGGAAATAAGTAGCTTAATAGAGTGGTTACAACCACAGAATCTGGAACCAGATAGCCTGGGTTCAAATATAGGCTCTGCTTTGACACATATTAGCTGAGGTTTTGACCAAGTTACCTAACCTCTCTGTGCCTCAACTGCCTCATCTGTAAAGTGGGGATAATAACATCACCTACTTTATAGAATTGTTGGAAGGTCCAGGGAATTACACCACACTTTCCTGGTTCATCTCCTATCTCTTGGGCTGCTCCTTCTCACATCCCTTGCTGGTTTCTCCATGTTGCCCAGTATCTAAACCTAGTCCCTGGGCCCGTTCTCTGATCTGTCTACCCACACTCCCTTGCTGGTAGCATGCAGTCTGCAGCTGGGGACTTATGTCACTTGATCCTTTCACTGTCCCTCACTCCCATCACAATCGCACCTCCCTCTGTACCAAGTGGTGATTCCCTGGTTCATCATTAGGAGAAATTTCGTGCCTGCACATTCGACTCCCTGGCCCTCCATACTCGCTCTGCAAAACCTCAAACCTTGTTGAACCCAGCTCTCCACCTACTCAGCACCTTCACCTGTGAACCTATATGTGGCTGGAGAAACACGCAGGATGCTGGCGGGACTTACTTTGTATTCACGATTGCAAGCCTTAGGTGACCTCAATGCTGCCCCAGGCCTCCCCACTTCACTCTCTAGATGACTCCTTTATGCCTTCTCCTTCCTCCTCAGCCCTCCAGCCACCTCCTCCACATTCTCACTCAGAGTGATCACTTTAGGTTAGCATAAAAATAATTGTGGTTTTGGCCATTAAAAGTAAGGCAATCTGTCACGGAGAAAATCAAAGCATTAGAAAGAGATCTTCACAGCTCTGATCCCCACAATGATCCACCCACTGTATCTATCAATTCTAAGATGCATCTTTGTTAGAGCACATCTTAGCATCTCTGACACTGGAATGTTTCTTCCAGTCAATAGTTTGATTCTCCTTTCTTACTTTTGGATAGGTACTTACATTTAATAATAACTTAGATTAGATGAAATATGGTAGCACATATGCTCTCTTGTTACCAGGGATGGACTGTTCTTGTCCTTGTCCAAGGATGGAAAGGGTTGTCCTTTAAAACCAATCCCTTTCCTAGTGCACCAGATCCCATCCACTCTCATCCCTGTAAGAACACCACATCCGTCATTCTATCCACTCTTCCCCATAGAATCTTTCCCTTCTCTGCGGCATCATCCACAAACACATGCTATTTTATTCCTCCCAGCTTATGAAAATGCTCTTGACTTGTATCTCACTACTGGCCCATCCTCCCCATTCTAGCAAAACTCCGTGGCAGAATGATCTTTGTTCCCCATCTCCAATTCCTCTCCTCCCTTTCTCTTTGAACTCCCTCCAAACCAGCTTTTAAGTCAGCATTCTACTCCAGCTCCTCTTGCCAGGGTCGCCAGTCGGTAAACGCAGTCACCAGTTCTCAGTCCTCCTATTTGACCTCAACACAGCGTTTGAACACAGTTGAGCACTGTCTCCTCCTCAGAACCCTGTCCTAAGTTGGCTTGCCGGACACCACACTCTCCTGGTTCTTCTCCTACCTCAAAGGCGGCTCCTTCTTGTCATCTTTGCTGGTTTCTCTTGGTGTCAATATCTAAAGTTTGCGGAGGGACCCAGGGTTCAGTCCCTTGCCCTATTTCCAAGTCTGGCTATACTGATACTGTCCACTCTCCTGGCTTTAAATACCACCTCCACATTGATGGTGCTTCTCTGAGCCTAGAACCTGCATCACTAACTCCCAACTCATTATCTCCCCTCTGGGGGCCCATCAGGTGTCTTCTTTGTTTGTTTGTTTGTTTGTTTTTGAGACAGGGTCTCACTCTGTCACCCAGGCTGGAGTGCGGTGGTGTGAAAAAGGCTCACTGCAACCTCGACCTTCCGGGATCAAGCCAACCTCCTGTTTCAGCCTCCCTAGTAGCTGGTACCACAGGCATGCATGCTACCGATTCGGCTATTTTTTTTTTTTTTTTTGAGACGGAGTCTCGCTGTGCTCCCAGGCTGGAGTGCAGTGGCGTGATCTCGGCTCACTGCAAGCTCCGCCTCCTGGGTTCACGCCATTCTCCCGCCTCAGCCTCCCAAGTAGCTGAGACTACAGGCGCCCACCACCATGCCCGGCTAGTTTTTTTGTGTGTGTGTATTTTTAGTAGAGACGGGGTTTCACCATGTTAGCCAGGATAGTCTCGATCTCCTGACCTCGTGATCCACCCGCCTCGGCCTCCCAAAGTGCTGGGATTACAGGCTTGAGCCACTGCGCCCGGCCGATTCGGCTATTTTTAATTTTTTTTGTAGAGAAGAGGGTCTCGCCATGTTGCCCAGGCTGGTCTCAAACTCCTGTGCTCAAGCAATCCTCCTGCCTTAGCTTCCTAAAGTAAGAGAGAGAGATGTGAGCCACTGCGCCCGGCCTCATCAGGTGCCTTGAAGGTTACCTATTCATGGATAACCTTCTGATGAGAGCCTTCATTACACTTTAGCCCTTCACCGTGACGGTGACCCTCTTGAGGGGAGACATTGTATTGTGTCATGTCTTCACGCCCAGCACATACTGCCAGGTAGCCACTTGCTGAATGAATGAATCCGTGACCCAGAAGATGCAGAGCGGAAGGAGGGGGCTCAGGTTTTGATGGTAGGGAGCACTGGATTCATGGAATTCCTGAACTGAAAGGAGCAACCTGTTCAAAGGTGCAGAGGCAAGCCTCCCAGGAAAGCAGCCCTCACAGGAAGGGAAGGGAGAGGCATTCGGGCATGGGGTACAGCAGGGACAAAGGCCTGGAGGCTGAAGACAGTGGACCAATGGGCAATTCATGAGAAGTCAAGATTAGAGACGTATATTAAAGCTAAACTCACTCTCGAAAGGGCTTAATAGCTAGGCACAGGAACTTGGACATGAAGGTGCAGTCAGTGGGGAGAATTAAAGATTTTTGAGCAAAGAGGCGATGTAAGAGACCAAAGGGGCTCCAGAATTTCAGGTCAAAACAACTAGGAGAAAATATTGCACAAACAAGAGTTTCCTAAAAATGAGGCTAATTGTTTCTTTCTTAATCCCAAATGCGAGAGTCAGGCTAAATTTAGATGACACAAAAACATGGTGATAAATAATGTAAAACCACGTCGTGAGAGTTATCCTCTTTTGATTACATCAAAGAAAGAGTATTAGTAAGATATTAGTGCTTAACCCCTTTATAACATGTGTTTAATATCTGCCCCTTTCTTAAAAACAAAATGAGGCCAGGTATGGTGGCTCACACCTGTAATCCCAGCACTTAGGGACGCTGAGGCAGGCGGATCATCTAAGGTCAGGAGTTCGAGACCAGCCTGGCCAATGTGGCAAAACCCTGTCTCTAGTAAAAAATACCAAAAAAAAAAAAAGCCAGGCATGGTGGTGCACACTTGTAGTCCCCGCTACTTGGGAGGCTGAGGCTGGAGAATTGTTTGAACCCTGGAGGTGGAGGTTGCAGTGAGCTGAGATTGCACCACTGCACTCCAGCCTGGGTGACAGAGTGAGACTTTGTCGAAAGAAAGAAAGAGAGAGAGAGAAAGAAAGAAAGAGAGAGAGAGAAAGCAAGCAAGCAGGGAGGGAGGGATGGAGGGAAGAAGAAGAAAGAAAGAAAGAGAGAGAAAGAAAAGAAAGAAAGAAAGAAAGAAAGAAAGAAAGAAAGAAAGAAAGAAAGAGGAAGGAAGGAAGAAAAGAAAGAAAAAGAGAGAGAAAGTCTTGGGTGCAGAGACCTTGACAGGCAGTAGTATCCAGCTGGAATTTAATTACATTTGTTTTGTTTTTGTTATGTTTACTTTTACCATTGTAGATAGTTTATAGCGAAGCATTTAATACTACAGTTAATGATACAGTTTATTTTTTCATTCATCAATAATTCAGTAAAGATTTATTGAGCACCTATTGTATGCCAGGCACAGTTCTAGATGCAGAGGATACAGGCACAGACAAGACAGACCAAAATCCCTGCCCTCATAGAGTTTCCACTCTAGAAGAGGACAACAGACAATAAACAAAATGAGAGTGTCAAGTAGATGGTGAAATGTGGCGCTACGTTCTATGGAAGAAAACAAAGCAGGGGAGGGGAGAGTGACTGCTGGGTAAGGTCTTCCTCCACCTCCTTCGCATCTTTGCTCACATGCCAGCTTCTCCTGGGCTTCACAGACCACCAATTTATAATTTCCATTTAAAACTTCCATTTTATTTATTTTTATTTTTATTTTTATTTATTTTGAGACGGAGTTTTGCTCTTGTTGCCCAGGCTGGAGTGCAGTGGCACAATCTTGGCTCACTGCAACCCCTGCCTCCTGGGTTGAAGTGATTCTCATGCCTCAGCCTCCCGAGAAGCTGGGATTACAGGCACCTGCCACCATGCCCAGCTAATGTTTGTATTTTTAGTAGAGACATCTCGGCCTCCCAAAGTGTCGGGACTGGGATTACAGGTGTGAGCCATGGCACCCAGCCAAAACTTCCATTTTAAATTGGTGGTCTGGGAAGCCCATGAGAAAATGGCATGTGAGTAAAGATGTGAAGGAGGCAGAGAAATGAGATCTGAGGATGTGCAGGAGAAGACTGAGGCAGAGGGAACAGCCAGGGCAAAGGCTCTGTGGTAGGAATGTCCCAGATGTGAGGAGCTGCAGGAGTCTGATGTGGCTGGAGAAGAGTGAGGAAGTGGGAGAGAAGCAGACTCTGAGGTCTGAAAGGTACCTGGTGGCCAGATCACACAGGGCCTTACAGGGCTTGGAAGGATTCCCACTTTTACTCTGGCCCCAACAGGTGCATCATCATTAGAGGGGTTTGAGAAGGGAGAAGTGACGTTATCCGACACTTAAATTTTAACATGACCCCTTTGGATGCTGTGCCAAGAATAGATTCTAGGGGACAAGGGCAGAAACGGAGAACTTTTAAAAGGACATTATGATAACTTAGAAGATAATGGTTGTTTGGACAAGGACGGTACAAGTAGAGGCGGTATCAGATTCTGGATGTATTTTGAAGATAACACTGTTGGAAATTGCTGACAAATTGTATGTGGAGGGTGAAAGAGAATTCATGGTGGGGCCGGGCGCAGTGGCTCATGCCTGTAATCCCAGCACTTTGGGAGGCTGAGGTGGGCAGATCACCTGAGGACAGGAGTTCAAAACCAGTCTGGCCAACATGGTGAAACCCTGTCTCTACTAAAAATACAAAAATTCGCCGGGCATGGTGGTGCATGTCTGTAATCCCAGCTACTAGGGAGGCTGAAGCAGGAGAACTGCTTGAACCTGGCAGGTGGAGGTTGCAGTGAGCTGAGATCGTGCCACTGCACTCCAGCCTGGGTGACACAGCAAGACTCTATTTCAAAAAAAAAAAAAAGAAGGAAAAAAAGAGAATTCATGGTGGCTCTGAGGATTTTGGGCAGAGCAACCGCAAGGGTGGAGGTTCCATTACTGAGATTGGGATGAGCATAGTGGCTCTGGGGGCGACAATCAGGAATTCCATTTTGAGTTTGAAATGCAGAGCGTACACCAAATGGAGCTGTCAAAGGGGTAGTTGTATATGTGTCTGGAGTTTCATGACACATATTTGCACTTTATTTATTTGAGATAGAGTCTCACTCTGTCACCCAGGCTAGAGTGCAGTGGCACAGTCTTGACTCACTGCAACCTCCATCTCCCAGGTTGAAGCAATTCTCCTGCCTCAGCCTCCTGAGTAGCTGGGATTACAGGTGTGCACCACCACACCCAGATAATTTTTATATTTTTAGTAGAGATGGAGTTTCACCATGGTGGCCAGGCTGGTCTTGAACTCCTGACCTCAAATGATCCGCTCACCTTGGCCTCCCAAAGTGCTGAGATTACAGGTGTGAACCACCACACCTGGCCACGTATTTGCACTTTAAAAGTCAGCCGATGTATCAGCTATAAAATGAGGATAAGAAAAGAGAAAAAAAATTCAATTTAAAGAAAATAATAATAATAGAAGTAGCATAAGGATATGGCAAAAATCACTGAAGTTGTACAGGAATGAGTAACCCTCAGAAAATACTGGGGCAGGGGTGCAGAAGCCGGAAGAGCTTGTGGAGAGAAGTGAGTGTGCGTGTTAGGGGAGGTTGATCCCCTTGCCTCCTCTCTCTTCCACTCTAGGGCAGAAATGCGAGCTGTGGCTCTGTGGCTGTGCCTTCACCCTTGCTGATGTCCTCCTGGGGGCCACCCTGCACCGCCTCAAGTTCCTGGGACTATCCAAGAAATACTGGGAAGATGGCAGCCGGCCCAACCTGCAGTCCTTCTTTGAGAGGGTCCAGAGACGCTTTGCCTTCCGGAAAGTCCTGGGTGACATCCACACCACCCTGCTGTCGGCCGTCATCCCCAATGCTTTCCGGCTGGTCAAGAGGAAACCCCCATCCTTCTTTGGGGCGTCCTTCCTCATGGGCTCCCTGGGCGGGATGGGCTACTTTGCCTACTGGTACCTCAAGAAAAAATACATCTAGGGCCAGGCCTGGGGCTTGGTGTCTGACTGTCGGTGTCTCTGTGCTGTGTGATTCCCCGTGAGCTCTCAGTAACTCACTGTCTCATGAACACTTGGACAGCCCTCCCCGCCCTTTGTTCTGAGTAATAATATCGTCAGTGTGAAAACATTCCATAGTTTAGAAGTAGACATTGCCAATGCTGTGACTCAAGGCCACGGCTCTACTAAAAGAGAGGAAGCAAGAGAGAGAAAGACAAAAACCAGAAACAAAACACGAATGCCTTTTCTTTCGATGCAAGGTCTCAAGATGGAACTGTGGGGACTGGTTAGAATCTGAGATGAGTCCCAGGATGTTTCATCCACCAGGGCCCAGATTCTGGGATGTGCTGGGGACTCAGAGGGCCTGACCCCTCGCCTCCCCTTCCCTCTTGCCCAGGGAACTCTTCCACAGGACAAAGCCAACATCAAGACTCAACTCCTCTAACCGGTACCTCTGAATGGGGCTGGATAACTGGAGACCCCATGGGAGGTCCCTGAAGATCAGAAGGGGCTTCACGCTTCTCCTGGACATGGACTGGCTTGAGCCAAGGCAGTGGCACTCCAAAACCAGGCCGCAGTGGGGACGGACACCATGAGCACACCCTCTCATTGCCCTTCAGATTTGGCCCATGTGTTGGGTTTGGCGTTAATAGAAATCTCTGAAGGCAGCAGCCATCATCCTCTTCCTACCTTGAGTTTTTCTATCCTGTGAGGTGGGACTTTCAGTAAAAGCCACATTGACCCTCTCTCAGAAGGTCAGTCCAGCCCAAGTGCAGGGGCGGATCTGGAGGTGGACAAACCTAGGTCCCCCTTCCAGCCTCTGCCCAAGCCACCTCCTTCAATACCCCCTCCCAGGGTTGCCCCCATGCTACACCGTGCCATGGAGCCGGGGGGAGGGGGGAAGTCTCTGCATCCACGCCACCCACCCCGGTTGGGTCTCACTTTCCTGTGCCTTTTGCATGTTGGGAAAGGGTCTTGGTGTCACTGCCGCTCATGCACAGAAACCACCGAAAGCCCCAATAAAGCATCCAGGAGGAGCAGTTGCTTTTCATTTCTAAACCTGTGTTGTCCATCTAGTTCTCATTGCCAAGCGCTGGAGCCAGAAGGGGAGAGATGTGAGGTTTCAGTCTCAGTTCTTCACAAGAGCAAGCAAGAGTTGACTCCCAGTCTCAAGTTGCTGTGTCTAGGGCTGGCTTCCAGATTGACTTTCCAGGGCTCTGACCTTAACATCAACCCAGCTCATTTAGGCACAGCATTTTACAGGTTACAGGGCATGTTTACAACCCTTTGCTCTCATTAACCTGTGCAAGGGCCAGGTGTAGTGACTCACATCTATAATCCCAGTGCTTTGGGAGACCAAAGTGGGAGAATTGCTTCAGGCCAGGAGTTCAAGACAAGCCTGGGCAACATAGCGAGACCCCATCTCTAGAAAATAAAATAAACCTATATATGGACCTCAGGGGGCACCCAGGGCACATGCCCCCCACCCCAATTTCCCAGAGGGAAAAATGTATTTTAAATGCCCAAGTAACATTAAATCAGGAGTATAATGTATAGAATATAAGGCATAGTTTTACTTTATTTTGCAAAAAAAAAAAAAAAAAAATTAAGAATTTGCACATCTTTTTCATCAAGGTAAAAAGAAAGCTTAGTCATCCAGGGCCAAGACAGGGCAAAGGTGGAACTTATAGACCATGAACACTGTCTGGCACCATCCATCCCCTTGGCTAATCAAACATTCACACAGGCCGGGTGTGGTGGCTCACACCTGTAATCCCAGCACTTTGGGAGGCTAAGGCGGGCGGATCACAAGGTCAGGAGTTTGAGACCAGCCTGGCCAACATGGTGAAACCTCGTCTCCACTAAAAATACAAAAATTAGCTGGGTGTGGTGGCGCGTGCCTGTAATCCCAGCTACTCAGGAGGCTGAGGCATGAGAATCGCTTGAACCCAGGAGGCGGAGGTTGCAGTGAGCTGAGATCGCACCACTGCACTCCAACCTGGTGACAGAGCGAGACTCCATCTCAAAAACCAAAGAAACAAAAAAATCAAGCATTCACACAGATCCTCCCCATTCTTCATTCAATTTCTGCTCAAGAACAACAACATACTCAATCCTCACAGGATCTACTGCCCTCCTGCAGTGAGAATGTGCTAACCCTCTCTCCAAAAATGAGACTCACAAGCCCTATCAGTCAGTAACATCGCTCTAGATAATGGTGGATTCTCTTCTCATTCCTCCTCTAGCTCTAGAGATCACACCTATACCTCAATCTACTATAATATACAGATGAAAACATAAATTTGACCATCACTAGCATTCCCTATAGTCAATTATACACATACACACACACACCACCCCCAAGCAAAGAAGAAAATACTCAGAACCGCTATAGGTCTCATTTCTGTAATTGATTCCAAGGACAGTGTTGATATTTATAATTTCTCTTTTCTCACTAGCTATTCTAGGTTCTCTTTGCCCTCAGCCAGCACCTCAGTTAGTTAGGGTATTTTACCTAGTGACATGACTCAGACTCTGGTGGTCCTTGGATTGCTACAGTCTTCCATTACTATCGGATGTGGAAGTATTATGTGGCACCGCAGACAATCCCCTATTCTTCCATGCTATCGTTGTGCAGGAGTAACCCAGTTTAGCCCTGGTAATCAGCTCAATCATCCCAGCCTGTAGAGAAACACACTACTTTGCCTGCAGTTTCAAGGGTATGAGGAGCTCAAAATGGCCAAGTGGCAGTCTCAACTTCTAACTTAATTGAGCCACTGAATTATTCCTCAATAGATGGACTCCTCCCTTAGGAGCTATAATTTCTAAACTATTAAAATCCAAAGCTTCAGGGATGTGAAGCAACAGTTTTAGGAATGGGTTATTTGTATAATAGTGAGAGTCTCTTCCACCTCAGCATTGCTAGACTCGACTCGTGTTCTCTGGTAGTGGGAGAAACAGCACTGTGGTTGGTTCAAAGTACATACTGTATCCTGTAGGACAGCACTCCACATTGCAGTGTCTCCTGGCTGTCACCGTAACAGCCTTCAAGAGGTCATTTCAGTATTCGATAAGACCAGCTCCTTCTAGATAAGAGAGTACATGGTAAGGCCACAATATCCCATGGGTATAACTACATTGCTGAATTTCTTTTGTGGTAATATCAACTCTTTGGTCAGAAGCAATGTTATCTGCAATACCAACACTGGAACCAAGGCATTCATAAGTCCATGGATATAGTGGTCGGAGAAGTCAAACGCATACAGAGAATAAGTGAGTACAAACTGCTGCTTCCTCTGTGATGGAAGGGGTTCAATGTGACCTATCTGCTCTCAGATAGCTGGTTCCTATGGCAAGCGGTGTCATATTAGGAATTGTGCACACTGGGCGCTCTGCAGTGGTATTCACTAAATCAGTCTTAATCAGAGGAAGTCCATGTTGTTGTATCCATCTATAACCTCTAGCTCAATTACCATGGCCCTTTTGTACATCAGCCTATTGAGCAAGCACTAGAGTGGCTGGGGAAAGAGAATGACAGACAGCTACAGAACAAGGCATCTTGTCCATTGGTTTCTTGAACAATGGTTTCCTCTGCAGTGGGTACTGTTTGGGGGAACATGTGCATAGGACACAAATACCCTCCCATTCTGTGTCCATTGTTAGGGGCCCATCCACATTCCTTCTCCCACAGAGCTCCTTATTATCAATCTTCCAATCTTCTTTCCATGTTCATGAGCATCCACCGAAACCATCTGTCCCATGAATATGTACAGATCTGTATTCCTGGACTTCTGTCTCTAGCTTGATAGGGCAGACAAGCAGACATACTGCTTGAAATTCTGTTCACTGCGAGGATTTGCCTTCTGCAATGTCTTTCGGAGCATTCCTGTAGTGCTGCAACTATCCACTTCCAGGTGGTGCCAGGCCTGAGTTTTTTCTTCCTCCACCAACTGATTATAGGGCATTTGCCATAAGGCCTCTGGTGTTGACTGAGGGAGAGGCAGCAATGTGGTGAAATAGATGCCATCGTCTGAGCTATGTCACTTTCACTTGATGGTAGAATGATGCTACTGTATATGCCTAGCTTTATGGCTTGATGGATCAGATGATACCCAGTTCATGATGGGGAGATCAGGTTGCATAGTCACCTGGTGTCTCCTGGTCAGGTGTGCAGTCTCTACCAGGGCCCAGTAGAAAGCCAGATGTTATTTCTCAAGAGGACCATTATTGTTTGCAGAAGATGACATGACTTTGTTCCAAGTCCTAGGGATGTGCACTGAGATTTTCCTATTAGTGCTTGCTGGAAGCTCCATACCGGATGCCTATGTCACAGGTGATTTAAACACCACTGGATCTGCTGGGTCATAAGGCTGAACTCACAGAACATCTTACATGGCAGCCTGAATTTGCTTTGGGATCCATTCAAAACTGGCAGTCTTATGGGTTATTCAGTAAATGGTTTGGAGCAGTGTACACAAATGGATGTACTGCCAGGTACAGTGGCACATGCCTGTAATCCCAGCTACTTGAGAGGCTGAGGCAGGAGGATCACTCGAGCTCAGGAGTTCGAGACCAGACTGGTCAATTTAGTAACACTCCCACCAAAAACAAAGACAAAAATAAAAACAAATGGGTGTATGTTGCCTCCCAAATCCAAAGAGGGCCACCAGTTGTGCCTTTTTCTTAGTAGGAGGTGCAGCAACTTATCTTTCACTTGGAGGGGATATCCTGACATTTCCTAGATCCCTGGGTTGCTAAAAACTTTACCAAGCTTCCAGGACTCTGAATGTTCATGGAGTTTACATACCACCCTCTGGTGAGCCTGGATCTTAGTGAATCATCTGGTGTACTTGATGCGTCCTGCTCATTAGTTACAGCATGAGTCATCAATGTAGCAGATCAATGTTTTGTTATAGATAATCAAGATAATCAAGGTCTCTACACACTAGATTATGACAGAAAAAGAAAAGCTGATATAGTCCCGTGGAAGAAAGTGATATGCTACTGCCCTGTCAAGTAAAAGCAAATAAGGTTGGGCACAGTGGCTCACACCTGTCATCCCAGCACTTTCGGAGGCCGAGGCAGGTGGATCCACCTGAGGTCAGGAGTTTGAGACCAGCCTGACAAATATGATAAAACCCCATCTCTACTAAAAATACAAAAATTAGCTGGGCATGGTGGCGTGTGCCTGTAATACCAGCTACTCGAGAGGCTGAGACAGGAAAATTGCTTGAACCCAGGAGGCGGAGGTTGCAGTGAGCTGAGATTGCACCACTGCACTCCAACCTCAGTGACAGAGCAAAACTCCATCACAAAAAAAAAAAAGAGACTTTTGGTGATTCTTATTAATTTGATATATAGAATAAATGTTTTCTAGACCAAGAGCTGGATACAAAGTGCTGAAGACTGTGTTGATTTGCATTAATAAAGAAACCACATCTGAAAAAACTGCAGTTTGAATTACCACCTGAGGGGGTTCACAGTAAAACCTTATCCTTCTTCTGGACCCATCCCTTTTACAGTATTGCTTTTAGTTTACTAGTCTAGTGTGTGAGGTGGTGGTGGTGTGAAGTTCCGGGAGCTTTCTCTTGGCCCTTTTACCCTAAGTAGTCCTCATTCCATGGGTCAAGGAGTCCTGTGTAGGCTCTGCTAGTTGTTAAATTTTTGTTCCAACAACATATTCAGGACCTGGGGTAAAAATCACAGGTGGGTTCACAGAGCCACTGGTCCACTCACTATGAGATGGGTTCAAACCAAAACTCCATTTATCACCTAATCCCAATAAGCCTCATTAAAAATTATTTGTTAATTTATTTACTTTTACATTTCTGTGGTATGTATGGGGTACATGAGACACTTTGATACAGGAATACAATGCATAATAATTATAACAGGGCAAATGGGGTATCTATCACCTCAAGAATTTATCCTTTCTTTGTCTTACAATCCAATTATATTCTTTAGTTTTTTGTTTGAGATGGAGTCTCACTTTGTTACCCAGGCTGGAGTGCAGTGATACGATCTCAGCTCACTCTGCCTCCCAGGTTCAAGTGATTCTCCTGCCTCAGCCTCCCGAGTAGCTGGGACTACAGGCATGTACCACCACACCTGGCTAATTTTTTGTATTTTTAGTAGAGACAGGTTTCACCACGTTGGCCAGGCTGGTCTCAAACTTCTGACCTCAAGTGATCTCCCCACCTCGTCCTCCCAAAGTGCTGGGATTACAGGCATAAGCCACTGTGCCTGGCCTCTTTAGTATTTTTATTTTAAAATTTTGTTTGTAGAAACAAGGTCTCACTATGTTGCCCCAGCTGGTCTCAAACTCCTACACTCAAGCAATCCTCCTGCCTTGGCTTCCCCAAATTTTGAGATTACAGGTGTGAGCTACCATGCCCAGCCTTTTAGTGCTGACACCCTTGTTGAAAATTAATTCAGTGTAGATGTACTGATTTAATTCTGGGTTCTCTATTCTTTCCCATTGGTCTATCTGTCTGTTTTTATGCCAGTACCATGCTGTTTTCGTTACAGTATCATTTGAAGTCAGGTAATGTGATTTCTCCAGTTTTATTCTGTTTGCTCAGGATAGCTTTGGCTATTCTGGATCTTTCGTGGTTCCATATAAATTTTAGGATTATTTTTTCTATTTCTGTGAAGAAAGTCATTGGTATTTTGATAGGGATTGCATTGAATCTGTATATTGCTTTGGGCAGTATGGACATTTAAACAGTATTAATTCTTCCAATCTATGAACATGGAATATCTTTCCCTTTTTTTGGTATGTCCTCTTCAACTTGTTACATCAATGTTTTGTAGTTTTCATTATAGAGATCTTTCACTTCTTTGGTTAAATTAATTTTCAGGTATTTTATTTTACTTGTAGCTATTGTAAATGAGATTATTTTCTTGATTTCTTTTGCAGATTGTTTGCTGTTGGCATACAGAAATGCCACTGGTTTTTGTATGTTGATTTTGCATCCTGCAACTTATCAGTTCTAAATTTATCAGTTGTGATAGTTTTTTGGTGGAGCCTTTTGTTTTTTCCAAATATAAGCTCATATTATCTGCCAACAAGGATAATTTGACTTCTTCCTTTCCAATTTGGATGCTCATTATGTCTTTCTTTTGTCTAATTGCTCTAGCTAGGACTTCCAGTACTAGTTGTATAACAGTGGTGAAAGTGGGCACCCTTGTCTTGTTCTAGATCTTAAAGGCTTTCAGTTTTTCCCCATTCAGTATGACACTGGCTGTGCATCTGCCATACATGGCTTTTATTGTGTTGAGATATGTTCGTTCCTTCTATCCTGTTTTTTGAGGTTTTTTATCATGAAGGGTTGTTGAATTTTGAAATTGTCATGTGGTTTTGTCCTTCATTCTATTGATATAATGTATCACACTGGTTGATTTGCATATGCTGAACCATCCTTGCATCCCTGGGATGACTCCCACTTGGTCATGATTAATGATCTTTTTAATGTGTTGTTGAATTCTTTTTGCTAGTATTTTGTTGAGGATTTTTACATCAATGTTCATCAGGGATACTGACCTGTAGTTTTCTTTTCTTTCTTTTTTTTTTTTTTAATGTGTCTTTGTCCGGTTTTGGTATGAGGGTAATACTGATCTCATAGAATGAGTTTGGAAATAAGCCCTGCTTTTGATTTCAGTAGCATTTTAGGTCCCCAGGGAGTAGCTTCAACTCAGAGCCAGTGTAGAATATACCTTGAAAGCTTTGGGTATTTCTCTCTTTCTTGAAATTTCTTCCTTTTCTCTGGGATACACCCAGGTAAGTGTCAGGCTTCTCCGAAGAGCTTAAAGGAAGATAGTTTATACTTGTGACAGTCACAGTAACTTTTCTCAAGGAGATCTAGCCTTCCCTACATTTCATGGGCCCCAGGACACTCAACTGGGTAAGAGATTACTTCTGCAGGTCACTTCTGCAGGACAGTTCTCTGGGTGTCCTTGGACTGACCCAGTTCTCCCCACTTTCGTGTTTACAATTCTCTAAAATAACAGTAGAATGTGCTGGAATGTAATATCTTCACATAAGAAGGGACTAGCCAGAACTTCCTGGGCTCTGTTCCAATCCCCCCAAAGCCCGCCCAGAACAGGATGCCCTTCAGTGCTTTAGCCCAGTGATCACATTGCCCTGGGGCATAAAACCCAAGCCAAGCTACTTCCGGGTTCCCACTGCTGCAGTGCAAGTGAGGCATACACAGTCAAGACATTATCCACCTTGGGTGGCATTCCTGAGGCTTGGGGGACCAGGCTTCTGTTGTCCTTTGCTGCCTATCTGTAACTAATAAATCTGCTTCATGTAACTTGTGAATATGAGTGTTCTGTCCCATCAGATTCAGACAAGTTGGTAGCCAGTGCATGGTGAGTCTGTTTCACCACTTTATTAGTCTGTTTTCACACTATTGATAGAGACATAGCCAAAATGGGCAATTTACAAAGGAAAGAGGTTTAATTGGACTAACAGTTCCACGTGGCTGGAGAAACCTCACAACCATGGTGGAAGGCAAGGAGAAGCATGGATGGCATGCTTACATGGATGGCAGCAGGCAGAGAGCTTTGTGCAGGGAGACTCCAGTTTTTCAAAACCATCAAATCTTGTAAGACTTACTATCACAAGAACAGCACGGGAAGGACCTGCCTCCATGATTCAATTACCTCCCACTGGGTCCCTCCCACAACACGTGGGAATTCAAAATGAGATTTTGGTGGGGACACAGCCAAACCGTATCTCCACTTAAAGTTAGGTCTCTGCTCACTGGATCCAAAGTTTTTCTGACTATACAGAGCAAGTAAGACTTTAGTAAACTGCTCAAATGTTTGATTTCTAGGGACAATATGATTAATTTACCTCCAGTAAAAGTCCCTGTGGGTCAAAATATTCCAGTGGTTGCTATGGCTCTGCTGCCATGGTGGAGTATTTGCACCCAACTCATCTCTGGCAGTAAGTGCTGCCACTTAGACTCTGCCACACCTCATCAAAACCAGGAAGCCCATTTCAGTGGCAGCACTTCCCACTATCACACCTGGCTATAGAGGAAAGTACTCCAGGCTTTTGAATGGTACTAGCGCTTTCTCTGCCAGTGCTTGCTCAATGCCTTAGTGAAAGGAGTGTCCTCTGGGCCCTCCAGGTGGACTTAAAGTAGCTGATAGGGTCAGCGTCAAGTCATACATAACGACTGGGTGTGGTGGGGTGCCTGTAATCCTAGCTACTCTGGAAGCTCAGATGAGAGGACCAACTGAGGCCAGGAGTTTCAGACCAGCCTGGGCAACATAGTGAGACCTTGTCTCAAAAAAATTAAAATTAAAATTAAAAAAGAAAGATGTTACCCCATGATATTTTTTAAAACCACACATAGTAAATCCATCCCAACATTTCTATTTCCTTAAAACTTTGAATTCCTCCCTTAACAGTATCTTAGGGAAATTCTGGCATCTCAACTTCAATGAATGTAGACCACCACTAAGTCCAGGTTTCAGTTAATCAATCCAGGAAACCATTAGAATCACTTGCAAATGCTGAGATAACATATTAAATCTAGACTCTCCAGAAAATGCATGAATATCCATAAATTTAACCCAGCCTAACATGGTTTGTTCTTGGTCTGGCATCTTCATATTCCATTGCCACACATACTCCCCCAGGTCTCTGTCAATATACATCAACAAAGCATTTTTATTCTTTGGTGTCATAGACTCTCTTCGGGGTCAGACTCTGAACTTGCTCTCCTGGGGCATGTGTGAGTCTGGAAGCAGTGAAGGGTGCTGGAGTTGGCTTTGAGATGAGGCACCCCCTTGCAAGGAAACTGTCTTGGATGAGGTCATTACAAGTCTTCAAGAAAGAGAATGATCTTCTCAGAAGAGGGGGAGGGCTGCTTCCACTGTTAAAGAGGGCCCGGGTTGATTTGGAGGTTCAAGGTTGGCAGATTCATCTGAGTTCACCCACAGGGGTCCAGACTGTATCTGAATAATGGAATGGAGCCCATGAGCCTGCCATTGCTACTGCATGACTGGGGGCACTGCTGTCGCTACTGAAGCTCATGGAACTTCACCACTGCTGCTGAAAGAAAACCTGGAAACCCCCACTCCTGTTGATTGCTAAAATGCTTTTCATATTGTTAGAGCCCAGGACCATCTACAGTCACCTTCAGTCACCCACTGCCACTGTCAGAGCCCATTTCTAGAATCAGAGAAAAAATCAAAAATGTCCTCGTTTCCTCCACTTCCCAGTCTCCACCAGTGTCTTCCACTGGCAGAGCCCAAAGGAAAGCAGGATGAGAAATGCACAAGGTAGGCTTCCCATCCTGGGGATACAGAGAAGCATGCGGAGGGGAAGGGTGGAGGTCAGAGGCAATGGACATCACCCAGGACACTAACCTTGCTGAACTTCAGGTCCCTCACCTCTTGTTAAATACAAGATATTGTATTTAACCTTTTAAATACAAGGTTAAAAATTCATCCCCTACTTACCTCAGCAGATTAGGGTGAGGAACGAAGACAATGATTCTGACATTACTTTATAAATTAATCAAGTGCTATACATTTGCAATGGAATGTTACTATTCCAGTTATTATTACAGTTGCATGGGTTATTAATATTGTTGTTGTAATAGGTACTGGGACTGCCACCTTTGTTTCCCCAGTGACTGGGAGGATTGGCTATTAATGGCTCACAGCTGAGTCCCTCTTGGGACACTGCTTCAGCTGAAGGGAGCTGTCTCATTCAAGGTTACTCCACTTCCCTAAGGGTAGCTCACATCCAACGACTGGTAGGTACAGAGATAGAAAGGTCTGACCCTTCTTACTTCAATTTAGGACATCTCTGAAGGGCCATCCCAGACCCACGACTCTCCACAGGATCGGCTAAGGTTCTGGAACAACTGAGTCATAGTTCAACTTCTCTCTCTGCCCTTCCCTGCATGTCTCACTCCCTTGCAGGTGACGTTTCCAAGAGCACTTCCCAAGAAACCTTCTAAATGTAAATCTCATCTCAGAGTCTGTTTCTGAGGAAACCATCCTAAAGCGATTATTGTGGTGCTTTCAAGCACCGTCACAAACATTTGACTCTGAAGACCACCCTAAGGTGTGGAAAGGGCGCAGAGTGTTACACATACTCCTCGTTCAGATGAAGAAGTTGAGGCTCAGAGAGATTAAATAGCTCACCCAAGGTTGCTCACAAAGTCAGGGTAGAATCAGATCTGAGTACAGCTCTCTTGACTCTCTGACAGGTGTTTTGACCATTTCACTTCCAGGGAGAAAGCAGAGATGCCTATTTGGGGGGAGGTCAAGGATTAGAGCTGGGAGGATGCTTCGAGTCAGCCTCTTCTGTCTGCTGGAGCAGAAGCAGATTAGCCTTGCCCTGGGCTTGGGATCCCTAGCAGGAGGACGAGGAGGAGAATCCATTCACAAACACTCCTGAAGCACCTACCCTGGGCCAGAGTCATTAAATAGGACCCAGTCCCCAACCCCAGGGAGCCTCCAGCTTTGGGGCTGAAGACAGCAATATTGCTTGAAGGTAAGAGGAACTCTGGAAGCAGGATGGAAAGCAATTTTGGCCAGAACAATAAGTGAAATACTGATCAGCAGGAAGAGGGGGAGGTTGGTTTGGTTTGGTCCTGCTGAGATTTGGAGATGACTGCCCACAGCAAAGACAGAGAAACTCCCATCTCGGTTTGGAGACAGGGAGGGTCTTCAGATGTTAGAAGAGCTGGCAACTCTTCCTAGAACCTGTGGAAAGACTGTTGCCCAACTGAGTTTTCTCCATTAAATAGCCAATACACTGTAGCTTTTCTAAGGATATCTGCATGAAGAGAAAGAGTAACACATCACTTCTGCTCATATTCCAATGGTAAGAATGGAGGGCCTCACCCAGCTGCAAAGGAGGCTGGGAAACGTATTCTCTGACTGGGTAGTCTATTGCTAAGGAAGAAGAGAACAGATTTTCATGGACAGCTAGCAGCCTCTAGCATAAGGAATAACTGTGAATGAGAAGAAGATCAGGTAGACTGCTGGAGAAAATGGTAGACTCTGGCTGGGTGTGGTGGCTCATGCCTGTAATCCCAACACTTTTGGAAGCCAAGGTGGGTGGATCATCTGGGGTCAGGAGTTTGAGACCAACCTGGCCAACATAGTAAAACCCTGTCTCTACTAAAAATGCAAAAGTTAGCCAGGCATGGTGGTGCGTGCCTGTAATCCCAGCTACTAGGAGGAGGCTGAGGCAGGAGAATTGCTTGAACGGGGAGGCGGAGGTTGCAGTGAGCTGAGATTGCACCAGTGCACTCCAGCCTGGGCAACAAGAGCGAGATTCCGTCTAAAAGAGAGAGAAAGAGAGAAAGAGAGAGAGAGAGAGAAAGAGAGAAAGAGAAAGCAAGAAAGAAAGAGAGAGAGAGAAAAAAAGAATGAAAGAAAGAAAGAGAAAGAAAGAAAGAAAGAAAGAAAGAAAGAAAGAAAGAAAGAAAGATAGATAGATGAAGGAAGGGAGAAAGGAAGGAACAGAGAGAGACAGAAGGGAGGGAGGAAGGAGGGAAGGGGGAGGAAGGAAGGAAGGAAGGAGGGAGGGAGGGAGGAAGGAAAGAAGGAGAGAAAGAGAAAGAGAGAGAGAGAGAAATAAAAAGAGAGAAAGAAAGAGAAGAAAGAAAGAAAGAAAGAAAGAAAGAAAGAAAGAAAGAAAGAAAGAAAAAGAGAGAGAGAGAAAGAGAGAAAGAGAGAAAATGGCAGACTCAGTATGGGCTGGAAGACATTAGAAACCCCTCACCCACCTGTTCTACATATGGGACACCAAGGCCCTGCATGGGGTGATGTCTGGTTTGGTCAGGATCTCACTGTAAGAGGGACAGAGCTCCAGGAGTCCTTTCCCTGGTCCCATTATTTTTATTTTTATTTTTGAGAGACAGAGTCTGACTCTGTTGTTACCCAGGCTACAGTGCAGTGGTGAGATCATAGCTCACTGCAGCCTCAAACTCATGGGCTCAAGTGATCCTCCCACCTCAGCCTCCTGAGTTGCTGGAACTACAGGCGTGCACCACCATGCCTGGCTCCTGGTCCCATTCCGTCTCTCAGAACATGATGGAGAAAATCGAGTGGGAGACAGGAAATGTCAATACACAGGCATTTACTCAGAAATCCGTCAGCTGCCTAGTCTTCTATGAGTTGCCATCAGGTGCTTCAGAAATGAAGAGGATGGGGGCTATCAGAGTTCAGTAGTCATGCAGATGGACAACACTGCCAGGACTGTGGTAGCAGGTGTCCCCAAAGTTTAGACTGTTAAGAAAGGTCTCTCTGTTATTACAGGATTCCTGCTGGGGAGGGCAGTAGGGGCTTCTAAAGGGCATATTTTCTTTAGCTCGTTGGTTCCTCACTGCCAAAGTCACAGACTCAATTGCCCAGATCACATCAGCCTATCTCCAAAGACCTGTTTGGTTCCTTTCTAGCAACCTACATTACCCAAAGGCCTTAGTTTTCTCATCTCTGAAATGGAGCTGATGATAATAGCTTCCATTCATTGACTACTAACTATTGCACTCTGAAATTTACAAAAAAAAACTCTGTCAAAAAAAAAAGACAATTAAAGCCTAGTGCAGCAGAAAGTATTGTCCTCACTTCGTAGTTGAGTAACCAGCTCAGAAAAACTAAGTGATTTGCCCAAGATCACACAGCTGAGGAGCTGATTGGCAGAACTGGAAGGTGGTCCGCTTGGCTCCAGGTCGAGTGCTTCTAATAACTCTCCAGATGAGAGTCCACTTATGTCCCCGTCCATTCACTCCACATCACTCCCAGCAGCACAGCGGGTGCCTGACAGATGGAGCATGATCAGGAAATGCAAGCAGAAGGCAGGAAGGGTTGAGAGGAGTGGAGGGTGGGAAATTAGCAACAGCAGCTTGTTAGGGCAGGGCCCCAATAACTTTTTCTTTCTTTTTTTTTTTTTTTTTGAGATGGAGTCTCACTCTGTCGCCCAGGCTACAGTGCAGTGGCGCCATCTCAGGCCAGGCCACTGCAACCTCCACCTCCAGGATTCAAGCGATTCTCCTGCCTCAGCCTCCTGAGTAGCCGGGATTACAAGCATGTGCCACTGTGCCTGGCTAATTTTTGTATTTTCAGTAGAGACGGGGTTTCACCATGTTGGCCAGGCTGGTCTCGAACTCGTGACCTCAAGTGATCTACCCACCTCGGCCTCCCAAAGTGCTGGGATTACAGGTGTGAGCCACTGCACTCAGCCCCCAATATCTTTAGAAATTAAGAGACTAACTAGAGGTGGCTCCCAGGCTCCCACCCACCTACCTCCTAGGCACTCCCACACCCCAGATGCACATGCCCTGGGCAGCCACACCCTGACAGAGAAGACATGGCAAGTGGCAGGGCTCAGTGAGAAGGTCCCCAGCCTGGTCCCCAAAACTAACCAGCCCAGGAACCAATGCCAGGCAGCTCTTAGCTCACCTTTGGGCAGATAGCACCTCAAACAAGATGGGGACCTACTTAAGCCAAAAGGACACCACAGACACAATGTGCTCTTTCCTTTTACAGCTCTCCTGAAAAACAGTTCTTATTCTCCGTCATCCCCTAGTGAACCCCGAAACCAGACTGCAGAGTCTCAGAAACTCCATTCCCATGCTGGAGCACTGGAACCCGGCCATTCACTGACTACACTTTTTTCTTTTTTTGAGACAGGGTCTCGCTCTGTCACCCAGGCTGGAGTGCAGTGGCGCAGTCTTGGCTCCTTGCAACCTCCACTCCCTGGGCTCAAGCCATCTTCCCACCGCGGTCTCCCAAGTTAACTGGGACTACAGGTGCATACAACCATGTCTGGCTAATTTTTTTGGTATTTTTAGGAGAGACAGGGTTTTGCCATGTTGCTCAGGTTGGTCTCAAACTCCTGAGCTCAAGCGATCCACCCTCCTTGGCCTCCCAAAGTGCTGGGATTACAGGCATGAGCCACTGAGCCGACCCTGACAGTACATTTTGACTACCCATGAGTCTTTAAAATTTAAAAGTCATATGCATGGGTTTTCCCCCCCTGATTTTAAAGTAAGTTATGGTTCTGGTGGCACATCAGAGACTTACTGAGCACTTGAAAGACATTTATCTAGTACCTCCCATGCGTTAGTTCCTGTTCTTTTTATTTTATTTATTTATTTATTTATTGAGACCAAGTCTCACCCTGTTGCCCAGGCTGGAGTGCAGTGGTGCAATCTCGGCTCACTGTAACCTCTGCCTCCTGGGTTCAAGTGATTCTCGTCCCTCAGCCTCCTGAGTAGCTGGGACTAAAGGCACCCACCACCACGCCTGGCTATTTTTTTTTTTTCATTTTTAGTAAAAATGGGGTTTCCCCCATGTTGGCCAGGCTGGTCTCGAACTCCTGACCTCAAATGATCCACCCACCTTGGCCTCCAAAAGTGCTGGGATTACAGGCGTGAGCCACCATGCCTGGCCTCACTAGTTCCTGTTCTGAGTATAAGTGTTAATTCATTTAGTTCTCACAACCCTTTAAGTTCTAACACCCATTTTACAGATGAGGAAACTGTGGCCCAGGGAGGTCAAGGAACTTGTTAAGAAACAGCCAGAGTGTGGCAGAGTCAGGATTTAAACGAACGCAGTCCATGTTAATCTCGCCATTCCTTTGCTTGTCTAAATGCTTTATATAAACCATCTCTGCCTGAGCTGGTAACAGTGTCAGGGTAGATTAGGGAAACACCTGCTTTTGACCCTCAGCACACTTTGGGGTCTCTCCTTTCACTGTCTATGCCCAGTTAGACTGTAGACCTACTGAGGGCAGGTCTGTATTTCTCTGAGTTAATGGTGTATCCCCTGTGCCTAGCACTGAGCCTGGTACACCTGGTGCTCCTCAGCTGTTGGGGCAGTGAAAGCTGAGTAAGTTGAGGCACTATTAACCCCACCACATGCTTCAGAAACTGACGCTCAGAGACACTGACTTGGTCGAGGACACACGGCTGTGAGTTCTAGTCAATATGAGCCCAGGGCTTTCTGCCTCCAGGTTCTACACTAGACATATACCACTTACTCTTTTTTTTTTTTTTTTTTTTTTTTTGAGACGGAGTCTCGCCCTGTCGCCCAGGCTAGAGTGCAGTGGCCGGATCTCAGCTCACTGCAAGCTCTGCCTCCCGGGTTTACACCATTCTCCCGCCTCAGCCTCCTGAGTAGCTGGGACTACAGGCGTCCGCCACCTCGCCTGGCTAGTTTTTTGTATCTCTTAGTAGAGACGGGGTTTCACTGTGTTAGCCAGGATGGTCTCGATCTCCTGATCTCGTGATCCGCCTGTCTTGGCCTCCCAAAGTGCTGGGACTACAGGCTTGAGCCACCGCGCCCGGCCACCACTTACTCTTTTTATTCCTCTTCACCTTCCTTGTGATGGTAAGATCACTTATTCTTTGCAGTGACTGCATTTATCACTAAAATGGAGTTGCTATAATTTATCTAACTGATTGGCATTTAGGTTCTTGATAATCTTTCACTCTTAGAGCCAGCTGTGATAAAACCTTTGTCCTTAGCTTTGCTCACTTCTTGAAGCATTTCTAAAGCCCACATCCCTAGATTGAAATCACTGGGTCTACATATTTTAAGTGTGTTTTGTTTTATTTTGTTTTTTGAGAAGGAGTCTCACTCTATCGCCCAGGCTGGAGTGCAGTGGCACGATCTCGGCTCATTGCAACCTCTGCCTCCCGGGTTAAAGCAATTCTCCTGCCTCAGCCTCCCAAGTAGCTGGGATTACAGACGCGCACCACCACGCCCGGATATTTTTTGTATTTTTAGTAGAGACGAAGTTTTACCATACTGGCCAGGCTGGTCTCAAAATCTCCCAAAGTGCTGGGATTACAGATGTGAGGCACCGCACCCAGCCTACTACTAGGTCGCCATCTAAACAGGTGGGACCAACTTACCTCCCCTTTTAAAGTATGAGAATACTTGTTTTCTGTACTCTGTGTGTGTTCAACTTTAAAATTCCCCAGAGACTGTATTCGAGGTTTCTGGGACAGTTTCTAAAGGTGTTTAAACTGTAAAGAATTTCTCCTAACAGAACCTACCTTCTTGACAGTTATCAAAAATATTTTTATTTTGGAGACTTTTTAAAAGACCTGGCCAGTCACGGTAGCTCACTCCTGTAATCCCAGCACTTTGGGAGGCTGAGGCGGGTGGATCACCTGAGGTCAGGAGTTCGAGACCAGCCTGGCCAATATGGTGAAACCCCGCCTCTACTACAAATACAAAAATTAGCCGGACATGGTGGTGCATGCCTGTAATCCCAGCTACTCGGGAGGCTGAGGCACGAGCATTCCTTGAAGCCAGAAGGCGGAGGTTGCAGTGAGCCGAGGTGGCATCACTGCACTCCAGCCTGGGTAAGACAAGACTCTGTCTCAAATAAATAAATAAATAAATAAATATTACAAATAAATAAATAAATAAGACCTCTGCAGTTTATTCCTCTGGGAACTAGGTCCAGCTCCCCATGTCCAGTAAACCTATGTGAACACGTGCAACCAAGCCTGAACTACATTTGTATGTTGATGTGGAAAAAAAGGAGGCAGGGCTGCAACAAAGTGCACCCAGAGGTCTGCTCCCCCATCACTCACCAGGAAACCAGCTGCCACATCAGCTGTGAGTGGGAGTTTCTTTTTATGTTGTTTCCAAAAATAAAAGCCATAGTCAGCTTGGGAAGAACTTTTCATCAAGCAGAACAGAGAAACAGAGTAGAAAAGATTCGAAGACTTGGTGAGATTATACAGTCCACCCCCATCGTTTATTATAGGAGGAAATTGAAACCCAGAGACATTGAGTGACTAGTTCAAGGTCACACAAATGAGTGGAAAAACCAGCAGCAGAACCCAGTTCAAAGCCAGCTCAAAGCCAGATGCTCTAACTTCTAGCTGAGCATCTTAGTCCATTTTGTGCTGCTATAGCAGAAGACCATAGACTGGGTGACTTATAAAGAACAGCGACTTATTTCTTACAGTTCTGGAGGCTGGGAAGTCCAAGATCAAAGGGCTGGCATCTGGCTAGGGCCTTCTTGCTACATCATCCCATAGTGGAAGGCAAAAGGGTTAAAGATTTTGGGGGCTAGGGGGACAAACTCATCCTTTATAAGGATGCTCCTCTCATGGTAACAAACCCACTCTCCAAGTAATGGCATTAATCCATTCATGAGGCCAGAGGCCTCATAACCTGATTACCTCTTAATGGTCCCACCTCTCAATGCTGTTGCATTGGGGATTAAGTTTCCAAGACATGAACTTTGGAAAATACATTCAAACCACAGCACTGAGTTTTCTTTATGTTATAACAGGGATTATCTATGGTCTCCACTCACAGTCCTTTAAGGCTTCCTTTCTTCCAATCTCAGCTGCTTTTAAAAATGACAGGAAAGTGAGGCTTCTTGAAAATGGATGTCCGCATAAAAATCATGGTAACATATCTATGTGCCTTTGCGTGTGCTGTCCCCACTGCCATGGATTCCTTTCTCTGCCTAACTGCTAGAACTCCTCCTCATCCATCAAAACCCAAAGAATTGCGGCCTTCTGTGAAAATATTCCCTGACTCTCCAGGGCCTCTGGTTGTTCCCTGCTCTATGTTCTTGGCCCTGACCTTGCACCGACACTCAGAACACTTTACGGCGGGACTGGTTCTTCTCCACGAGAGGGAAAACTCTTCCAAGGCAGAGATGGACCAAATTCAACTTTGCAATCCCAGCACACAGCTTAAGCTACAAAAGGATGGACTTTGAACCATAACCTTCATGAGGAGAGGAGTTTATCATTCCACCCCAGCTCCCAGCTCACGGTGGGAGCCCAAGGAGGGTTTGTTGCTGCCGAAGGAATCTGAACAGGGAAGTTCTGCAACGGGAGGAGATTCTAATCCTGGAGCCACGGAGCTTTCGACAGACACTTCCTGGACGTGCCAAGCAGGTCAGGCTGACAAACGAGTGGGCACTAAAAGGCACAAGAAGCTCTCACATGTGAACAGGCCTCCAGGGCTACAAAGCACTTGCTAAGGTGACCTCATCTGAGTAAACTTTGAAAGTGCTCTTCAGTGTTGCTTCTGTGAGGCCTACTTCACCTTTTACCAAGAGGACTGCTCCCAAGTCTGGCTGATCCAGGCCTCAGGACTGTAAGACACGAAAGTGGCACAGAGGGAAGGAGTAAGTCAAGCTAAGAAATACATGGCTGAACACGCATTTTTTTTTTTTTTTTTTTTTTTGAGATGGAGTCTCGCTCAGTTGCCCAGGCTGGAGTGCAGTGGTGCGGTCTCGGCTCACTGCGAGCTCCGCCTCCCGGGTTTACGCCATTCTGCTGCCTCAGCCTCCCGAGTAGCTGGAACTACAGGCGCCGGCCGCCACACCCGGCTAATTTTTTGCATTTTTAGTAGAGATGGGGTTTCACCGTGTTAGCCAGGATGGTCTTGATCTCCTGACCTCGTGATCCGCCTGCCTCGGCCTCCCAAAGTGCTGGGATTACAGGCTTGAGCCACCGCGCCCGGCCTGAACACGCATTTATGTTACAAGACCTGGGGGAAAAACAGGAGCAACTCTAGCCATAAAATAACCTGTATATGACAAGTTAAATTGAGAAAGAATTACCTACTTTCACCAAGTGGGCTGAGGTTTACTGGGCTCTGTACTTCCTTAAGAATATTAGAAAAGAACACACACAACGCTGAAATGTGGGATTTCATTATCTCAGTTTACTTTCATTTGCTTGTTTACACACACGATCTGTGTGTATATAACAGTGGCAAAAGTCATTCTCTAAATACAGTCTGGTACCCAGACTATGACAGATGCACGTGGAAAATGAGGCGTCAGTGAATTAATCTCAACATACAGAGGCAAAATAAGCGTGGCAGTATTCTATGATCACAGATGCCCCCAGAGCCTGGGGGTGACAGACACTTTTCAACACAATACAGTTTAAACAAAAGACCCAGACTCCAAATGGCACCCAAAATATATTCGTTTCTCTGCCTTCTCTAAAGGAGTGAGAAAGTTCTAAAGGCTTACTCAAGAAAAAGGAGGCAGGGAGACTATGGCCTGCTAAGCACAGACGCTGCGCACTTTACATGCCCCATTTCCCTTCATCGTCTCCACCTGACAGACAATGGAAACAAGGTTTGCCATGATCACACAGCTATCAGGAATACTGCCAAGATATGAACCCACATCTCATGTTTGCTTGAGCCCAAATCATTTCACTTACAGTTGAAATGTCTCACATAGGAACAGAAAGCATGCTCCCAAGGAAAACGCAAGGGGCCCAAGCATGGACAAGTGGCGGAAGCCTCATCGACACAGAAGGCTCTGCAATGGACACTTTCCACATAGAATTAATTTAGTGCTGAGCCTGAATCAGACCCACGTGGGATAAATATCTGGAGATTTAAGTGTCACAGATGAATTTCTGGGGTCACCCTGTGCCTGTTCCCTTTTAGTGCTGAACACAACACTTAGGAGATTTTTTTTTTTTTTTTTTTTTTTTTGAGATGGAGTCTCACTCTGTCACTCAGGCTGGAGTGCAGTGGTGTGATCCTAGCTCACTGCAACCTCTGCCTCCTGGGTTCAAGCAATACTCCTGCCCCAGCTTCCCGAGTAGCTGGGATTACAGGCGTGTACCACCACACCTGACTAATTTTTGTATTTTTAGTCGAGACAGGGTTTCACCATGTTGGCCAGGCTGGCCTGGCCTCAAGTGATCCTCCCATCTCGGCCTCCCAAAGTGCTGGGATGACAGGTGTGAGCCACCGTGCCCGGCCTAGGAGAGCTTTCAATCCCTTCAACAAGCCCCTGCCATCTACTCCACGGCCACTCCCACCACTGGCTTATGGGTGTACGCAACAAGGGTCACATCTTGCCAACACCTCCAAAGCACCATGGTGCCACCTCCCATAGCTCATCACCTGTGTTTCTGCTCCTTTTGGGTGCAACAAATCATGACTCATTGTGACTGATAAAGTTAACCTGCAACTTGATAGGATATGAAATATTTAAAATATATCTTTATAGTAAAAGATTTTACGCCAAAGATTCACCCTCAACCACCTAAGCGTGTGTGAAGCCAGTCAGGTGTAGTGCTTCTCAGTTAATGCTACTATGAGGCTTGACTGGAGAGAGGGGCATCAAGGCGGCTTTAAGGGTGATTACCCCAACAGCAAGGGGCTCAGTTTGAAAGGCTTAAGGAGACAGTCTGGGAGAGAAGAGGGGACATCTTATCACAGGGCGTGGAACTGTGCCTTTGCGGATGGAGATGACAGGATTTCTAACCCTTCCCAGCATTGTCACAGCAAAGGCCACAGAATGACAAAGCTGGAAACTGAAAAGTGCTGCAAAGGGGAGAGAAAAAGGAAACTGATTTCAAGACCAGTTCAACAGGCCCAGGCATGGTTTGGTTTAATTCAGTTGGTGATGCAGGTAACAGGAGGGAGGAGCCACAGCCATGCCACCCTTTAATAAGGGTGATTTTGCAAACAGGTTGGCTTTCTGCCATCAGAGGGAGGCATTTTACTTCACTTCTGAATTATCATAATCTTGTCCAAAAGGTACAGATGCCCTGGGCCACAGCAGAGTGATCAATGTACTCAGCACACGACCCTGAAGCACACTGTTCGGCCTATACCACTGATACGTGGTCAGGGAAGTTTCGGTGAAAGAACGCATTCTGCAAAATTACCCTGATTCACCTTACAATTCATCAGGTTGTTACTAAATGCCTGCTTTCTGGTTTGATTATCTTATTTATTTACAGAAACGGGGTTCTCACTATGTTGCCTAGGCTGGTCTCAAACTCCTGGGCTCCAGTAATCCTCCTACCTCAGCCTCCCAAAGTGCCAGGATTCCAGGTGTAAGCCAGTACACCCGGCCCAGGTTTCACTGCTAACAGAGAAAACAGCCCCATGAGGTGGAATTTAAGATCATAATCTCAGCGCTTAGTTTATAACAACCACATTAGTGTTCTAAACCAACCAACCAACCAACCCTCAAAACAACCTACATGTGCCAGAGTGTAGCACTGGTGTTGTGAGTTATTTTCAGGAGTTTTATCAACAGAGAACAAATGCCATAGTTCTTATCAAAAACTAAAAGATTCGCTCAAAATAAAACAGAAAAAAAGTAATCTTATTGCTCCAAAAAACCAGCATATAGTAATTGAAACATGGACAGAAAATGATCATAACCCACTACATACAAATCATCCAATACTTGGTTGGAGAGGCACTGCATCTAAAAGGGCCTATTTTGGTGGCTAATCACAAGTCATAAACATTTCATGGATGAAACAAATATTACAACCAGAGAATGTCCTTCAGGCACCAGGGTGTTGTTATAAAGAACGCTGCCTGAGCTGGGCGCAGTGGCTCACGCCTGTAATCCCAGCACTTTGGGAGGCCGAGGCGGGTAGATCGCCTGAGGTCAGGAGTTTGAGACCAGCCTGACCAACATGGAGAAACCCTGTCTCTACGAAAAATACAAAATTAGCCGGGCATGGTGGCGCATGCCTGTAATCACAGCTACTCGGGAGGCTGAGGCAGGAGAATCATTTGAACCTGGGATGCAGAGGTTGCGGTGAGCCAAGATCACGCCATTGCACTCCAGCCTAGGCAATAAGAGCGAAACTCCGTCTCAAAAAAAAAAAAAAAAGAACCCTGCCTTAAACAGATGCCTATGCAAAATTGACCAGTGGGAAATACTGTTTTGTTTTGTTTTTTCTGTAACCCAGGCTGGAATGCAGTGGTGCAATCTCGGCTCACTGCAACCTCCATCTTCTAGGTCCAAGCAATTCTCCTATCTCAGCCTCCTGAGTAGCTGGGACTACCAGCGCCTGCCACCACACCCAGCTAATTTTTGTATTTTTAGAAGAAATGAGGTTCGCCATGTTGGCCAGGCTGGTCTCGAACTCCTGATCTCAGATGATCCACCTGCCTCAGCCTCCTAAAGTGCAGGGATTACAGGTGTGAGCCACCATGCCCGGCCGGAAAATACTGTTAAGTAACAGCAGTAAGAGCCATGAAAATCTAAAGACTACCAGAACCAGGGAGAAGGCAGCAAAGGAGTCCCAAGGCTCTGGGCTCCCCTTGAGCCACACCATAGAGGTTTTCCTGATTCTGCCATTTTGCTGAGCCTTAGCTCCCCACTCCAAGGACAAAAGGAGTGTTCCAGATAAAGAGTGTTACCAGGGACAAAAAGTGCCTAACTGGGAATGGTGGTGCTTGCAACACTGGTGATGTTGCCAAGAATAGTCTGAGGACTAAACTCACTCCCCAGACTTCAGCACTACCCACCAAAACTGCCTGGTACACTTTCCCTCTGAAGTAGGATCAATAATTTAGCCAAATAACTAAGCAAAATATATATTTGAAAAATCGATTAGCCATTGTCCTTCTGTCCCCACCCTGTTACTCTTTTATTTCTTGTAACTATCTTGCTTCAAATTCAAACTACAGCTCTGGGGAGGAAGTCCTGGGGAAAAGGCTTTTGGATACCAAAACCCGTATGTCCCGTACCAGCCCAGCAAACCGAACAAGGTGCCAGACACCTTCTGGGACAAGTTGTGGAAATAAACAGCTGTGCACAGAAACATCAACACCCAGATGAAAGTCAGAATGCCCAGGGCCACAACCAGGGTGGTGATGGCGGTGTGGAGGCAGTGGCTTCGGTCCGTCTTCACCTCATGCAGCACGGACATCTCTTCAACAATCATGAGGGCGCAGAAGGTCAGCAGGAAGGAGTGACCTGAGATGTCAAAGCCATGCCAAAAGCCCCCTTCCTGGTGGCACTGCTGCTTGCTCTGGTGTTCCTTTCTGACCCCCTCCAGGGCCGGGGACTGGTAGCAGCTGCCCGTGTAGTGTTCGATGTTGGAGAAGATGGAGGTGCAGATGTACCAGATGGCCGTGCCCACAAGCAGGGTGCTCAGCCGCCGCAGGACCAGGCCAGCCTTGCCGGTCAGATGGTAGTTGGTGAGGGCAATGAAAGGCAGGAGGAGACAGAACGTCCAGGCCCAGGCCATTTTGACAAAATACCTGACAGAGGAGGAAAGTGGAAGTGAAGAGAGGGAACACGGCGGAGAGGACACCATGTCAGGACTCAGGTCTCTAGAGTGCCAGGGGAGGGAAGATGAGAAAACCGATCAAAGCTACAGATCATAGCAACTATCATGCTTTAAGTACTTAACCATATACTTCACTTACTAAGTACTTCATTTATTTATTTATTTATTTATTTATTTATTTATTTTTTGAGACAGAGTCTCGCTCTGTCACTCAGGCTGGAGTGCAGTGGCACAATCTCGGCTCACTGCAACCTCTGCCTCCCAGGTTCAAGCAATCCTCCTGCCTCAGCCTCCCGAGTAGCTGGGATTACAGGTGCGTATCACCCCACCTGGCTAATTTTTGTATTTTTAGTAGAGATAGGGTTTCACCATGTTAGCCAGGCTGGTCTCGAACTCCTGGCCTCAAATGATCCGGCCACTTCGGCCTCCCAAAGTGCTGGGATTACAGGCATGAGCCACCATGCCCAGCCCTCCCCTCCTCCCCTACCCTACCCCTGTGTAAGTACTTTAAATGTATTAACCAGGTAATCCATTCACAACTCTATGAGTTAAGTACTGTTATTATCTGCCTTTAACAGAGAAGAAAACTGAGACAGAGGGAAGTGCTCCACCCAAAGTGGAGGCCGAAAGTGGAGGAGCCGGATTCAAATCCAGGATCTGCGATGTCAAGCACTATGTTATTTACTTAGGAAAATAATAAAAATATATAATAATAATTGAGCATCTAATGCCAGGAGCTTTCACACACATTCACTTTCCCATAGAGCACTCACATTTACCCTGGGAGGAAGGTGCCATTGTTCCATTTTATAGACAAGAAATCCAAGGTTCAGGAAGTTCAGTACCTTGCCAGGGTCACACTCACAGAACCAGCATGCACAGATTAAACCACGGTTTAGACAGCCCCCAAGCTCATGCTGTTTCTCCCATACCATATGTGGTTTTTTATTTTTTATTTCTATTTTTTAGACAGGGTCTCACTCTGTCGCCCAGGCTTGCATGCAGTGGCACAATCACACCTCACTGTAGCCTCAAACTCCTGGGCCCAAGCAATCCTCCTGCCTCGGTCTCACAAATAGCTGGGACTACAGGTGTGTGCCAACGGCCTGGCTAATTTTTTTTAAATTATTATTTTTGTGGAGCTGGGGCCTTGCTATGTTGTCCATACTGGTCTTGAACTCTAGGCCTCAAGCAATTATCCTGCCTCAACCTCCCAAAGTGCTGGGATTACAGGTATGAGCCACTACACCCAGCCTGGTTCTTTCCTAATGGCAGAAACAGTCTTAAAACAATGAGCTTTACTTTAAGCCAAAGACACGGGTTCAGATTTTGACACTCACTTATTATACCTCCTACCTCTCCAACCCTCAGTTTCTTCAGCTATTAGACAGCTGGGAGGAACAAATGATTTTTAAGATCCCTTCTATATCCCAGGATTCACTAGTTCCCTCTCATTAATCAGCATAGAGGCTTGGAACAAAACTCCAGGATCCATGACTACCTCCAAACAACAGGGGTGTGTTGTCAGCCAGGCCACTTGGCTCCCAGCTCACCTAGGCCAGAGGAAGCAGCAGCTGCCTTGTCCGCCTCCCGGTGCTCACAAAGGGCGGCTGACCTAAACCCAGGACAGAGACTTGCGGCCACTACCACTCTCCTGCTCTATTCTTAGCCCAGCCTCTCAGGGTGGGTGAGGAAGGAAGGTGGGCCAAGGACAGAAGGACTCTTTTCTGGGTTCCAATGGCTTCTCAGGCACCACCCCCGGGCCTGTCACTAAAATCTTCACTGGGACTGATAAGGAAGATCTTGCCAGAGCCAAGACCCGTCAGGCATTTGAGGAAGCTGCCTGTGAAAGGAACCAGGGTTTTAAGCAGATAACCAAAGTTGGGCTGACTTTCAGGACACGCCGGAGACACTTATTCTGGAAAACACTTAGGTTCACATCAAGGGAGCAGTTTTATCTTTTAGAATTTCCCTTTATGACTGCAACAGAGTTTTTGTGCAATAAACTTTCTAACCGGGAGTTGTGAAAAAAGCAAGCAAGCAAGCAAGCAAGCAAAGAAGTGGATGGGTGAAGTTAAGGAGATGTCTCAAAGCGCCCAGCTGGGATTGCTTTTCTGGACCACTGCCATGCATTCTGAGTGGCTGAGATGATCCAAGGAGATCCAGGGGAAAGGGCACAGGCTAGGGGGTTCCACTCCTCTGTGAGTATCTCGGAGCGGGGGCTCTGCCTGTCACAGGCTGAGGCGAGGCTCTTCCACCGGTCGTAATGGGATTCTGCCACACGCTGGGGGGATCTGATCTGACGCAGGGTGGGGTCTGTGCAGGGTCTGACACAGGCAGGCAGGGCAGAGGTGAGGTGGCATCTCCCAAACAGGGCAGGGATCGGCTCCTAACTCCAAGGGGAGGCGGGGGAGTGTCGACATGGGCTGGTTCGTCCCCACCCCATTCCACATCCTTACACACAGAGACACACACGACCCCGCTCGTCACCACCTGCCCAGTCAAGCTCAGGCTGCCCAAAGTGGGTCTGCAAACACGAACTGCTAGTGACACCAGCTACCCCGGGGCCTCCCAGGCGTGACACGCGTACAGATGCTGCTGTCACGGCTAGGAGGAGGACCTCCCTCCAATGACTCGTCCACCACGGCAGGTAGCACCGGCTTCTCTGGGCGAGGCTACAGCGGGCCGGCTCTGGCGGGGACAGCAGAGGATCGGGGTGCACTCACATGTTGAGGACGTTGCGCTTGTTGCTGAGGTAGCTCTCGGGCAGCGGGGACAACTCCTTGAGGAGGGAGCCCGCCAGCATGGAGGCCACCAGGGCCCAGGGCAGGTAGCGCCGAACGGCCGCCCGCACCAGCGTCCCCCGCAGCAACCACTCGCAGCGCTCCAGATGCTCCATGCCCGATCTCGTCGGCCACCGTCCTCCGCTCCGTGCCCTCTCGGCCACCGTATCGCCCTTCGCCCGGACCTGCGCCTCCACCTTCCTTCGGACGCATGCGCACCGCCGCGAGTCCCACCCCTTGAGGCGTGCTTGGGCTCCGGAGCCCACGCGCCCCCCCTGGTGGCCGCTGCTGTCTCAGGCCCGTGCTGGTCCCCGAGCTCCGAGCTCCTCTCCTCTGCGCTTTCCCGGCCGCTCCCAGTCCCCGAGCCTCCGCGTCTTACTCTTGTCGGGGAAAAAGCGCTTGTGAAAGTATTTGCTGGAGGCTGGAGGAGGATAAATGTAGCCCTGGAGAATTGGAGCAGTAGTCACAGCATCATTGGTCTTTCTTGGAGCCTCGGAGACACCTCTGCCGTCTTAGCCTTAGTTTTCTCATCTGTAAAATGCCGGAGACAAGAGATCAACCTTTCCCAAAAGCTAGTTTATGAACTCAGGGGTTCATTACGTTGGTACAGGTAGAGGCACATGAGATGAAGTTTCCTTAGGAATAATTATTGTATTTACTTATTTATTTATTTATTTCTTGTTCAGTTAATTAGAGAGGGGGGTACCTCTCTGTCGCCCAGGCTGGAGTGCAATGGCACCGTCACAGCTCACTGCAACCTCAAATTTCTGGGCTCAAGCACTCCTCCCACCTCAGCCTCCCGAGTAGCTGGGACCACAGGTGGGCGCCACCACACCTGGCTAATTTTTTTTTTGAAGGGGTGGCCTGCCCCTCCACACCTGTGGGTGTTTCTCGTTAGGTGGAACGAGAGACTTGAGAAAAGAAATAAGACACAGAGACAAAGTATAGAGAAAGAAAAGCGGGGGCCCAGGGGACTGGCGCTCAGCTTACAGAGGACCCACGCCGGCACCGGCCTCTGAGTTCCCTTAGTATTTATAGATAATTATCTTTACCATCTTAAAGATAAGGGAGTGGCAGGACAATAGGATCATTTTTAGGGAGGAAATTAGCAGTAAGACATAAGAACAAGGATCTCTGTGACATGAATAAGTTTAAAGGAAAATCCTGTGCCTTGAGATAAACCTTTTAGCAACATTGTTTCATCCTATCACATGGGGATAAACCTTGGACAATACCTAGCTTTTCTAGGAACAAAGACACACCCTGCACGCCCAAAATCCATTAAACCTTGAGTTACCACAGCACATGTCTCTTGCAAGGACAAGGTTGGGGGTAGGGTCACAGATTAACAGCATCTCAAATACAGAACAAAATGGAGTCTCTTATGTCTACTTCTTTCTATATAGACACAGTAACAGGCTGATCTCTTTCTTTTCCCCACATTTTTTTTTTTTAATTTCAGTAGAGACAGGGTTTTGCTTCGTTGTCCAGGCTTGTCTCAAACACCTGGGCTCAAGCGATCCTCCTGCCTCGGCTTCCTAAAATGCTGCAGTTACAAGTGTGAGCCACCACGCTCTGCAATTATTAAATCTATTGATTTATTTATTGATTTATTTTGAGACATAGTGTCGCTCTGTTGCCCAGGCTGGGATGCAGTGGCGCGATCTCATCTCACTGCAGGTCTCTGCCTCCCGGTTCAAGCAATTCTCCTGCCTCAGCCTCCTGAGTAGCTGGGATTACAGGCATGCGCCACCACGCCCGGCTAAATTTTTTTTATTTTTAGTAGAGATGGAGTTTCACCATGTTGGCCAGGCTGACCAACTCCTGACCTCAAGTGATCTGACCTCTCCAAATCCTGACCTCAAGTGATCTGCCAGCCTTGGCCTCCCAAAGTGCTGAGATTACAGGCGTGAGCCACCTCGCCTGGTGCAATTGTTACGTTTAAAGTTCATATTTCTAAATTTATTTTCGCCTGGGCAATACAGTGAGACTCGGTATCTACAAAAATTAATTTTAAAAACTAGCTGACGTGGTAGCTCAGGCCTGTGGTCCCAGCTACTCAGGAGTCTGAGGTGGGAGGATTGCTTGAGCCCAGGAATTTGAGGATGCAGTGAGCTGCGATGGTGCCATTGCACTCCAGCCTAGGCCACACAGCGAGACCCTGTCTCAAAAACCATACAAAGAAACACAAAACAGCTATCTATGCATGTTGAATGAAAATGCTGGATGCTGGGGGTTAAGGGAGGTCACACGAAGGTGTTGGAGACTCAGTCTCTCAGTTTATCACAAAGCTAACCCCTCACCCCTAGTTAGGGCTGGGTGTCTATTTCAGTTTCCCAACCTTGGACTCATTCCTTTAGCCCAATGTTACTTTCCTGTGGCAGCTCTAATAAATTACTATAAACTCAGTTTATTTTTATTCCTTTTTTTCTTTAGTTTTAAATAGAGATGGGGTCTCACTATGTTGCCCGGGCTGATCTGGAACTCCTGGGCTCCAGTGATCCTCCTGCCTCAGCCTCCCAAAGTGCTAGGATTATAGGCGTGAGCCACCATGCCCAACCCTAAACTCAATTTTAAACAACAGAAATTTATTCCAAAGTCACAAACCCAGCCAATACACACATATAGAGTCATATCAAGAGATGGGCATTTTAGGCCAGGCGTGGTGGCTCATGCCTATAGTCCTAGCACTTTGGGAGGCCAAGATATTTCGATCTTGGTTCACTGCAACCTCTGCCTCCCGGGTTCAAGCAATTCTCCTGCCTCACCCTCCCAAGCAGCTGGGACTACAGGCATGTGCCACCACACCTGGCTAATTTTTTGTATTTTTAGTAGAAACGGGGTTTCCCCATGTTGATCGCGCTGGTCTCGAACTTCTGGCCTCAAGTGATCTTCCTGCCTCTACCTCCCAAAGTGCTGGGATTACAGGTATGAGCCACTACACCTGGCCCAAAGAAAACATTTATATCAAAATATTCATCTGACTAGCTGCCCAAAATAATTTCATGTCTCTATACCAAGGACAGCTGCCACACTGGGAAATGTTAGCCTGATTTATGCCTACAATGGACTAATGTTTATAGTCTCATGCAGAGAATCAACAAATTAAAGAAAATAATAATTCCTTAAAACCATCTTAAGATGACCTTCATATCTGTAAATTGCATTTATCTGATTAGAGTTCTTATATAGCAAGATGTTTCCAGGCCTTCAGAATGTTTGGTTTAAAAAATAAAATACAGTGATAATTATACCAATTTGGCATTTCATGATTGGGAATAAAAACTACACAGCCAGAAAGGTGTTATTTATGAAGGCAGCTTGTAAATAGTATTTGATACCGTCTCTCTCCTTAGGTTTGTCAGGTGCTCAATTACTGTGGCTTTCCTTAGCAAACAGCATAAGAATTTAGAGCAGGGAGGCTGGGTTTGAGTGCCGGTTCTCCTCCTTATTAGCTGTGTGGTTACCCCAAAGAAAATCCAGATACATCCCCCAACCCAAGAAGAAGGGAAAGACTGCTCGGTGAATACAAACACTAAATATCACCCCGAGGGACTGTCCAAAGAGTGCCTTCTGAAAGGTTCAGGATTTGTGTTTTTGAGAAAGGAAATGGGTTTGTTTCATTTGAAACTGAAGTTTCATTCCTAGAGGGTCCTTCTTTCTTTCTTTCCTTCTTCCTTCCTTCCTTCATTCATTCATTCCTTCCTACCTTCCTTCCTTCCTCCCTCCTTCCCTCCCTCCCTCCCTTCCTTCCTTTTTCTTCTTTCTCTTTCTTTCTTTTTCCTTCCTTCCTTCCTTCCTTCCTTCCTTCCTTCCTTCCTTCCTTCCTTCCTTCCTTCTTTCTTTCTTTCCCCCCCTTTTTTTCTTGTTGTTGGGTTTTTTTGTTTTTTTGAGATAGGATCTTGCTCTGCACTCCCAGGCTGGAGTACAATGGTGCGATCATAGCTCACTGTAGCCTTGAACTCCTGGCCTCAAGCAATCCTCCTGCCTCAGCATCCTAAGTGCTGGGATTACAGGCATGAGCCACCACGCTTGGCTACCATGGCTGAAGATTTTTGAAGACTGGGTTAAACTCAGCCTGAAAAAAATGTTGCAGGTCTCTAGAGAAGTTTTTGTATTTAAAAAAAAAAAAAATTGAACCAATATTGGGAAATACATATTTATGTTGTGAGTGCAATGATGGGCTATAGCCAACTCATACCAGCCTGCAAGAGCTGATGATTAAATTTTCAGAATTTTTGCGGGCCGATTGTCAAACACAGCCGTATTAAGAACTGCATTATAGGGCCTGGGCCTGTTGGCTCACCCCTCTAATCCCAGCACTTTGGGAGGCCAAGACGGGTGAATCGCTTGAGCCCAGGAGTTCCAGACCAGCCTAGGTAACATAGGGAGATCCCATCTCTACAAAAAATACAAAAATTAGCCAAGCATGGTGGTCTGTGCCTGCAGTTCCAGCTACTCAGGAGGCTGAGGTAGGAGGATGACTTGAGCCCAGGAGACTGAGGCTACAGTGAGCTGTGATCATGCCACTGTTCTCTAGCCTGGGTAACAGAGCAAAATCCTCTCTCAAAAAAAAAAAAAAAAGTTATATATGTTAAAAAAAACTGAAAATACTCAAAACTCATTAGTTACTAATTATTTTACTATGTTTTATTATTATCTGTGCTCTTGGGGTAACTTACATCTATTGTTCCTGTATAGTAAGCTCCTACACAACTCTTCCCAACTCTATTCAGTGATGTCACATTGGGAGCTTGAAATCAGCCACTTGGGGGAGTATTTACACTATGGAAATTGGCAAGTGCTACAAATCAGGGATCTATTTGGTTTGTCTACACTGAGAGTCAACTCCATTTGTCAAAATATGGTTGAATTGAAACCATAGTTTGCCTATGGTTACAAGAATCCAACAAAAATCAATAAAAGCATTCTGTGAGAATCAATTAGCTATAGTTATAACAAAGGGTATTTATATATTTCCTCCCTCCCTCCCTCACTTCCCTCCCTCCCTCCCTCCCTTCCTTCCTTCCTTCCTTCCTTCCTTTTTTTTCAAGTTCTCACTCTGTTGCCCAGGCTGGAGTGCAGTGGCATGATTATGGCTCACTGCAACCTTAACCTCACTTGGCTCAAGTGATCCTCCCACCTCAGCATCCCGAGTAGCTGGGACTACAAGCGGACTAAATCAGCCACCACCTCTGGCTAATTTTTGTATATTTTTTTGTACAGATGGGATTTCACCATGTTGCCCAGGCCGATCTCAAACTCCTAGGCTTAAGCAATCCACCCATCTCAGCCTCCCAAAGTACTAGGATTACAGGTATAAGCCACTAAGCCTGGCCATATATTTTATTATTTGTAAATAATGTGCTACACATTATTTTATATTAAGAAACATTTATAATAAACATAGGTAGGTATATGCTTGTATCTATTTCCCTAGAGAGCCAATAGTTCAACTTTTGTTTTTTTTTTTTTTTTTTTTTTTTTTTGAGACAGAGTCTTGCTTTGTCTCCCAGACTGGAGTACAGTGGCACAATCTCGGCTCACTGCAACCTCTACCTCCTGGGTTCAAGCGATTCTCCTGCCTCAGCCTCCTGAGTAGCTGGGATTACAGATGTGCACCACTATACCAGGCTAATTTTTGTATTTTTAGTACGGATGGGGTTTTACCATGTTGGCAGGTGTGAGCCACCACACCTGGCCTTAATAGTTAAACTTTTATCAACAAATCACTGGTTGTGGTCTAGTACACACATAAAAATTTATATAGTGTATGAGCAAATATATATGCTAATAGGAATATAGAAATAATTTTATGGCTGGGCAAGGTGGCTCACGCCTGTAATCCCAGCACTTTGAGAGGCGGAGGCGAGTGGATCACCTGAGGTCAGGAGTTGGAGACCAGCCTGGCCAACATGGTAAAACCCTAACTCTACTAAAAATACAAAAATGAGCTGGGTGTGGTGGCACACGCCTGTAGTCCCAGCTATTCAGGAGACTGAGGCAGGAGAATCGCTTGAACCCGGGAGGTGGAGGTTGCAGTGAGCTGAGATTGCGCCACTGCACTCCAGCCTGGGTGACAGGGTGAGATTCCATCTCAAAAAAAAAAAAAGAAAAGAAAAAAGAAAAAAAGAAATAGTTTTATGACAATTTATGGCACAATTTGCCTCTACCATGTGTGAAGCACTCTGATGAGTTCTACTCAGAAATTTAATTCAATTTTTTAAAATGCTGGTCATGACCCACTGAAATGATTTTATAACTCACTAATGGGTAAGAACCTGTAGTTTGGAAAACACTGCATTAGATTTTGAGGCATTAGAGAACAATGCTGCTACACTTCCCACCAGAGGGTAATAGAAGACCACAAGTATCAGGGTTCTGCCCTGCCTGAGACTTCAGTGGGACCACCTAATTGTTGGTTTCCACTTTTCATTTGTCTATTCTACAAATACTTATTAGAAGTATATGGTATCTGCACAAATAAATGAAAAGATATCCATTCATGGACTGGAAGATTTAATATTGTCAAAGTGCCCATACTGCCCAAAGCGAGCTATAGATTCAATGCAATTCCTACCAAAATTCCAATGTCCTTTTTCATAGAAATAGAAAAATACCTTCCTAAAATTCATACAGAATCACAAAAAAACCCAAATAGCCAAGGCAATCATGAGTAAAAAAACAAAGCTGGAGACATCTTACTACTTGATTTAAAACTATACCACAAAGCAACAGTAATTAAAACAGCATAGTAATGTCATAAAAATAGACATATCAACCAGTGGAACAGAGTAGAGAGCCCAGGAATGAACCCATGCATATATGGTCAATTGACTTTTGACAAAGATGCCACGGATATACAACAGGAAAAGGACAGTCTCTTCAATAAATGATGTTGGGGAAAACTGGATATCCACATGCAGAAGAATGAAACTAGACCGTTATCTCACACTACGGACAAAAATCAACTGAAAATGGAATAGAGACTTAATATAAAACAAGAAGTTATAAAACTACTAGAAGAAAACATACGGGAAAAGCTACACAACATTGGTTTAGGCAAATATAATTTGACCCTGAAAGTACAGGCAAGAGAAGCAAAAACAGACAAAGGCGATTGCATAAAAATAAAAAGCAGGTCGGGCGCCGTGGCTCACGCCTGTAATCCCAGCAGTTTGGGAGGCCAAGGAAGGTGGATCACCTGAGGTCAGGAGTTTGAGACCAGCCAGGCCAACATGGTGAAACTCTGTCTCTACTAAAAATACAAAAATTAGCTAGGCATGGTGGCGGGCACCTGTAATCCCAGTTACTCAGGAGGCCTAGGCAGGAAAATCACTTGAACCTGGGAGGTAGAGATTGCAGTGAGCTGAGATTGTGCCACTGCACTCCAGCCTGGGTGACAGAGTGAAACTCTGTATAAATAAATAAATAAATAAATAGATTGTGCACAACAAAGGAAATAATTAACAGAGTAAACAGACAACGTACATATTGGGAGAAAATATTTGCAAACCATATGTCTTATAAGGGATTAATGTCCAAAATATAGAAAGAACTTAAACAACTCTATAGAAAGAAAACAAATAATCTTATTTTAAAAAGGGCAAATGGCTGGGTGTGGGTATCTTCCACTATAGTCTCAGCTACTTGGAAGGCTAAGGTGGGGAGATGGCTTGAGCCAAGGAGTTCAAGGCTGCAGTGAGCTGTGATCACTCCACTGCACTCCAGCCTGGGCAATGGAGTGAGACCCTGTCTCTAAAAAAAAAAGCAAAAAGAAAAGGCAAAGGATCTGAATAGCTATTGCTCAAAACAAGACAACATAGAAATGGCCAACAGATATATGAAAAAATGCTCATCAACGTAACTAATGATTAGGAAAATGCAAATTAAAACCACAATGCAGTATCACCTTATACCTGTTAGAATGGCAATTAGGCTATTATAAAAAAGACAAAAGATAAGTGTTGGTGAGGATGTGAAGAAAAGACAGCACTTGTACACTGTTGGTGGGAATATAAATTAGTACCTGCGTTATGAAAAACTGTATGGAGGTTACTCAAAAACTAAAAACAAGATTACCATATGATCCAGAAATCCCACTCTGGGTATTCACCCACAAGAGCTGAAATCAGTATGTCAAAGAGATGTCTGCACTCTCAAGTACATTGTAGCACTGTTCACAACAGTTAAGTTACAGAATCAGCCTAAGTGTCCATCACTGAGTGGATGGATGGATAAAGAAAATGTAGTATATATACCCACCGAAATACTATTCAGCCTTTAAAAAAGGAAAGAAATTCTGTCATTTGTGGCAATGTGGGTGGAATTGGAGAATGTTATACGTATTGAAATAAGTTAGGCACCCAAAGACAAATACCATGTGGACAAAGACAATACTTATATGTGGAATCTAAAACAATCCAACATGGCCAGGCGTGGTGGCTCACACCTGTAATCCCAGCACTTTGGGAGGCCAAGGCAGGTGGATCACTCGAGGTCAGGAGTTCGAGGCCAGCCTGACCAACATGGCAAAACCCTGTCTCTACTAAAAATACAAAAATGAGCCGGGCGTAGTGGCAGGTGCCTGTAGTCCCAGCTACTCAGGAGGCTGAGGCAGGAGAATCGCTTGAACCTGGGAGGTGGAGGTTGCAGGGAGCTGAGACTGTGCCACTGCACTCTAACCTGCGGGATAGAGCAAGACTCTGCCTCCAAAAAAAAAAAAAAAAAAAATGTAAAACAATCGAACACATACAAACGAAGAACAGAATGATGGTTACCAAAGGCTAGAGGGTGAAGCAGGAATGGGGAGATGATGGTAAAAGCGTACAAAGCCTTAGATAGAAGGAATAAGTTGGGTTTTTTTTTTTTTCTTTTTGAGGGCTATTGCATGGCATGATGAATATAGTTCATAATAGTGTACTGTACATTTTGAAATCATTAAAAGTAAATTTCAGATGTTCTTGCCATGAAAGATGATAAGTATTTGAGATAATGAATATGTAAATTAGCTTGATTTAATTATTCCACATCGTATTCATAAATCATAACATAACTTGCCAATTTACAATAAACTTTTTTTTAAAAAAGAAGTATATGGTCTCTGACCTCAAGGAACTTAAAATCTAGTGAAAGTGATAATCATTAAATTATTCAGTCAACTACCATTTATTAGCTACTTACTCTGCACCAAGCATTGGGCTAGATGTTGGTACTTCTAATATCTTAGATAGGTGAGTTTCTTTAACAACTGCAGATTTATCACCTTTTAAGAACACAGTTTCCCAGGTTTGAGGCAGAATATTCAAGATGAGGCTGGATCAGCTTGTCAACCAAAAGCAAGGAAATGTTAAAGCAAATAAGGAGATCATTAGGCTGAGGTTGTCTCCTGTGTCTAGAGCTCTTATGTAAACAGACCAAAACTTAACTAGGAGGCATTTCTTGTAAATGACAAAACCAAAATAAAACAAAACAGGCTCAGTCGATCACAGTCAACCAGCCAATTGGTTGTGTAACTAGGGTCTTCCCATTACACCATACCCACATAAGACAAATGCCTAGTTGTAGCCAATTAGGCGATTTCTGTTCTTTGCTTCTGTGGTCAGCCTATAAAAGCTTGCTGCTCACACAGCTAGTAGAGTGAAGCTCTCTGAACCTCTTCCAGTTTTGAGTGCTGCCCGTTTCATGAAGCGTTCTTTGCTCAAAGAAACTCTGTCAAATTTATTCTGTCTGAAGTTTTTCTTTTAACAGTTGCTATAAGCTCTCTAAGACTGCTGTGGTCAGGAGAACACAGGAATCAATAGAAAACCCTCCCACAGGCCAAAGATGGGCAACTTGAGCATAAATAATAACCGCAATGAATGGAAACATACAAATATGTTTAAATCCATTGGTTCATAATGGTACTTGAAAAACTAATACCAACTTTCAGAGGAACCAACTCATTATTTTGAAAACTAGTAAACAAAAGTAAAGAATCAAGCAATTTTTTTTCTGTCTTTCCTATGTGAACTGAACCACTGAGCAGCCAAACAGTAGGTGAGTTTCTTTTTATAGAAATATCTCAATAAATGGCTGGGTGTGGTGGCTCACTCCTGTAATCCCAGCACTTTGGGAGGCCAAGGTGGGCGGATCACAAGGTCGAGAGTTCAAGATCAGCCTGGCCAACATGGTGAAACCCTATCTCTAAGAAAACAAAAATTAACTGGGCGTGGTGGTGCGTGCCTGTAATCCCTGCTACTCGGGAGGCTGAGGTAGGAGAATCACTTTAACCTAGGAGGTGGAGGTTGCAGTAAGCCAAGATAGCGCCACTGTACTCCAGCCTGGGTGACACAGCAAGTATGCATCGGAAAAAAAAAAAAAAAGAAAACAAATATTTCAATAAATGAAGAAGGAATGATAGAATTAGAATATCACCATATGCAACATGCAAGTAAAAATTTAAGTTTGCGACAGTGGTGAGTCACATTCATTAAAGAAGAGTGAGTTGCAGATATTCATAAACAGAAAAGTCTTTATTTGTTTTTGATTTTTTGTTTTTGGTTTTGTTTTTGTTTCGAGACAGGGTCTTGCTCTGTCACCCAGGCTGGAGTGCAGTGGCAAGATCTTGGCTTACTGAAACCCCCACCTCCTGGGCTCAAATGATCCTCCCACCACCGTGTGCCACCATGCTTGGCTAATTTTTAAAGCTTTTTTTTTTTTTTTTTTTTGGTAGAGTCTCACTATGTTGTCCAAGCTGGTCTGGAACTCCTAGGCTCAAGAAATCCTCTTGCCCAGCCTCCCAAAATAGGATTACAGGCACAAGCCACTGCAACTGGCCAAGAAAAATTTAATAAAATAAATATCAGCAGCACTTTAAATCTCTAAAAATTCACCTTATAAGTTTTAAATTTTAAAAATCAGATCATCAGAATTTTGACCTTTGCTCAGAATTTTATATTTTAGGCTTCTTAGAGTCGGATTTTGCAGAAGCACATGGCTTCACATTTACTGTGGAAATGAACTATAACCAAAAATACGTCTGCCTCAAAAAAGTAACATTTTCCTATTGCCAACTGTAATTTCAAACTCCATATATATGTCACTATTTTGGCAAGAGTAGACTCTGAGTCTCTCTTAGGCAAATAAATACTTTTTGAGTTTTTAAAAAATCACCTTTACTTGTCTTTTTATTTTGATGACAGTTTGAGTTTTTGAAAAACATAAAATCACTAAATTTGTGGAATTGTTACATGAAAATCATCTGAGGTTATGATTAGTTATATATATTTATAATATATATAATATTCTGTATTATTAATATATTTATATATTATATATTAATTAGTATGTGTGTGTGTGTATATATATATATAAAGATTAAAGTAAAAGGAAAAGTAAAGTAAAGTAAAAACTACTTGGAAGGTTGAGGCATGAGAATCGCTTGAACCTGGGAGGCAGAGGTTGCAGTGAGCTGAGACTGCAGCAGTGCACTCCAGCCTGGGTGACAGAGTGAGACTCTTGTCTCAAAAATAAAAAAAATCAAGTAAATTGGTTACAGGGAGCTATGGTTTCACCACTGCACTCCTGCCTGGGCAACAGGGCAAGACCCTGTCTCTAAAATACATAAATAAACACATAAATAAATAAATAAATAGGCTTGCGTCACTTGGTTAAATGGCAAAATGTAGGAGGTCTTTATGGGTTAGGAGTATCGATCAAAGATTCCATTTAAAATATACTTTATAATTTACTTATTTGTGTGTTTCTGTTCTGTCTCTCCTGGAATGTCAGCTCCAGAGGGTAGGTCACTTTATCTGTCTTGCTCATTGATGCATCCCAAGTGTCTAGAACTGTGTCTGGCAACCACTAAGCACTCAAAACAATGTTATTTTGTGGTTGAATAAATTAAAACAATCATTATTAACACAGTGATCTGAAGGAAATCATTTTCAAATTTAAATTGCTTCTTTACAACCAGAAGAGAAACAATGGAAAATAATAAAAATTATGAAATTATTATTTTAGAGTGATGCCAAAAAAAAAAAAAGACATTATCATTGTTTTAATCTTAAGAAGTTCCCAAAATTATACATCTCTGTGAAAGGGGTTTTCTGGTCTATCAAGTCTGAAAGACGCTGTGATAAAATGACAATAGTTTAAGTAGAGGGTGCTTGGGGTCAGGGAAGAGTTCTTGGAAGGGATGATTTCTGTCTAAGTCGAGGTCTGAAGGATTGGCGGGAGGAACAGTGGGAAGCAGTCGTTACAGGAAAAGCAACCAGCAGGTGCCCTTTTGTTGGCTGGTGTGCATGAAATAATTCACTCTGGGTTGGGAGTCAGGGGCAGCAGCCCAGTAATTCTCCCAGTGGGAGGCCCTCTTTGTCCACAGCTACTGGCCAGTGAGCAGGAGGATTCATCTCCAGCACCAGCTCCTTCCTTCTGAGCTCTCCTCTGCAATGCCTCCCCACCAGCCACCTCTCCTTCTGCCAGGAAGGGAAGACTAGCCACTCCCTGGGGTGAGGCAGCTGAGCAAAGCTGGTGTCGGCCAGAGGCCAGGCTGCCTGACTGCCCAACTGGGAAGGGCTTGTCTCCACCGGCTGTTCCCTGAAACACACACAAGTCCAGGCCTACCAATCACCTGGCCCCATCTAGGGCACAGGGTCAGCAGGGCTGGCGGCTTTACTCAGCTGCAGGCTGAGTGGCAGGGGGATTCCTGGGACCCTACACATCCCTGGCAGCCTTGAAGACCCTCCAGCTTCCTCCACTGGTCACTGTCTCCTGCAGACTCCAGGAGTTCATATGGAACCAAAAAAGTTCAAAGTTCATATGGAACCAAGAAAGAGCCTGCATTGCCAAGACAATCCTAAGCCAAAAGAACAAAGCTGGAGGCATCACACTACCTGACTTCAAACTATACTATGATGCTACAGTAACCAAAACAGCATGGTACTGGTACCAAACAGCATGGTACTAGTACCAAAACAGAGACTTAATAGACCAATGGAACAGAACAGAGCCCTCAGAAATAATACCACACATCTACAACCATCTGATCTTTGACAAACCTGACAAAAGCAAGAAATAGGAAAAGGACCCCCTATTTAATGAATGGTGCTGGGAAAACTGGCTAGCCATATGTAGAAAGCTGAAACTGGATCCCTTCCTTACACCTTATACAAAAAATTAATTCAATTCAAGGTGGATTAAAGACTTAAATGTTAGACCTAAAAACATAAAAACCCTAGAAGAAAACCTAGGCAATACCATTCAGTACCTCCTATCTTAGGCAGGTCATGGCCTGGGAGGAGAGGCCTGAAAGACCAATGGTAGGTCAGGCAAGGTGACTTATGCTTATAACCCAGCACTTGGGGAGGCTGAGGTGGGAGGATCACTTGAGCCCAGGAGTTCCAGACCAGCCTGGGCAACAGAGAGACCCTATCTCTACAAAAACATTTTTTTTAATTAGCTGGGCTCAGCCGGGTACAGTGGTTCATGCCTGTAATCCCAACGCTTTGGGAGGCTGAGGCACGCAGATGTCTTGAAGTCAGGAGTTTGAGACCAGCCTGGCCAACTTGGCAAAACCCAGTCTCTACTAAAAATACAAAAATTAGCCAGGTGTGGTGGTGTGCACCTGTAATCCCAGCTACACGGGAGGCTGAGGCAGGAGGATCGCTTGAAACTGGGAGGCGGAGGTTGCAGTGAGCCAAGATCATGCCACTGCACTCCAGCCTGGGCAACAGAGTGAGACTCTGTCTCAAAAATAAAATAAAATTAAAAAATAAGCTGGGCATGGTGGTGCACTCCTGTAATCCCAGCTACTTGGGAAGCTGAGGCAGGAGGATCTCTTGAGCCCCAGAGCTTGAGGCTGCAGTGAGCCATTATTATGCCATTGCACTCTAGCCTGGGCAACAGAGTTAGGTGGCTCAGGCCTGTAATTCAGCACTTTGGGAGGCCGAGACGGGCGGATTGCTTGAGTCCAGGAGTTGAGACCAGCCTGGGCAACGTGCAAAACCTCGTCTCTACCAAAAAATACAAAAATTAGCCAGGCATGGTGGCATGCGCTTGTAGTCCCAGCTACTCAGAAGACTGAGGTGGGAGGATGGCTTGAGGCCAGGGGTTCCAGGCTGCAGTGAGCCGTGATGGAACCACTGCACTCCTGCCTGGGTGACAGAGTAAGACTCTGTCTCAAAAATAAATACATTTTTGACTGGGCACAGTGGTTCACACCTGTAATCCCAGCACTTTGGGAAACTGAGGCGAGTGAATCACTTGAGGCCAGGAGTTTGAGACCAGCCTGGCCAACATGGTGAAACCCTGTCTCTACTAAAAATACAAAAATTAGCCGGGCGTGGTGGCTCACACCTGTAATCCCAACACTTTGAGAGGCTGAGGCAGGATGACTTGAGGTCAGGAGTTCATACTAGCCTGGGCAACAAAGTGAGACCCCTGTCTCAACGAAAAGTAAATTTTTAAAAATTAGCCTGAAGTGGTGGTGTGGTTGTAGTCCCAGATATTGAGGAGGCTGAGTCGGGAGGATTGCTTGAACCCAGGAGTTCCAGGCTGCAGTGAGCAGGGTTGCGTCACTGCACTGCAGCCTGGGTGACGAGGTGAGAGAGACTCTGACTCAAAACAAAACAAAACAAAACAAAGAAAATAAAATAAAATAAAATTAAATTAAATAAAAAAGATATCTTTAGCTGTTCCTAGTAGCTTGAGAGATAGGTCAGGCAGTGTCACCATCCCCATTTAACAAATGGGAAGGCTGACTCAGTTTTGAGGCCACAGAAGAGCAAGGAGGCCCTGAGGGTCTCACAAGTCCCTTCTCGCCCTCGCCCTGTTGAATTCTTAGGGTCTGGCACCAGGACATGGCCGCGGGGCCCTAACTCCCGGCCCGCTCAGGAATGTGGGGTGCCCGCCGGCCCGGTGGCAAGGCGGGCAGGCGGGGGGCGCTGACACCGAGGCTTTTCTGCTCCAGCTGCACGGGCCGGCGACACAGCAAATTCCGAGGGCATACCTGGCTGTGCAGCTGTCCCGGGACGACGATTTCCCAGTCCTCCGGTCGCCAGCCCCCCAGGGCACGGCCTTGATCCCGGGACTGCGGGCCCCGCCAGCCCTCGCGCTCCCCGCTGCCAACCCCAACCCCCTGGCACTGGGTGTGGAGGCATCTCTGCCTCTGAAGATGGCCCCGGCCCGCGTGGCCTCGCCAGCTCCACCTTCCAGGAACCCCCTCCCCACCTTTTCAAAGGGTGCTAGTCCTTTCCAGCACCCAGGAGGGTGAGGGGCACCCTGACTCAGCCCTTGATAACCCCTTACTTAATGGGAGGGGAAGGATGAGGAGGGGTGGCTCAGGGGACCCTCTTGTGTTCTGCGTTCTGGGGGTCCGTGCGAAATCAGTCCTATGAGGATGGACTGGGATGAGGGGCCCCTCTTCCCCGAAGGGCTAAGCTATCGCTACCTCCTTCCCACCCTCATCCCCCAGGCCCCACAGGGCGCCAGGACCCTGCACAGGGCAAGGCCTCCAGCCCTGCAAAAACTGGCCTCTGTTTACCTCTGAGCCCATCTCTCCATCCACCTCTCACACTCTTGACCCTCTAGGTCCTCCCTAATCTGACCTTCTTCAGTTCTTTTTTGTTGTTCTTTTTTGTTTTAGGGGTTTTTTTTGTTTGTTTGTTTTTGTTTTCGTTTTGAGACAGGGTCTCGCCCTATCGCCCAGGCTGGAGTGCAGTGGGGCGATCTCAGCTCACTGCAACCTCTGCCTCCCAGGTTCAAGCCATACTCGTGCCTCAGACTCCTGAGTAGCTGGGATCACAGGTGCACACCACCACTCCTGGCTAATTTTTTTTGTATTTTTAGTAGAGACAGGGTTTCCCCATGTTGGCCAGGCTGGTCTCAAACTCCTGAGCTCAGGCAGTCCGCACACCTTGACCTCCCAAAGTGCTGACCTTCAGTTTTTGGTTTTGTTTTTCTGGAGACAGAGTCTCACTCTATCACCCAGGCTGGAATGCAGTGGTGCCATCTCAGCTCACTGCAACCTCTGCCTCCTGGATTCAAGCGTTTCTCCTGCCTCAGCCTCCCAGGTAGCTGGGATTACAGGTGCAGGTACCACCACGCCTGGCTAATTTTTGTATTTTCAGTAGAGACGGGGTTTCACCATGTTGCCCAGGCTGGCTGGTTGCCAGGTGATCCACCTGCCTCGGTCTCTTAAAGTACTGGGATTACAGGCATGAGCCACCACACCAGGCTCTTCTTCAGTTTTTAAAATGAACCTGATTCCTTCTAGCCTCAGAGTGTGGGCCCAAGCGGTTCCCTCTCCTTGCTCTGCCATCTTCCCCCCTCCTCCACATTCCAGCTTCTGGTTTTCCTCATCTGACGTCCACTTATTTTTCTGTTTTCTGCTTAGTTGTCACCTGTTACTAACATTGTGATGGATGAAGTGTTTTGAAAATCCTTGAACCATAGCTCTTCTACAGGAAGGTTAGAATCAACCCTCCAGCTTCGCCTAGATACCTTGTTGGAATTTTGATTGGGATTGTATTGAATCTGTAATCCGGAGTGAACTGACAACACAGCTTTACCAATAATGCTGACATGAGTCACTGACAATACAAATTAGACACAGCTCCTTCCTTCAGAAAGCTTATTTATGCGCTTCCTATTTTATTTTACTTTATTTTATTTTGTGAGAGAAGACCTTATTGGGTCCATTTTACAGATGAAGAAACTGAGGCTCGTGAGTTGATATGACTGGCTCTGGGTCCTATGGTGAGGAAGAGGTGGGGCCAAGACCCCACCTTTGTCTGTTTGGCTCAAGAATCTGCCTATTCAGTCAATTCTGTCCTTGGGTTTGGTAGATGGGGTTGAGAGGGAGTGTAGGCGTGTCTGCTTTATTGGAAGGTAGCTTCTATTTGGGTTGGCGTCAGGGTCATTTGCAATGTGTGTAGTGTTGGGGGGCTAGCAGTTATATTGGGGAGGATATTTATGTGTATTGGGTAGGAAGTGTGTGTTGGGGGAACAAGAGCAGGATATTTCTGTTGGTGTGTGTGTTTTTGCTTAGGTAGGATTTTACTTTTATACCTGTTCAAAGTGCTCTTTTAAATTGAACAAATGGCCAGGAGCAGTGGCTCATGCTTGTAATCCCAGAACTTTGGGAGGCCAAGGCAGGAGGATTGCTTGAGCCTAGGAGTTAGATACCAGCCTGGGCAACATGGCAAAATCCCGTCTCTACAAAAAATAAAAATAAATACATAAACAGATATAAAACATGTAAAACACCCCTGTAGGAACTCCCTCATGCCTCCTCTGAGCCAGTACACCCCAACCCCTTGCAAAAGGAGCCACTGTTCTGACTTCCATTACCCTAAGTTAGGTTTGTCTGTTCTTGTCAGTGGAATCACACAGTATTTCTCTTCGGGGAGGTTAATAGCTGATATTGAACTAACTTTACCTCGTGTGCTAAAAACTTTCCATATCTCACTGAATTTCTCATAATAGCCAAATCAGCTAGCACCTGTTTGTTTGTTTGTTTGTTTGTTTATTAGAGACAGGCCGTCTCTCTGTCGCCCAGGCTGGAGTGCAGTGGCATGATCACAGCTCACTGTACCCTCAACCTCCTGGGCTCAAGCAATCCGCCCACTTCAGTCTCCTGAGTAGCTAGAAGTACAGGCGCATACCACGAGGCCTGGATAATTTTTGTACTTTTTTTTTTTTAAGATGGAGTCTCGCAATGTTGCCCAGGCTGCTCTCAATCTCTTAGGCTCAAGTGATCCTCCCACCTCAGCCTCCCGAAGTGCTGGGATTACAGGTATAAGCCACCATGCCTGGCCAGCACCTATTAATTGTTCCCATTTTACAGATTAGCAAATGCTTAGAGAAAGCCCATGACTTGTTCCAGGTTGCTCAGAGTTATCAGAATCCACAGCTCTGGTCCATGCTCATTAGATGGTCCCGCCTCCCTTGGGGTGATCTGCAGAGGAGGCGCACTGCTATCTGAGTGCAGAGAGCAGAAGACAGAGCCTGGAGCTCAGAGATGCTTCTGTGCGTGATTCATTTCCCGAGTCTCTTTCTCGGAATCTGTTGTGAGACCTCTCCAACCCCGCCTTGCTGGGCCAGGGATCAGCAGCCCAACCACCGCTGTGCTGTGGAGACTCATCAAGCTATGGGGGTTAAGTCCCGGCTCCCAGACTTACTTGTTGTACAACTTTGGGCGAGTTGCTTCTGTCTTTGAACCTCAGTGTCCTCAACTGTTAAAAGGAGGTTAAATTTCTCCTGCTTGGTTAAGAGGTAACAGATGGAAGGTGTCACTGTGTAAATTGCTACTGTTGTTATTTTCTTTAAAAAAAAAAAAAAAAAAAACACATAAAACCCCTTTTTATTTGTAAGTTGAAATGTTGAAAGTCACATAAAACAAACATGGAACCTACTAGGTTATTATGAGGTTAAATAGCTTGTAACCACAGGCCAGATCAAGAAATAGAGGCCCCACCAGGCGTGGTGGCTCATGCCTGTAATCCCAGCACTTTAGGAGGATGGGTGCTGGGATGGAGGCCGAGGCAGGTGGATCACATGAGGTCAGGAGTTTGAGACCAGCCTGGCCGACATGGTGAAACCCTGTCTTTACTAAAAATACAAAAAAATTAGCTGAGCATGGTGGCGGGCACCTGTAATCCCAGCTACTCCAGTGAGGCAGGAGAATCGCTTGAACCTGGGAGAGGAGGAGGTTGCAGTGAGCTGAGATGAAATTGCCATTGCACTCCAGCCTGGGCATAAAGAGCAACTCCGTCTCAAAAATATATATATATATATATATATATCTGTGTATATATACACAGACACGTATACATAAATATTTATAAAAGCCCCTCAAATGCCACACCCTAGCCTGCCTTTATAGTAGCTTTTTTTTTTTGAGGCGAGGAGTCTTGCTCTAATCACCCAGGCTGGGGGTACGATGGCTGGATCTCAGCTCACTGCTGCTCCACCTCCCGAGTTTATGCCGTTCTCCTGCCTCGCTCCAGTATGAGACAGCAGCCATACCTCGCCAGCCCAGTTTTGTATTTTTAGTGAATGGGGAGTTTCACCGTGTTAGCCAGAGGATGGTCTCGATCTCGACCTCGTCCACCGTCGGCTCCCAAAGGCTGCTGAGATTACGGGCGAGCCGCGGCGCCCGGCCAATGTTTCTTTACAGTTTTACACCCAAATGTATAGCCTTTAAGTCTATAGTGGTCACTTCCATCCTTTGTTTCACTTACAGTTTGTCTTTTTTTTTTTTTTTTTTTTTTTTTGAGACTGAGTCTGGCTCTGTCGCCCAGGCGCTGGAGATGCAGTGGCGGGATCTCAGCTCACTGCTCCGCCTCCCGGGTTTACATGTTCTCCTCAGCCTCCCGAGTAGCTGGGACCACAGGCGCCGCCGCCGGCCCGGCTAGTTTTGTATTTTGAGTAGAGCGGGGTTTCAGTGTTAGCCAGGATGGTCTCGATCTCCTGACCTCGTGATCCACACCGTCTCGGCCTCCCAAAGTGCTGGGATTACAGGCTTGGCCACAGCGCCCGGCAGTTTGTCTTTTGAAGAACCTGGGGCATTGGATTTTAAGAGTTTCCGCAGGGCCGGGCGCGGTTGGCTCACGCCTGTAATCCCAGCACTTTGGGAGCCCGAGGCAGGCGGATCACTTGAGTCGAGAGTTGGAGACCAAGCTGACCAGCATGGAGAAACCCCGTCTCTACTAAAAAATACAAAAAATTAGCCGGGCGTGGTGGCACATGCCTGTAATCTCAGTACTTGGGAGACTGAGGCAGGAGAATCGCTTGAACCCAGGAGGGGAGGTTGTGGTGAGCCGAGATCGCACCATTGCACTCCAGCCTGGGCAGCAAGAGTGAAACTCCGTCTTAAAAAAGAGTTTCCTCAGAGCCTGGATCCTCGCTGCTCTTTTCACTCACACACCCGTCTCTCTGGCTTCCTCCCTCCTCCTGTTTGGATTTGGAGTAACACAGATCTGGGTTGCAGTCCTGAGTCTACTCATTCCTGTGTGACTTTGGACAAATCACTTAACCTCTCTGAACCTCTTTCCTCAACTGACAAATGGGGGAGATGACCTAGGTCATCTCTAAAGGCCTTCCCGCTTTCTCAGTCTCCTCTCTCAAGCACCAGGATCTTGCCCCACAGTCTTTTCTCAAAAACAACTTTTTTTTTGTTTTGAGACAGCGTCTTGCTCTGTCACCCAGGCTGGTGTGCAGTGGCACAATCTCGGCTCACTGCAGTCTCCACCTCCTGGGTTCAAGCAATTCTCGTGCCTCAGCCTCCCAAGTAGCTGGGACTACAGACGTGTGCCACCATGCCCAGCAAATTTCTTGTATTTTTTGGTAGAGATGGGGTTTCGCCATGTTGCTCAGGCTGGTCTCGAACTCCTGGCCTCAAGTGATCCACCCGCCTCAGCCTCCCAAAATGCTGGGATTATAGGCGTGAGCTACCACACCCAGCCAAAAACAACTTTACTGGGTGAAAAGAACACTGGGTAAGAGTCAGAGAGACCTGGCCTTGGAATCTAGTTTCTACTGGAACTAGCTGTGTGAACTTGAGCAAGTTAATTAACCTCTCTGAGTTTCCACTTCCTCGTCTATAGAATGGGGATCCTGACACCCAACCCATGAAACTGGAATGAGGCTTACCTGAAGTCATGTCCCTAAGACATTTAGTGTCTGGCATCTGGTGTGTGCTACAGAAATGTTGACTGTTATTGTTATTAGCTATTATTATTTATAATTTACTGACTGCTTGCTCTGTGCCAGGCATTGTGTCAAGTGTTTTAAGATGTACTAACTCATTTAATCCTCACAGTCATGCTATGAGATAGCCCCATCTTATAGATGAGGAAACTGAGGCACAGAAGGGTTAAGTAAATTGCTGATGGTCACACAGCTAAAAAGCCATGGAATTGATCCATAAACCCAGGCTGTCTGGATGCAAAGCCTGCCCTATTACCCACCAAGCTGCACTGTCTCAAATACTACTACTTTCTGGAAGAATGTTCTCTTTGCTTGTCCAAGCCCAGAGATAATTCCAGCAGAGGTGAGGATGGAGCAGTAGCTGAATCCAGTTGCTCAAATCCAGGGATGAGAAAGATGTTCTTACCCTAATGCGAGATGAATGTCCAGGGCATTAACTTGGGCTGGCCCAAGTGCAGTGGCCCACACAGGTAATCGCAGCACTTTGGGAGGCCAAGGTGAGAAGATTGCTTGGGCTTAGGAGTTCCAGACCAGCCTAGTCAACATAGCGAGACCTTGTCTCCACTAAACATTTTACGAATCAGCCACGTGGTAGCACGTGCCTATGGTCCCAGCTGCTCAGGGAAGCTGAGATGAAAGGATCATTTGAACCCGGGAGATCCAGACTGCGTTGAGTCATAATTGTGCCACTGCACCCCAGCCTGGCCGACAGAGCAAGACCCTGTCTCAAAACTAAAATAAAAATAAAAATAGGCCGGGCGCAGTGGCTCACACCGGTAATCCCAATACTTTGGGAGGGAGTTTGAAACCAGCCTGGCCAACAAGGTGAAACCTCATCTCTACTAAAAATACAAAAATTAGCCAGGGGTGGTGGTGGGCGCCTGTAATCCCAGCTACTTGGGAAGCTAAAGCAGGAGAATTGCTTGAACCTGGGAGGCAGAGGTTTCAGTGAGCCGAGATTGTGCCACTGCACTCTAGCCTAGGCAACAAGAGTGAAACTCTATCTCAAAATAAAATAAATAAAAATAAGTTGGGCCACGCTGATTATTTCCTGACCCCACGCCTACTATTTTATCCATTGAAAACCTGCCAAAGTGCAACTGGGACCAGCTTTCTTCAACGGGGGCAGCAGAGAGGGCCTGACTGGGATGTTGCTGTGTGTTTGCTACCAGTGTAAGTTTCTGGGTTTCTGTGGACGCATGAATGTGTGGAGTAGGAGACGGTGGTCTTGTCTGCGTGGCTGGACTGCGAGGTCTTCCTCAATGTCTGTTGCTCAACACTGTAGAGAGGCAGTGTGGGGGTGCCTGTCCCACCTCTCCCACCCACAGGATGTGTGACCTGGGGCAAATGACTCACCTCTTTGTGCCTTAGTTTCTTCATGTATATAAAAATTGGATGATGATAATAATAGGGTTATTCTGAAGATTAAATGAGATTGCCCATGTAATGTGCTTAAAACACTGCTGGCCACTTATGAGAAAGTAGCTAATACCATCAGCTTATATGTAGTAGACATGCTTAAGTATGTAACCTGTGGGTTTCTGTATATTTACACAGGACACCTGTGGTGTACAATGGAGAGGATATGAGGGCCTGGCGGGGACGAGCTCTCTGTGATTTGTGGAGGAGATGCGCTTATATAAGTATGTGCACAAACATGTGTGTGCTTGTGTACACATACGTGTGTGTTGTGTGTACAGCAGATGCATGCGCCTTCTGCACGTGTGTGAGGACATTCACCGCCAGGACCCAGGTTACCACACAAACAGTCTCCATCCCTAGGATAAGTCACTGAGGCTCACGTGTGCCTCAGTACCTTCATCTGTACAATGGGTGGAGTCACTACCCCAAAGGGAGCTGTGAGGCCCAAGTGAATTGAGGATGTGAAGTTCTGAGCCATTGCAAAGTGCCAGTTACATAGTAGTGGCTTGTGCTATGTGTTCTGAGAGAGCCGGCCTTACTTATTGACACTCCTGGGTTCCTAGGTGCCAAGGCTGTTTGTGTGGGCTGCAGAGTTCGCCCTGGTGTACCGAAGATCCCAGCCTGTTGTAGTCAGAAGAGCCAGAATTGGAAACCTACCAAAGCGAAACTGGGAACAGCCTTCTTCACTGGGGGCAGCAGTTTCAGTTCAGTTTCTTCACTGGGGCATCCAAGGCCCAAAGAAGGGTAAGAACTTGCCTCAAGACACCCAGCACGCTGGAGGCAGAGATGGGGTTAGATCGAACCAGTCTCTCTTGTCCTTCTGGCATAGTGGGAGAACCCCCATAGGGGTCAGGGGTTGCAGCCCTCACCCCTCACTGCTCTGCCCTCCCCGCTTTCCCCAGCATCCAGCCGTCACTGCTCCAGCAGGAAGGTGTGTGTTTTGGCAGCCGCACTGTCTGGGCTGCCTGTGGTGGGAATTCCACATGTCTGGAGAGGACCCGTCTGCAGTAGTCCAGTCCCAGCCCCCAGCCCTGCTTCACCGACTGGTCCAGGGTTTGGCCTGCTTCCCCGAGACTAGGTTCAGCCTGGGAATCCTCAGAGGTTGCTAGAAGAGTAGTCTGAGGATTGCAAATTCTTCATCTGTGTTTTTTATATAACACCTTTCTGTTGTAAGTCTATCCCCTTGTATTTCAAAAGTAATGCTTGTTATTTTTGGGGAATACAAGTAATGAAAGAGAAGAAAATTGAACTCTTAACCTAGGACTTCAGCAACTCAGAGACCAATGAGACTTTACACACACACACACACACACACACACGTCCATTATCTACATACTCATACATTCACCTGGGGACACATGTGATCCAAGAACACTCAAACACACACGCATGTAAGTATGCTTGTACATTCATACACAAGTGCATACTCTCATAAGTACACACGTACACACAAACACAATCACACACACACTCCTAGACTGCATACTGTGTGCCAGCCACTGTACTAAGGCTCCACAAATGTTCACTCATTTCATCCTCGAAGCAAGGCTACAATGTAGGCACCATTATTTCTCCCATTTTACAGATGAGGCACACAAAGGTTGAGTAACCTTCCCAACACCTAGTTAGTGAGGGGGTGGGATAATGGAGATTTGAACCCAGATTTGTGGGCTTAATTAATTTGCTGATGAATAGGCTGTGTTTGGGTGGTATCATGACGAACATTCCCCTAGGCTTTTTTCCTTATGCATCTATATTTAGTTTGGTTAGAAAATAGCATCTTTGGCTAATATAAAAAAATTAACCGAGTGTGGTGGTGCACGCCCGTGGTCCCAACTATTCAGGAGGCTGAGGTGGAAGGATCACCTGAGCCTGGGAGGTGGAGGTTGCAGTGAGCCGAGATTGTGCCACTGCATTCCAGCCTGGACAACAGAGCGAGACTCTGTCTCAAAAGAAAAAAAAAGAAAGACAGCCTGTCCAATATGGTGAAACCCCATCCCTACTAAAAAATACAAAAATTAGCCAGGTTTGTTGGTGTGCACCTGTAGTCCCAGCTACTTGGGAGGCTGAGGTAGGAGAATTGAGGTTGCAGTGAGCCGAGATTGTGCCACTGCGCTCCAGCCTGGGAGACAAAGTGAGACAAAAAACAAAGGAAGAGGAGGGGAGGGGAGGGGGAAGGGAAGGGAAGGGAAGGGAAGGGCATCCTTTTTAGATACTAACTGGGCCTGGGGTCAGATCTGGATTTAAATCCTGGCGTGATTGCAGACTAGCTCGCTTGACTTTGGGCTTGTTCTTTCTCCTCTCTGGGGCTCGGTTTCCTCATCTGTGAAATGAGGAACTATAGTGCCTGCTTCTGAGGGTTGGCTGAGCTTGTGTGTAAAGCACTCAACCCTGGGCCTGGCACATAGCAGGGGCTCACTAGATGGGCCATATTAACTGCCTACTCCAAGGCTGGAGGGTGTTGTAGGGAAAATAGTCAGAAAATACTCTCCAGACGCAAGGTGGCTTTAATATGTCAGGATGTGGAAGGCAGAGAGAAGCCTCGGGGTCTGGGATCTTCCGTAGGGGATGAGTATTTTTTCCTGGAATCCCTGCCCTGTTGCTACATCACTACCCTGACCATTTGCCCAGCCCAGCCCTACACGCTTCAGGTGAAAGCAGAGAGAGAGGGGGCAGGAGAGAAAAGCCCATTGAGCAGCAGGCGGAGCCTCCCTGCAGGAGTCTGGCCTGGCTGGAAGGGGAGGGGGCTGTGGGGCCAGGGACGTCAGATGCCAACAGCGCCCAGGGGACCCTTAAAGTCGCTGCGCTGCCAGGTGGGCGAGGGTGTCGGCAGAGGTCCCCTGCCTCCTCGGCTGCCTCCTGAAGCCGCCTGGGCTGCCCGTCCTGGGTATGCACCGTTGGAGCCTCCTGCCTGGTTTCTCATGCTTCTTTGTCTCTTCTCTAAGCCAATTTCTCGCTCCTTCTTCTGTTTCTGCCTCTCTCGCTATTTCTGTCCTCCCCCGGCCACATCATTGTCTCTCTCTCATTCTGTCTTATCTCTTTACCTTTCTATTTCTCATTCTTTTTTCTCTGTAACTTTTTTTCTATCCCCTTTTTAGTCTCCCTTTTTTCTCTGCCTCTTTCATTCCCTGCCATTGGGTTTTCTCTGTGTCTCACTCTCAATTCCTAAATTGCAACAAACAAGGGACAAAAGGACCCCGCAATACGCCTTGGGGTAAGGTGGGCCCTGCCCTCCAAGGGCATTGACTGAGCCCACTCAAGCAGGATTGGTGAAGACGATGTCTAGGCTGGAGAGGGCTGCTGTCTGTCTCCTCGGCTGGAGGGACAGAGCCCTGGCTTTGAAGTGGTGGCACCATCTCACTCCAGGGCCATGTCTGGATTAGCCACTGTCTGGGCATTTTTTCCCCTTGCCCAACCCACTCAGTCCCCCGGGGTGGAAAGGAAGGGGTGCTGGGCATCTGGACCAGAGCTGCATCCAGAGGTCTTTGCCAGGTTCCCAGGAGGCAGCATCCTCTGGGTTAGCACTGCTGGAGAACGCCCAGGGTCTGGTGCTCCCGTATCTCTCTACCTTTCTATTTCTCGTTCTTTTTTCTCTGTAACTCTTTCTTTCTGTCCCCTTTTTGGTCTCTCTTTTTTCTCTGCCTCTTTCATTCTCTGCCATTGGGTTTTCTCTGTGTCTCATTCTCAATTCCTAAATTGCAGCAAAGCGGGGACAAACCTACCCTGCTTCGTGCCTACCCCTTCCAGGCAGCTGGCTCTGATTGCACGAGGCAGACAGACCTGTGACCCCTCCATCCAGCTATGCCCCTGCTACCTAGCACCGTGGGCCTGGCAGGCCTGCTCTTCTGGGCTGGCCAGGCAGTGAACGCCTTGATGATGCCTAATGCTACCCCGGCCCCAGCCCGGTCCGAGAGCACAGCTGTGCGGCTCCCGAGTGGCCTGGGGGTGCCCAGGTACCGCCGGAGGCGCCACTTCTCTGCGAGAGACATGAATGCCTTACTGGATTATCACAACCACATCCGGGCCAGCGTGTACCCACCTGCTGCCAACATGGAATACATGGTGAGTCCCCGTGCCCGCCCCCCCCACCCCCTGCAGTGCCCCTTCTGGCAAATGCAGCCAACTCATCTTGGCCTAGAATGACTGGCTTTTAAGAGCTGGACCACTTGCCTGCCTGGCCCCACTAGCCAGTATCTGGGTGTCGACCTGTGGAAAGGGCAGGAGTTAATCTGCCCATTTTACAGATGAGGAAACTAAGGAAGTTACACAGCTCTTCCCGTGAGTCAGGGGCATGGGACTACTATGTAAGGGACGCCTTTGTGCACCAGGCACTGTACGTGAGTATCATCTCCATTTTCCAGAGGAAGAAACTGAGACTCAGAGAATTAATTTGCCCAAGGTCACCCAGCCAGGATTTCAAACCAGGCCTGCCTGCTGCCACCTGGCATCACCACAACTGTTAACCATCGTAATCCCCTACCCAAGAATTTTGGCTCCCCACACTGGGGACCTGCACAGGGGTGTGTGGCTGGTACTTTCCATGCTATTGTCTCTTTGCCCTAAGGGTTTGACTGACACACCCACACCATCCTCCACAAGCCCCTGGAGGCAGGCTTGGAGCAGTGGGGACAGGTACTGGGGAATCTCAGGCTGAGGAAAACCAGCAGCTGACCAGCAGAGGAAGCTGGGATGTCTCCCCTCAAAGAGGCAGGGCTGGTGGCTCTCACTCCAGGCCCCAAGAAGTCAGAGGAGGGCACCAACCTCTTTCTTATAGCTCCTCCCCTAGGGCCATTGTCCAAAATCAGCCTAGAGGGATGGGTTTCCAGCCCACCCAGAGATGTGTTTAGGGAGTTTGCCATCTGCCCCCTGAAAGACCAACACCTGCCACTCGATAGCCTGAAAACTTAACTTTTTCATCGTATCCATTGACTTATCCTTGGAGTACACTTGGAACCAGGCACCGTGCTAAGCCTTATGGACACTGCTGGGAACAGAATGGGCAAGGCTCCTTCCTTCATGGAGCTGACACTTTAGTGGGAGTAAGAAAACAAGCATCAACAACAAGATATTAATACATGTAAGGTAACGTGAGGTGGCAATACGGTATTGGGAGGGGTGGGGGGAACAGGAGCTGGGACGGTAGGCAGCTAGAACACAGGGGAGTCATTGACTTGTTCATTCATTTGTTAGCACCTAGAACGCCCTCCATTTTTCAAACAAATGGCACATTTATTGAGCACCTGTTGTGTGTGTGTGGCACCTGCCCCAACAGCTGTTTAATGACTGCAGGCGTCACGGAGCAGAAAGGGTTAGATGTTTCACCAGGGACTCCAGGGAGGGCATGAACATGTAGGTTTCATGTTTAGCCTGCTCCTCCCCTCAGTTTACCCCAATGTAGCATGAGGGAAGCATTCCTCTGCTCTCCCTAAAAGACTAGGCCAGACGGCTGGGTGCGGTGGCTCACGCCAGTAATCCCAGCACTTTGGGAGGCTGAGGCGGGTGGATCACCTGAGGTCACGAGTTCCAGACCAGCCTGGCCAACATGGTGAAACCCAGTCTCTACTAAAAATACAAAAATTAGCTGGGTGTGATGATGGGCGCCTGTAATCCCAAGCTACTTGAGAGGTGGAGGCAGGAGAATCGCTTGAACCTGGGAGGCAGAAGTTGCAGCGAGCCGAGATCCTGCCAGCCTGGGTGAAACTCTATCTAAAAAAAAAAAAAAAAAAAAAAAAAGATTGGGCCAGACAACCCCGGGAAGGTACCTGGACCCCTCTTTGGATGCCCCATTTCTCCCTCCCTAGCTGACTTCTACTCACAGAACAGGCTGTCCAACTCAACAGCCTTTGTCCCAGCAGCCCTTCTCTCACTGCCCCAAGAAAGTTTGGCTCCCATTTCTCATTCTCACACCGACCAGGACTATAATGATCAGCGACTTGTTGAAGGCCTTGTTGCCTTGCTACCCTGAGTCCTCAGTGCCTAAAGATGTTGTTTGATATTTGATGAATGAACAAATCCTATCTCAGAGAATCCCAGGAAGTCAGAGCTGGAAGGGAACTCGTATTTTATTGACATATTTTCCGGTGATAAAACTTGGGGAGTTCATACATTGGAAGGTTATAAAACTGTTAAGGAAGATGAGGAGGGCATTCATTATGTACTGATGGGGAATAATCCCTAAGACGAAAGAGCAAGGTGCAGAATAGAATGCTGCCATTTGCATATGTGTATATATATGTGTGTGTGTGTGTGTCTATATAGTGAGAGCTGCTTGTACAGGTACAGAATATATACCTGTATACAGAGGACACAAGAAGCAGTGGTGACTGCCTCTTGGGATGGCATGCAGGGTGGTGGGGTTGGGGGACAAGGATAGGAGAGAGATGAGACTTTCTACTGTTCCTCCTTGGATATCTATTTTTGTTGTTGTTGTTGACACAGAATCTCGCTGTTGCCCAAGCTGGAGTGCAGTGGCACGATCTCAGCTCACTGCAACCTCTGCCTCCTGGGTTCAAGCAATTCTTGTGCCTCAGCGTCCCAGCTAGCTGGGACCACTGGCACACGCCACCACGCCTGACTAATTTTTGTATTTTTTTTTTTAAGACAAAGTTTCACTCTTGTTGCCCAGGCTGCAGTACAATGGTACGGTCTCGGCTCACTGCAACCTCCATCTCCCAGGTTCAAGCGATTCTCCTGCCTCAGCCTCCCAAGTAGCTGGTATTATAGGTGCCCACCACCACACCCGGCTAATTTTTATATTTTTAGTAGAGATAGGGTTTCACTATGTTGGCCAGGCTGGTCTCGAACGCCTGACCTCAGGTGATTCACCCACCTCGGCCTCCCAAAGTGCTGGGATTACAGGTGTGAGTCACCATGCCTGGCCTAATTTTTGTATTTTTAGTAGAGAGGGGGTTTCTCCATGTTGGCCAGGATGGTCTCAAACTCCTGACCTCAAGTGATCTGCCTGCCTCAGCCTCCCAAAAGTGCTGAGATTACAGGCGTGAGCCATCATGCCCAGATGGATATCTTACATATTCAAATTATGCATATTTTCACAATTTAAAAAAGCCTTTGAATTAAACATTTTTAATGTTAAAATAAACACATTTAGAAGACACTGCAAGGCCGGGTGCGATCCACCTGCTTCAGCCTCCCGAAGTGCCCTGTAATCCCAGCACTTTGGGAGGCTGCGGCAGGTGAATTGTTTGAGGCCAGGAGTTGGAGACCAGCCTGGGCAACATGGCAAAACCCTGTGTCTACAAAAATTAGCCAGGTGTGGTGGCACACGCCTGCAGTCCCAGCTACTCAGGAGGCTGAGGTGGGAGGATGGCTTGAACCAGAGAGGCAGAGGTTGCAGTGAGCTGAGATGGCGCCACTGTACTCCAGCTTGGGTGACAGAGTGAGATCCTGTCTCAAAAAAGAAAAGAAAAGAAAAAAGAAAGAAAGAAAGAAAAAGAAAATACTATAAATACAATTTAAGAATTAGTGATTTTCTCATCCTTCTGGGTTCAGTCACTTCCAGGGACTGCTGAGAACTCCTGTATGAACACCCTCGACCCTGCTCAGAGCAGAGCCCAAGCTCAGAGTCAAGAGATCTGGGTGTGGACCCCAGCTCTGGTATGGACTCACGGTTGCCCTTCAAGTCATCAGCAAGCTGAGCCTCAGTCTTCTACTTTGTCACGGGGGTTTGTTGTAGGGTTCCAGGGAGATGGGGGAGAACCGGCACCAGGTAAATGTGCATCTCTGGACACGGTTGTGATGATGGTGGCTATTCCCCTGGAGAATTTCATTGCCTTTCTTTCCCCAGGTCTGGGACAAGCGGCTGGCCAGGGCTGCCGAGGCCTGGGCCACCCAGTGCATCTGGGCACATGGGCCTTCACAGCTGATGAGATACGTGGGCCAGAACCTCTCCATCCATTCTGGCCAGTGAGTGACCCTCTGCCCTTCCTTCACTCAGTCATTCAACAAACGCTCATTGAACACTTACTCTGTACCAGGTGCTGCACTTGACACTGGGATACAGTGGTGAGCAAGGCAGACAAGCTCTCCACCTGCAGGGAGCCTGCATTCTAGTTAGGAGGGGCAGGCAAAACCCTAACAAAGTTGTGTATACATTGAATTGAGGCAAGTCTTGTTTTGAGAACAAACAAGTGCACAGATCGTCATGGAAAGTGAGGAGGGATTGGAAGACTCAGAAAATAGGATAAGGGGGCCGGGCACAGTGGCTCACACCTCTAATCCCAGCACGTTGGGAGACTGAGGTGGGCAGATTACTTCAGGTCAGTAGTTCAAGACCAGTCTGGCCAGCATGGTGAAACCCACCTCTACTAAAAATGCAAAAGTTAGCCCAGCATGGTGGCGCATGCCTGTAATCCCAGCTACTCGGGAGGCTGAGGCAGGAGAATCACTTGAACCCGGGAGGTGGAGGTTACAGTGAGCTGAAATTGCACCACTGCACTCCAGCCTGAGTGACAGAGTGAGACTGTGTCTCAAAAATAATAATAAATCAATAAAATAAAATAGGGCCGGGCGCGGTGGCTCAAGCCTGTAATCCCAGCACTTTGGGAGGCCGAGACGGGCGGATCACGAGGTCAGGAGATCGAGACCATCCTGGCTAACACCGTGAAACCCCGTCTCTACTAAAAAAATACAAAAAAAAAAACTAGCCGGGCGAGGTGGCGGGCGCCTGTAGTCCCAGCTACTCGGGAGGCTGAGGCAGGAGAATGGCGTAAACCCGGGAGGCGGAGCTTGCAGTGAGCTGAGATCCGGCCACTGCACTCCAGCCCGGGCTACCGAGCAAGACTCCGTCTCAAAAAAAATAAATAAATAAAATAAAATAAAATAAAATAAAATAAAAATAAGGGGATAAAATAAAATAAAGATAAGTCTGAGAATGGCAAGCCCACCCTTCTGGCCTGACTCTCTCACCGCCATTCTAACTCCCAAGTCAGACTCTGGGGATCTTCTGATCTGGGTGGCCTTGGGAAGTTATTTCCACTTTCTAAACTTCTAAACCTTGGTGTCCCTGTTTCTAAAACAAAGGTGTTATCCTAGCTCAGTTCTTTCCAGACTTGTGGATTTCACAGGCCTATAAAACTGCAAAAAGACGCCTGTGAAACTGCTACAAAATTGTCAGATTTTTATTTTGCCAAATAAGGACGTTAGAAAAACAGCTACCTTCCCATCTTCGCCATTCTGCCATCACCCCGGGGAGAGTGGGAAAGAATTAAGACCAGTCTTTTCAAGTGAGCTCAGTGGAAATTCAAGGCCCTGTTTGCGTTTTTTTCATGTCCTTGACTGGTCACGACCAGCACCAGCCTCTGAGAGCCGTGAATGGTCGCTCAGAGCCCTACAGAGCAGACGTCGGGTGATGCCTCCATTTCACTTCTCCTCTCCCCTGCCAGTGAACTCTTCCTGCCAGACTCCACCCCTACCCATGGCCATCATTTGAGAGGCTCACAGAGAGAAAGAAAGCGGTGTTAGAGACGAAGCTGTGCTGTCATAAATTACGGATGTGCATTCTTCCAGATTTTCTCCCTTACTAGTCATTTATGTATATTTTTATGTATTTGTGCCTCTGTCAAATATGTGTGATAGAAAAAGCCCTCAAAGGCCAGGGGCGGTGGCTCATGCCTGTAACCCCAGCACTTTGGGAGGCCGAAGCGAGCGGATCACCTGCGGTCAGGAGTTCGAGATCAGCCTGGCCAACATGGTGAAACCCCGTCTGTACTAAAAATACAAGAATTAGCCAGGCGTGGTGGTGCACACCTGCAGTCCCAGCTACTTGGGAGGCTGAGGCACAAGAATTGCTTGAACCCAGAAGGCAGAGGTTGTAGTGAGCTGAGATCACACCACTGCACTCCAGCCTGGGCAACAGAGCGAGACTCCGTCTCAAAAAAAAGAGAAAAGGTCCTCAGGTCTCCCCAGACGGCTTTTCAGACTGCAGAGGGTATCTCAGGGTGTCACACCAGTATCTGCCTTCTCCTCACATCTCGGAGGCCTAGGAGATGGTCCAAGGAGCCCTTCCTTCCCTAAAATATAAGCTCCCCTATCTGAGATGCACCTCCTGCCTGGCCCTCTGTATGACAGTAACACATATGCTTTGTTGAGGACTTACCATGTGCTAGGTACAGGGAGGCACTTCACAAGAGTTCCGAACATGCCTGTGAGGCAGGAGCCACCGCCCTCCTGCTCCCAGATAGGAAACTGAGATGAAGGAAAGGAAGCAAAGTGACTCACCCAAGGTCACCAGCAAGTTGGCGGCCGAGCCACTTTTCCATCCTCTCACCCAGCTTCTTCCGTGTTCCCCGCCTCCCCAGGTACCGGTCCGTGGTGGATCTCATGAAGTCCTGGTCTGAGGAGAAGCGGCATTACTTGTTTCCCGCCCCGAGGGACTGTAACCCACACTGCCCCTGGCACTGCGATGGCCCCACCTGCTCCCACTATACCCAGGTACTCCTCCGTCAGGGCTGGGGGCCCTGGGATAACACATCCTGCTGCCTTAGAAGAAAAGGAATGTGTGGAGCAGATATGAGAATGCAAACAAAGACCTTTATGAGCTTCTTTTCACCAAAGAAGCGCATTCCTGGCAAGTTGTGTGCACACTGAACTGAGGTGAATCGTTTCTGTTTTTTGTTTGTTTGTTTGTTTGTTTTTTGAGACAGAGTCTCACTCTGTTGCCGAGGCTGGAGTGTAGTGGTGAGATCTCGGCTCACTGCAACCTCCACCTCCTAGGTTCAAGCGAAACTCCGTCCCCACCCCCCAAAATTAAAATAGTTATATATATATATAAAGAAAGAAAACGACTGGGTGCAGTGGCTCACGCTTGTAATCCCGGTAACTTGAGAGGCTGAGATGGCAGGATTTCCTGAATGCAGGAGTTTGAGACCAGCCTAGGCAACATAGCAAGACCTTATTTCTAAAAACCTTTTTAAAAATAGGCTTGGCCAGGCGACGTGGCTCATGCCTGTAATCCCAGCACTTTGGGAGGCCAAGGGGGTGGATCACGAGGTCAGGAGTTTGAGACCATCCTGGCTAACACAGTGAAACCCCATCTCTACTGAAAATACAATTAGCCAGGCGTGGTGGCGTGTGCCTGTAATCTCAGCTACTTGGGAGGCTGAGGCAGGAGAATCACTTGAACCCAGGAGGCAGAGGTTGCAGTGAGCCAAGATCGCACTACTGCACTCCAGCCTGGCCAACAGAGCGAGACTCTGTCTCAAAAAAAAAAAAAAAAAAATAGGTTTGATAGTGCACACCTTTAGTCCAAACTACTTGGGAGGCTGAGACAGGAGGATCGCTTGAACCCAGGAGGTTGAGGTTGCAGTGAGCTATGATCCTACCACTGCAATCCAGCCTGGGTGACAGTGAGACCCACCGCTCTAAAAATAATAATTTAAAAAGGAAATGAATAGAAAAGTATAGAAAATATATTGGTTGGCCGAATGCGGTGGCTGATACCTGTAATCGTAGCACTTTGGGAGGACGAGGTGGGCAGATCGCCTGAGGTCAGGAGTTCAAGACCAGCCTGGCCAACATGATGAAACCTCATCTCTACTAAAAATCCAAAAAATTAGCTAGGTGTGCTGGTGGGTGCCTGTAATCCCAGCTACTCTGGAGGCTGAGGCAGGAGAATCACTTGAACCCAGGAGGCAGAGTTTGCAGTGAGCCACTGCACTCCAGCCTGGGCAACAGAGCAAGATTCTTTCTCAAAAAAAAAGAAAAAAAAAAGAAAGAAAGGAAAGAAAAAGAAAGAAAGAAAATATGTTGGCTAATAAAAAAAGAACAAAATCATGTATTTTTGCAGGAACATGGATGGAGCTGGAGGCCATTATCCTTAGCAAACTAATGCAGGAACAGAAAACCAAATACCACATGTTCTCATTTATAAGTGGGAGCTAAATGGTGAGAACACATGGACATGGGAATGGGGAACAACACACACTGGGGCCTGTCAGAGGGTGGAGGGCAGGAGGAGAGAAAGCATCAGAAAAAATAACTAACGAGTACTAGGCCTAATTCCTGGTAATGAAACAATCTTTACAAACCCCCATCACAAGAGTTTACCTATGTAACAAACTGAACATGTCCCCCTGAACTTAAAACAAAAGGTAAACAATCCAAAAAAGAAAAAAAAAAAAGAAACGCAGATACTTTATTTCAAATTATTAAAAACATTAGATGGCTGGGCGCAGTGGCCCGCACCTGTAATCCCAGTACTTTGGGAGGCTGAGGCGAGTGGATCTCCTGAGGTCAGGAGTTCGAGACCAGCCTGGACAACATGGCAAAACCCCATCTCTACTAAAAATACAAAAAATTAGCTGGGCATGGTGGTGCACGCCTGTAGCCCCAGCTACTCGGGAGGCTGAGGCAGGAGAATCACTTGAACCTGGGAGGCAGAGGTTGCAGTGAGCCAAGATATCACCACTGTACTCCAGCCTGGGTGAACACGAGACTGTCTCCAAATAAATAAATAAATAAAAGCATTAGTGACTGTCAGAAAAAAGAAAATATATTGACTAGTCTGAAGGTAGTGCGTTCTCTCAATTGATTGTTTACAGTCAGTTACAGATCCAACTCCCTTCTCACAGCTGCCCTTGACTGAGTTCAGTATGAAATGAAAGAAAACATATCACACATGATAACATGACAAGGCTAGTGATTCATAAAATTCTTGTTCAAATTGTGTGTATATGTGTGTCTATTTGTACACCTGTAACAATATAAAAATTATTCCCTACTGTTATAGTAAAAAGAAAAAAAAAAGATTGAGAAACATTATGTTACAATACAAATGCCTCCGTTTCCTCCCCCAACACCTTGGAACAGGCAGACTGTCTCTCCCAGGAAGACGTCACCCAATGCAACTGTACAACCCCAGGGAGCCCAGGTCCCACTGAGCCCTTCTCATAGCCTCCACTGTCTCTGTCCTTCATCAGATGGTGTGGGCATCCTCCAATCGGCTGGGCTGCGCCATCCACACCTGTAGCAGCATCAGCGTCTGGGGCAACACCTGGCATCGGGCGGCATACCTGGTCTGCAACTACGCCATTAAGTAAGTGCCCGCATCTAAGGCAAAGGGGGCCCTGGGGCAGGAGGGTGGGTCCTGAGAAGTCAAAGATACGGTCCCGGCCGGGCGCGGTGGCTCAAGCCTGTAATCCCAGCACTTTGGGAGGCCGAGACGGGTGGATCACGAGGTCAGGAGATCGAGACCATCCTGGCTAACACAGTGAAACCCCGTCTCTACTAAAAAAATACAAAAAACTAGCCAGGCGAGGTGGCGGGCGCTTGTAGTCCCAGCTACTTGGGAGGCTGAGGCAGGAGAATGGCGTAAACCCAGGAGGCGGAGCTTGCAGTGAGCTGAGATCCGGCCACTGCACTCCAGCCTGGGCGACAGAGCAAGACTCCGTCTCAAAAAAAAAAAAAAAAAAAAAAAAAAAGATACAGTCCCTATCCCTTCTTCATTCTAAGTGCCCTCAATACCATATAATTTGGGTAGTTTTTTTTATTAAGGCCGAGCACGGTGGTTCATGCCTGAAATCCCAGAACTTTGGGAAGCCAAGGTGGGCAGATCCCTTGAGCCCAGGAGTTCAAGATCAGCCTGGGGAACACGGCAAGACCCTGTCTCTTAAAAAAAAATTAGCTGAGTGTTGTGGTGCTCATCTGTAGTCCCAGCTACTGGGGGAGGAGTGAGACAGGAGGGTCACATGGGGGTAGAGGCTGCAGTGAGCCATCATCATGCTACTGCACTCCAGTCTATGCAAGAGTTAGAAACTGTGTAAGGGTGAGAAACTGTCTCCAAAAAAATAAAAGTCAGTTAATAGTCCTTCCTTCCTTCCTTCATTCCTTCCTTCCTTTCTCTTTCTTTCTTTAGAGGCCTTGCTCTGTTGGCCAGGCTGGAGTGCAGTGGCGTGATCTCAGCTCGCTGCAGCCTCCACTTCCCAGGTTCAAGCAATTCTCCTGCCTCAGCCTCCTGAGTAGCTGGGATTACAGGCGTCTGCCACCATGCCCAGCTAATTGTTGTATTTTTACTAGAGACAGGGTTTCACCATGTTGGCCAGACTGGTCTCAAACTCCTAACCTCAGGTGATCTGCCTGCATTGGCCTCCCAAAGTGCTGGGATTACAGGAGTGAGCCACTGCGCCCAGCCTATTTTCCCTTCTCTTTTTGAGACAAGGTCTCACTCTGTCACCCAGGCTGGAGGACAGTGGCACAGTCACAGCTCACTACAGCCTCGACTGGCTGGACTCAAGTAACCCTCCTCACTTCAGCCTCTCAAGTAGCTGGGACTATAGGTGCAGGCCACCATGCCTGGCTAATTTTTTTGTTTTTTGTAGAGACAGGGGTCTCACTATGTTGCCCAGGCTGGTCTTGAACTCCTAGGCTCAAGCAGTCCTCCTGTCAAGGTCTCCCAAAGTGCTGGGATTACAGGCATAAGCCACCCTGCCCAGCCCAATAATCCTTTTCCTTTACCCAAGTTTGAGAATCACGGAGAGAGACAGGACTGACACAGGTGGAAAGACGGTGTTGCTGAAGTCAGTAGTGGAGAATGTGGTTTAGATCTGCCGATACACCAGCCAAGTAGGCTTACAAATATCTCACTACTGAATTAGACCTACACATCCAGTGGCAGGTAACACTGGACAGCCAAAGGCCCCTTCTTACAAGTACAGGGCCAGCCCTCTAAGCTTACGACAAGAAAAATACAGCCAAGAACACATGCTCCCTGCAGGGAGGCAGATCCCAAAGAAAAGGAAGGAGGAACGAGTGTGCTTAGCTCCTCCAGTTTGCTGGGTGGGAGAGAGTTTAGGAGATGCCTTCATACAAGCCTCTTGGAAACAGGGAGCAAACGTAATGAAACTTGCAGACATTACAGATTCTCAAAGAAAAACAAGAACAGGCCAGGTGCGGTGTCTTACGCCTGCAATCCCAGCACTTTGGGAGGCCGAGGTGGGTGAGTCACCTCAGGTTAGGAATTTGAGACCAGCCTGGCCAACATAGCGAAACCTCGTGTCTACCAAAAATACCAAAATTAGCCGAGCGTGGTGGCGCGTGCCTGTAATCCCAGCTACTTGGGAGGCTGAGGCAGGAGAATTGCTCGAGCCTCAGAAGTGGAGATTGCAGTGAGCTAAGATCACACCACTGCACTCCAGCCTGTGCAACAGAGAAAGACTCAGTGTGTCAAACAACAACAACAACAAAAATGAGAACAAATTATTTATTTATTTATTTATTTATTTATTTTGAGATGGAGTCTTGCTCTGTCACCCGGGTTGGAGTGCAGTGGCGCGATCTTGGCTCACTGCAAGCTCCACCTCCCGAGTTCATGCCATTCTCCTGCCTCAGCCTCCCAAGTAGCTGGGACTACAGGTGCCCACCACCACACCTGGCTGATTTTTTGTATTTTTAGTAGAGACGGGGTTTCCCTATCTTAGCCAGGATGGTCTCCATCTTCTGACCTTGTGATCCGCCCGCCTTGGCCTCCCAAAGTGCTGGGATTATAGGCGTGAGCCACCACGCCTGGTAAAACAAGAACAAATTTTAAGTAAACATGATATTTAGAATTCCTTTTTTTCTTTTCTTTTTTTTTTTTTTTTTCTGAGACAAGGTCTTGCTCTGTTGCCCAGGCTGGAATGCAATAACCAGATCATAGATCACTGCAGCCTCAAACTCCTGGGTTCAAGCAATCCTCCCACCTCACCCTCCTGAGTAGCTGGGAGTACAGGCATGCATCACCACACCTGGCTAATTTTTAACATTTTTGTAGAGATGGTGGTCTCATTATGTTGCCTAGGCTGGTCTTGAACTTCTGGCCTCAAGCAATCTCCCTACTTGGCTTCCCAAAGTGCTGGGATTATAGGTGTGAGCCACGCACCGTGCCTGCCCCAGAATTCCAAAATTACGTAATAACCACATTTTACTGTTACATAGCCTTTGATCATTTGCAAACTACTTTCACATTATCTCACTGAAGACATGAAAAAGGAAAAAGGGGGAACACTAGTAAAACATTATTTCTTTTTACAAATTAAGAAATTGAGGCTCAGGGAAGTTGAGTAATTTACCAAATGTCACAAAACCAATAAGTAGTAGAGCTAGTTCAAAAGAATCAGTTTTTGATTTCAAATTCCTTCTATTGCATTATTCTGATGTTCTTGAAGTCATTAGTAGCCTGAAAAAAATTATCAAAATAAGATACTTGTTGTTTGTTAGATATGGCATCTATTGACAAAGTGTCACATTACACCCCAGCTTTATCAGACACAGAAGAATACAAAACCAAATTCCATTACAAATAGCTTCTTTTATATATATATATATATATATATATATATTTTTTTTTTTTTTTTTTTTTTTACAGTGGCGAGGCCACAGCTCACTGCGGCTTCGACCTCCCAGGCTCAAGTTTTCTAGTTTGTTTGTTGACATATCAAATGTTTGAAGCATTGAGTGTTATTACTATAGTTGTTAAGATTTTTAGCCTCTGGGGCCAAGACTGCCAGGGTTCAAATTTGTGTTCTTACTTAACTTCTCCATTCCTGTTTCTTCATCTGCAAAATGGGAATAAAATAATATCCAGTCTTGGAACTGAGTGAGATAACCCAGGTAATACCCCCAGGCTGATAATAAATGGGGAATAAGACTGATTCCTATTGTTATTACAATAGACCTAGGCTTGATTCCCCTCTGCAATGCATGTACGAAGCATTTGAATACATCATTTTATCTCAGGCCTCGGCCTTCCCCTTCCCTTCTTTCCTTCCCCTTTCCTTTTCCCTTTCCCATTTCCCCTTTCTCCTTTCTCCTTTCCTTTGCTTTCTTTTCTTCTGTCTGGCCCTGTCACCCAGGCTGGAGTGCAGTGGCAGAATCTCAGCTCTGCTACCCCCACCTTCCTGGTTCAAGCAATCCTCACACCTCAACCTCCCCTGCGGTTGGGACTACAGGTGTTCACAACCATGCTTGGCTATGTTTTGTTTTCTGTTTTTGTTTTTTGTAGAGACGGGGTCTCGCCATGTTGCCCAGGCTAGTCTGGAACTCCTGGGCTCAAGTGATCTGCCCACCTCAGTCTCCCAACGTGCTGGGACTACAGGCATGAGCCACCAAGCCCAGCCCCTTTGGGGGTTAATACTACCTGGCTCACAGAATTTAAGGATTAAAATATAATGTGAGGCCGGGCATGGTGGCTCACGCCTGTAATCCCAGCACTTCGGGAGGCCAAGGCAAGTGGATCACCTGAGGTCAGTGACCAGCCTGATCAACATGGTGAAACCCCATCTCTACTAAAAGTACAAAAATTAGCCAGGCATGGCGGTGCATGCCTGTAGTTCCAGCTACTCGGGAGGCTGAGGCAGGAGAATCACCTGAACCCCGGAGGCGGAGGCTGCAGTGACCCGAGATCATGCCACTGCACTCTAGCCTGGATGACAATGCAAGACTCTGTCTCAAATTAAAATAAAATAAGCCTCTGTGGTGCCTTGCCCATAGTACCTGCTAAATAAATGGTGGCCATGACTAGAACTAAGTTATAAACTCTTGGGCGTGGGAAAGCGACCGTTTTCATTTCTTTTTTTTTTTTTTTTTGAGACGGAGTCTCCCTCTGTCGTCCAGGCTGGAGTGCAGTGGCGCGATCTCCGCTCACTGCAAGCTCCGCCTCCCGGGTTCACGCCATTCTCCTGCCTCAGCCTCCCGAGTAGCTGGGACTACAGGCACCCGCCACCACACCTGGCTGATTTTTTTTGTATTTTTAGTAGAGACGGGGTTTCACTGTGTTAGCCAGGATGGTCTCGATCTCCTGACCTCGTGATCCGCCCGCCTCGGCCTCCCAAAGTGCTGGGATTACAGGCATAAGCCACCGCGCCCGGCTGACCGTTTTCATTTCTATATCCTTCTACTACAGCGATTGCAACCCTTTGTTTTTTTAAGCAGAACTTTTTTCTAAGTGGTTAAATTAAACAAAAAAAGAACTCCATGTCATCCCAGGTATCACCACCACCCACTCTCCCTGCCCCCAAACTTCTGAGAGCACCTTTTTAAAACTGAACTGATAGCAGCTGGCACAAATTCTGATGTTCAATAGGTGCTCCGGAAGTGTTTGTTGAATGACTAAATGACCGAATGAGTCCTGTTAGGAAACCAGCAGTGAGTGTTTTTCTGAGCACGTCAGCTGATTTCACTCACGGTCACTCAACAATCACGTTTGGAGAAAAAAGATTCTATTTCTGCTCAAAGGTGTGTTCATTTAAGGTGTGAGAAAACAAGGCATTGGGGCTTGGCAAAGATAATGAATGTCTCAGGCCCATGGTGAGATTATCAGGCAGCCACGAGCAAGGGCCAGAGGAGCAACTTTAGGCTCTGAAAGGAGAAAGAGGGAGAAAAAGACTGGGCACGGTGGCTCACGCCTGTAATCCTAACACTTTGGGAGACCAAGGTGGGCAGATCACTTGAGGTCAGGAGTTCGAGACCAGCCTGGCCATATGGTGAAACCCCGTCTCTACTAAAAATACAAAAATTAGCCAGGTGTGGTAGCATGTGCCTATAATCCCAGCTACTCAGGAGGCTGAGGCATGAGAATCGCTTGAACCCAGGAGGTGGAGGCTGCAGTGAGCTGAGATCGCGCCACTGCATTCCAGACTGGGTGTCAGAGTGGGACTCCCTCTCAAAACAAAACAAAGAAAAAGAATAAGAAAATCAACCCTTACAGGGGAGGCACTAATTGGTAAGGCACTAATTGGCCAGGCACAGTGCTAGGTGCATACATACATGTGATCTTTGCTGAATCCCTTAGAAAGAGGAGGTCTTCTCTTGGTTTACAAGAGAAACCAAGGTTTACAGGTTGGGCACAGTGGCTCATGCCTGTAATCTCAGCACTTTGGGAGGCTGAGGCAGGAGGACTGCTTGAGTCCAGAAGTTCCAGAGCAGCCTGAGCAGTATAGTGAGACCCCCATCTCTGCAAATAATTAAAAAATTAGCTGGGCATGGTGGCATGTGCCTGTAGTCTTAGCTACTCAGAAGACTGAGTTGAGAGGATTGCTTGAGCCCAGGACGTCAAGGCTGCATGTCAAGCTATGGGTGACAGCAACACCCTGTCTCAAAAACAAAAAACAAAACAAAAATTAAAAAAAAAAAAGGAAAGAAAAAAAGAAACCAAGGCTTGCAGATGTGACTTGCCCCAGGTCCCAGGGCTGGTCAGTGGCAGCGCTGAGATCTGGACATCTGTGTGAAGGTTGCTCACCTAATGCTCCTCTGTCTCCCTGGGACCTTTTCTCTTCCAGGGGCAACTGGATTGGCGAGGCCCCGTACAAGATGGGAAGGCCGTGCTCCGCCTGTCCCCCCAGTTACCAAGGCAGCTGCAATAGCAACATGTGCTTCAATGGGCTGAAATCCAACAAGCTCCCGTGATTCTGAATTTTCTCTGGGCTTTGGTGTGCCGCCAGCTGGGCCTGACCCTCCATGTCCTGCCCTCAAAAAACTGGGTGGAGAAATAATTTCTTCTTTAAAGGAGATGAGTTAGAATTACCCCCTATTTAATTTTCCCTCCTAGATTCCCTTTCTTAAATGTCCAACATGGGTCAAAAGAAAATGACCTCCTTGCCTGCCTTCTTTCCTAGTTGCATCTTTCTTTTCTTGGGCCTCCGGGAAAGAGTCCTGCATCTTTCATTAATTCAGTTCTCAGAGAACCAAGGCTGGAAGGCATAGAACTGGCACCTTAGGATCAGGCATAATGGCTCACACCTATAATCCCAGCATTTTGGGAGGCTGAGGTGGGAGAATCACTTGAGTCCTGGAGTTGGAGAACAGCCTGGAAAGCATGGCAATACCCCATCTCTATTTCAAAACAAACAAACAAACAAAAAACCTGGCACCTCAGTTTTGTAACTCTCAGGCTTTGCCAAAACCAAATGACTTTGTCCATCCAATGAAAGGAATTCCACCAGGTGTGGCTGTTCACACCTGTAATCCCAGCATTTTGGGAGGCTGAGGTGGGTGGATCATCTGAGGTCAACAGTTTGAGACCAGCCTGGCCAACACGGTGAAACTCCATCTCTACTAAAAAGACAACAATTAGCCAGGAGTGGTGGCTCTCACCTATAATCCCAGCTACTCGGGAGGCTGAGGCAGGAGAATCGCTTGAACCTGGGAGGCAGAGGTTGCAGTGAGCAGAGATCAAGCCACTGCACTGCAGCCTGGGGACACAGCGAGACTCTGTCTAAAAAAAGGAAGGAAGGAAGGAAGGAAGGAGGGAGGGAGGGAAGGAAGGAGGAAGGAAGGAAGGAAGGAAGGAAGGAAGGAAGGAAGGAAGGAAGGAAGGAAGGAAGGAAGGAAGGAAGGAAACCTGCTTTCATTCATTCCATAACAGTCAACCAGTTTCTGGGCAGCCTTTGAGGACTTGTGATTCCCTCCCTGAGTTGGGCGCATTTCAGATCCATGATTTCAAAAAACATTGAAATTGGCTTGTGGACATCCCCCACCCCCACCCCCACTGCATGGTATTGGAGCCACCACAGAGTCTAGGCCCCCCTTTTTACAGATGGGTACACTGAGGCTCAGAGCAGGGTGTAACTTACCCAGAGCTGCACAGCTTGTCTTTGATGGCCAAGGTGGGAGCTCAGTCTCTGACGGCCCCTTCCCACTTCCTGGGCTCTCAGAACTGAGAAGTGAAAACCAAAGTTGGCCTGAGGGGACTCTCTCTGGGCCTTTTTTTCTCTTTCTGTCTCTGCCTCTCTCTTTTTGTCTACTGTCCGTTCTATCTCTGCCTGTTTTTGTTTCTGTCTGTGTCTCTGATTCTTTTTCTTCCATATCATCTTACTCTCATTCCAATAAACCATTTCTCCTCTCCCCACCATCCCACCCAGGGATCATAGCACACAAAAGTCCTTTTGTCTCCAGAGATAGTAAAATCTCCTCCCTCAGACCTTGCCCTGCAGCTGGGGCCCACTCCCTGCCTGTCTGGAGAGCTCCTCCTTTGAAGACCTGGGATGGAAAACAGGCCCTTTTCCGTGGAGTCCCTACATTGTCCTGGATGGAATGAGTTTTCTCATCCTGTGCATGTCACCCCCTCCCATCCCACCCCTCAATAAAGTCTTTTGAGATCCTGTGTAGTGGCTCTTTCTGGTCCCTCCTTCTCTCAGCTCCCAAGAGGGTCAAAAGACAAGGAATGGGAACTGGGTGGGGGAAGATGGGTGAGAGGAAAACCAGCTCAACTGGAAGACCAGGGGAAGGAACTAACAGCGCTTTGGGCCCTGCTCTGCAGAAGGCTAGATCAATGCACAAGTGCATGCACATACACTATTGCTCCATTTTACAGATGAGATAAACGAGGCGTGGAGTGAGTACTAATTTCTAAATGCTGGAAATGAGTGAAATAAGAGAATTAAGAGGTCAGGCGTCGTGGCTCATGCCTGTAATCCCAGCATTTTGGGAGGCCAAGGCGGTCAGATAGTTGAGGCCAGGAGTTCGAGGCCAGGAGTTCGAGACCAGTCTGGGCAACACAGTGAAACCCTGTCTCTACTAAAATTACAAAAATTAGCCAAGCATGGTGGGGCACGCCTGTAATCCCAGCTACTCGGGAGGCTGAGACACCAGAATTGCTTGAACCCAGGAAGTGGAGGTTGCAGTGAGCCAAGACTGCACCACTGCACCCCAGCCTGGGTGACAGAGCAAGTCTGTGTCTCAAAAAAAAAAAAAAAAAGAGAGAGAGAATTAAGGACACTGTTGTGAGTTCATTATTCTTAGACTATATCTTTCCTACTTTATTTTTTGGAATGGGCTCTTGAAGGCAGTATCAGAAATGGAAAACCCAAGAGATCACGTGGAATTCCCACCTTACAGTGGCACTTTTTGCTTGTCTCTTCCCTGGCACGGTGGCTCACACCTGTAATCCCAGCACTTTGGGAGGCTGAGGAAGGTGGATCACCTGAAGTCAGGAGTTCCAGACCAGCCTGACCAACATGGTGAAACCCCGTCTTTACTAAAAATACAAAATTAGCTGGGCATGGTGGTGCGCACCTGTAATCTCAGCTACTTGGGAGGCTGAGGCAGGAGAATCGCTTGAACCCAGGAGGCAGAGGTTAAAGTGAGCTGAGATTGTGCCATTGCACTCCAGTCTGGGCAACAAGACAACAAAACTCTGTCTCAAAAAAAAAAAAAAAAAAGAACAGATTCAATGAAGCTTCTTGAGCCTGTTTTTGTATCTGTAAAATGGGAATATTGACTGGGACAATTCAATGACATTAAGAACATACAATGCTGACAAAACTAACCAGTTCATAAATGCCAGTGGTTGTCATTCTCATTATCCTGGTGCTCAAGAAGGCGATGTGAGACCTGTTGAAACAGCATGGACTTTGGGGTCAGATGATGCTGAATTCCAGTTCTGTGTCGGCTCCTTCCTAGTTATGTGACCCCATGATGCCACTTCATGCAGGGGGTCACATACACTTAAATCTCTAGAACATTTTGAGAAATTGACATAGGGTTAGCAAACTTCCCCCACCCCCATATAAAAATATTAATACTTTTTTTTTTTTTTTTTTGAGATGGAGTCTGGCTCTGTCACCCAGGCTGGAGTGCAGTAGCACAATTTCGGCTCACTGCAACATTTGCCTCCTGGGTTCAAGCGATTCTCCTGCTTCAGGCTCCCAAGTAGCTGGGATTACAGGGGCTCACCACCATGCCCAGCTAATTTTTGTATTTTTAGTAGAGATGGGGTTACACCATGTTGGCCAGGCTGGTCTCGAACTCCTGACCTCAAGTGATCCACCTGCCTCGGCCTCCCAAAGTGCTGGGATTACAGGCATGAGCCACTGCGCCCGACCAAGAATAGTAATACTTTTTTTTAAAAAAATCGAACATACATTTATTTATTTATTTATTTATTTATTTATTTTGAGATGGAGTCTCGCTCTGTCGCCCAGGCTGGAGTGCAGTGGCGCTATCTTGGCTCACTGCGACCTCTGTCTCCCAGGTTCAAGCGATTCTCCTGCCTCAGCCTTCCGTGTGCCACTATGCCCGGCTAATTTTTTTATTTTTAGTAGAGACCAAGTTTCACCATGTTGGTCAGGCTGGCCTCAAACTCCTGACCTCGTGATCTGCCCGCCTCGGCCTCCTAAAATGCTGGGATTACAGGCATGAGCCACCACGCCCAGCCCCAAAATCTAACGTTTGTTATCACTGTTGTTTTACAAAAGAAAGGGCATTTTAGTGCAACCCATGTCCATCCATAGTGGCTGAAGGTCCCTCTCAAGTGGTTGATAAAGCTGAAAAAAGAGACTATGAGGAGAAAATAGGAATGTATCAATTAGCTATTTTAGAGGCAGGGCAAACTATGAGCTAGGTGTTTCTATAAGGAAATGAAATAATTTACCAAAAAACATACAGCAAGGAAACAGTAGAGCTGGAGTTTTCTGATTTTTCTGAGTCCAGAATTTGTTTCACTGTTCTCATTTCAGTTCTCTCTAACAGGATGAATGACCTTGATTTCAGAATCCCCAAGCAGGTGGTGAGATCCAAAATTGAGACAAAAGAAATGGGGCTGTTCCAAAAAAAAAACCTAGGTGGTAGGTGTCTAACATGTCAGGGAGCTAAAACAGGGTGTGCAGGTTTCAGCAGCAGGTTGAATTTAGAATGGGGAAGGAGACCAGAGGAGGCGCCAGACAGGATGACTTTGTCCCATTGGCCTGGAGGCAGACCCATGTTTCTCCACCCCTCATATCACCCTCCAGTTTGTAACAGTATCTTTGAATGACGATCTGATTAAGGTCGGTCTCCTCCATTAGTCCACAAGTTTTGGGGGTACATCTACTTTGCTCATTTCCGTATCACCAGAATCTAGCACAAGGCCTGGCACATAGTAGGTGCTCAATAAATATGTTAGATGAAAGCAAGATAACACCTCTATGTCACTAGCGGTGACACTCCAGGCCTGCAATTTCTGTCCTTCAGTCTCTTCATCTCAAGGTTTAATTTAAATGTGATAACGCCTGTATGCAGCTCCCAGCATCCAGTAGGCACTCACTAAACACAGTTCTCCACCTGCCCCTCCCTCGGTTTTCCCACTACTTCCTGCATGGTGACACACCCATAGTTTGGAGCCATAAAACCCAACCCAGGTTGGACTCTCACCTCTCCAGTCCCTTCTGCTCAGGCCCTGTCCTCAAATTGGGGGGCTGATGCCCCCATACACCTGGCTCTGGGTTCCCCTAACCCCAGAGTGCAGGACTGGGACCCGAGTGGACCTCAGGTCTGGCCAGGTCGCCATTGCCATGGAGACAGCAACAGTCCCCAGCCGCAGGTTCCCTAAGTGACTGGTTACTCTTTAACGTATCCACCCACCTTGGGTGATTAGAAGAATCAATAAGATAACCGGGTGGTGGCAGCTGGTCGCACTCACCGCCTTCCTGGTGGACTGGCTCCTGGTGGCTCTGCTGCTGCTGTGAGCGGGCCCCTGCTCCTCCATGCCCCCGGGTCTCCGGCTGGGTGGGCTTGGCCATGGTCAGTGTGAACGCGCCCCTCGGGGCTCCAGTGGAGAGTTCTTATGGTAAGTGGGGCTGGGGGGAGACTGGACAGGGCGGGGCTGCGGTCAGCTTTGGGAGGCCGTGGGACATCTCCCCGTGTGTTTCTTATGGGCCCAAAGCCCCTCCTAGAACTCCACTGGAAGGGCAGGAAGCCCCACGGAGGCAACGTGACTGCCTCCCTAAGCTCTCAAGCCGGGGCATGGCCTGTTTGGTGCGAGAAGTGCTGGGAGGGGCCCAGAAGCCCTGAGGCAGGAGCTTGGCTCATTTTGTCTGTCCAGAGGCCTTCCTGGGAATGCATCTCGGTGGTCTTTTCAAAATCCCACAGAGGGTGGGGCTTGGAAGCACCGTCCTGCTTCGCTGCGGGGCAAATTGAGGTCCACCGGGAGAGCCTTGCTGGGCCTAGGTCACGTTGCTGGTGCATTGTCAAGCTGGGCGTGGGACCTGGGCGCCTGGGTCCCTCCACACCTCCTTTGGCTCTGGATAATGGGAAGGAGGTAGAAAGCGCCGCGCAGCGTGGAGCGCTGGAAAATGGGAATATCTTGTGCGGACGCGTGAAACTCAGATGCAGGGCAAGAAAGCGTGTGTTACTGGGAGTGAAAGGCTCAGGCTCACTCCTTAGGGTGACCCCCACATTGGAAGTAACCCAATGTCCCTCAGCAGAGGGAAGACAGGTAAATAAAGCTTGAGGCGTCTTTACAATGGAATGCTATCCCATTGTTCAAGGAAAAAACGCATATCTGTGTGTGACAAGGAAGAACCTCTCAGTTACATTAAGTGAAAACGGTACACTGAAGAACTGTGTAGTTGCTGATAGTGAAACGGATATAGATGTATACATGTACATACACGTCATAGATGTATATATGTACACACGCATATACATGTACATTCCACGCATATAAAATTCATGGAATGACACGATGAAATTGTTGACAGGTTTGTTTCTGAGGAAGGAAATTCAAGAGAATCTTTTATCTTTTGGGGACGCATTTTGGATTTTTAAAAGTTGGGTGCATTTTATAAACCTGTTCAAATCACACACCCGCACAGAACTTGGCCTCTGGAATCCAGTAGACTTCGGGTCTAGTTGTGACTCTGTCGCACGACTCAACATTCATGTGCCTCTTGCTTTCTTTCTGAAGTGGAGACAGGACTAGGAGGTGTCTTAAGATCACGGTGGATGCCGTGGGGAGCAAGGGTGATACCACGCGCGTTGCAAAGATGTAATCAACATTTATGTCATCATTTGCTGAAGACAGAGGGCCAGTGAATGACAGAATCAGGGCCTGATCTCCTGACTCTAGTCAGGCAGAATCTGCTTTGACCCCCATCAAACAGGAATATGTGATGCACTGGAAATGGCAGAGGCTGAAGAAACCAGCAGCCTGGGAACCCATCCCACACACCAGCTGTGTGACCTTGGGCAAGACACTTCCCCTCTCTGAACCTATTTCCTCATCTGTAAAATGAAGATAACAACAGGACCTATCTCCCAGAGGGTGGGGAGATTAGAGGAGATAGCATAACTAAAGGGTGAGGCCACCCTTAATCCACAGTTTTAAGACCTAGAGTAAAGATGCCAATGGATGACTTGGTTGAACCTGTGGCCAGAAAAAGACATGGTCTCTCAAAGGGGCCAGACAGCTTCTGGAGAAGGACAGCCCAGGTCATAAGGCTAAGCTAGGGGTGAACAGAAGGCCCCACAGTGTCTCTTAAAGGATGATACAATAATATAACCTGACAGCCTTTCACTGTCTCCCAAGTTTCTGTACCTTGTAGGGTGTCCTCATATCCCTTCATCTCTGCCCCTGTGTCGTACTCATTATATAGCAAGCATTCAGCAATTATTAGAATGGTTGCATGTATCGATGGGTAGGTGGGTGAATGGATGGATGAATGGGTTAGTGGATGTTCTACTATTATCTCTCAGACAGCTGTTTCATTTTCCAAACAGCTGTCTGAGATAAATAATATTGTAATCTCCAAGGACAGAAGAGAAAACTAAGGTTCAGGATTAAAAAAAACCACACACACACACACAAACAAAAAATATCATGACTCGAGACCTGACACAATCCAACTGTTGCTGGCCCTCTGCTCTAGGCCACAGATATAGCTGGATAGAGAAAGGAGAACTCCAATGACCTTGCAGCACATCCATAAAAAATGAGCACTTTTGTCCTGGGGCAGTGGAACATTCGCTGCAGTGTATATGTAACTGTGTGTATGTGTGTGAGAGTGGCTGAAAGACCCTGATTTGATATTTTTGATAAAATACATCTGGGTTAGCATCCTAGCATCCTAGATCCACCTTTCTTTAAAAAAAAAAAGAAAAAAAAAAAAGCTGTGTGGTCTTATGAGTCAAATCATTACCCCTCTTTGAGCCTCGCATGCTTTATCTGTAAAATGAGCTAGTGAAGTCTGCTGGGAGGCTCCAGAAAAAAAAAAAAAAAAGAAAAGAAAGAAAAAAGAAAAATTCACTTTCTGAGAAAAGAAACAAGTGCTCGGAGGAAACAAACCCCTCTCCCAGGCCAGGCGCAGTGGCTCACGCCTGTAATCCCAGCACTTTGGGAGGCTGAGGCGGGCAGATAACTTGAGGTTAGAAGTTTGAGACCAGTCTGGCCAACATGGCAAAACCCCGTCTCTACTAAAAATACAAAAATTAGCCAGGCATGATGGTACGCGCCTGTAATTCGAGCTACTCAGGAGGCTGAGGCATGAGACTCACTTGAACCTGGGAGGTGGAGTTTGCATTAAGCCAAGATCATGTCACTGCCATTGCCACTCCAGCTTGGGCAAGAGAGCAAAACTCTGTCTCAAAAAAACAAAACAACAAAACAAAAAACAAACAAACAAAAAAATAAAAAACCTTCTTCTGGGGTTCCCTAATGGGGATAACATTAATCATCTTCTAAGATGACTATAGTAGAGGTGCATTGGTGAGTCAGGGACATGGCACATAGCACAGCCTCAGTTAGAGACAGAGGGAGACATGGCTGTTATGAGGATCAAATGGAAGAACACATGAGTGCTTAGAACAGTGCTGGGTCCAGAGTAAGCACGCAAGAAATCATCGTTGTGGTTTCATGTTTTTGAGCTTTAGCAGGACGCTAAAGAGCTGCTCTTTGGTGTGGTGATGCTGGGCAGACTTGGCCCTCCCTGGACTGCCGGTGCTTCCACGGCACACTGGATTTGGCTTTGCGGTTCTCCTCATGGCTCTGATCAGATAGTTGCTGGTGTGAATTGTGGACCAGTGCTTCCACGGCACACTGGATTTGGCTTTGCGGTTCTCCTCATGGCTCTGATCAGATAGTTGCTGGTGTGAATTGTGGACCGGTGATTCCACGGCACACTGGATTTGGCTTTGCCGTTCTCGTCATCACTCTAATCAGATAGTTGCTGGTGTGAATTGTGGTGTCTGGCTCTCCCACCAGACTATAAACTCCGTGAGCTCTGGGACCTGAGTAGTTTGTTCAGCCTTGTTTGTCTCACAATGTCTCACATGGTGACTGGCACAGAAGAAATGCTCAATAAGCATTTGTTGGATGAGTGAAATGATGGGCTGAAAACAGCGCTACAGCGATGATCATCAATGTCAGCCAGATCCCACTCTCTTCCCTTCCTTCCTGTCTGCCCTCCTCACTGCATTGGCTTTGGTCCTTGTATTTGCCCCATTATAACCCAAGCTGGCTGTCCCAGCATCAGTTGTTATGTCTGGACTTATGTGTCTGAAGCTGCAGGCAGGAGGAGAAGAGGTTTTCCTCAGTGCCCTTGTTTCTTTTATCCAAAAGCAAAACTTCCGCAGAAACCTCCTGGTTCAAGGAAAACTGGGAAGACAAGTATGTAGTGGGAAGAGATGGGAAAGCCAAGACGGGTCTAGACCAGTGATGTTTCTCTTGGGGTGTGGCACACTCCTGCTTCAGACAGAACTGAGGCTCTGGTATAAGTGAGTTTCTCAGCCTTAGCACTGTTGAAATTTTGGCCTGGAAGATTCTCTGTGGTGGGGGGCTGTCCTGTGCATTGTAGGATGTTAAGCAGCATCCCTGGCCTCTACTCTACTCCCTAGGTGCCAGTAACATCTCTCCCCATCAGTTGTGCCAATGAAAAATGCCTCCAGAAAGCCAAATGTACCCTGGAGCACATATAACCCCAGGGTGTTATAGGAGAACAAGGTAGTTCTAGGGAGTGTCTACCACAGTGGAGTAGAGTAGACTGTGACTCTTGTGGTGTTCTGCATTGAGTGCCAGGACCTTGCTCAGTGCCAATCTGGGACTACCCTGAGTAACTGTGAGGATGAGATGCTAAGCATACATATCTGTGTGCTACCCTGACTCCTGGCCTTATGACTTTTCTACCCTTATTTTCCTTTCAACAAGTTTCCCTTGGTTGTTTATTTTGCTTCTTTGGTAGTTACTCATTTCTGTAAGTACCTCGAATCTCCTTGTAGGAAGGGTAGGTGGTTAGGGGAAGGATGGATGGACAAATGATGTGATGAGTGGGGAGATGAAAAGATGGTGGGTGGATGGATGGATGGATGGATGGATGGATAAGAAGGGGTGGGCTGAGGTGGTCTGGAATAGCAGCACCTTCAAGTGCTCTAGACAGGACAAGTGAAGAGATAGGGGATGTCAACAATCTTCCATCAGGGCAATACTGCATATCTGTTTTTCAGTGCCGGGTGAGCCTAATTTTTCCAGCTATGTAGGCCTAGTCCCTTTGACCAATAGCATCAGCTTGAGGACCAATCCGAGGCCATTGTCGGAGACAGTTTGGTGATGTGGCTCTGCCCCTTGAAGCTCTGTGATGATGGTGCTTTGCTTCAGTTCTCTGTTCCTCAGTTTCTTCACCCATCAAATGAACCTTGGTTGTTGTGAAGATTCCATGAGCTAATGAAAGAGAAAAGGTAATAGAAGCTATAACAAATATGCTGTGTCCTTGTGAACGGTGGATAGGCCCAAAGTCGAGTAGGACCCCAGATGCTGGCTGGCTATGGGACTGTGTTCAATATCAGGCTATGGCAGTTCCCACCCTTCATTCTCAAAATATGGCCCCTCTCCAGCCCTTCCCCAATCTCCCTCCCACATCACCTTCCCATTCTACCTCAATTCAGTCTTCAGCCCCTATGATTCACAACCCTGGTTGCACATAGGAAACTTTTTAAAACAAATTTTGGGACTCCACTCCAGACCCAGTGAATCAGAGTCTCCTGGGGTGAGTTCCAAGAATCTGTAATTTTTTGAGCTCCTTATGTGATTTAGGGTATGCAGTTCAGCTGAGGTATGGAAACCACTGCCTCACTTTGTCCCATTTAGTAAACAGAGGAACTAGATACCCAGAGTGCATTTTGCCTCCACCCAGAAGCCTCCCGTATTCATTAATTCATTGTTCATTTGTTCATTTCTTCAACAAACTTCCATTGGAGGCTTATGGTATTTAAGGCATTTTGTAAGGCACTGGGGGAACACAGGAGGATAAAACTCTGTTTCATGTGGTGGCTCATGCCTGTAATCCCAGCACTTTGGGAGGCCGAGGTGGGTGGATCACCTGAGGTCAAAGACCAGCCTGGTCAACCTGGTGAAACCCTGGCTCTATTAAAAATACAAAAATTAGCCAGACATGTTCGTGGGCCTCTGTAATCCCAGCTACTTGGGAGGCTGAGGCAAGAGAATCACTTGAACCCAGGAGGCTGAGGTTGCAGTGAGCCAAGATCATGCCACTGCACTCTAGCCTGGGCGACAAGAGTCAGACTCTGTCTCAAAAAAACAAAACAAAACAAAACAAAACAAGCAAACAAACAAATGAAACCAAAAAAAACAACTTTGCCTCAGATCTTCAACAGTACCCAGTTTGGCGGGTAGACAGACAAGCCAGCAGCAACCAAAGACAGAGTGCCATGATAAGGACAGAGAAGGCACCATGGGATACAGAGGGACTTAGGAGAAGGGGAAGGGGTCACCGACTTCTTGACCCTGGAGGAGTAGACTGATATCTAAGCTGGAACCTAGGTTTAGCAGGAGTCAGCTGGGAGAAGAGATGGTGGAGAAGAGTGTTCCCAGCTGAGGGAACAGCATATGAAAAGGCCTGGAGCCTGGCCACACACCGCTCTGATTTTACTTGTATTTGACTGCAATTAATTCCGTCCTTTACTGAAAGTATCTTGAGACTTGTCTGGTTGTTTCATGATTGATTAATCTTGTTCCTAAAAGCAGGCTGAGGCCGGGCACAGTGGCTCATGGTGGATTACACGCCTGTAATCCCAGCACTTTGGGAGGCTGAGGTGGGTGGATCACTTGAGGTCAGGAGTTCGAGACCAGCCTGGCCAACATGGTGAAACCCAAAAATTAGCCGGACATGGTGCCAGGTGCCTGTAATCCCAGCTACTCAGGAGGCTGAGGCAGGAGAATCACTTGAACCCAGTTGGTGGAGGTTGCAGTGAGCCGAGGTCACACCACTGCACTCCAACCTGGGCAACAGAGGGAAACTTGTCTTAAAAAAAAAAAAAAAAGCCTGCTGAGATGCTTAAGTGAAGGAATTGCACCTTCCGTTTTTCCTGACTCATATGCCTGTAGTGTACGGATGGGTCAATGATAAGGAAGGAAATTTGTTTTCATTTAAGCTCCTTTTATGTAATGGGCAAGATGCTAGCTATTTGATATGTTTTCTCCCTTTTAAGCCTTTTTCACAATAACCCATCCAAGTAGGAAGTATTACCTCCATTTTGTAAACAAAGAAATTGAGATTCAGAGTTGTTAAGTTGCGTTTCCCTGCATCACCCCGCAAATAGGTGATTAAAATCTACTCTGACAACAAATCTTCATTCTTTCAGTTATCACGTCATAATAACATCCAAGGGGGCTGGGTACCATAGTGGTTAGCAGCTCAAGTCAGGCTGCCTGGGTTCAAACTACCACCTACTAGCTATGTGACCTCAAGTAAATGACTCAATCTTTTTTTTTTTTTTTTTTTTTTTTGAGATGTAGTCTTGCTCTGTTGCCCAGGCTGGAGTGCAATGGTATGATCCTGGCTCACTGCAACCTCTGCCTCCTGGGTTCAAACAATTCTCCTGCCTCAGCCTCCTGAGTAGCTGAGATTATAGGTGCCTGCCATCATGCCTGGCTAATTTTTTGTATTTTTAGTAGAGATGGGGTTTCACCGTGTTCACCAGGCTAGTTTTGAGCTCCTGACTTCAAGTGATCTACCCGCCTCAGCCTCCCAAAGTGCTGGGATTACAGGCCTGAGCCACTGTGCCTGACCGACTCAATCTTTTTTGCCTCTGTTTCTTCATCTGTCAAATGGGGCTGATGATAATACCATTTACTTCATAGGGTTGTTGTGAGAAATAAACAAAGTCAATATTTGTAAAGTGCTGAATGTCTAGTACATAGAAAGTGCTATGTGAATTTGAACTATTGTTATTATTATACCTATAGAGTGTGCACCTACTATATGCAAAGGATTGGATGCTTACTAGGTGCTAGCATCGTTTCGGCTGTTGTAGAAACAACAGAGATGACTAAGGAATAGATAACTGGTCCCAAGATGCAACTGTCTCTGGCTGGAGAGTTAGGACAGGGCTTTGTTAAGAGCCTTCTGGGGCCCTGGGATTCCCAGGGTCTCCTTTTGGGGGTGCTGGTTCATAGATGTTACAAGGGGACCGTGTGGCTCCTCCACAGAGGAGGAGGCAGATGAGAGGCATAGAAAGGGAGGGGACAGACTTATCCTCATCAGAGACCTGGGAGATGGCTCTGGCCCTGACCCTAGGTGGCTGTTTGTGACCTCACTCAAGTCCTCCTGCTATTTCTCCATCTCCTCTTTTTTTTTTTTTTTTCTCTGAGATAGAGTCTCAGTGTTACCCAGTGGCTCTATCTCTGCTCACTGCAACCTCCACCTCCCGGGTTTAAGCAATTCTAATGCCTCACCCTCCAAAGTAGATGGGATTACATGTGCACGCCACCACACCTAACAAATTTTTGTAGTTTTGGTAGAGATGGGGTTTCACCATGTTGGCCAGGCTGGACTCCTGGCCTCTTGTGATCCTCCCACCTCGGCCTCCTAAAGTGCTGGGATTACAGGTGTGAGCCACAGCACCCAGCCTCCATTTCCTCTTTTGAGAAACGGAGGTATGACAACCACCTGGTTCAGCGGTCGTCACACAGTATTCCCTGGGTCCTAAGAGTAAAGAAAGATGCTGCAGGGTTCACTTTGAGGGTAATGTGGGTAGGGACGTGTTCAAATGGACTAGGGCTTAGCCTCCCCCCACCCTTTAACCTCTGGCTCCATCACAGACACTTCTTTTTGACTTTTGTATATTTCTTTTTATTTTATTTTAGAGACAGGGGTCTCACTACGTTGCCCAGGCTAGCCTCAAATTCCTGGGCTCAAGCAATCCTCCCACCTCAGCCTCCCAGTCCCTGGGATTACGTGCTCATGCCACTGCACCCAGCACTGTGTTTTGACTTTTAAATGAAATATTTATTGGAGGGTCTCCACAGTTCAAAACTACTTGGAAAATCAGAAGACCACACCAGTGTGTTTCAAACTGCAATCTTAACCCAGGAATAGGTCATGCAATTTTTTTTTCTTTTTTTTTTTCTAGATGGAGTCTTGCTCTGTCACCCAGGCTGGAGTGCAGTGGCATGATCTTGGCTCACTGCAACCTCTGCCTCCTGGGTTCAAGCAATTCTCTGCCTCAGCTTGCTGAGTAGCTGGGATTACAGGTGCCCGCCACCACGCCCAGCTACTTTTTGTATTTTTACTAGAGACGGGCTTTCACCATCCTGGCCAGGCTGGTCTTGAACACCTGACCTCGTGATCCACCTGCCTCGACCTCCCAAAGTGCTGGGATTACAGGCGTGAGCCACCATGCCCGGCTGGTCATTCAATTTGTTGGGGTTGTGTTAGTTCAGGCAATCTAGTTTATGTAACAAGCAAACGCAAACTTTAGGTTAGAAGTTTTTTGACCTCTGTGGCATAGTCATCCAGGGACCCCTGAAGTCACCCTAGCCCGGGGAGACACTTTCACTTCTACTCACATTCCATTGGTGAGAACTAGTCACATGGCCTTTGCCAAATGCAAAGGGGTCTGGAAGATGTGGTCCGTAGCTGGGCGGGACTAGCTCTAAAGTTCGGAAAGGGGAGCATGAATTCGTTGGTACACAGTTGATTGTCTCTGCAATAGGGTCATGCTCACACATCCCTCCACACACACACGTTAAATATGTATAACAAGTGTAAATATACTATTTAAAAAATTATATATATATTTTTGGTTTGTTTTTGTTTTGTTGTTGTTTTGAAACAGGGTCTTGCTCTGTCACGTGGGCTAGAGTGAGCCACAACCATGGTTCACTGCCACCTTGACCTCCCAAGCTCAAGCAATCCTTCCACCTAAGCCTCCCAAGTAGCTGGGACCACAGGTGCATGCCACCATGCCCAGCTAATTTTTTTATTTTATTTTATTTTTTTTTATTTTTTTTATTTTTTTTATTTTTTTGAGACGGAGTCTCGCTCTGTCGCCCAGGCTGGAGTGCAGTGGCCAAATCTCAGCTCACTGCAAGCTCCACCTCCCGGGTTCATGCCATTCTCCTGCCTCAGCTTCCCGAGTAGCTGGGACTACAGGCGCCCGCCACCTCGCCCGGCTAGTTTTTTGTATTTTTTAGTAGAGACGGGGTTTCACCGTGTTAGCCAGGATGGTCTCGATCTCCTGACCTCGTGATCCACCCGTCTCGGCCTCCCAAAGTGCTGGGATTACAGGCTTGAGCCACCGCGCCCGGCCTATTTTATTTTTTTGTAGTGACAGGTCTTGCTGTGTTGCATATAGGCTGGTCTCCTACTCTTGTCCTCAAGCGATCATCCTGCAGCAGCCTCCCAAAATGCCGGGATTACAGGTGTGAGCCACCGCACCTGGCCTTTACAGGTTTTTTGAGATAAAATGTTTCCATAAAAAAGTACATAGATAGACACAGAGATAGCAATAAAGCAACTGTGACAGAATGCAACCAGTTGGTGAATTTAGGTGAAAGGATACATCAGTGCTCACTATAGTAGTCTTTCAAACTTTAGTTAAAGTTTGAAATTTTTCAAAATAAAATATTGGAGAAAATGAAATTGTCAAAATTTGCTAGACCTATAAATAGAATAAAACAGTAAGATATAACTAAAGTAAGATTTGGCCAGACGCAGTGGCTCATGCCTGTAATCCCAGCACTTTGGGAGGCTGAGGTGGGTGAATCACTTGACCCCAGGAGTTCAAGACCAGCCTGGGCAATATGGCAAAAACCCACCTCTACAAAAGACACAAAAATTATCTGGGCATGGTGGTACACACCTGTAGTCCCACCTACTTGGGAGGCTGAGACAAGAGGATGCTTGAGCCCGAGAGGTGAAGGTTGCAGTGAGCTGAGATTACAACACCACACTCCAGCCTGGGTGACAGAACATAATCCTAGTGCTTTGGGAGGCCAAGGCAGAAAAATCGCCACCACACCTGGCCTTAAAAAATATTTTTACTGAAGTATAACATTCAACACAGAAAAAGGTGCAAATCATCAATGTATCACTTTATGAAATTTCACATTTTAACAAAAGAATGAAATAAAATAAAATAGAAAATATCATAGAGCATTTCATGTAGTAAGAATAAGATACATATGTTTTTGAAATTTTTGTTTTATTTACATATATTTATGGATTTGTGCTTGTGGTTGTGATAACAGCAAAAATTTATGGAGTACTAACTAGAGTTTTATACATATTAACTCCTAATTCTCAAAATGTCCCTATGGGTCGGGCGCAGTGGCACACGCCTGTAATCCCAGCACTTTGGGAGCCTGAGATGGGTGGATCCCTTGAGGTCAGGAGTTCAAGATCAGCCTGGCCAACATGGTGAAATCCCATCTCTACTAAAAATTCAAAAATTAGCTGGGCATGGTGGTGTGCACCTGTGATCCCAGCTACTCTGGAGGCTGAGGCAGGAGAATCTCTTAAACCCAGGAGGTGGAGGTTGCAGTGAGCCAAGATCATGCCACTGTACTCCAGCCTGGGCGACAGAGTGAGACCCTGTCTCAAAAAGAGAAAAAAAAAACCAAACAGCATACTTTGTATTAGGTGAACCCACAAAGTTCAGGGGCCGATTTTAGGTAGTCCACAGACAAACAGTTTTAAATCTTTGTGCATTTACTGTATGTTAGAAAAATTTATACATAGCATATTAAAGCATTAATATAAAATATCTTTTAAAAAGTAATCTATGTCTTCAAAAGACAGGAAAATATCAAGTAAACAACTATAGATAAATAAAGTACAGGTAATAGGCAGAAGTGGTAACAATTGTATGAAGAGGAATACAAGTGTCTAGGGCTTGGGGGTCACACACTAAACTTGGCATCAGAAGGCCCAGATCTGGGACCCGGCTCATTTGTTTTCTAGCGCTAGGCTGTTAAATCCTTGTATAATACCATGGCCCAGGCACTATACTAAACACTTTATAAAAATTAACTCCTGGCCGGGCATTGTGGCTCACGCCTGTAATCCCAGCACTTTGGGAGGCCAATGTGGGCGGATCACCTGAGGTCAGGCGTTCAAGACCAGCCTGACCAACACGGAGAAACCCCATCTCTACCAAAAATACAAAATTAGCCAGGCATGGTGGCATATGCCTGTAATCCCAGCTACTCGGGAGACTGAGGCAGGAGAATTGCTTGAACCCGGGAGGCGGAGGTTGCGGTGAGCCACGATCGCGCCATTGCACTCCAGCCTGGGCAACAAGAGTGAAACTCCATCTCAAAAAAAAAAAAAATTAACTCCTTGGCTGGGCACAGTGGCTAATACCTGTAATCCCAGCACTTTGAGAGGATGAGGCGGGCGGATGACGAGGTCAAGAGATCGAGACCATCCTGGTCAACACGGTGAAATCCCGTCTCTACTAAGATTACAAAAATTAGCTGGGCGTGAAACATGTCTGTAGTCCCAGCTATTTGGGAGGCTGAGACAGGAGAATCGCTGGAACCCAGGAGGTGGAGGTTGCAGTGAGCCAAGATCGCACTACTGCACTCCAGCCTGGCGACAGAGCGACACTCCCTCTCAAAAAAAAAAAAAAAAAAAAAAAAAAAATTGACTCCTTGGCCAGACATGGTGGCGCACACTTAAATCCCAGCACTTTGGGAGGCTGAGGCAAGGGACTCACTTAAGGTTAGGAGTTCAAGACCAGCCTGAGTAACAAAGTGAGACCCTGTCTCTCCAAAAAATAAATAAATAAATAAATAAATAAATAACTCCTTTAATCCTCACAACCGTCTATAGAGGTAGGTACTGTCATCATCCCCATTTCCCAGGAGAGAAACAAAGTCTCAGAGAGATTAAATAGCTTACTCAAAACCAAGCAGGGCATGAGAGGCAGAGCTGGAATTCAACACCAAGGATTGTATCAGAAAAGGCAACACTAACTGATCAACCCCAAACACGAAACACCAGAGGAGAGTTTCTCTCTCCTTCTTGCAGTTGTCCAGCGTCCCCCAATTCTTCCTCACTAGGTGGAAAACAGGGTTTTGTTTTTTTTTTTTTTTTTTTTGAGGCGGAGTCTCACTCTGCCGCCCAGGCTGGAGTGCAGTGGCCGGATCTCAGCTCACTGCAAGCTCCGCCTCCCGGGTTCACGCCATTCTCCTGCCTCAGCCTCCCGAGCAGCTGGGACTACAGGCGCCCGCCACCTCGCCCGGCTAGTTTTCTGTCTTTTTTAGTAGAGACGGGGTTTCACCGTGTCAGCCAGGATGGTCTCGATCTCCTGACCTCGTGATCCGCCCGTCTTGGCCTCCCAAAGTGCTGGGATTACAGGCTTGAGCCACCGCGCCTGGCGGTTTTTTTTTTTTGAGACATAGATAGAGAGATAGACAGATAGATAGATGTGTGTGTGTGTGTGTGTGTGTGTGTATTTTTTGTTTGTTTGTTTGTTTGTTTGTTTTTGAGACAGGGTCTTACTCTGTGGCCCAGGCTGGAGAGCAGTGGTGCGATCTTGGCACACCGCAACCTCCACCTCCTGGTTTCAAACAATTCTCGTGCCTCAGCTTCCTGAGTAGTTGGGATTATAGGTTTGCGTCATCACCACGCCCAGCTAATTTTTGTATTTTTAGTAGAGATGGGGTTTCGCCATGTTGGCCAGGCTGGTCTTGAACTCCTGACCTCAAGTGATCCACCTGCCTCGGCCTCCCAAAGTGCTGGGATTACAAGTGTGAGCCCCCAGGCCCGGCCGGGAAGATGGGTTTTATCTGAACCACTGGGCACTACTGGGATCAGTAGAATTTTCTGTATCATTCTGGGATCCACATCCTCCTCTGAAAATGGGCTTAATAATGCTAGTTCTATTTACCCCTCAGGGTAGCTCTGCTGCTCAAGGGGATAGAGGCAAGAGTGTCCTGCAAACTGCAAAGAGTTCCTTGAATGTAAAATGTTAGTATGTATTGTTAATGATATTGACCAAAGCTATGTTACCGTGTTACAGTGAAGCTTAATTGAAACAGTGCATGGAAGGGCCTTGGTTCACATACAGACAAAGTCAGCTGTGAATAATAGCCATAATAGTAGTGTGGTTATGCAATTGAAAATATTGATTTATCTCCAAATTGGGATATAGTTATACAGGATCTTTCTTACTAGCAAGTTAACACATTACGTCTATAACTAGAAAATCAAGAAGTCTTGATTTCTCGAGAAGTCAGTATAACCATGATGTTTAGAAATACAAACAAGAGGCTGGGCACAGTGGCTCACGCCTGTAATCCCAGCACTTTAGGAGGCTGAGGCGGGCAGATCACCAGGTCAGGAGTTCGAGACCAGCCTGGCCAACATGGTGAAACCCCGTCTCTACTAAAAATAAAAAAATTAGCTGGGCGTGGTGGCAGGCACCTGTAATCCCAGCTACTCTGGAAGCTGAGCAGGAGGAACTCTTGAATTTGGGAGGCGGAGGTTGCAGTGAGCCGAGATTACGCCATTGCATTCCAGCCTGGGCAACAAGAGCAAAACTCCATCTCAAAAAAAAAAAAAAAAAAATTTGGGCTGGCCACAGTGGCTCATGCCTGTAATCCCAGCATTTTGGGAGGCTGAGTAGGGGGATTGTTTGAACCCAGGAGGTCGAAGGAAAAGAAATAAATGAAAATTTCAAAGGAAAAGGGAATAATTAAACACGATTTCAAACAACCTCAAATGTACCTGGAAACAGTTGGAATGGGAAGTCATGAAGGGAATGGGCAGAGTTAGAGAAGGTCAGAGTGCAGCCATGTTTCACATCCCAACTTAAACTCCTCCAACAGCTTTGTGTCACCCTTCAAATACAACCCGAGCTCTTTTTCTTTCTTTCTTTCTTTCTTTTTTCTGAGATAGAGTCTCACTCTGTCGCCCAGGCTAGAGTGCAGTGGCACGATCTTGGCTCACTGCAACCTCCGCCTCCCAAGAAGCTGGGATTACAGGCACGTGTCACCATGCCTGGCAAGTTTTGTATTTTTAGTACAGTCGGGGTTTCACCATGTTGCCAGGCTGGTCTCGAACTCCTGACTTCAAGTGATTTGCGCACCTTGCCCTCCCGTGAGCCACCGCGCCCGTCCCTGAGCTCTTTTCTTTGACCAAAAGGCCCCCACAGGCTCTGGCTTTTGTCTGATAGTCTCTCATCTTTCTCCCTTTGCTCACTGCAGTCAGCCACACTGGCCTTTTAACAATCTTTCAGTCACACCAAGCACATTCCTGCCATTGGGCCTTTGTTCTTGCTGTTCCCTCTATGAGCAGCCTCCCTTGAACGCCCAAATCGAAGCCTGCCCCACCTCCATCCCTCGCTAGCAATACCATTATCCTCTACAGCACTGAAATTAAGCATTCCTTGATCTGTTTATGATCTGTCTCCTTCACAGAAGTTCCATGACAGCAGGGAGTTAGGCTGCCTTGTCTCCTGCTGTATCCCCAGCACGGAGAACAGTGCTTGGCACACAGTAGGCACTCCATAAATATTTGCGGAATGAGCAAATATAGATGGGGACAGCTGAGTCAGTAGGGTGAGCAGCTGGACGGGCCAGTGGTGGAGGGAGAAAACGGCAGCCTCTGCCTGGGCCTTGCCCTGGGTAAACAGGCCTCCCTCTCCCCAGACGGCCACTGTTTGACGACTGTCTGCCATGGGCCTGGCTGAACCTGGGCCGCCAAGCTGCCAACGCCTCCGTATTCTCTGGGACAAGCAGTGGAGGCAGCCATACCTCCAGGAGAGTTTGTGAAGGAGCAGGTCAGAAAGTTGTTCAAACAGGCATGAGGAAGGGCGGAGGAGGGGGGAGAGAGGGAGAGAGCAGGCGGCCCTGCCCTGGGCAGAGCCAGAGCTGGAGGCAGTTCTGGGCACTCTCCTGGGCAGCTTCCCAGGCAAACTCAGCTGTCTGTAGGATTCAGCTGCCCGCAGGGCTCAGTGCTGGGAGCAAGGAGACCCAGGCTGTGGTCCCAGCTCTAGCCTTGACACACACAGGATCTCAGGTACTTGCCATTTGTAGGCCTTAGCTTTCTCACTTGTAAATTAAGAGGCCATGGGCAGATTAGTAGCTTTCAGTTTTTGTTGTTGTTGTTGTTGTTGTGGTTTTTTTGTTTTTGAGACATAGTCTCAATCTTGTTGCCCAGGCTGGAGTGAAATGGTTCGATCTCGGTTCACTGCAGCCTCTGCCTCCCGGGTTCAAGTAATTCCTCCTGCCTCAGCCTCCCGAGTAGCTGGGATTACAGGCACATGCCACTACCACCCAGCTAATTTTTGTATTTTTAGTAGAGATGGGGTTTCACCATGTTGGCCAGGCTGGTCTCGAACACAACAAGATTCTATCTCTGCAACAAATACAAAAATTAGAGGCTGGGCCCGGTGGCTCACACCTGTAATCCCAGTACTTTGGGAGGCTGAGGTGGGCAGATCACTTGAGGTCAGGAATTCTAGATCAGCTTGGCCAACAATGGGAAATCCCATCTCTACTAAAAATGCAGATATTAGCCAGGTATGCTGGAGTGCGCCTGTAATCCCAGCTACTCAAGAGGCTGGGGCAGGAGAATCTCTTGAACCCGGGAGGTAGAGATTGCCATGAGCCAAGACCGCCACTGCACTCGAGCCTGGGCGACAGAGCAAGACCCTGTCAAAAAAATAAATTTAAAAAAATCCCAACTTTCACGTCCTTTAAAAAAGTGAAGGTCTAGCAACCCTGATGCCTATGAAACAACAGTCTCCCAGAGCTCCTTTAGATTCGCGTGCCATAGTCCCCACTATTCCTTGGTGTCCCCACGTGGAAACTTATTAATGAACAGAAATCACCATGTTTGCTGTATTGTTTTTCTTAGAGGAACGTGTGAACTTTACTCACACCCTATGTGTTCCTTTTATTTCAGTTACTTCTCTGGGTATTGAGAGCACTTGAGTGTGGGACCCCTGATCCCTGAGACCAAAGCGAAGTTCATTTATTTGCATGAGCAATCTTCTGTTTCATAGATTTACCATGTTTTTAAGCGACTACAAGAAAAGTTTAAATCATGTCTATGGCTTACATTCTATTTCTATTGGCCAGCACTGGCCTGGTCCCTTGGATTCTATAGCAGTGTACAAGCTTGCTGCTAACTCATGCTGCCTCCATTTTCCATTCTTGCGTAGACCAATCCCAGTCAAATCTCTTGGGCTGGGGTCTTCTCCCCGCCCCACAGTTATCTTTAGTGTCTCCACCCTGGTTGCCTGGCCACCTGTCTGTCCAGAGGATCCAGGCTCCAGAACTCCGGGCATGTCTTCTAGAATTCTCCACATGGGAAATCTCACTCCCAGCCCCCATCTGGCAGCCATTGTGTTGTTTTAATCAGACATTCACATAAAACAATAGTCAATTTGAAAGCTAAATACACATCCATTCTTCTGTCTCCAGCCTGTAAATTTACCCCAAATCCAGTAATTTGGGGGGTGGAGTTGGTGGGGAGAGGATTTTTTTTTCCCCGCCTTCTCCAGGGCGAGTCATATCGTTTTTCTGGAGATAAGGTGGACTGAGTTTAGGGGAAGAACACAGGTCCGTCTACAGTGAAGGCTCTGACTTTGTTTTTGGAGGAGATAGTGTGGTGGCTCCTTTGGGGAGATGAGATGAGAGAATCCTGAAGACTTAGGGGGCCAGGAGGAAAAGGAATCTTGGCAATGACAAAGACACCTTCAAATGAAGGGGCTAATATGGTAGTGGCTGAGAATTTGTGCTGCAGTCAGGAGGGTTTGGGTTAGAGCTACATCCACAGTATGACCTTGAACAGGTGACTTTACCTCTCTGATCTTCAGTATCCTCATCTGTAAAATAAGGATAAGAATAGACTTGATTTCCACCTCAACAAGAAGTTAAACGTGATATCCTAGCACTGTGCTTTGCACATAAAGGCTCTATAAATGTCAGCTATCATCATAAAGAGCCCAAAGTAGCATTTGGAGTAAATTTGATTTGTTTTTAAGATATAGGGTTTGCTGTGTCACCCAGGCGGGAGTGCAGTGGCATAGTCAAAACCCACTACAGCCTCAAATTCCTGGGCTCAAGCCATCCTCTCACCTAAGCCTCACAAGTAGTTGGGACTACAGGCACGTACCACCATGCCTGGCTGATTTTTGTATTTTTAGTAGAGGTGGGGTTTCACCATGTTGGCCAGGCTGGTCTCAAACTCCTGACCTCTGGTGATCCACCCACCTCAGCCTCCCAAAGTACTGGAATTACAGGTGTGAGCCACTGTGCCAGGCCTTAATTAAACTTTTAATTTAGATTCAGGGGGTACGTGTACAGGTTTGTTACGTGGGTATAGTGTGTGACACGGAAGTTTAGGCTATGATTGAGCTCATCACCCAAGTAGTGAGCATAGTACCCAACAGGCAGTTTTTTAGCCCTTGCCCTTCCTCTAGAAGTCTACAGTGTCTGTTGTTCCTCTCTTGATGTCCATGTGTACCCAATGATTAGCTTCCTCTTACAAGTGAGAACATGCAATATTTGTTTTTTTGTTTCTGTGTTAATTCACTTAGGATGATATCCTCCAGCTCCATTCACGGTGTGGCAAAGGACACGATTTTGTTCGCTTTTTTAGTTTTTATCTTTTTGACACTATCCTTGAACTTGGTTGAGGTTTTGTTCTCTTTTATGGCTGCATAGTATTCCATAGCGTATATGTACCACATTTTCATTATCCATTCCACTGTCGATGGGCACTCAGGTTGATTCCCTGCCTTTCTATTGTTTTGTTTTGTTTGAGCTGGAGTCTTACTCTGTCGCCCAGGCTGGAGCGCAGTGGCGTGATCTCAGCTCACTGCAACCTCTGCCTCCTGGGTTCAAGAGACTCTCCTGTCTCAGCCTCCCAAGTAGCTGGGATTACAGGCATGTGCCACCATGCCTGGCTAATTTTTGTATTTTTACTAGAGACACAGTTTTACCATGTTGGCCAGGTTAGTCTCGAACTCCTAACATCAGGTGATCCGCCCACCTTGGCCTCCCAAAGTGCTGGGATTACAGGCGTGAGCCACTGTGCCTGGCTGATGTCTTTCTATTGTGAATAGTGCTGTGTAGAACATATGAGTGCATGTGTCTTTTTGGTAGAACAATTCATTTTCCTTTGGTTATACCAAATAATGAGATTGCTAAATTGAATGGTGGTTTTGTTTTAAGTTCTTTTTCTTTTTTTTTTTTTTTTTTTTTTTTTTTTTCTTTTTTTTTTGGCAGGTGGTCTGCAGCTCACCAGCCAAAGCCCAGGCACAGGTGCAGTGGCTGGATCTCCCAACTCACCGACTCCCGCCTCCCGGGTTCACCCATTCTCCTGCCTCAGCCTCCCAAGTAGCTGGGACTACAGGTGCCTGCCACCTGGCCAGGCTAATTTTTAGTAGAGGCGGGGTTTCACCGTGTTAGCCAAGATGGTCTCGATCTCCTGACCTGCGTGATCCATGCGTCTCAGCCTCCCAAAGTGCTGGGATTACAGGCTTGAGCCACCATGCCTGGCTGTTTTAAGTTCTTTGAGAAATCTCCAAACAGCTTTCCACAGTGGCTGAACTAATTTACATTTCCACCAACGGTGTGTAAGTGTTCCCTTTTTTCCACAGCCTTGCCAACATCTGGTTTTTTTAAATTTTTTTTATTTTTTTACTTTTTAATGATAGCCTTTCTTCAGATATCAAGGGCGGGGACAAAAAAGAAACTTAATAGTCATTTTGACTAGTGTGAGATGGTATCTCATGATTTCATTTACATTTTTCTGATGATTAGTGATGTTGAACATTTTTTCATCTTCGTTGGCCACTTGTACATCTTCTTTTGAGAAGTGTCTGTTCATGTACTCTACCCACTTTTTGTTGGGGTTCTTTGTTTCTTGCTTGTTGAGTTGTTTAAGTTCCTTGTAGATTCTGGTAGATTCTAGTTCCTTATAGAATTAAGTTCCTTGTAGACCTTTGTTGGATGCATAGTTTGCAAATATTTTCTCCCATTCTGTAGGTTGCGTGTTTACTCTGTTGATAGTTTCTTTTGCTGTGTAGAGGCTCTTTAGTTTAATTAGGTGTCACTTGTCAATTTTTGGTTTTGTTGCGATTGATATAGAGGATTTAGTCATAAAATTTTTGCCAGGGAGTTTGTTTGTTTTTTTTTTTTTCAGACAGGGTCTTGCTCTGTCACACAAGCTGTTAATAACTTAACAAACTGAGTCCCCAAGAGGACAGGTGATTCAGCCAAAGTCATACAGTAAGTTAGTGGCAGAGCCAAGACTAGAATGGTGGACCATGGGAGTTGGAAGGGAACTTTGAGGTTGTTAGGGTAGCCTTTCCTAAGGCGAGTCCCCTCAGACAAGAAGGATTCTATTGTTAGATGTTTGAAAAGTGCTGAATTAAAGAAAGCTGCACAAATTTCATTGTCGGAGAACTTCTCAGAGTTCTTAACACATGACAATGCCTTGGCCACTTCCAAGAAATGCCTTCAGTGTGTAGGGCCCTGAATTAGTTTCAAGAGCCCCTCGAAGGGCATTACCATCTATGCAAGCTCTCCCTGCTCTCAGACAGAGAAATGCTATATCTTAGATACACTCCTAGTTGCTTTTAAAAAACAGGTTTCTAGGGCCTGGTGTGGTGGCTCATGCCTGTAATCCCAGCACTTTGGGAGGTTGAGGCAGGCGGATCACGAGATCAGGAGTTTGAGACCAGCCTGATCAACATGGTGAAACCCCATCTCTACTAAAAATACAAAAAAAAAAATTTGCTAGGTGTGGTGGTGTGCACCTGTAATCCTAGCTACTCAAGAGGCTGAGGCAGGAGAATTGCTTCAACCCAGGAGGTGGAGGTTGCAGTGAGCCAAGATCATGCCAGCCTGGGTAACAGAGGAGACTGGCCTCAAAAAGAAAAAAAATATATATATGTTTCTAGATTTTTTTCCCACAGTTGCTTTTCATTGTGCAAATTGTTATCATTGTGCAAATTGTATGATTTTTAAAATTATACTACCAAATTGTTTGTAGCTGTTATGTAGGAAGACGGTTGACTTTTTTTTATAATCTTATTTGTCCTTTTTTTTAAAAGTAAGAAATATTACATATGTACAGAAAAGTATAGAGAATAATATTATGAACATTGATGTATCCACCACTCAATTTTGTCAGATCTTACTAAATGACCATGCTTTCTTTGGCTGTTGTTTGTTTGTTTTAATGACAAATTAAACATTACACTTAGAGTTGAAGCCCTTTGTCTTCCTGACCCATCACCCTGCCACCCTTTTCAGTGGTGATCATGGTCACCATTTGGAATTTATCATGCGTATTTGGTATTTATCTGGTAATGTGTCATTACCAGACACATTTTCACAGTTCTACCATACCTGGCTATATAAGCAAAGTAAAATATTTTGCTTATCTGGAAAATTTATTTAAATGATATACTGTACATATCCCACAGCAACTTCCTTTTATTACTCCTCATGATAGGTTTCTGGATCTTTTCATGATGATAAAAGTTGCACCAGATCACTCATTTAAAATGCTGTGTAGGCCGAGTGCAGTGGCTCACGACTATAATTCCAGCACTTTGGGAGGCCAAAGCGAGTGGATCACTTGAGTCCAGGAGTTCAAGACCAGCTTGGGCAACATGGTGAAACCCTGTCTCTATCAAACAGTAAAATAAAAAATAAATAAAATAAATAAATGCTGTGTATCCATAAAGTACTGTGCAGTCATAAAAAAGAATGAAATCATGTCCTCTGCAGCAACATGGATATGGCTGGAAACCATTATCCTAAGCAAACTAATGCAGAAACAGAAAACCAAATAACGTATGTTCTCACCTATACATGGGGGCTAAACATTGGGTACACATGGACACAAAGATGGGAACAATGGGCACTGGGGAATCCAAAGGGGTTAGGGAGGGAGGCGGAAAACACTGAAAAACTACCTATTGGGTACCGTGCTCATTACCTGGGTGTTTAATTAATTCATACTGGAAACCTCAGCATCATGCAATATACCTTTGTAACAAACCTATACGTGTACCTCCTGATTCGAAAATAAAAGTTGAAGTAATGGGCCAGGCAATGTTTAAAAACATAGGCAGCTGGGCGCGGTGGCTCATGCCTGTAATCCAAGCACTTTGGGAGGCCGAAGCGGGTGGATCACTTGAGATCAGGAGTTCAAGACCAGCCTGGCCAACATGGTGAAAACCTATCTCTACTGAAAATACAAAAATTAGCCAGATGTGGTTACAGGCACCTGTAATCCCATCTACTTGGGAGGCTGAGGCATGAGAATCGCTTAAACCTGGGAGGCAGGTAAAAAAAAAAAGTTGAAATAACAAAAAATAAAATAGAAGTATCTATAAATATCCCACATATATTTATTCTCTTTTGTTTGTTTGTTCGTTTGTTTTGAGATGGAGTCTCACTCTGTTACTCAGGCTGGAGTGCAGTTGCACGATCTTGGCTCACTATCTCAAACGATGCTCCAAAGAATATTCTTATACCTGTGGATGAGAGTTTCGCTAGGTAACATGTAGAGATAGAATTTCTGTATCTTAGATAGTGGGTATCGACACTTTTAGGAGATGTTGCTAAATTGCTCGTTCTTGACTACCAACTTCCACTCCAAACAATAGTTACAGAGTTCTGGTTGCTCTACAGCCTCATCAGCACTTGATTTTGTGAGATACTGAATGTAAAATTATAATTCACTTTCAAATTTGCATTTCCTCTGTTACTAGAGAGGGAGGGGCTCTTTCTGTCATTTGGGTTTCCTCTTTTATGAGTGTGCTTGTTCATATCCTTTGATCATTTATCTATTGTGTTATTTACCTTTCCTTATCCATTTGTAGGCGATTTTTTAGCACTCTTAGAAACATCTTTTATGCATGTATTTTTTTTTTTTTTTTTGACACAGAGTCTCACTCTGTCACCCAGGCTGGAGTGCAGTGGCGCGATCTCGGCTCACTACAACCTCCGCCTCCTGGGTTCAAGTGATTCTTCTGCCCCAACCTCCCAAGTAGCTGGGATTACAGGCATGCACCGCCGCACCCAGCTGATTTCTGTATTTTCAGTAGAGACAGGGTTTCACCATGTTGCCCAGGCTGGTCTTGAACACCTGACCTCCAGTGATCCACCTGCCTCAGCCTTCCAAAGTGCTGGGATTACAGGCATGAGCCACTGCGCCCGGTCACATGTGTTTTTAAACATTGCACTACATGCACTACAGTGTGATCAACACATCCATTCCCTGAAATAATCCATTCTCGATGCAGTGCTGGAATTATTTATTCTTGATACTAATCCTTTCTTGGTTATATTAGTGGAAAATACCTTTGTCAGTCTGTAACTTGTATTTTCAGTCTCTTTTTAAATATCTTCTTTTAGATTTTAATGAAGCTTGATGATTTTTTTTTCTTTTTTCCTTTTTTTTTTTTTTTTTTTTGAGAAAGAGTCTTGCTTTGTCACCCAGGCTGGAGTGCAGTAGCGCGATCTTGGCTCACTACGACCTCCACCTCCCAGGTTCAATCAATCCTCCTGCCTCAGCCTCCCAAGTAGCTGGTATTACAGGCACCTGCTACCATGCCCAGCTAATTTTTGTATTTTTAGTAAAGATGGGGTTTCACCATGTTGGCCAGGCTGGTCTTGAACTCCTGACCTTAGGTGACCCACCCACCTCAGCCTCACAAAGTGCTGGGATTACAAGCGTGAACCACCACACCTGGCCCTTAACCATTTTTCTTCCTTTTTATTTATTTATTTATTTATTTATTTATTTATTTATTTATTTTTGAGACAGAGTTTCACTCTTGTCACCCAGGCTGGAGTGCAATGGCGCCATCTTGGCTCATTGCAACCACTGCTTCCAGGGTTCAAGCGATTCTCCTGCCTCAGCCTCCTGAGTAGCTGGGATTACAGGCACATGCCACCGCACCCAGCTAATTTTTGTATTTTTAGTAGAGACAGGTTTTACCATGTTGGCCAGGCTGGTCCTGAACCCCGGACCTCAGGTGACCCACGGACCGCGGCCTCCCAAATTGCTGGGATTACAGGTGTGAGCCACCGTGCCCAGCCAACTATTTTTAAATGCACAGTTTGGAGACATTAAATATATTCACTTTGTAATACACCCATCACTACTGTCCATCACCTGAACTTTTTTCATCTTCCCACACTGAAACTGTACTCATTAGAAAATAGCTCCCCTTGGGAGGCCAACATGGAGAAATCTCGTCTCTATTAGACCAAAAAAATTAACTGGGCGTGGTGGTGTGTGCCTATAATCCCAGCTACTCGGGAGGCTGAGGCAGGAGACTTGCTTGAACCCGGGAGGCAGAGGTCGCAGTGAGCTGAGATCGCACCACTGCACTCCAGCCTGAGCGATAGAGAGGGACTCCGTCTCAAAAAAAAAAAAAAAAAAAGAAAAGAAAAGAAAAGAAAGAAGAGGAAATAGCTCCCCTTTCCTCCCAGTCCCTGGCAAACCCCTTCTACTTTCTGTCTCTATGAATTTGACTACTTTCCTGCAGGCTAGTGGAATCACACAGTATTTGTTCTTTGTGACTAGCTTTTCCCCTAGCGTAATGCCCTCAAGATCCATCCATGTTGTACAATGTGTCAGAATTTCCATCCTTTTTAAGGTTGAATAATATTCCATTGTGTGCATATGCCACATTTTATTGATCCGTTCATCCACTGATTGACACTAGGGTTGCTTCTACCTTTTGGCTATTGTGAATAATGCTGCTATGAGTTTGAGTATACAAATCTCTCTTCCAGATGCTACTTTTGGTTCTTTTGGGTATATACTTGGAAGTACAATTGCTGGATCATATGGTAGCTCTATTTTTAATTTTTTTTTTTTTTATTTTGAGACGGTGTCTTGCTCTGTCGCCCAGGCTGGAGTGCAGTGGCGCGATCTCCACTCACCACGAGCTTTGCCTCCCAGGTTCACACCATTCTCCCACCTCAGCCTCCCGAGTAGCTGGGACTACAGGCACCCGCCACCACACCTGGCTCATTTTTTTATTTTTATTTTTAGTAGAGTCGGGGTTTCACAGTGTTAGCCAGGATGGTTTCGATCTCCTGAACTCGTGATCTGCCCGCCTCGGCCTCCCAAAGTGCTGGGATTACAGGCAGAGCCACCGCGCCCAACCCTATTTTTCATTTTTTAAGAAACTGCCATATTGCTTCCCATAGAAGCTGCACTATTTTACGTTCCCACCAGCAGTGGTAGGAATGTCAAAGGGTTATAATTTCTCCACATCCTCACCATCACTTGCTATTGTCTGTTTTGTTGTTGTTTTGTAATATCCATCCTAGTGGGTGTGAGGTGGTCTCTTATTGTGTGTTTTTGTTTGTTTGTTTGTTTTGGTTTGTTTTGGAAGCATAGTCTTGCTCTGTCACCCAGGCTGGAGTGCATTAGTGCAGTCTTGGCTCACTGCAACCTTTGCCTGCAGGGTTCAAGTGATTCTCCTGCTTCAGCCTCCCAAGTAGCTGAAATTACAGGCATGTGCCATCACACCTGGATAATTTCTTTTTTTCTTTCTTTTTTTTTTTGAGACAGAGTCTCGCTCTGTTGCCCAAGCTGGAGTGCAGTGGTGAGATTTCGGCTCACTGCAACCTCCACCTCCCAGGTTCAGGCGATTCTTCTGCCTCAGCCTCCCAAGTAGGTGGGATTACAGGTGCGTGCCACCACACCAGGCTAATTTTTGTATTTTTAGTAGAGACAGAGTTTCACCATGTTGGCCAGCATGATCTCGATCTCTGGACCTCATGATCCGCCTGCCTCAGCCTCCCAAAATGCTGGGATTACAGGCATGAGTCCTGCCACTGCATCCGGCCTAAGTGACGTAGCTTTCTCATCCTCTGCCATACTAGGAAAATTGTAAGTATTCATATTAAAATGAAAACTAAACACAATTGTCCATATGTGGTCTTTAGGAATAGAATGCCAAGGACCTCTTAGCTTCTCTGACCTGGGAACTACATTCTCTCTAATGACATCTACGACTGGGTTAGAGGTTTGGGCAGCTGCCGCCAAGTAAAACCTCTAGAACTTTGCTATGTCACTTTCTGCTAAGGTACATTTTCCTATCTACACTGTCCAGGTGATTTATTTTTAACCAATGCAGAGGATTTTTCATTTCTCTCCATGGAGTTCAAACATTTCTCCAGGCTGGGCGGGGTGTCATCCCAGCACTTTGAAGACTGGGGAGGTGGGCAGATTGAACCCGAGTTCCAGACCAGCCTGGGCAACATGGTGCAATCCCATATCTATAAAATATAGAAAAATTAGCCAGCGCTGGTGGTCCACACATGCAGTCCCAGCTACTCTGAAGGCTAAGGTAGGAGGATCATCTGAGCCTGGAGACTTGGAGGTTGCAGTGAGCTGTGATGATGCCACTGCGCTCCAGCCTGAGTGACAGAGACCCTGTCTCAAACAAACAATAATTCTCCAAATCTATTTGGATCTGGGTCCTGCCATCATTTTATAGGTAATACCTCCATAGCACTCACTAAGTGCCAGGCACACTTCTAAGCCCTTTTTATACATTAACACAAATAATCCCCACCACGACCCAATGCCACATACATCATTATGGTCACTATTTTGCAAATAAGAAAACAGTCACAGAGCAGTTCAGTAACTTGTCCAAGGTCACACAGCTAGTCCATGACTGAACCAGAATTCAAGCCCAGGATGTCAGGTTCCAGAAATGGTGCACTCAGCCTCAATACTGTGCTGCCTTCAAATGTTCTGATAATCTTAGACAGCTTTGAGGATCCAAAAGATTGAGAAGTACTTGGGGACCTCTTTTTTTTTCTTTTCTTTTCTTTTTTTCAGATGGAGTCTCACTCTGTCCCCAGGCTGGAGTGCAGTGGTGCAATCTCAGCTCACTGCAACCTCCACCTCCTGGGTTCAAGGGCTTCTCCTGCTTCAGCCTCACAAGTAACTGGGATATTACAGGCATGTGCCACCACGCCCAGCTAATGTTTGTATTTTAAGTAGAGACGGGATATCACCATGTTGGCTAGGGTGGTCTTGACCTCCTGACCTCAAGTGATCTGCCCACCTCGGCCTCCCAAAGTGCTGGGATTATAGGCATGAGCCACTGCACCTGGCTCCCTTTTTTTCTGGAGATGGAGTTTCACTCTTGTTGCCCAGGCTGGAGTGCAATGGCGTGATCTCAGCTCACTGCAACCTCCGCCTCCCAGGTTCAAGCGATTCTCCTGTCTCAGCCTCCTGAGTAGCTGGGATTACAGGCGTGTGCCACCACACCCAGCTAATTTTTGTATTTTTACTAGAGACGGGGTTTCCTCATATTGGTTAGGCTGGTCTCAAACTTCTGACCTCAGGTGATCCGCCCACCTTGGCCTCCCAAATTGCTGGGATTACAGGCATGAGCCACCGCACCTGGCCCCTGGCCCCCCCCCCCCCCCTTTTTTTTTTCAAATAAAGAAAGACCAAAGGTCTAGAGGCTTTGAAAGGCAAATAGTATTAAGTCAGGATTTGATATAAGGATTTCTTTCATTCTGTTAATTTTCTCATTGCTTTCTACTTATGATACTGTTTCATTTGGTAGTAATAATATTTCTTTCTAAAATAAATTGAAGTAAAAAGAAGTGAGTTGATGTAAGAAAAATGTTACAGATATGAAAAAATCATAATGGTCATTAAAAAATTAGTGAAACTTTGGAAAGACTGTGTTCAGTCAAGTGAAGCGAAGTTAGGTTGCAACCACAAAAAAACCCCCAAGTCTCAGTCGTTTGACCAGCGGGTTAATTGCTCACCTGCGGTACACGCCCAGCATGGGTCGGCAGGGGGCGCTCCGCGTCGTGGAACGATTCACATCTACGCTTGCTTTCCCAACAAGGGCAGCACTGGCCTCCTTTAAAGCTTCTGCCCAGGTGTGACTCAGGTTGTTTCTGCTCACATCTCATTATCCGAAACAAGTCACATGGTCACATGTAATTTCAAAGGAAGCAAGAAAATGTAATCCCATCATGTGCCCAAAAGGAGAGCGATAGAATAGTCGAGAACAGCCCTCAGAGAGACTATAAGTAAGGGAGTGTAAAAGGTGGGTCTAGAGAGAGAGGCTGAGTCATGACTCATTGAATTTGTCTGACTTAGAGCATGATGGTCCACCCCACCAAGTGGCCAACACTTGTTCCCAGAAAAGGGAGTGCGATGATCCCCCAGAAAGAACACAGTCTGACAACATTATTCTGATGAGCAGACACTTCTCTCAGGCTGCAACTCAGGAGTCCTTCTGGGTGGGGAGGCGGGGATGCTGGTATTTCCTAAGTGGTTTCAGCTGAACTCTGTGATCTGTTTGTTGTTGTTGTTGTTGTTTTGTTTTGTTTTGTTTTTACTATTCCCTGAAGGGAGAGGAGGCAATTTGGGCTTTGGTTGAGTTAGGGTTTGGTTCTCTCACTACTTTGAAAAGATATCTAGGGAACGGTAATTGGAAAGGAGAGGAATTCAAGGAGAGGGTCCAGGCGGGTAGGGAAACTCAAACAGGGCTTGGTGATTCAGTGATTGGGAGGCCTCCTTGAGGAGTTTTCAAAGTGCTGTCTGAGGGCACCTGGTATCAGAAGTATCCAGAAGCTCATTAAACACTTGGGCCAGGTGCCCCGTGGCTCATGCCTTTAATCCCAGCACTTTGGGAGGGTGAAGCGGGAGGATTTGCTTGAGGCTGGGGTTCAAGACCAGCCTGGACAATATAGCAAGACCCCCGTCTCTATTTTTATTTATTTATTTGTTTGTTTGTTTATTTATTTATGGATTCTCACTCTGCCGCCCAGGCTGGAGTGCAGTGGCCTGATCTCTTCTCACTGCAACCTCCGCCTCCCGGGTTCAAGCAATTCTCCTGCCCCAGCCTCCCAAGTAGCTGAAAGTATAGGCATGCACCACCACACCCAGCTAGTTTTTGTACTTTTAGTAGAGATGAGGTTTCACCATGTTGGCCAGGCTGATCTTGAACTCCTAGTCTCCAGTGATCGGCCTGCCTTGGCCTCCCAAAGTGCTGGGATTACAGGCATGAGCCACCATACCCCACCTCTATTTATTAAAAAAAATTTTTTTTTAAATTAAATCTGATGATTAGGCCCACTGTTGGTCCTGGCACCTGCAGGTAGGACCCGCGACATCTGATTTTTGTTGTTGTTGTTGTTGTTGTTTTGAGACAGGGTCTTGCTCTGGCGCCCAGGCTGGAGTGCAGTGGCACGATCTTTGCTCACTGCAACCTCCACCTCCCAGGTTCAAGCGATTCTCCTGCCTCAGCCTCCCAAGTAGCTGGGATTATAGGCACGCACCATCACACCTGGCTAATTTTTTTTTTTTTTTTTTTTAAAGTAGAGACAGGGTTTCACCATGTTGGCCAGGCTGGTCTTGAACTCCTGAACTCAGGTGATCCACCCGCCTCCCAAAGTGCTGGGATTACAGGCGTGAGCCACCGTGTCCAGCCGCCATCTGATTTTTTTTTTTTTTTTTTTTTTTGAGACGGAGGTTTGCTCTTGTTAACCAGGCTGGAGTGCAATGGCATGATCCCGGCTCACCTCAACCTCTGCCTCATGTGTTTAAGTGATTCTCCTGTCTCAGCCTCCTAAGTAGCTGGGATTACAGGCATGTGCCACCATGCTCAGCTAATTTTGTATTTTTAGTAGAGACGAGGTTTCACCATGTTGGTCAGGCTGGTCTCGAACTCCTGACCTCAAGTGGTCCGCCTACCTCGGCCTCCCGAAGTGCTGGGATTACAGGTGTGAGCCACCTCGCCCAGCCGGCATCTGAATTTTTAATCATGGCCCCAGATGATTTTTATGGACACCAAGATTTGAGAAGCATTGAATGACTGAGAGAAAATTTCTTGTAAGGGTAGAAGCCCAGCACAGTGGTTCTCAGTGGAGATAATTTCAACCCCCAAGGGACATTTATAAAAGTCTGGAGATAGTTTTGGTTATCACACCTTGAGGGTAGGGGAAAGTGCTGCTGACATCTAGTGGCTAGAGGCCAGACATGCTGCCAGGGACATTGTAAGGGACAGTCCCCATGAGAAAGAATTCTCTAGCCCAAATGTCATTAGTGCTGAGGTCAAGAAACCCTGGTTAGCAATTTAAGAGTTTGAACCTTTCTAAATGTTGGAGCACATATGATTTTTAAATCTTCAATTTTTATTTTACTTTCCAAAATTTCTACTATATGCATAGAATCCTTTTCATTGAATACCTGTTATGCACCTAGCACTTGAAGTTTACATTACTATCAGTTCCTCTTGAAAGACCTTTTCAGTCATTCATCCAACAAATATCCATTAAACACTTATTAAAATGTATTCCAGGCAGGGTGTGGTGGCTCATGCCTGTAATCCCAGCACTTTGGGAGGCCGAGGAGGGTGGATCGCCTGAGGTCAGGAGTTTGAGACCAGCCTGGCCAACATGGTGAAACCCCGGCTCTACTAAAAATTAAAAAATTAGCTGGGCGTGGTGGCAGGCACCTGTAATCCCAGCTACTCAGGAGGCTGAGGCAGGAGAATTGCTTGAACCCAGGAGGCAGAGGTTGCAGCAAGCCGAGATAGTGCCATTGCACTCCAGCCTGAGTGACAAGAGCGAAACTTCATCTCATTTATTTATTTATTTATTTATTTTTATTTTTATTTTTTTTTTTGAGACGGAGTCTCGGTCTGTCGCCCAGGCTGGAGTGCAGTGGCGCAATCTCCGCTCACTGCAAGCTCCGCCTCCCGGGTTCACGCCATTCTCCTGCCTCAGCCTCCCGAGTAGCTGGGACTACAGGCGCCCGCCACCGCGCCCGGCTAATTTTTTCTATTTTTAGTAGAGACGGGGTTTCACCATGGTCTCGATCTCCTGACCTTGTGATCCACCCGCCTCGGCCTCCCAAAGTGCTGGGATTACAGGCGTGAGCCACCGCGCCCGGCCGAAACTTCATCTTTAAAAAAAAAAAAAAAAAGTATTCCAGGCAGAGGGGAAAGTATGTGCAAAGGCCCCCAAGACAGGAAAGAAAAACTTTAAAAACGGCTAGTACGCCTGCTGCTGATAGGGGCGGGGGCAAGTGGAATGAAATGAGGTTGGAGATGGATGGAGGGATATAAAAACAAGGGCGTGCATGGCCTCACAGTGTAAAGCGGGAGTTGTATGAGTTTTGTTATAAATGCATAGGAAGTCATAAAAATTTAAGTAGAAGAGGATCTGAGCCAATGTACATTTGTACAAGATCACCCTTGGCCCCTGAGTGAAGAGTAGGGGGTAGGGAAGCCACCGTAGAAAAATAAGTGAAGGGGTGGGGCAGAGGCAGGCAGCGGGGAGGCCGAGGGTGGGGGAGGGGGAGATCCCTTCCCCAACCCTGGCAGGTTTAAAAAAAAAAAAAAAAAAAAACAGGAAGAAGTGAAAAGACTTTTGCAGACCTCCAGAGATAATGTGTAAGGTTGGCTGGGGTGGAGATGGAAAGATGACAAATCTAGATTCTGTTTGGAGGGTGGCAAGAACTGGATTTTCTGATGAACTGGAAGGGATGAGAAACACAACACAAAGATTGTGACTTGCAAGATGTTGGCTTGAATAACTGAGAGAAGGTGGGTGATGACATATGACATACAGATATGACTATTATTCTCTTTGGACGACTGAGGAAGGGGAGGTGAGTCGTCCTACTTCACAAAAATAGTATATGGGCTCCAGGTGTGTCTAACCCAAAGGTTATAATTTTTTCACACTCCTACATCCACACATTAATTTTTTTTTTTTTAATTGAGACAGAGTCTCACTCTATCACCCAGGCTGGAGTGCAGTGGCGCGATCATGGCTCACTGCAGCCTCCAACTCCTGGGCTCCAGTGATCCTCCCACTTTGGCCTCCCAAAGTGCTGGAATTACAGGCATGCACCATCCCGCCCTGTCTATCTTAATTTTTATAATGGGGATGACATTTAATGATAGTGATATCATTATAAATACGCCATACATGCTAACATCTGCTTCCAACATGGAAGCAGCACAAAGCCTGGAACCTTCCTCAAAGACCCCTGTACGTTGGAGCAAGGTGCTGGGAACAGAAGTTTAGTAGGTGGTGGAAAGACAGCAGCTGCCACCCTGGGAATTGGTTTTAAAATCTTACGTTCTGATTGCTGCAGTGGCCATGTGCTGGCGGTGTGTGATGGGGAGATTCTTGTCTAGGTAACTAAACCCAATGAGCTGTGATTGGTGATCAAACCGAGCAGGCCCCCTGTGGATTTGGAGAGACACAGTGCGTCTGGGCCTGTGATTGGCGGGATTGCTGTGAAGTCCCCAAGGCTATTTAAGTTTCTGAACACCAGTTCCTGCATTGGCCACGAGGAGGAGCCCGGGAAGCGCAAAGCGCAGCGCTGCGGAGAGTCTTGGCCGCCTCCTCCGGGACGCCCTCCGGCTCAGCGCGGTGCCTGCCCTGCCCTGCGCCCTGGGGCAACCGCGGGACGAGGTGGGGCGGGAAAGGGTGTCAGGGCTCCCAACTGTGGCCACGCTTCTCTGCACAGTTCCTTTGGCCTCTTCCCCTGGCTCCCAGCCCCACAGAAGACATTGGCTGACCCGAGGGGTGGGGCTGCGGGTTCGCGAAGGTTTGTGAAGGCCCAGATCCAAGTTGCAAAACTGTGGAGTCTATCAAGTGAGACTTAGCAGCCCCCCTCCCTCAGGCGCGCCCCTTGCCCTCCTCAGAGTCCTTCTCTCAAACTTAGCAGCCTCCACCGTGCCCTTTAAGATCCTCAAAGAACTTTTGCAAAGTGGCACCTCATTGGAGCTAACTAAAATGACCTGTGCAGGCAAAGGCCACTAGCTCAGGGGATCGCCCCCTGCCCGTCTCCAGGTGCTATCACATCGTGCTGTGCGTCTTCACTGCACTTAACCACTATTTGTAATTGATTTCGTTTTTCATTTATTTACCTGCTTATGTCTGCAACCCGCCTCTCCACCAAAATGCAAACTCTGTGAGGGAGGGTGTAGGGTTGCCCGACACAACACAGGACACCCAGTTTCATCTGAGTGTGAGATGAACAGCACATTTTAAGAGTATAAGTAGGTCCCATGCATTATTTGGGACACGCTCATACTAACAAAGTATTCCTTGTGTATCTTAAATTCACATTTGACTAGGCATCCTGTATTTTTATTTGCTCATCTGCAACCCTCTGAGGGGGATATTTTGCGTGGTCTTCACTGCTGCCATCTCCACCACCCACAACGATGCACGCAGAAGGTGCTGAATAATGTTGAATGTTTCAATGGATGATTTCCTTCCTTCATTCACTCAGTTATCCATCCAACCTATTTATGTCAAGTGGGTCCTGGGAATACAACAGTAGATGGGACAGAGTCCAATGGAGGAGGCAGACAACCAGTCTAACTACCATCTGACTAAACTATGAAGATGTAAAGCTTTGGGGGCTGTGGGGGGACAGAGGAGGACCCCGGCGTTCTGTTTCCCGGAGGAAGATGACTAAGATGGGACTTGGAGGATGAGAAGGCAAAGAAAGAAGTGTGATGGCTCTCTGCTTGAGACCACGGGGTTCTGGAAGCTACAGGTGGCTGGGGAGGGCAAATGTGCAGTGTGGGCAGGGCAGTCAGAGGTGAGGAGGAGACTCACATTCACTGGGTGTTACCACCCCGCAGCCAGCACAAAAGGGATGCCGTGTTGCTATTATTGTGCCCATCATACAGATGAGGAAGCTGAGGCTCAGAGAAGTGAAATGCGTCGGCTAAGTTTACAGTCTTACAGGGAAAAGCTGAGCTTCAGGCTCACGTCTGGCAGACTCTGAAGCCTGCACTCTTCTAGAAAAGCCACTGGGTTGATTACAACACCAATAGGGGGATGGAGAAACAGGCTCAGAAAGGTGATAGGGCTCTTCCTGTGAATATGGCTCTGTCCAGTTGAGCAGAATACTGAAGCAATGCAAGATTTACAGTTTTTTCCAAGCCCTCCAGAGAGACAACAAGAGGGCCAGAGCAGGACCCAGGAGTCCAGACCACTGCGTCTCCCATTCCTATTGGGGTTGGTTCTCCAGGAGCCCCTTGCAGAGCCCTGGGGCTAATTCCTTGCATGGGTCCTGGACAGGTCTGCAGTTTCCATGGAGACCGCCTCCCACCATCCCTGAAATCTCATTGTGACCAGTATTAAGGGATTAACTCTGCCCAGCAGCCCTCACAGGGTCTGGGGTGCCGAGGGGGGCCAGCAGGAGCTCCGTCAAGGATGAAGAGGTTGTGCACTGTGCGGGACCCCATAGCAGCAGGAGGAGGATGTCGGACTGGGGCCAGGGCTTCCCCCGGGACCCACCAGGTATGGTCCTGACTCCACATCTGCCTGGAATGAAGGATGGGATGGTAGGAGAGAGACACAGGACCAAGGGGGAGGATTCCAGACTGGGAGCAGTGTGGAGGATTTGTACCCTCATCCCCTAACCCAGGAACGTCCAGGGCCCTCATGGGTGAATGACGTTCTGATCAGAGAAGGAGGATCCAGATGACCTCAACAAGGTGAGAGGAGCCCCGTGGAGTCTTAGGGGTACTCCACGGCTGCCTAAGGACCAGATCTCTAATCTCTCCCATTTTGCAGTTGGGGAAACAGAGGCACGGAGAGGGAAAATGACTTGCCCAAAGTCAGTGAGTCAGCAAACTGAAGCAGGTCAAGAATCCAGAGGGAACCCTGACGTTCCCTAAGGAGACAACAATTGGTTAAAATCTCATCGCCACTTCCACCTTGAGCTCCAAATCCTCCTCCCTGAGCTCCAGGCGTGGGGTCCCCTCCGTCCCCTCACCCAGAGCCTGTCTCATCGGCCATGCTTCCCTCCCTGCCTCTCATCCTCCTCCTGACTTCCCCTGCCACCCGCGCCACCTGAGGCTGGCAGAGAGTTCCTGGCAGGTTCTCCAGTGCTGGCGGGCACAGCCACCAGGCCTCCACTGTTCCATCCAGGGAACACCTTCCCACTGGGTCCCTATCTGGATGACTTGGGACATTCTTTGTTCCACACTTCTTCCTCTCTTTGGGATTTCTGGGTCCAGACACAGTGAGGACCCTGACAGCCCCCCTCCCCATCTCTTGTCCTGAGAAGGCCAGGCCTGCGTGGGAGAGGTTTAACCAGACTCCGAAGCTCTCTGGGCCGGGCTTCGTGGAAGGCCATATCAGTGCAGGGGCATACACGCCAGCTCTGCAGCCAGGTGGAGATGGTTCTAACACCACTGCCTTGGCTCACTGGGAAAATGATGTTCCTTCTCTGAGCCTCCGTTTCCTCCCCTGTGATGGGAGACAACAACCCTTCCTTCCTCAAAGCTTACTCTCAGCTGCCGTGGAAAGATCTCCAGGTCGTGATGTGAAATGAACCAAACAAGATACAGAACAGTGTAAGAGCAGAAGCTACTCATGTATGATCTTACGTGCTGTCTGGTCTGTATAAAGAAATCTTGGTAGATACATCTGTAAGGGATGTGGTCTCCCATAGTGAGGAAGTCAGGGAGAACTGGTGAACAGGAGACAGAGGTGGACGCCAGACTTCTCACTATACACCTTCTATGTTTTCTTTCTGAACCGTGTGAATGTAGCACCAATTCAAAACTAAATGTAAAGATGTTCACAAATTAAGTAAAATATTAAATCATAATAATAACACGTACCTCAATAACATGACAGGTGTGCAGCCAAGATTTAGACCCAGGTACTAGAAATGGACTCAAAGGAACAGAGGAGGTCTGTCTTCAAGTCACTGAATACTTAACCTAGAAGGGCCCTTTGTCTTTTCAACGTCAAATTGCCAATAACAACAATAATAGTCTTGGTAGCAAGAATCAGGAGCTCCCTACCTGGGGAACGCGCTGCCAAGCGCTGTCTGAACATTATCTCATTTAATTAGCATTTTGATTTTGTGAGGAAACGATCATCATTCTTACTTTACAGATGGGCAAACTGAGCCTCGCTGAAGTTTTGACTAGTAAGTTGTAGTAAGTGATAGAACTTGGATGCCATCGAAGGCTTTCCAGCTTCAAATTTCAAGCCCCCTACCATGGGTCTCAATATTGGCTGCACAAAAATATAGATGCCTGGCACCTCCCCACCCCTACCCCAAGGTTCGATCATTGGTCTGTGATGGAGACTGGGCATCTGTCTTAAATTTTAAAAAATCTTTTTAAAAAATAGACACAGGATCTCTCTATGTTGCCCAGGCTGGTCTCAAACTCCTGGGCTCAAGTAATCCTCCCATCTCAGCCTCCCAAAGTGCTAGGATTACAGGTGTGAGCCATCGTGTTTGGCCAACATCTGTATATTTTAAAGGTTTCAGATGATTCTATGTCATCTTCAGGGTTGAGTCTCTGCTTTGTTAGACAAAACTTCTCCAGTGGGAAACCAAGGCCAGGGAGGGAAATGACCTTGTCCAAGGACACACAGTGGCTGGAACCAGAGCTGGGGCAGGGCACCCAGCAGCTCACATGAAGCCTTTGGGCAAATAAGAAAAAGGCATCCCGCTCTGGGCAGGCAGAGTTTCATGGGCACTTCGCTCGGCAAGTGGAACAGGGGCCAGATTTCCATCCCTACTCACCCTCTTGGATGGAGAACCTTTGTGCAGTGAGCAACCTGCACAACTATACAGGGCAGTAACTCTGGCCTGAGCCTCAGGACTTCCAAACACTTCACCTTAGTGACCTGACAAATCCCTGGGGCCCCTCAGAACAAGAGGATGGGGAGACCAAGGGTGGCTTCTGGGATGCGGGCTCAGCCCTCACTCCCCAAACCAGAGTCTGGGTCAGGCAGCGGCTCCCATCAGCCTTCAGGCCCCACAAGGGCCGGGAAGGCCGCATTTAATTCCCAAGGTCACCCCTGTGGATAAATTCAGCAACATAAACAGGAGGGATGAACATAAACAGGAGGACAGCAACACCCTCGACCCAGATGTCATAAGCCACCTGGCAGGAGGCAGCCTGCAGAGAGGCCCCACCCACACAGATCCAAGTCCTCCTGGCTTCCTTCCTGATCATTCTCCAGACCATACTCTCTGCCCTACCTCCAGAGCCTTGCAGTCAGCATCTCCCACAGTGCCCTGCTCTCTGCCCTTCTCGTGGCCATCTCTCACTGGCATCCCTGGAAGGGAAGGGTAGCCCTGGAGTTAAAGGCACGGACTCTAGAGACAGACTGCCCAGGTTCCAATTCTACTTCTTGTTTCTCATCAGCTGTGTGAGCATGGGTATATGACTCAACCTCTCTGTGCCTCTGCTGTGTAAAATGATAGTGAAAACATTGCCTACCTCCCAGAGTGGCTGGGAGGATCCAGGAAGTAATACGTGCAAAGCCCCTAAAACAACTGCATATCCATTGGCCATGATGATCAATGTGTATATTTCGCTTCATTTCATTTTCATGACAACCCTAGAAGTTATTATAATTCCCAATTTACAGGTGAAGAAACTGAGGCTCAGAGAGGTTGAGAGAGTCAGGGCAGGGCTCTGCATCTTTCTTCAGGGCCTGATTCCTCTAGAGACAGGACGTGGCTGAGATAGATTATAATGTAGTCTCTGGTTTGCAGTGCATGGCTACTGGTCACATCCTCACAGGGCCCATGGGGCACACAGCCAGGGATTCCATGGATTTGGGTCTTCCAGTGGCTCTCAGGCACCTCTCTGCTTCCAGCTAGCCCTGGGAGGAGGGGGAGTACGGCATGGCAAGGCATTTGCAGAGCTGTCTTTTTCACCAATGTCCTTCAAGACATTGCTCAGGTCCATAGAGAGCCCCCCATTCATTCCCATGCTGGCTGGAGCCCCTGAATACCCGCGGTGACCTTCTGTCCTTGGACAAGTCACTTCCCCCTCTGATCTCCGTCTCCCCATCTGTTCAATGAGGGGATGAGGATGGATCAGTGGTTTTCCAACCCTCAAATAAAATATTAAGATTGCATGTAAAAGGGAGTCGCCGGTTGAAGCTGGGCCTGTGGATGCATACCCTCGGCTCCCGGGAGCCTTGGAACCCAACTTGAAAAGCCCCAGCCCACATCCTTCTAAAGATTCTCCTGGCTCTGACAGTGCAGAGTTCTAGAACCCCAAGCTCAAAGCTGCCGCTTCTCATCCCTGTTTGGAAAGCTCTCCCCCAGCTGCCTTTATCTCTCTTTGGTAACAGAGCAAATTTGCTCAGGACCCAGCACAGGGGGAACAAGCAGACTGTTGACTCTTGAGCAAAGCCTCCTCTTTGGAGAGTAGCCGAGGCGGCCGTGGGATATACGTTGGGAGGCCAGCGGCCTCTTGCATAACCCTGGAGGCCTCCTGCCCACCCAGGCCTTTTCAGGGTTAGGGGTGAGGAAAACCGCAAACTCATGCCCAGTTAATTTTTTAAGGCAAAATCAACAGGTTCAGCAATGATTAGCAGCTGGGTAAGTTGGTCTTAATCAGGATGAGGACAGGGAGGGAGGAAGGAGGCCCAGGGATGGGGCCCAGTTATCAGTTAACCACATGAATGTTGCTTCCTTCCAAACCCGCTGGCCTTCAGCCCCAAGCTCCCTCATCTTCCTCTAGGAAATACTCCTGTGACAAGCCAGTGGCCACCCATCATTGGGTGAACAAACACAACGCCACTCATGGTCTGTGATGAAGCAGAAAGTGCTCGTTGTTAAGACAAAGCTCACCCATCACCGCTGCGTGGCTTTGAGCAAGTCCCTTTCACCCTCTGAGGCTCTGTGAGGGGCCCCAGGTGTGGGCCCCGCGTCTATGGTTCAGTTGACCAGCTGCCACTCCCCTGACGGCCTCAGTGTTTCTGTCCACCAAATGGGTGGGTTAGCCGAGGCATCTTTTCCAGTCTTGAAGCTTTGTGGGTGCCTGATTTGATTAAGCCATGGTGGCCTGCACCCAGAGTGCAGAGGGTGGTATGAGTAGCATTTTAGGAGCTCAAAGAAGAGAAAGGGAGGGGACCTACCTGGTATCTGCCATTGATATCAGCAAGCGGCAGATCCCAGCTCCAGGAAGAGGGCTGTCCTCTCAGATGGGAGGCAGGGGTCCGGTGGGGTGGCTGTGGCTGCAGGGACGGCCTGGCAGAGCCTCTTGGTGGCCCAGACCCCATGTCCCTGGACCTTGGAAGCCGCTAAAGGAAGCAGCAAGACCAGGCCAGCTGGTGGCTGCCTGGACTGGAGTTTGGTCAGTGGTTGGGGACCTATATTGTGAGATAGTTAGGACTTTGTCCACAAACTGGAATTTGAAATTTCAAAGGGGCAAAACTGAAGGGCCCTACCCCAGAGTGGAGATGGCTCTTGGCTTCTTTCCTCCACGACTTTTGTTCTTTGTCTTGATAAGTCCCAGTTTTTCCTGCACCGCTCCCGGAGTGGTGGGTGGGGAAGAAAAGATAGGAGATAGTGGTGTGGTGAGCACCAAGGGGAAGAGAAGATGCCAGGCAGCCCTGGGGTGGCCAGGCATGTGGAGGATGCCCCCGAACCTGCTTATGCCCAGGGATAAGGTGCTTTACCTCTCAGGTCTTTGAGTTCCCATGCAAGACTGAGGCAGTGAAACCAGCAGCTCCAGTGCCTTAGAATTCTGAAGTCCTTTCTGGGATTCCAGGAGTCATGATCCAGGCAGTGCATAGAGGGGTGAAGCCCTCAAGCTCTGGAGGTAGACTTGGGTTCAAACGACAGCCCCTCCCTTATGAGCTGTGTGGCTTTGGACAAGTCACTTCACCTCTCTGAGCCTCAATTTTGTCATCTTTAAAATGGGGATGACAATAGCCCGTATCTCAATGGGCAGATAATATGAGAAGAGTAGAAGGTTTTTAGCACCAGGACTAGCACAGAATTTCTCTGTAAACATTAGACCTTATTATAATGTAAAAGAAAAACAATGTGCTTCACAGTGGCAGCTCCCTTACCACCGTCCACAGCAGAGGCACGAGCTCCCTACACATGCCTCCCCGACTGCAGGCTGACCAGGGCAATCCCTCCTTCCCATCTCAGTTGGGTCTCTCGGTGGGTTCCAAGGTCCTCTGCTATCCCCTGGAATCTGCTGCCTCTTGAGTTGGGGCGTGACAGCCAGTGAGCCAAGGTAAAGAACGGCTGCTAAATTGATGGCATTGAGGCCAGACCTTGTTCATGGCTGGGCATGCGGTACCTGGAGCTGTCCTGAGCAGGGGTCCTGATTCCAACTGATTATGTGGCCAGTGTTCATGGAGTCAATGACCAATGACAGTAATTGCTACTGTTGTACTGTGTGCGTACACCTGGTCATTTAATGCTTGAATCATCCCTACAAAGAAGGTATCAACCCAATTTTTCTGGTGCTGAAACTAAGGCTGAGAAAGGTAGAAGTTGAGGTCACAGAGTTTGGTACATTGGCACTGCCTGGATTTTAACCCAGATCTATCTGACTACAAGGTCTGTGGTTTATTCCCCTAAAGAGAGGTCGGGGGAAGTGGGGGCTAAGAATCTTATCTACTCTCTCATTTAATCTTCACCACAAACTACAAGTTAGACCCATTTTACAGAAGGAGTAACCAAGGTTCGAATTAAAACTTACCTTGTACAGACAGCTGGTCCTGGGCTGGGAATATAGTCACTGGTATACAGGCACCAGAGACCAACACCCACAGGCTAACACCCACTCAGTCCACAGGAAGAAGCTGAATATTTTTTTATAAGCAGAGAAAAAAAAAACCAAACAAACCAATACTGTGACATTTGCTCTGTGACTTCCTGTATTTATTATGTGCTCATACCTAAGCATTGTCAGGATAATGTTCTTCCTCATTAGAGGGCGTTATGAAGTTGCTTTCTTTTTTTCCATTAGTTAAAAGAAATTCCCTTGGAGGAAGGGAATGACTCTTTTTATAATTCATACATAATAATTGTACATATGTATGGAGCACATGTTTTTTGTTTGTTTGTTTGTTTGTTTTTTTGAGATGGAGTCTCGCTCTGTTGCCCAGGTTGGAGTGCAGTGGCATCATCCCAGCTCACTTGCAAGCTCCGCCTCCTGGGTTCACGCCATTCTACTGCCTCAGCCTCCCGAGTAACTGGGACTACAGGCGCCCGCCACCATACCCAGCTAATTTTTTGTATTTTTGGCAGAGACAGGGTTTCACCGTGTTAGGCAGGATGGTCTCGATCTCCTGACCTCGTGATCCACCCGCCTTGGCCTCCCAAAGTGCTGGGATTACAGGCATGAGCCACCGCACCCGGCCCGAGCACATGTATTTTGATACATGCATACAATGTGTCATGATCAATCCAAGTATTTAGGGTATCCATCACTTCAAACATTTATCATTTCTTTGTGTTGGGTACATTTCAGATCTTCTCTTCTAGCTATTTTGAAATATACAATAAATGATTGTTAACTATAATCGCCCTACTGTGCTATAAGAACTAGATCTTATTCCTTCTATCTCACTGTATTTTTGTACCCATGAACCAACGTCTCTTCATCCCTTGAATGAAACATTCTTTTTTTTTTTTTAAGACAGAGTCTTGCTCTATCACCTAGGCAGCAGTGCAGTGGCACAATCTCGGCTCACTGCAGCTTCTACCTCCCGGGTTCAAGCGATTCTCCTGCCTCAACCTCCCAAGTAGACTGGATTGCAGGGGCTTGCCACCATGCCTGGCTAATTTTTGATTTTTGTATTTTTAGTAGAGACAGGGTTTCTCCATGTTGGATAGGCTAGTCTTGAACTCCTGACTTCAGATGATCCGCCTGCCTTGGACTCCCAAGGTGCTAGGATTACAGGTGTGAGCCACAGCGCCTGGCCTGAAACGTTCAAGATCTCAAGATACTGTACATTTAAAGCACCCCAATGTCCTCTCTTTCCACTTCCCATTCTGTCTGCTTATCTAACATGAAGAACATTGTATTAATCTGATTTTTAAGGATTTTTTGTCTGTTATGTGTTAAGTGTTTGTTTGGTACCCCAGTGAAAACATTCTGCATTGCAGACCAATGTGTGCTTCTTTCAGGGGCCTGGGATCATTGCCTTCTTAGCCATTGTCACAAAATACATGGAGTCATATTTAAAATGTAAAGTTGTAACATACATATGTTTAAAATGGGTATGCAAAGCAAAAAGATGGATGTGCAATGTCATGTGTATTCAGTTCTCTGTACTTAGTAAATGTAACTGACTTGTCTGTTAGTGAACTATGGGTGCAAGGACACATCTCTGGCTACTTTGCATCTGTAATCCACAAAGATTCTGGGCAGCTGTATTATCACAGCTTGTTGTTTGTTTGTTTGTTTTTTGCTGGCTGAAGGAAAATTTGTATTTTAATTATTTTTATGTACAGAAAACTCAACAGTGCACATTTAACCCAGGTTAGTGGCAAGTTCTTTAGCCTTTGCCTTTTTGAGCTTGGTGATATGAGCCACAGACTTGGGACCCAGGACATTGCCGCCCCAGTGACGGTGGATCTCATCGTATCTGTCATTGTAATTGGTCCTGATAGCTTCCACCAGCTTAGCCAAAGCGACTTTTTCTTCCGAGTTCACTTATGTGGTGGTGACAGTGGTCCAGGTCTTCCTGTGGACTAGACATCCCAGTCTTGCCTTCCCCTTGATAATGCAGTAAGAGACTCCCATTTTACAACACAGGGCAGACAAGAAGACAACCAGCTTGATGGGATCCGTGTTGTGTGCAATCACCACCAGCTGAGCCTTCTTGTTCTCCACCAAGGTGGTGACGGTGTTAACTCCTGCTGGAAGGACAGGTGGTCTCTTAGAGGAGACGTCCCCTTTGCCAGCAGCTTCCTCGGCCTGGGCCGAGAGCCTCTGCTTCTTCTCTTGCTTTGTCTCTGGTCTGTACTTGTGGGCCAGCTTAAGCAGCTGAGTAGCTGTCTGGTGGTCCAGGGCCTGGGTGAGCTGGTTAATTGCAGGAGGCACTTTCAGCGACTTACAGAGGATGGCTCTCTGCTGATAGAGCGGGGCCATTTCACAAAGCGGGTGAGGTCTCTTTTGGGCTGGATGTCCTGTCCAATGTCAAAATTCTTAGGCCTTTTCTCAAACAGGGGATTCACCACTTTCTTGGCCTCCTGTTTTTTCACAACAGCAGGGGCAAGAGCCACCTTCTTTCCCTTGACCTTCTTTCCTTTCGGCATCTTGGGCAGTGGGAGGAGAGCCATAGCTTGCTTTAAATAAACTATGTGGTAACAATGAACAATAAGAATAGAAGAAATAATAGCTTGCCTGAGGTCACAGAGCCAGCAGATCTTATAGGTGGTGCATCATTTATATAAGGAATGTGTATCTAGAAGATATTGTTTGGCGTTGGCTAAGGGTGGAATGAATCATGTATGTAATAGATTATACAATTTACAGTAATGAGTGGACAGATTTACTTATGGGGCAGGTTATAATGTAGTGGGATGAGAATCTAGAACGTGCCTCCTAGGCAGTCATACAGATTGTGCATTTGGTAAGTCAGGTATGTCGTGGTTTGTGTATCTAATAGCTCTTCATCTGCAGGCTGTCCACCTAGTAAGCTCTTGGATATAACGGGTCATGGCTGTGGCATGGTGTGGTTGATCCTGGTTGATCGTAGACCTTATTTAATTGAATCTAAGATGTCATCTATAGAAAAACGCATTGTTATTTTTGTTACCAGTGAAATTCTGACATGCCATTGATCACATTTCCCTTTAAGCAATGTGGAAGTGTGCCTCAGAGTGGGTGAGGCCATGGATTGCTGGGTTGTGTGGGGAGTAGCTGTGCCTGTGGCCTGCCATAGGTGCCAGGCAGGTGGCAGAGGCCTGGGCTCGGCTCCTGGAGGCTCCTCCCGGAGCTGCCCTCCACTCTTACCCCTTAGTAAGAGTTTACTAAGGGGTAAACTCTTCTGTGTTTACCCCTTAGTCAGATCTTCCGTTTCTGTCCACCTCTGCACTGCCCCCAAGGCCGGTGGAGCCAGATCAGATATTCCTGGGGTAGGCATGGGAGGAACCCACTGGTATATGGTCTTTTTCAGCCCCTTATCAAATCTCAAAGTGTGGGTTGTGGGGGGCTGCCTCTTGCTCCCTGCCTCAGAGTCTTGTCCTGGCCAACTGAAAGCTGAGCCAGGATCATCTTTCCATTTTACAGAGGGAGAAATTGAAGCCCTGAGAAGAGACGATGGAAATAAAGTTATCGGAATAGTGACTGAGCCAGTTCCTAAACCCAGGTTTCCTGACACCAAATCTAGCCTCTCTTGTCCTCCACAATAGTTGCTCCTTCTCCCCTTTCCCTGCAGGATATAGCATTTCCCAGTCATCTCAGCTTCAGAGGTCAGATCAAGTGGGGAGAATAAAGCTAAGCAGGGCAGAGAAAGGGCTTCTAGCAGTGGGAAGAACATGGAGATGCCTCCTCAGAGCACTCAAACACATGCCCTGACTCCCGATTTGCTCACTCATTAATTCACCCACACATTCACTCATTTTCTCACTCGTTAATTCACCCACTCTAATTCTCTCACCCATTTGCTTATTCACTCACTCATTAATTCACCCACCCATTCACTTATTAATTTGCCCACCCATTTGCTCACTTACTCAGTAATTTACCCTCTCATTTGTTCATTCACTCACTCAATTCATGCATTCAGTCAACTCACTCATTAATTCACCCTGTCTCTAATTCAATCACTCCTAATTCACCCACTCATTAATTCCCCCACACACTCCCTCATTAATTGGTGCTCCCACTAATTCACCCACTCGTGCTCACAGGTGTCACCGAGTCCCTCCAACTTGCCCTTCCAGTCAGCAGCAGAGGACAGGCTCCCAGGCCTCCCAAGTCTCAGGCTTTCCTTCCTCTGCCCTCACTCTCTGCCTTCTACATCAAGACTTTACTTCCCCAGATTGATTGGCAGCCCTTGAAAATGTCTGCACAGAAGGCAATGAGGGCTGGAGGGAGTGAGAAGAACAGAGCGCACCATGAGCTTCAGACAGCCAGGACCAGCTGTGTAGTTTTCAGGGCCCCATCCAAAACAAAAATGCACAACCCCTTGTTCAAAAGTCATGATGGATTTTAAGTCATGATGAACCAGGCACCAGGACTTTCTAAGGGTTGGGCTGCCTGTGACTGCACTGGCGATACCCCCACCAAGCCCACTCTGAAGGTAGGAGACAGGTGGAGAGAAACAGGGATGGAAAGGGGGATACACAACAGGGATAGGGAGGAGGAAGAGGATGGAGGTCTATGAGGCCCCATTTGGCGTGTGACTTATGCCATCTCATTTCCTTCTCAGACCACCCTTTGAGGTTGATTGTACATTTTACAGAGAAGGAAACTGAGGCTCAGAGAGAATCATTTACCCAAGGTCCCAGTTAGTAGATGGTAGGCGCCAGAATGTAAATCCAGGTATCTGCCTGCTCTGGGAGGGGGTGGGGGTGGGGGAAACAGGAGAATGTGACGGGAAAATCCGAGATGCAGTTGGCCTGGGCAGAAACACTGGGAGCTGTGGGAGATGGTGAGGGGCAGGGTGGGATCACAGGGAGCAGGAGCAGGGAATTGGAGGTGAGTCTGGCCCTCCCAAACTTCCAGTCCATTCTGCTCCCAGGGGAACCGGGAAACTGCGGGGGAACTGGAAGGGAGCTCCCAGAACAAGGATTCAGAAGATTGGCATCTGGGGCCTGGGATTTAGGTTTCTAAATCATGGGCCATGGGGCAGCCTTATCTCCGCAAGAGCATTGAGGGTAGAAGTCAATGATTTGGGAAGTTATTGAATTAGGGGATCTCAGAGGTAGGCTGTCAGTGCCTGATAGTATCAGTTAGAATGCCTGACTTGGGGTGACAATGGCTTGGAGGGGTGGGTGAGTCAAGGGTCAAATGAGTGCCCATGAGTCATGATGCCTGCCTTGTACAATTGATAACTGAACATCGGTGAGTTAGGGCCTCAACAGTTGTAATTAGCACCCCGGGTGTCAGCCAGAAACCAACAAACAGCCAAATCCCTGCAGCCCCGCCCTGCCTATCCACCGGCGGGGGACCGATTAACCATTAACCCCCACCCCTCCCCGGCAGAGCCTCCACCCCTTCACAGAGGCTAGGCCAAGACTCCCAGCAGATCTTCCCAGAGGACGGTTTGAAAGGAAGGCAGAGAGGGCACTGGGAGGAGGCAGTGGGAGGGCGGAGGGCGGGGGCCTTCCGGGTGGGCGCCCAGGGCAGGGCAGGTGGCCGCGGCGTGGAGGCAGGGAGAATGCGACTCTCTAAAACCCTCGTCGACATGGACATGGCCGACTACAGTGCTGCACTGGACCCAGCCTACACCACCCTGGAATTTGAGAATGTGCAGGTGTTGACGATGGGCAACGGTAGGTGGGGGCAGGTGTGTCAGTGGGGGCAGGTGTGCCTGGGTCCAGGAACAGATCTTTGGCACTCAACTTTGGGGTGGGAGGAGAATGATAGAAAATGGTAGGTTGGTCCTGCAGGCCAGCACAGGTGTTGCCAGGTGAAGCCCATGTGCCCAGGTGCAGTGATCACGGGCATTCTGGGTGAAGGGAGGCCTGCAAGGGCCAATTTCCAGCAAAAGTCGATCCCGGCTATTCCTCCCAGGCCCTTCCATCCCTCACTGCCTCACAGCGGCTCTGCTTGGTGCTTGGCGCAGTGACGTGATGGTGAGCTCCCCCTTGGTGCCCAGCTCCAGCAATTCAGCCCAGCACGGCCGCTTCGTGAACCCCTCGGGCCTAGGTTCAGAGAGACAGCAAGGGACGTTGTATCCCTGGAGACGGTGGTTGGAGACATAACTGCATTTCTTGGTGTCTTTGGGACTTTCCTAGGGAAAACGGAGTTCTCAGGGAAGTCTTGCTAACTACGAAGCCAACTCAGCACTGTGTGTGTGGTGTGTGCGTTCTTGTGTGATGGTGAGTTTCCATGTAGGTTGTATGGGTGGGGTGATGCCTTCAGGAACACATTTGCATATGTGTGTTCATTTGTCTCTGTGTGTGAGTTCTGGGTCTATTTTCCTTTGTATTCATTGAGTGGGTCTGTGTTTGTGTCTCTAGGAGGTGCCCGTGTTGATCTTGCTTATGCATGTAAGTGACTATGTGTGTGTATGTGTGTCTGTGGATGTTGGTACATGTGTGCTGTGTGTGCGGGTCATAGAGCACATGTGTTTGTGCATGTAGACCTGTTGGAGTGCCCTGTTCTTTCTGCATCTTTATCCTGTGTGAAGTTTTGTGGTACTTATATTTGTACCTACTGTGTACATATACAGTCCCACATTACTGGAAGTGAAGTCAGCGGTCTCTGGTGTGCCCACATTTATACCTGCTGTGTACACACACAGTCCCACGATACTGCGGGGAGGTCAGCCGGTCTGTGGGTATTGCCCATATGTGCCTGTACATATGCAGTCCCACGTGCCTACTTGAGTGAGTCAGCGGTCTGTGGTGTGGCCATATGTGTGCCTGTGTACACACACAGTCCCCATGCCTGTGATAGGGGTCAGCGGTCTGTGGTGTGGCCATATGTGTGCCTGTGTACACACACAGTCCCCCATACTGCGGGCGGGGGTCAGCGGTCTGTGGTGTGCCCATGTGTACCTGTGTACATATGCAGTCCCCCGTACTGCGGGCAGGGGTCAGCAGTCTCTGGTGTGGCCATATGTGTACCTGTGTACATATGCAGTCCCCTGTACTGCAGGCGGGGTCAGCGGTCTCTGGTGTGCCCGATTGCACAGACCCAAGTGCAGGACTCTGTTGCTGCCATTCACCAAGTGAGAGTCACATCAGCAACATGTTCGTTTGTCTCTGAGCAGATTTTGTTGCGGGCGTGTCTGTGCAGATTTAGGCATCCCTCCGACATCTCAGGAGCATATCTGGAGGGGCGGGCAGTTCTCCTCCCCAGGGAGGTAGGGGAAAAGAGGAGGCCTGGAAACCCCTCCTGGAGGGAAGGGCCCCATCGGTCCCAGCCTCAGAGGAGAGGGGGCAGCAGCTGGCTGAGGTCAGCCTGCCACCCCACTTCCTTGTGTGTCTTGGAGCCACACAGCCAGTATCAGGCTGCAGCTCCAGCTGAGGCCTGGAAGCTTGTGGTCAGCTCAGCTAGAGCGAGGAGGCAGCCGCTGGGCACTGCCTGTTGTCAGCTCAGCAGGTGCTCACCTGCCCCTGCTATCCAATCACTGTGTGACCTTGGGCATGTCACCTCCCCTCTCCTGGCTTCTGTATCTTCTACAAAACAGGCTTCACTCCCCCAGGCCTGCTGGCTGGCGGGCTTTTAGGCCTGAGGGCCATGCGAGGAGCGCAAGGCGAAAACACACCAGAGATAGCAAACAAGTTGCAGCTGTACTAGGTGGAGTGTCACGTGGCCCCACGAGGACCGCTGCCCTGCCCCGGGCTGCTCCCCGACCCCATCACCTTTTCAAAGCCCAGGAACTGTGTGCTCCTGAGGCAGAGGGCAAGCCCCTGAACTGGATGTCCCAAAGACAAGACCGCCTCCAGCTCTGGAACCAGAAAGATCTGGGCGCAAATCCAGCATAGATCCTTCCAACCTGTGTGAACGTGGCAAGGCAGTTTCCTCTCTGAGCCTCAGTTTCCTCAGCTATAAAATGGGAATAAATAATAGTGTCTGCCTCCCAGCACTGGCCAGACGATAAATAGCCTGGGTGCTTAGCCCTGGTAAAGGGCCTGGCCCCAACATGGGTCGTGTCAAAGGCTCTGAGCATCTGTAAGCAGGGTTCCCACGTTCCTCACTGGAGTTTGAAGTGGTCCGAATTGGGGTTATGTGAAGTTGTCCTCTGAAGTGTTTTGAGTACATCCTGGGCTGGTGGCTCAAAGGCTCCAAGGATATTTCTTCCCCGTCCACTCCCCACCCCAATGCAGCGGCAGCCCCAGCAGACATCTCAACACGTGCGGCACTGGCCGGAGTAGCCCAGCAAGCCTGGACCATAAACCCGTGGCTCTGCTTCACAGCAAGCAGTGGGATGACATCAGGAAGCCACTTGTCCTCTCTAAGCCTCAGCGTCCTCACCTGCAGAATGGAGGTGCTCGGCTGACCTCAGAGGGGAGATGATAGAGCTGACAGCCCCCAGCTCATCCTGCCCCAGAGCTGGGAGCTACTTCCCCAGCCTCCTACTGAATGACCAGGAGCTGTGGGGTCAGTCTCCCCGGGGGTCGAGGGAGGAGAGGCCGAGGGAGAAAGGGCACCCATGTGGCTTAACAATTATCCCCATCTCCAGGAATAATTCACCAAGTCCTGGGGACACCTGGGAGTCTGTGATGGCAGAAATGAGATGCGGCAGTGTCTGCTTGTGACAGAGCCTGGAAGTCCTCTGCTCCGACAGTTATCCTATGCAGAAAAGTTTTTATTTCACGAACTCTGATACAGTGCTTACTATGCGCCAAGCACTTCACATACACAAATGAGTATTCACCGGGTCCCCATAACAAACCTAGGGGAATATCACGTTTCCCATGTTACAAATGAGGAAACAAAAGCATAGAGAAGTAAACGAACACAGCCAACGTCACATGGCTAAAAAGTGGGCAAGCCGGGACTGAACCCTGGGCAGAAGGACTTCAGAGGCTGTGCTGTTACCTACAGCACATGGCCCTCTCTGGGTCTAACTGGATGCTTCTGAGGAATCCAAGGTCGGATTCAGGATTTCTATGAATACACGTGTGTGTGTGTGTGTGTGTGTGTGTGCATGTTTGTATGTGACTGTGTGTATGTTAGTGCATGTGTGTATGTGTGTGTGGATTGTGTGTATGTGTATGTATATGTGTGGACTGTATGTGTGCACACATTTTGTATGTGTGTGCTGATGTGTGTATGTGTCCATGTGTGTGCATCTGTATGGACTGTGTATGTGTATGCATGCATGTGTTATGTGTGGACTGTGTGTGCATATGTGTGTGCACATCTGTGTGTGCATGTGTGGACTGTGTGTATGGGTGTGTGTACTGTGTGTTTGTGGACTATGTGTGCATATGTGTGAACTGTGTGTGTATATTCATGTGTGTGGAGTGTATGTGTACACATGAGTGTATATATGTGTGTTGATATGTGTGTATGTGTGTGTGAATTGTGTGTGCGTATGTGTAGACTGTGTGTGTGTTCATGTGTGGACTGTATGTATGTGCGTGTGTGTGTGACGTGTGTGTGTGTGCGTGGACTGTTGTGCATGTCTGTGCGTGTGTGGACTGTGTGGTGTGTGCATGTGTGTGTGGACTATGTGGTGCATGTGTGTGTGTTTGTGTGTGGACTGTGTGGTGTGTGTCAACTGTTTGATGTGTGTGTGCATGTGTGTGTGACTCTGTGGTGTGTGTCTGTGTGCATGTGTGTGGGCTGTGTGGTGCGTGTGTGTGCTTATGTTTGGTGTGTGTGGACTGTGTGGTCTGTGTGTGTGTGTGCATGTGTGTGTGGACTATGTGGTGTGTGTGGACTGTGACGTGTGTGCATGCATGTATGTGCGTGTCTGTGTGGCATGTGTGCGTGTGTGTGGACTGTGTGATGCATGTGTGTGTGGACTGTGTAGTGCGTGTGTGTGCTCGTGTGTACGTGTGGACTGTGTGGTGCATGTGTGTGTGCTTGTGTGTGGACTGTGTGGTGTGTGTGGACTGTGTGGTGCATGTGTGTGTGCTTGTGTGTGGACTGTGTGGTGTGTGTGGACTGTGTAGTGCATGTGTGTGTGTGCTTGTGTGTGGACTGTGTGGTGTGGGTGGACTGTGGTGTGTCTGCGCACGTGTATGCATGTCTGGTGCCTGTGTGCTTATGTGTGGTGTGTGTGCATTTGTGTGGACTGTGTGGTGTGTGTTTGCTTGTGTGTAGCGTGTGTGTGTGTGGACTGTGTGGTGCATGTGTGGGTGTGTGTGGACTGTGTAGTGCGTGTGTATGTGCTTGTGTGTGACATGTGTGCTTGTGTGTGGACTGTGTGGTGCATGTGTGTGTGAACTGTATGAGTACTATGTGTGTGCTTAATAGTAGTAGGCACGTTAATGGTGTGTCACGTGTGTGGACACAATGTGGGTAATGTGTGTGTAGAGTATGTGTATATGTGTGGATGTGTGTAGTGTGTGGATGTGTGAACTGTGTAGTGCGTGTGTGTGTGCTTGTGCGTGGCATGTGGTGTGTGCATGTGGACTGCATGGTGCGTGTGTGTGTGCTTGTGTGTGGCAGTGTGTGCATGTGTGTGGACTGTGTGGTGCGTGTGTGTGTGCTTGTGTGTGGCATGTGGTGTGTGCATGTGTGGACTGTATGGTGCGTGTGTGTGTTCTTGTGTGTGGTGTGTGTGCATGTGTGTGGACTGTGTGGTGTGTGTGTGTGCTTGTGTGGCTGAAGCGTGTAATAAATTATTAATGGACTAGTGTGTATGTGTGCTTGTGTGTGCGTGTGTGGACTGTGTAGTGCGTGTGTGTTGTGCTTGTGTGTGGCGTGTGTGCGTGTGTGGACTGTGTGGTGCGTGTGTTGTGCTTGTGTGTGGTGTGTGTGCATGTGTGTGGACTGTGTGGCACACACGCTTGCATTTTCCCAGGGGCTGATCCATTGCATTCGTCATCTTCTCCAAAGGGGTCTATCTTTGCTGAAAGATTTGCTGACAAAAAAAAAAGGGTGGTGGGGAGTTCAGCTGCTGATATTTTTTTAAATTTGGAAACAATCAGACCAAACTGCTCCCTTTTATGGTTAGAGAAACTGAGGCCCAGAAGAAATTGAAGCAAGGAAAAGGAAATTGCCCAAGTTTACAGGCGAGTTAGTGGCTGCATCAGCACTAATGCCCAGGACTCCTGGCCCCCAGCCCGAGATCCTCTTTCCACCTGCCTCTATGGCCCTCCTCACATTTGTGTAGATGCATAACTTTTGCCTGTGGGACAGGAAGGATGGGAGACGTGTCCAGACCCTCCTAGGAGGCCACATGAGTGGGACTGTTCTTAGCCCAAGTCTTTCCCGTTCTTCAGAGAATTTGCGGGGCCCCTGGGCACGCAAGCTGAGATCCACCCAGCCCTGGTCCCTTGGTGAGAACTGAGGGACAGGACCTGATTCTGGGGAGAGATTGCAGGGGAATGTTCCTCCCTTCCGCAGCCCCCTCCCCAGTTAGGAGGCAGGCTCCCACCCCAGAAGGTGGCCAGGTTTTCATGCCTTCCTAGAGAAAGCTGGGGCTCATGGCCTCCACCACAGGGAGATGCAGACCCTCAGACACAACTCTGTGAAGTCACAACCAGCCCCAATTTACAGATGTGAAACTGAAGCTCCAAAAAGTCGGGAGGTCACTGAGCGGGGAGGTGATGGAGTGGGAACAACTCCCAGATCTGGCTGAGGCCGAAGCCCTAGAGAGATCCCTGCAAAGCTCTCTTAGATGTCTGACTTTCTGTTCTTCCTGAAGCCTCACTCCCTTCTCTCCTGGTGCAGACACATCCCCGTCAGAAGGCACCAACCTCAACGCGCCCAGCAGCCTGGGTGTCAGCGCCCTGTGTGCCATCTGCGGGGACCGGGCCACGGGCAAACACTACGGCGCCTCGAGCTGTGACGGCTGCAAGGGCTTCTTCCGGAGGAGTGTGCGGAAGAACCACATGTACTCCTGCAGGTGAGGAGCCTCAATTTCTCCAGCTGGGAAATGGGCACACTTGGGCTCATGGCCCCAAGGTCTGTCTTCTCCCTGAGTGGGTGGGTCCCAGAGACAGCTGCCCTTCAGGGCCTTCACGGCTCTTCTGGTTTTGTAGGCTTTGTGAATCCAAGATGAGCATCTATTCTAGGAACCACATTTACTGATCATCAAGCTACTGGCTGCCGTTTATTGAGCTCTTATCATACGCCAGGCACCATACTAAGTCTTCGTGTGTATTTAATCATCCCCTGGAGCCCATTGTTCTTTTTCCCATTCCATGAGGCCTCTTCAGTAGATGAGCCCATCTTCCACTCTGGTGTTTTTTCGGGGACAAATAAGAGATTGACCCCAGGCTACTCCACCGACCCCAGGCCATTCCACTTACCCCAAGGGCTTCCACCAAACCCTAAGTCTTCTCAAGGCCTTGGAGAGCCCTCTTTCGAAAGCATCTCCTGTTCTGGGTAACGACAATAATAAAATCATAGCAGCTGTCAATCGTGAGCACTTGTCATGTACAGACACTGTGCCCATCAGTGCATGACTTCATTTCACCTGTCAACACCCTGTGAGATGGTTACTGTTGTTATTCTCGTTTTATAGAGGAGGAAGCTGTGGCGTGGAGCGCTAGGCATTTGCCCAAGGTCAACCAGCTTGAATCAATGGCAGAGCCAGGGTTAATATTCAGGACCCCACCCATCACCACTGTGTGGCACTGCCTCTACTTCCTATCCGCCTCCAGAGAGAGGCTTATGTGAACCAAGTATTAACTCTGAGCCATAACCAGGAGCCTGCTCTGGGTTCTGGGCTTTTATAGGATGTGGTGGAAATAGCAAGGCTCTGGTACTCAAGAGGTCGAGGTTCCCAACTCAGCTCTAACACCAACCAGCAGAGCGACCCATGACCACATGTTGCCTCTCTGAGCCTCAGTTTCCCCATGTTTAGCAGGACGGGACTGGGCTCTTAGAGAGTTCATAGCACCTCTCCAGCTCCTGGTGGGCTCAAGAGAGAACTCCTGGGATGAAGAGATGAGAGCACTGAGGCTGGGGGGTCAACTGGATAGCCAGGGCCCTAGTTCTGTCCTTAGAGGAGGAAGTTGTGTCTTCTCCATCCAACCATCCAAAGCCCTCCCCAGATTTAGCCGGCAGTGCGTGGTGGACAAAGACAAGAGGAACCAGTGCCGCTACTGCAGGCTCAAGAAATGCTTCCGGGCTGGCATGAAGAAGGAAGGTGAGCCTCGGCCCTCCCCGCCCCCCCACCACTGCCCCACCTGCACCCACATCTCCCCGACAGTCATTTACAACTGTAGCCACACTTTATGACTCAGTGGCAGGCCCCAGGGTGACTGGCTAATGGCTGAGAAGAGGGAGGGCCGGGAAATCTGACCATAGGGAGCGGCTGGGCTTGGTCTTGAGAAAGATTCAGAGAGATAAGCTCCTACTCTTGGCTCCTCAGGCTCCCAGCAACCACCACCCCTGCCTGCCTGTCTGTGCCACCACAAAGCAGCCACATTGTGTGTGTGTGTGTGTGTGTGTGTGTGTGTGTGTGTTAATATAATATTTTGAACATTAGGACAAGCATAGAGAATGACATTGCAAACATCTGAGTACTCACTACCCCAGCTTTACAAAGGGGATAGCCAGGGGTACCCGATGCCTGAGCTTCCTGTCCCAGGGACAAATGCCCCAATTCCCTTAGTATTCATTTGTGGGTGTCAGGTGATCTCCAAAGTCTTCACATTCTAGAAAATGGGAACAAGACCCCAGTCCCATCCTGGACGAAGGAGGAGGAGAAGACCACAGCACAATATTTATTAAGGTCTTGCCAGGCCTCCTGCTACCAGCAGGTATCAGTCACTGGGCTGGCCTTTTTCCACACTTCAGTGGGCTGGGTTCATTTCATCTTCATGACAACCCTGTGTGGGAAAATGTCATGAAAATGAAAGGAGACCAGCCCATTGAACCTATTACAATTCCTCCCTTTTTGTGGATGCAAGAACTGAGGCCCACAATGGTTAAGCAACTTGCCTAGGGCCCCACAACTGCTCCTTGGAAGACGTGAGGTCCCAGAGCTTCTGTTATTGGGACCACACTTCAGCACTGTCTATTATTTTATGCCTTCCAGATCCCAGGGACATTTAAAATTGTTTTCAGCCCAAGCAAGGGAAGCAAAAATCTTTTAACTGCTTTAAAGTAACTTGAGGCCAGGCGCAGTGGCTCATGCCTGTAATCCCAGCACTTTGGGAGGCCGAGGCAGGCAAATCATTTGAGGTCAGGAGTTCGAGACCACCATGGTAAAACCCCATCTCTACTAAAAATACAAAAAAATTAGCTGGGCGTGGTGGCACATGCCTGTAGTCCCAGCTATTCGGGAGTCTAAGGCAGGAGAATCGCTTGAACCCAGGAGGCGGTGGTTGCAGTGAGCCGAGATCATGCCACTGCACTCCAGACTGGGCAAGGCAGTGAGACTCTCTCGAAAAATAAAAAAGTAACTTGAGTTCATTTTCGAATCTCTTCATTCCGTGCTCCTCTAAAGTCAACTTTTCCCAGCTCTGCAACTAGTCCCAGACCTTCCCTTCTAGTCCACAGTTGGGCCGCACCAGCCAAACCTTGGTCTAGTCCTGCTAGTTCTGTAGAAACACCCCTCACCCCCACCACCCAAGCACACCCCAGAAGCAGGAATGTAGGACCCAGCTTGCTCCAGGGCCCACTGAGAAGGAGGGGAGGGGAGGCTTTGGTAGACGCTGTTTCCCCCGTATCTGCTCCTGGCCCCCTGTTTTCTCTGCCCCCTCCCTTGGAAATATCTTCTATGTCTCATCCTTATGGGGCCTTAGTTTGAACTCACGAGCTGTCTTGGAAAATCTGGGCTTGTTGACCCCGATGCAGGAGTGGGTGGTCCCCAAGGCCTGCTCTAAACACTGCAATTCTAACATCTAGACCTCAGTGGTTCTCTAAGGGCAAGAGGGGCTTTTTCAAGCTGCAGGCACTCCCTCATCTCCCAAACCCAGTTTCAATGGGGTTGAGCCTGTCCCATCCACTTCAGCTTCCATTCTGTGGACCGAGAAAGGTTATGAATGGGAACCTGATGCACGTGTGAACAGCTGGAGGCAAGAAAAAGATTGAGGAGTACAGACTAAGGTTCCAACATTTCCTGGTCGTATTAGTCAGTGATTCCATTATCCCAAAAGCCTAAGATTTTAGGCACTACGATTGCTCCTAGGTGTCATCCAGAGGGCACTGCGTTTGAGAGAACGTCTCTGTCACAGTGAAAGCTCAGGTCTGTGACAGGCAGAAGGGAGAGGGGTTGGCAGCCCTCCTGAGTGGATGGCTACCCACCTCCACTGCGTGTGGCCTGGTCCTGCGTGTGGTCAGTTGTTATAAATGTCTCTTTTAGACATCCAGAGTCATTTTCACTTGTGTAATTTAGGGACGTTTCTGTCCCTTCTGGCCTCTAGTTTTCCCATCTATAAAATGAGGACATTGGATAATGAACGCTTCAGCCCTATGAGTCTCGCTCCTCACTCCCTGACCTACCTGCACAAGTCACACTGCCCACTAGGATGGGTGTGTTTGTTCCCTGGTCCCCTCTTTTTTTTTTTTTTTTTTTGAGATGGAATTTTGCTCTTGTTGCCCAGGCTGGAGTACAATGGCACAATCTCGGCTCACGGCAACCTCCACCTCCTAGGTTCAAGTGATTCTGCTGCCTCAGCCTCCCAAGTAGCTGGGATTACAGGCGTGTGCCACCACACCTGGCTAATTTTGTATTTTGAGTAGAGATGGGGTTTCACCATATTGGCCAGGCTGCTCTTGAACCCCTGACCTCAGGTGATCTGCCTCGGCCTCCCAAAGTGCTGGGATTACAGCCGTGAGCCACCGCGCCTGGCCCCTGGCCCTCTCTTGAGCTGCTGCAAAGTCAGCAAACCCCTTACTAGGCTGCTGGAAAGGGGGTGAGAGCCCCAGACCATTCGGCCTTAGCTCAGCCTTGAAAATAGCTGCTTGCTTCCTGGCCCAGGGAAACGGACATGCTGCCCGGAGGATAGGAGAGTTGGCTGATGGCAAGTGAGCATGGGTTAGTCGATGCTGATGCTTGTTTACATGCCTGGGTTACCTGGAAGTTCATGACACATGCAGTCACTTGGTTGTTTTGAGAACGGGCCAGAGTGACAAAGTGTTCAGTTGTCACTGTGGTCAAGCTGTAGGAAATGAGAGTATTCCTAGCTGTGCCTAAGTCTTCTAGGCCCCACCAACCCTCCTCAGCCTGCCGGGAAGCTCCCAAAGCCCAAAGAAAGTGTCAGTGGAAGTCTCACTGGCCCGGAGAGTTGGGACAAGTTTTCATTCTTTTTCTTGATGACCTTAGGAGAATTTGAGGACTGAAATCCAAAATAGTCCCTGAGAACCAGAAAGTGTGAACTGGGAAGGTGGGATTTCGAGACCAGCTGAGTTTATAAGAGGGCATCAAACCTACCCGCTCCCCACTTTACAGAAGAGGACACTGAGGCTAGAGAGGTGATGTGATGGGTCAGGGCTGGAGTCAGGTCTAGAACTCAGGCTCCCCAGAGCTGACCAGAAGCCATGCTCCCTGGAGTGAAACTTGCAGTGATCCGTTTGGGAGGCACATTTCTTGATCTAGACGGCTGAAACTTTCTCTCGACCACAGAGAGGGGCTTCAGGTCTCATGGGCCTGTAAGTCTCCGCCAGAGGATAGTCCACCGTGGCCGGAACGGGCTCCCTGGAGGGACAAAGAATCCAGGGAGAACCCTGGGGGTCAATGGGCCAACAGCAGGCCAAGAATTCTTTCCTGTAACCCAAAGCCAGGGAGACAGACACCTGCCTGAGCCTCCGCTGTCAGGCCCGGGACAAATATCCGGCTCCTGGCATCAAAAACCCAGCCCAGAAAGCAGACCCAGGGTTGCAGGAGGTGAGCGTTGGTGATGGGCCAGGGGCCATCTGATGGAACCTTCCTCAGAAGCCACGGCCCTGCTCCCCACAGCCCCCTACCCAGGAGTTCTCTGGGAAGACAGGCTCATCACCTCTCCGCCCCTGCCCAGGTCGGTTAATATTCAATAGAAGTTACATTAGGTCCCCGACCCTGCTAATACTGAGCAAACATTTGGAAAACATCATTCCGTGACTGAGCTCGCGCCGGGCACTGATAACGCCCGCCTAACCTTGAGGAGCCCTAGCCGCAGCTGCTGACAGCAGCCCTTTCATTCGGCCCGCCGGCCACTTGGCGCCCTGGTGGGTGGGTGCGGGCGCTGGCAGGAGGCTGCCGTGGGAGGGGTGTGGGCAGGTGGGGCGGACGGCCCGGGCAGGGAAACCGTGCTCTGAGCTGGCCCTGTCCACGTGGTGGGTCTGAGAGGAGGCTGTGCTTCTGGACTTCTGTTCCATCCACTGACTCCCGGGCTCAATGCAGAGGATTTGGCTTTTATTCTCTGATTTTAACAGTGTGTCAACATCAAGAGAAAGTCGAACAGCTAGGGTGTCAATGTTCCCTGGAGAAATAGGGTTCTTATAAGAATTAGAGTTTATGACTAGGCGTGGTGCCTCACACCTGTAATCCCAGCATTTTGTGAGGTTGAGTGGATCACTTAAAACCAGGAGTTTGAGACCAGCCTAGGCAACATAATGAGACCCCATCTCTTAAAAAAAAAAAAAAAAAAAAAAAGCCAGGCATGGTGACACACGCCAGTAATCCCAGCTATTCGGGAGGCTGAGGCAGGAGGATCACTTGAGCCCAGCAGGTTGAGGCTGCTGTGAGCTATGATTGCGCCACTGCACTCCAGCCTGAGCAACAGAATTAGACCCCGTCTCAAAAACAAAAAGAGAAAAAGAAAAAGAATTAGAGCTTGTCTCCTCCAGCGCCTTATTTCTCTCACTTCAAAAATATTTATTGAGCACCTACTGTGTACCAGGCTCTGTTCTGGTGGCTGGGACGACAGCAGCGACAGCAGGGTTGGAGTTTTGGCCTTCTGAAGCTTTCCTTCTCAAAGAGAGACAGACAGTAAAGGAAGTAACAAATAATTCTACAATAAGTGCCCTGAAGAAAAATAAAGCGGGGTAGGGCAGGGCCAGGGTCGGGGGCATGCTGTGTGAGACAGGGTGGCTGGAGAGGGTGTCTGAAAGGCGACATTTGTGCAGAGGCAGGAGTGAAATGAAGACGCTGCTGCGCTGTGCGGGAAAGGGAACGCCAGGCAGTGGCCACAGCAGCCCTTGAGTGTACGGATGCATCCAGGCGGGGAGGCGGGTTTTTGGGGACAAGAGTGAGTCGTGGGAAGCCGCTAAAAGGTGCGATCAGAGAGGAGAGGAAGGACCGTAGGGACTTGTGAGGTTGGAAGGCACTGGTTTTGAGCAGTAGGGGACACGACTTGAACGGATCCCTCTGTGAGAGGACTACAGACTGCAGGCACGAGGAAGAAGCAGAGCCCAGGAGGAGGCTGATCTAATCCAGGAGAGACAGCGGCCCGGGAGCAGGGAGGGAGCAGCGGGTCTGTTTGTCAGGATCATGACAGCACTGAGGGGAAGCCAAGGAAGGCGCCCCGGCTTGATGGACTGGAAGAACCAACCTGCCAGTCCCTGAGACGAGAAAGTGCAGGGAGCTGGCTGGCAGGGAGATGCCTACAGGTAGGGAAACTGAGCCCCAGAGAGAGGCTGCGATTGCCACCAGCACACAGAGTGGCAGGTTCCAGACAGGAAGCCGGGTCTCGTGCAGCTTCATCATCTCTCCTTTCCGAATCAGCCAAGCCTCATTCCACAGTGAGGCCTCTTGGACTCTAAGGGCTATTCCATTCACTGTCAGGACAGTGGAAGGATCATCTTCTATCTCAGGCCAGGACTGACCCAGATGGGGGCGTGCAGTGGAGCCTGGGGCCCCGGTGGGCTGAGGCTCCAGATCCCTCAGTGCCTGGAACAGAACAGCCGTGGGAGGGAGGGAGACAGCGCCTGGCCTTGCTGACACTGAGGTTAGTCTGGAGTACATGCAGCTCCTGATGATGTACAAAACCATCAAGGCAGTTGGAGCCCCCAGATCCCCTTGTTCAGGAATCTCCAGGCCATCTCCGTGTCACCCAGAGTAATTTGTTTTGCTTGCTTTACTCACTTTGATTTGGAAAGAAAGGGACCCTTTTGTAGACCGGAGCCTGAACATGTTTAATCTAGTCAAATCCCCTCCTCAATGCTCCAGACCCATTTTAAGCCCATAGCTGAGTCATCACTGTCTTGCACGCCCCTAATGATGGGTGGATCACTCCTATAGCCTCTCCATTGTGTGGGGGGCAGTTCTGATCTGTGGAAAGTTCTTCCACCAGCTGAGTTAGAGGCCATCTCCCCTCAATCCACATGCTGATGTGGGCCTGTTCTCTGGACGCCCCCCACCTCCTGCTCCCACTCCTCATCAGTCACAGACACTCCCACCCCCTCACTCCATCCCTGCTCTCCCTCCTCACCTCTCTCTGCCTCCTCACAGCCGTCCAAAATGAGCGGGACCGGATCAGCACTCGAAGGTCAAGCTATGAGGACAGCAGCCTACCCTCCATCAATGCGCTCCTGCAGGCAGAGGTCCTGTCCCGACAGGTACCGGGGTGACCCTGCCACTCACCCAGGGGTCCCCCACACTACAGAGGAGCTCACCTCCTCCACCTCCATTCTCCCCAGCCAGGCCCTGGAGCAGCTGATGGGAGGGGCCTCAGATATTACAGAGGGATACTGAGTCTGGTGTCACATGGCCCAGTTAGCAGCAAGGGCAGAATTCGAACCTGGTGCCCTGGGGCACGTTCTGATTCATCCTACTGCCTGCATCCCACAGGCCAAGCAGAGTCTTCGCCTTCACTGAGGGCCTGCAATCAGCTCAGCCCTGAGAGAACAAAGCAGTGGTTCAGTGGACAGAGGTGGCAACGTGGGGCCCAGCCCATCCCTTGCTGAGTGACCTTGGGCAAGTCACAGCACCTCTATGAGCCATGGTTGCCTCACTGTCACATAAGGATGATGATTTTTTTCCCTGCTTCTCCTCTAAGGCTGAGAGACTGCTTGGCGCTCTAAAGCTGATAGAGGAGGAGGCAAGGGGCAGGTAACAGGTGAAGGCCAAGAGGGAGCCCTTCTCCCTCATCCCTGCCTCCTCCCTCCCTCCGTTTTTACCCTGAGCTTCCTTTAGAGCTGGAAGGCACCCACTATGCAGCCCCCTCCTCACATCTGATTCCAGGGAGGGGGCTCTGTGCAGGGGACAGAGAGTGCAGGAGGGCCCGGACATCTCCAGCATTTTCTTCCCTGTATCTCTTGAAGATCACCTCCCCCGTCTCCGGAATCAATGGCGACATTCGGGCGAAGAAGATCGCCAGCATCGCAGACGTATGTGAGTCCATGAAGGAGCAGCTGCTGGTTCTCGTCGAGTGGGCCAAGTACATCCCGGCTTTCTGCGAGCTCCCCCTGGACGACCAGGTAAGGATGGGCGTGGATAGTGGGCAGTAGTGGGCACCCGGCAGGGCAGCCAGGGGGCTGCTGGCCCATCTGGGATATAGCCATGGACTGGCTTGATTTTATTTTATTTAACAAAATGCGTAGTGCACGCATGTGTCTGAAACTTTAAATCACCTTACAAATATTAACTCAGTTAGCTCCTCCAACAACTCTATGAGGTAGGTACTAAGGTTCTATTATTACTGCCATCTCATAGGTGAGGAAATTGGGGCACAGAGAGGTTAAGTAACCTGCTCAAGGTCACATAGCTACTATCCAGCACAGCTGGGATTAGAACCTAGTAGGGAAGCTCCAAAGTCCAAGCTCCTAACCATCGTACCCGTGGCTCTCCCAGGGGGATGTTGACAGGGACCCTGGGACAGGGATCAGGAGATTTTGGCTTAAGCTCTGGCTCTAATACTGGTTGTCTGCCTAATCCTGGGCAAATGACTTCCTCTCTCTGAGCCTCAGTGTTCTCTTATCTGTAAAGTGGAAATGCTAATATCCACTTTAGAGTGTGGTTGGGAGGATTGAGGACATTACTGTCCGAAAAGTGTAAAACTCGGGTGATGGAGCAAGCTGCGCAGTGGCGGGACCAGAGCTCGTCTCCCTAAATGTTAGTTTCTTCCTTCTTTCCCACCAAAACAGTTGAACTTAGCATCGTATTTCCCACCGTACATTTTTTTTTTTTTGGAATACTAAAATGTCCCTGGGGGAAGAAAGGGTTGAAGGAAGGTGGCGTGTGTCTGAGAACAGATGAATTTCGGAGATGCCACCTATGAAGCTCCTGCCCAGAGCACCCCTGGGCCTCCAAAGGGGTGTTCCCCATCTAGGGAAGAGGAGCTGGGCTGGGCCACCTCCCCACCTTTGGAGACAGCCTCTGGTGCATTCACTTACCTGTTTCACACCTTTGCATAAGACACCAACAATGCATGTGAGTCTGTGAAAACTTCTGAGAAGTTGACTTCTCAGAGGCCAAGGCTTCCCAAACTCCTTCGGCCCCAAGATTCTCCTGGAACACCTGTTAATACTGCATATAGGGACACTGTGAAAATGCTGGTTTGGCTGGTCCCCAGCCTCACACAGGGGCTGGACCCAGGGTCCTCTTCCATGGTTCCTCCCTCCATTAGCAGAGTCAATAGGGCAAGGATCTTGGACAATCTGCCCCTACCCTCTCCCCTGCTCCTTGTGCTCTGGCCCCAGTCCCCTCTGCTGGAGTCTCTACATTAATGTTTAATCCCTCCTGTTCCTTCCCAGGGGCTTAGCAGGGCAACAAGATACCCCCAACCTGAGCAATTGTTAACCTCGATTTCCCACCCAAACCTCCCTGGCTGGGGCTCAGAGCATTCTCAGAGAGCAATGATGGGTGGCCAATAACAGAGGACAATCATTAACACACCACCCGACCTCCCGGCCCACCCCCCAGAACAGCTGCCATATCAGGGGGTTGAACCTGGAATCAGAAGGGCTCCCAGCTCCCCATTCCTGGTGTATGAGGAGCCCAGCTTGCCCAGTGCAGGTGGGGCATCCCTGGGAAAATCGGGGGCATTGTCCTCCAGAGGGCATTCCAATTCTGTTGACATTGCCCCAGAAACTAGATTCCCAGTTGGTGTGCTTCTTGGGCCTGGATACAACCGGAGAAAGAGACTGGGGCTTAGAGAGAGACAGCAATTTGCCTGAAGTCAGAGCAAGTTAGCCACAGAACTGGGATTCAAATCCAGGTCTTCTGCTTCGTGGTGTGAAGGCCACTGGGGTGACTGATGAAAGGCTTGCACAGTGCCTGGCGCGCAGGAGGCACTCAGCAATCAGCATCCTCGGCCTCCCTCCATACTGGTCATGGAAAGTGGATTTCCCGTCCCAGGCAGTTTCCTCTTTTTCTGTTTTCATCACAAGATTCTATCCATGGGGAATAGAAGTGGCAAGGACAAGTGGCTGCCCAGGAGCAGCTAGAGCTAGAGAAGAAGTCAAGATGTTTGCTCATTCATTCATTCATTCATTTCCCCTTTCCTTCCTTCCTTCATTCAAATATTTATTGAAGGTTTATTTTGTACCAAATACCTTCAGGCAAATCTCTTTTCCTCTAACAACAATTTCACCTCCTTAGAGGCCTTTGTCTGACCTCCCCATCTAATGTAGCCATTCTTGCCCCATTGCTCTCACCATCCTTTCCACTCCCCTCCCTCCCTTCTTCCCTTCCTCCCATCTTTTCTCCTTCCTCTTTCTTTTATGTTGTGATCACCCACTGTGCTGTGTATTTATTTGTTCTCTACTGTCTGTTCCATACTTTCTCCTACAAAATGTTAGTTCGATGAGATTGGACACCTTGTCTCTCATTTTTAAACATTGTGCCTCCATTGTCTTAAAAAGTGTCTGGCATGTAGTAGGCATTTAGGATTTGATAACTGAAAGAACGAACAATCAAATGAATGAACAAACAAAGGCATTTTAACCTTCTAGTTTGGCTTGCTATAGAACCTCCAAACTCCCTAACTCAACCTTGAAGATAAGATACTTGAGGCTACCAGCCTGGTGCTATTTTGTTTCAGGACATCCTTTGGTCCTCAGGCAAGCACTAAAGCAGATGGCCCTCAGTGGGCTGGCTATGTCCTTCTGTGAGCTTGCTGGGCGCCTACCTACGATTCTAGTCTTCGAAGTCTTGCCTTGTACGCCCTGCAGAGAAGGGTTTCATCAAGGTGATTCTCTGCCAGAGGCCAGTGCTTATACCTTTGCTTTGAGAAGGACCAGCCCTGAGACCCAACATCCACCTCCAAGTTCTTGTAATGCCCTCTCAGAATCCTGGAGTCCTACAATGTCAGTCCCTGGAGGGATCTGCCACAGCAACGATTTCCCAGACAGAATTGCACTTCAGAGTCAACTGTGGAGCTTATTAAACACAGATCCCTGGGCCCACCCTAAACATACAGAATCAGGATCAGAATCTCAGGGCCTGAGAATCTATGTTTTCAGACTGGGCACAGTGGTTCATGCCTGTAATCCCAGCACTTTGGGAGGCCGAGTTGGGCTGATCACCTGAGGTCAGGAGTTCGAGATCAGCCTAGCCAATACGGTGAAACTCCATCTCTCCTAAAAATAAAATTAGCCAGGCATGGTAGTGCACGCCTGTAGTCTCCGCTACTCTGGAGGCTGAGGCACGAGAATCACTTGAACCTGGGAGGCGGAAGCTGCAGTGAGCCGAGATCGTGCCACTGCACTCCAACCTGGGCGACAGAGTGAGACTCTGTTTCAAAAATAATAATAATAATAGAATCTGTATTTTTACAAAACACCCTTCATAATTCTCCATAGCTGGTCCATGGGTGGGAATTTGGGTTTTGGAACTTTTTGGGATCATAGACCTTTTTGAGAATCTCAAAAGAGAAAATGAAAAGCACACAGAATGTTTCTTACAGTTTCATCAGGCACACAGAAGAGGCCCAGCGCGAAGCAGCTTCTCGCTCAAGGACACAACAGTTCAGGGGCAGAGTCAGCGCGAGGTCTCTCAGCTCTGAGTGCATGTTCTTTTCCCTTCCGGTTTTCTGCAGAATCCCTTCCAGGTTTCTAGTTTTATGGGCAGTAGTTTTATGATGCCTATTTCACGGTTCAGGCAGGTAGAGGCAGAGGGGAACATTAAGCTGACTTGCCCAGCGTCACTGAGTTGGCTACGGGCAGCTTTCCCAAGGGTACAGGTGGCAAACACTGTTCCTTCTCTTTCAGGTGGCCCTGCTCAGAGCCCATGCTGGCGAGCACCTGCTGCTCGGAGCCACCAAGCGATCCATGGTGTTCAAGGACGTGCTGCTCCTAGGTGAGGAGGCTGCCTGCCCTGGCCTGGGCTCCAGGGAGGGCATACCTAGCATGGCACTCACCCAGGCAAGGAGATTCACATGGTGGCATGCAAGGGCGAGGGAGACTAGTCAGGAGTGGCCCTGTCCTCAGGCTTGCATTGGAGGGTTCCAGGACTCAGTTCTCAACTGGGTACCCCACTCAGATGCAAAGAAATGTGATGTAAGGCATCAAATTCCCAGCAGTAAAGTCAGAGCACAATCAGGATTATCCCTGGAATTACCTGTGCATCTTTTTTTTTTTTTTTTTTTTTTTTTTTTTTAGAGTCTTGCTCTGTCACTCAGGCGGGAGTGCAATGGTGCAATCTTGGCTCACTTCAGCCTCCGCCTGCCAGGTTCAAGCAATTCTCCTGCCTCACCCTCCAAAGTAGCTGGGACCACAGGTGTGCACCACCACATCCAGCTCATTTTTGTATTTTTAGTAGAGACAGGGTTTCACCATGTTGACCAGGCTGGTCTCAAACTTCTGGCCTCAAATGATCCACCTGCCTCAGTCTCCCAAAGTGCTGGGGTTACAGGTGGGAGCCACTGCGCCCAGCCTACCTATGCATTCTGATGCTCTTTCTGGAGTAGGAGCAAGAGGTGGTTGGGAATGGCACAAAGCCCAGGCCGTGTCACCTGTGCCTTCATGGCATATTTTTTATTATTATTATTATTATTTTTTTCTGAGACGGAGTTTTGCTCAGTTGCCCATCTGGAGTGCAGTGGCGCGATCTCGGCTCACTGCAAGCTCCGCCTCCCAGGTTCACACCATTCTCCTGCCTCAGCCTCCCGAGTCGCTGGGACTATAGGCGCCCACCACCACGGCCGGCTAATTTTTTGTGTGTGTGTATTTTTAGTAGAGACGGGGTTTCACCATGTTAGCCAACCATGATCTCCTGACCTCGTGATCCACCTGCCTCGGCCTCCCAAAGTGCTGGGATTACAGGCATGAGCCACCGTGCCCGGCCAGCATATTTATTATTTTAAACGCTTGTACAGCACACACTATGCGCCAGGGACTGTGCTCACTGCTTTGCAAACACTACCTATTTTAATACAACAATGCTATGAGGGAAGCTCGATTATTTATCCTCATCTTATAGATGAGAAAACTGAGGCACAGAGAGGTTAAGTAACTTATCCAACTCTAACCGGCTATCAGGGACAGAGCCATTTAAGCAGGGCAGTGCAGTTCCAGAATCTGGTCCTTTAACTTTGATGCTTTGGTGCCTACCAGCTGGCCTTTGAATGGCATCGATCTTGTGAGTCACATTGGTAACTGGAGCTTGGGTCATGTGAAAGGGGTCCTAGAAAGTCAAGTTCCAAGCTCAGCCGGATTACTGGAGGCAGCTCATCTTCTGAATCTGGGCCTCAGCTTCCTTACCTGTGAAATAGGAGTCATCAGCCCTGCAGGTCCTCCTCCGACAGGCACCAACTATCTTGCCAACTTAAAAGCCAAAACTAGAGGAGAGGGGTCAACCCAAGGTGACTTCCCATCCTCCCTCCCTCCCAACCCTTCCAGGCAATGACTACATTGTCCCTCGGCACTGCCCGGAGCTGGCGGAGATGAGCCGGGTGTCCATGCGCATCCTTGACGAGCTGGTGCTGCCCTTCCAGGAGCTGCAGATCGATGACAATGAGTATGCCTACCTCAAAGCCATCATCTTCTTTGACCCAGGTACAGTGCACACCTCCTAAGCCATCCCTGACTCTCTCTCCAGAACACTCTGCCAGACTTCTCTTATTGGGTTATGTACAGAGTTCACAACCTCATCTCATGTTAACGACAGCTAGGAGAGGCCGTTTTCATTTAACAGATGAGGCAAGTCAAGATTTGAAGGGAGGATATGGCCAGGTGCGGTGGCTCACACCTGTAATCCCAGCACTTTGGGAGGCCGAGGCAGGTGGATCACATGAGGTCAGGGGTTCAAGATGAGCCTGGTTAACATGGCAAAACCCCATCTCTACTAAAAATACAAAAATTAGCCGGGTGTGGTGGTGCATGCCTGTAATCCCAGCTACTTGGGAGACTGAGGCAGGAGAATCACTTGAACTTGGGAGGCGGAGGTTGCAGTGAGCCAAGATCGCGCCACTGCATTCCAGCCTGGGCGACAAAGTGAGACACCATCTCAAAGAAACACAAAGGGAGGATATGACTCGACAGGGCACCCTGACTCCAAAGGCCTGGGCTTTCCCTTCTTTTACTTCTTCCCTCCATCCTTCTTACTCCTTACTTCCCATCTTCCTCTTTTCTTTCATATTTGCTGCTTTTCCTCAAAAAATTTTTATCATAATAATATCTAGAACCTGATGTGGTGGCTCACACTTGTAATCCCAGCACTTTGGGAGGCTGAGGCAGGAGGATCACTTCAGGCCAGGAGTTCGAGACCAGCCTGGCCAACATAATAAGACCTCGTCTCTATAGAAACTAAAAAAAAATTAGCCAGGGATGGTAGTGAGCACCTGCAGTCCCAGCTACTCGGGAGGCCAAGGTGGGAGGATCTCTTGAGCCCAGGAGGTCGAGGCTGCTGTGAGCTATGATTGCACCACTGCACTCCAGTCTGGGTGACAAAGCAAGACCTCATCTAAAAAATAAATAAATAAGTAAATAAATAAATCTACACATACTTAAAATGCAAATACTTCTCCCCATCCTACTTTTCCAGCTCTAAGTCTACTCCCCAAGAGAAACATGTCTGATTCTTTTAATTGTTTCTTCTGGCAGTTTCCTCAACAATTCTAAATGAAAGACTAAGCCTTATATTTGTTGATGTATTCATTTTGGATCGTAACGTTCCTCCTAGGATAGTGGGGGATTTCGCTTTTCTCCATTACCATTCCCATCTTTTCTCCCTCATTTTCCCCAATATATTTTTATTGCTATTTTTGTGTCTCTGTTGCATGTTATGTGCTTTTATCTTTCTTTTCTTGTTCTATCAACTGTAGACAGTATCTCCCAACCCTTCACATTGCAGGATGAAGATAAAGCATTACTACCCTCTCCTGCGGCTCTTGGCTCTCCTCTCCCCATTCTGTCCACTGACGTTCGCACCTGCGTTTATACAGAATGCTTTGTAGTCAGTCTTTGTACAAAACCTGCTTTTGTTTCCCAGTGTCAAAGGTGCCTGAACCCCAGAGGCTTGCTTGCCTTCCCTGCTTACATGTTAGAGGGGACCTACTGTGTGCCCGGCACTGTCCTTCACACTGCAGACAGATTACCTCTAGTAATAATAGTAATGAAAAGGCCGCGTGCGGTGGCTCATGCCTGTAATCCCAGCACTTTGGGAGACTGAGGCAGGCAGATTACTCAAGGTCAGGAGTTCAAGACCAGCCTGACCAACATGGTGAAACCCCGTCTCTACTAAAAATACAAAAATTAGCTGTGTGATTTCAAGGCAGGAGAATCACTTGAACCCGGAAGGCGGAGGTTGCAGTGGGAGCCAAGATCATGCCATTGCCCTCCAGCCTGAGCAACAAGAGCAAAACTTCATCTCAAAAAACAAAAGAAAAGAAAACAAAAAAATATATATATAGTGATGAAGAGGAAGATGAGCCCCATGTATTAAATGCTCACTAAAGAGCTGTTTTTAAACACTTCATGTGGATTATCTTACTTACCAACATGGTACCTGGGAAGCAGGAATTATTATCTCCATGTAACAGATAAGGAAACTGAGGCATGATTAACTTGCCCAAGGTCACGCAACCAGAAAATGGCAGAGCTTGGATTTGAACTTCAGACCACCTGTCAATCCCGATTTCTCTCTCTCTCAAGCCCACATTCTTACCTACCACGTGCTATCCCACCCTTCCCAGAGGGTGCGATTTCTAGTTCTAGCTCCCTCCACAGCCTGGCCCAGCCTGTATCCTCTGTAGTGCTCGGCATGAGGCTGGACGGGCAGAATTGTTCTGCAAAATGGGCAGGATCACTGATGCTGAGTCAGAGGCAGCAGCCTCCAGCAATTTGAAGGGGTGGGGAACCTAGTTCCCCTGGCATGCAGGAGGTGCTCAGTAAACATTTGTGGACTGAATGAACAAATGAACAAACATGATTCAGTGGAGAGAGCTCACTAGAAATGTGGGTGAATGTTCTTTCTGCCACTTCCTTTCTCCAGGGAAGAGGAAAGAAATGCATTACCTCCACAAAGGTCGGGATTAACCATTGAATGACCGCTTAAGTCCCTTCTAGGCTAAGGATCTAGAATTTATTCACTGATTTTTTTTCATTCATTCATCCAGCCATCTAACAAAATATATATATAGTTATAAATAGATATAACGCCCGGCCCTATTCAATAAATATTGACTATGCATGGTGCTAGGTGGTGGATTTGACATGGCAAAGGCTAGGTGCAGTGGCTCACACCTGTAATCCCAACATTTTCGGAGGCTGAGGCAGGCAGATTACTTGAGGTCAGAAGTTTGAGACCAGCCTGGCCAGCACGGTGAAACCCTGTCTCCACTAAAATACAAAAATTAGCTGGGTGTGGTATGTGCCTGTAATCCCAGCTACTCGGGAAGCTGAGGCAGGAGAATCACTTGAATCCGGGAGGCAGAGGTTGCAATGAGCTGAGATCACACCACTGCACTCCAGCCTGGGAGTCAGAGGGAGACTCAGTCCCAAAAATTAAAATAAAATAAAGTAAGATAAAATAAAAATGGCCAATAAGACATATGCCCGCCCCTGCAGAGCTCACCTTTGGATGGCACAACAATTACATCCTGTGTGGTCAGCAGTGATAGAGAGGCCGCAGAGATTTGGAAACAGGAAGGACACAGGATGCAGACATAGGAGGGTAGAAGGGAGACTTCCTGGAGGAGATGAAACCTAACCTGAGTCCCTAAGGTGATAGGAAGCAGGAACTAGGGAAGGGGAGCCTATTCTAACACAGTAGAGGCAGCAAGTGCTAAGGTCTGGATGAGGGGACCTCAACTGTGGCCCAAAACCCCAAGTTCCCATCGTGGCTCTGCCAACAACTGGGTGTGCCACCCAGGACAAGCCCTATCCTTGCACTGTGTCTGGTTTTCCCCATGTGTAAGATGAGGCAGTTGCTAGGTGCTTATTGGACGCGTTCCTCAAGTCCCGCCCTCCATCTCCTATTCCCCACTCTTCTGGTTTAGTGCCTTAGGAAACGTGGCAGACATCTTTTTCTGCCTGTGTCTAGGAAATTACAATTCATACTGGCATACCCTGGTTGTTGAGGTCCCTGAATCCTTGTGCCCACACTGCTGAAGACTCCTTGTGTGACACAAGTCAGGGGACATCTGGGTCTTGACTCCCCAGATGCTCCAGCTGGACCCTACTGCCCTCCCTTGCCCACCTTCTTCCATTGTAGATGCCAAAGGGCTGAGCGATCCAGGGAAGATCAAGCGGCTGCGTTCCCAGGTGCAGGTGAGCTTGGAAGACTACATCAACGACCGCCAGTATGACTCGCGCGGCCGCTTTGGAGAGCTGCTGCTGCTGCTGCCTACCCTGCAGAGCATCACCTGGCAGATGATCGAGCAGATCCAGTTCATCAAGCTCTTCGGCATGGCCAAGATCGACAACTTGCTGCAGGAGATGCTGCTGGGAGGTCCGTGCCAGGCCCAGGAGGGGCAGGGTTGGAGGGGGGACTCTCCAGGAGACAGCCTCACACAGACCTGAGCTCACCCCTCAGCTCCTTGGCTTCCCCACTGTGCAGCTTTGGGCAAGTTGCTTAACCCATCTGTGCCTCAGTTTCCTCACCAGAAAAATGGGAACAAAGGCAATGGTCTATTTGTTCAGGCGCCGAGAGCCTAGGACATGCCAGTCACTGTTCTAAGTGCTGGCAATTCAGTGAAGAACAAGATCTTTGCCCTCCGGGAGGCTGTGTGTGTGTGAGTGTGTATGGATGCGTGGATATCTGTGTATATGCCCGTATGTGCGTGCATGTGTGTATGAAGGCTCACATTTTATGATTTTGAAATAAACAGGTAATATGATAGAGTTTAACTGAAAAGGAATTCTCTTTAGATAGGGCAGGCCAAAGGAGACCTCTCTGAAATGGTGACTCTTGTGCTAAGACCCTAATGGCTGAAAGGAAATGCAAGGCTTAAAAGACAAGAGAGCAGTGGCTCACGGCTGTAATCCCAGCACTTTGGGAGGCCAAGGAGGGCAGATCACGAGGTCAGGAGATGGAGACCATCCTGGCTAACACGGTGAAACCCTGTCTGTACTAAAAATACAAAAAATCAGCTGGGCATGGTGGCGGGCACCTGTGGTCCCAGCTACTCGGGAGGCTGAGGCAGGAGAATGGCGTGAACCTGGGAGGTGGAGTTTGCAGTGAGCCGAGATCGCGCCACTGCACTCCAGCCTGGGTGACACAGCGAGACTCCATCGAAGAAAAAAAAAAAAAGAGAGGAATATTCCAAGAAGAAGGAACTACTTCAAGGGCCCTGGAGAGGAGAGAGTTGTGTGTTTGAGAAAGAAGGGCAAGGTTGTGAGATGGAGGAGATGGAGGAGGTAAAGATGGAGATTGGGCAGAAACCAAATCATAAACATATGGCTTTGTAAACCTTGTCAGAAATTTGGATTTTATTCTCATTGCAACTATTGTAAGGAGAGTGAAAACCAGACTAATTATTTTTATTCTTTGAGACAAAATTTCCATCTGTCATCCAGGCTGGAGTGCAGTGGCAGGATCTCGGCTCACTGCAATCTCCACCTCCCGAGTTCAAGCAATTCTCCTGCACAGCCTCCCAAGTAGCTGGGATTACAGGCACCCACCACCACGCCCAGCTCTTTTTTTTATATTTTTAGCAGAGATGGGGTTTCACCCTATCGGCCAAGATGGTCTCAAACTCCTGACCTCAAGTGATTGCCCACCTCGGTCTCCCAAAGTGCTAGAATGACAGGCGTGAGCCACCATGCCCAGCCCAGACTAATGCTTTAAACAAACCACTCAGACTGTTGGGTACAAAGTAAATTGCAGAGATTCCTGAGAATGTCACTGTCTCCAATCATGTGACAGATGATGAAGGCTTGGACCATGGAAATGGAGCGGTGAAGATAAACCGGATCATCTCTTTGGAGGAAGAGCCCACACCCACAGGATTTGCTGACTGATCAGATGTAGGGAGTGACAGGAAGAGGAAGAGTCAAGGACAGAGTCTAAATGTTTGCTTTGAATAGCAGAAATGATGATGGAGTAGTTTACTGAGATGAGGAGGACAGAATAAACAACTTGATGCTGGGGTCTGGGGGGTGGTAGTGAGGGGTGACCTCAGAAATCCATTGTGGACTCTCTTTTTTTCCTTTTTCCTTTTTTTTTTTTTTTTTTTTTTTTTGTTTTTTTTTGTTTTTGAGACGAGATCTCTCTCTGTCACCCAGGCTGGAGTGCAGTGGCGCAGTCATAGCTTACTGCAGCCTCAACCTTCCAGGCTCAAGAGATCCTCCAGCCTTTCGAGTAGCTGGGACTACAGGTGTGTGCCACCATACCCAGCTAATTTTTCATTTTTATTTTTTATAGAGATGACGTCTCACTATGTTGCCCAGGCTGGTCTTGAACTGTTGGTCTTAAGCAATCCTTCTGACTTGGCCTCTCAAAGTGCTGGGATTACAGGTGTGAGCCACCATGCCCAGCCTCATTGTGGACTTTCATTAAGCACGAGATGACTATTACAAGTCCAAGTTGCCAAGGAGGCAGTTGAATGTATGAGTCTGCTGCTCAAGCACAAGATTAAAGGCAGCTCTGTGGAATTGGGGGAAGATGGAGCCATGGAGGGAAGGGAAGAAGACTGGCCAGAGGGGCAGGAGAAAACCAGGGCAATTCCAGAATCCAAGAGAAGAGCGTGTTTGAAGGACAGAGTGTTTAATGGTGTTACACTCTGCAGAGAGACAGAAAGAAGGAGGGAGGAATGGAGAGGTGAAGGGAGGAGGGGAAGAGAGAGGAAAGAGTCCATTGGATTGGCAGCTGGAGGCTCTTGGCAATTGTGTTGAAAGCAGTTTCAGAGAGCTGGGAGAGTGGAAACCAGATTGGAGAGTGCTCCAAAGACAGCAAGTGGGAAGGTGGAGATAGAGTAGATAACCCTTTGAAATGGTTTGACTGTGAAGGGGAGTATGAAGGAGTTAGGATGACTGCAAGGGAATGATTAGAATGATAGGTCATGCAGTCTGGGCTGCACTCAAAGAGAAATAAAGACAGAGGCTGGGTGCGGTGGCTCACACCTGTAATCCTAGCACTTTGGGAGGCCGAGGCGGGTGGATCACTTGAGGCTAGGAGCTCAAGACCAAACTGGCCAACACAGCAAAACACCATCTCTACTAAAAATACAAAAAAAGTTAGCCAGACGTGGTGGCATGCACCTGTAATCCCAGCTACTCAGGAGACTGAGGCAGGACAATCGCTTGAACCCGGGAGACGGAGGTTGCAGTGAGCCGAGATTGTGACATTGCACTCCAGCATGTGTGAGAGCAAGACTCTGTCTCAACAACAACAACAAAAGGATGGGGTGATAGTGAAAAGAGAGTGTCAGTGAATTGACACCCTCAGTAGGCTGAAGAAGTTTTGCAGTGATGGTACTAGATTAAGGGAGCTGGAAGGACACAAGGTGAAGTCAAAGTAGGGATGTTGAATTCGAGATTTTGGAGGTGCTTCAGTGAGGGCGAGGTTTCTCAACACTGGTACTATTGATACTTGGAACTAAACGATTCTTTGTTGTGCTGGGCTGTCCTGTGCGTTGCTTGGCTGCATCTCTGTCCTGTACCCATAAGGTGCCAGTAGCACTTCTCCAGTGGTGACAACCAAAAATGTCTTCGGATATAGTCAAACGTCTCCTGATGGGCCAAAATCATCCCCAGTTGGGAACCACTGTTGTGTGATAGCTTATTTCATTCTCACTTTGACCCTGTGAACATGGGGTTACTATGAATCAGATGTCACTGAGATTAGGATCAGGAGCCTGTGGTCTGTTGCCAAATAGTTAAGAGCTCTGGGCTTAGTTGTCTCATCTGTAGAATGGGCTAATAATAGTATCCATTCTATAGGATTGTTGTAAGGATTAAATTATGTAAAACATGAAAAGTGCTATACAACAGTACCTGGCACATGATAATTGTTAATTATCAACAGTCGTTATTTATCACTGAGATCGATGTGCTGTAGAGATCTCTTGCAAGCATTGAAATTCCATCATTGTCATATTACTCACCATAGGCTATTATTAAACCATACCCCATGTGGTATTTTTACTCCCTGACACATGTTTAAAGCGGTTACTGTGTTCCAGACAATCTGCTAGGCTCTCAAAGAAAGAAGAAAAATACATCTGAAATTGTAATGCTCATAGACAGAAGAAGTAGTTGTTCCTAAAAGTTGTGTTACAGATAAATTACTATGAGAAATCCAAGGAATGAGAACGAGGAGAATCAGGAGAGGCTTCTAAAGAGAGGAAATATATGAGCTGGGATTTGGGCTTATGGACGTGGAGCGGGTTTGGGGTGGAAAAAACATCTCTGACGGAAGCAACAACGTGAGCAGAAGCATAGAGATAGGAAAACACAGGGGACACATAGATGCTATAAGTAGGTCAGTTGGCTGCAGCAGAGATGTGGGGGATGAGGCTGGAAGGTGAGGCGGGACCAAATGGTTGAAGGACTTGCACGCCAAGGAGCCTTGAGAGCCATTGATTACATCCAATACGCTACTCATTAGAACATTTACTTGATCTCAGAGCTTCCTTATAGGCACCTTGTTTCTTTCAACTCACTTTTGTTCTCTTGGTTTTTTGGGGCCTTCTTAACACCCTCATGAAGCCTATGAATGGGAATGGTACACCCTAGTTTACTAACCCAGGAATAGGTCCCCAACAGGCATTGCCAATATTGGATGGGCAGGTTGATTGGTCACACCTGAGGAAGATGGCGTCCCAAGGCCTGAGGTCTGCATCCCAGACTCTTCATCTTGATCGATCTTCTCTTCCTGCAGGGTCCTCCAGCGATGCACCCCATGCCCACCACCCCCTGCACCCTCACCTGATGCAGGAACACATGGGAACCAATGTCATCGTTGCCAACACAATGCCCACTCACCTCAGCAATGGACAGATGTGTGAGTGGCCCCGACCCAGGGGGCAGGCAGGTGGGCAACCTCTGGGGCTCTACCTTGCAAAGGGTGAGGATGGGGCTTAAGAGAGGAAGCAGGAGAAGGTGGAGTCTAGAAGGTAGAACCAGGATGCAACAATTTTCTGGGTTCCAGGGTAGGGAATAAAGGGCAAGGTTGTCCATTTGTTGAGGCTGTTTATTCAGTAAGGTGACTGACAACCTTTACTGAATGAAGCCATTGTTGGGATGAGGCAATCCACTGGATGAAGTAACCTATTGGGTGAAGATGTTCTTGGGTGAGAATCCCATTAGTTGACATTGTCCATTAGGTAAAAGTGATCATTGACGTAAGGCTGCTCAATTGGGTAAGGCTATCCATTAGACAATTAGATGAGACTATCCATTGGGTCAGGATGTCTGCTGGACTAGACCATCCTCTGAAACCTCCAAAGTGTAAACTTGTCATTGGGCAAGGCTCTTCAAAGAATAAGATTATCAATGGGATGAAGTGATCCACTGAGATAAGATGATATTTTACTGACATTGTTCTTGGAGAAAGTTGTCCATTGAACAAAGTTTGCCAATTGGGTCAAATTTGCTCTCCAAACCTGCCATGAGAGTGAGGCCAGTTTCTATTACTCATCTCCTAAATATCCAAGAAGTGGTATTTTTTGAGCCAGTTGGCCCTGGGTCTCATCAGCTGCTGGCTCCTTCTCCCAGGAAAGAATATCCCTGTCACCCATCCCATTGCCGTTGGTGACAGCCAGGCCTGGGCCTTGGTTTCAGAGAAGCAGTTCAAGTCTGCATATCAAATAAATGATGGAAGAGATGGGTGGTGGGACCTTCCAGACCTCATAAAACTTAGGCTTTATGATCTGGGACTCACAGAAGGTTGAGTCATAAAAGACCTTGGGGATTATCTGGTTTAATTAATTCTCTCATTTTATAGAGGAAGAAATTAAGTCAAGGCGGGGCGAGCTGGGGGTTGGGGGGAGAACTTTCCCAGGGCTCTTCATTTACTCCCACAAAGGCTGGAATTTTGAGCAGCCCCTATCTGTCTGTTTGTCCTTCCAGCCACCCCTGAGACCCCACAGCCCTCACCGCCAGGTGGCTCAGGGTCTGAGCCCTACAAGCTCCTGCCAGGAGCCGTCGCCACAATCGTCAAGCCCCTCTCTGCCATCCCCCAGCCGACCATCACCAAGCAGGAAGTTATCTAGCAAGCCGCTGGGGCTTGGGGGCTCCGCTGGCTCCCCCCAGCCCCCTCAGAGAACGCCTGGTGATCACGTGGTCACGGCAAAGGAAGACGTGACGCCAGGACCAGTCCCAGAGCAGGAATGGGAAGGATAAAGGGCCCGAGAACATGGCCTAAGGGCCACATCCCACTGCCACTCTTGACACTCTGCTCTGGATAACAAGACTTTGACTTGGGAAGACGCCACTGGAAAGTCCTCTACTGCCTTGGACGACTTTTCTCATGTTGAAGCCACTGCCTTCACCTTCACCTTCATCCATTCGCTCCTCCTTCTGCTGCTGCCCCCACCTCAAACGCCCGTTTCCCTCTGCTGTCGCCTTGCTCAGCCATCCCGTCTTCTCCAGCACCACCTCTCCAGAAGCCAAGGAAGCCTTGGAAATGATTCCCCCAGTCATTCTGGGAGCATGTTGTAAGCACTGACTGGGGCCAGGCAGGGTCTAGAAGGCTGTGGTGAGGGAAGACACCTTTCTCCTCCAGCCCCACCGCACCCTCCTTCTTCAGGGACTTGGGTGGGTATTTGGGGTGAGGATTTCTGCAGACCTTCAACCCGAGAAAACAAGCCCAGGTTGGCAACTGCAACAGGAACTTGGAGTGGAGAGGAAAAGCATCAGAAGGAGGCAGACCATCCACTAGGCCTTTGAGAAAGGGTAGACTTCTGGCTGGTAAAGCGGGTGAGACGGGACATTCCAAAGAACAGCCTGAGCCAAGGCCTCGTGGTAGGAAGAATCTAGCAAGAATTGAGGAAGAATGGTGTGGGAGAGGGATGATGAAGAGAGAGAAGGCCTGCTGGAGAGCATAGGGTCTGGAATACCAGGCTGAGGCCCTGATCAGCGGCAAGGGGTATGCAGGGAGCTGGGCTTCCAGAAAATGAACACAGCAGTTCTGTAGAGGATGGGAGGCTGGGAGCTGGGATGTCAGGTCGGGTGGATGATGTAATGCGGGTGAGAGTAATGAGGCTTGGGGCTGGAGAGAACAAGATGGGTAAACTCTCACATCGGAGTGACATCCAGGAGGAATGATCTCCCAGGGCCTGTCTCAAGCTCTTCCTTACCCCCAGGCACTGTCTTAAGGCATCTGATATGCATCATCTCATTTAATCCTCCCTTCCTCCCTATTAACCTAGAGATTGTTTTTGTTTTTTTATTCTCCTCCTCCCTCCCCACACTTACCCGCCCCTCCTAACCTAGAGATTGTTACAGAAGATGAAATTGCGTTCTAAGAGGTGAAGTGATTTTTTTTTCTGAAACTCACACAACTAGGAAGTGGCTGAGTCAGGACTTGAACCCAGGTCTCCCTGGATCAGAACAGGAGCTCTTAACGAGAGTGGCTGAATAACTTCTCCAAAGGCTCCCTTTGTTCTCACTGTGATCAAGTTGGGGGGCTTCTGGCTCCCTTCTCCAGCCTCAGAAACCGGACTCGTTCTTCTGGGAACTCTGCCCACTCCCAGGACCAAGACTGGCCTGAGGCTGCACTAAAATTCACTTAGGGTCGAGTATCCTGTTTGCTGATAAATATTTAGGAGAATTCATAACTCTTGAGAGCTTTTCTCTCTTCACTCCCCAAGTCTAGGGGAGGGGTGGCAGGGGTCTGTTTCCTGGGAGTCAGGCTCATCTGGCCTGTTGGCATGGGGGTGGGACAGTGTGTGCAGTGTGGGGGCACGGGAGGGCTAAGCAGGCCCGGGTTTGAGGCCTATTCTGGAGATCGTCACTCCAGGTGTATTCTGGAAACATTGGACCCTAGGATGGAGCGTCCACCATGTCATCCATGTGGAATCTTGGTGTCTTTGGGGGACATTCTGGAAAATGCCACTGACCAGTGTGAACAAAAGGGATGTGTCCTGGGGCTGGAGGTGTGATTAGGTAGGAGGGAAACTGTTGGACCGACTCCTGCCCCCCGCTCAACACTGACCCCTCTGAGTGGATGGAGGCAGAGCCCCAGTGCCCAGAAATCCCACCATTAGTGATTGTTTTTTATGAGAAAGAGGCATGGAGAAGTATTGGGGCGAGTGTCAGAGAGGAATCACCGCATCCCTACAGCAGTCCCAGCCAAACCCCCCAGTCCCAGGAGAGACTGCGCCCTGCTCAAAGCTCCCTAGCCTTCCTCCACCACCTCATTCAAGTGCCCCTGAAATCCCCTCCAGACAGCTCAGCCTGGTCTGCGGTAAGGCAGGGAGGCTGGAACCATTTCCAGGCATTGTGGTCATTCCCACTCTGTTCTTCCACCTCCTCCCTCCAGCGTTGCTCAGGCCTCTGTCATGGGAGCAAGGTTGAGATAAGAATGTCCCATGGCGTGCAGAGGGCAACAGTGGCCCTTCATGGGAACAATCTTTTGGAGCAGGCGGTCAGTTCTCTGCTGGGAATCTACCCCTTTCTGGAGAAGAAACCCATTCCACTTTAATAACTTTATTGTAATGTGAGAAACACGAAACAAAGTTTACTTTTTTGACTCTAAGCTGACATATTAGAAAATCTCTCTCTCTCTCTCTTTTTTTTTTTTTTTTTTTTTTTTTGGCCACTTGAGTTGTGGTCCTAAAACATAAAATCTGATGGACTAACAGAGGGTTGCTGGGGGGACAAGTGTGGGCACAACGGTTCCCCCACCAAGACACCCCGATCTTCAGGCAGCTCTCAGCAGCTTCTAAAATCTGCATGGCTCTCCTGAGAGCCGACAGAGGAGAGGAGAGGGTCGGAAATGAACGCTCTTCTATTGTTTGTCGTTACCAAGCCAATTACATTTGCCAAATTTTTCTGTGATCTGCCCTGATTAAGATGAATTGTGAAATTTACATCAAGCAATTACCAAAGTGGGCTGGGTCCCATCAGAACGACTCACATCTTTCTGTGGGTGTGAATGTCATTAGGTCCTGCGCTGACCCCTGAGCTCCCATCACGGCCGCCTGATGGGGCAAAGAAACGAAAAACATTTCATACTCTTGTGTGTTTTAACAAAAGTTTATAAAATAAAATAAATGGCGCATATGTTTTCTAAGTCCTTGGATGAGTCTATTTTCTTTCAGGTGTCAGAAATAAGACTGAATCTTCTGGTTCTACTTGGGGACTAAAAAAAATTTTTTTTAAGGAAGAATGAGAATAGTTTTATAGTTCTTTGTGATGTGCAGAATGTTTTTGTATCCATTATAATTTCTGAGTCTTCACATCACGAGGTAAGCAGTTAGACATGATTACTCCCGCTTTCCAGATGAGGAGACTGAGACTTGGGGAAGTGATTTCTCTTGGGTGGCAGAGGTGGACATCTAACCCTGGTCTCTTGATTCCAAGTACTTAGTATATGGAGAGAGTGAAAGTTGATCCCCCCTCTTGAAGAGGGGAGTGATGAGGGAGAGTGTAATGGAAAGATCTGGAAGAATGGCAAGAGGGTCCAAGGGTCTGTCATCCTCCGCCAAGGTCCAAGACAGAGCCCTTTTCTGGGTCACCTCAATCTGCCAGCAATGGGAGATGAGTAGCTGTGGGGACATTCCATAAAAGCAAGTGGTTTTTTTGTTTTGTTTTGTTTTTTGCTTTTTTCTAGAACAAGGCTGTGCACAGTGGCTCATATCTGTAATCCCAGCACTTTGGGAGGCTGAGGCAGGAGGATCACTTGAGCCTCAGGAGTTCGAGACCAGCCAGAGCAATATAAGGAGACCCCATCTCTACAAAAAAATTTAAAAATTAGCCAGGTGTGGTGGTGTGTGCCTATAGTACCAGCTACTCTGAAGGCTGAGGAGGGAGGATTGCTTCAGCCCACGAGTTCGAGGATGCAGTGAGCTATGAATGCAACACTGCACTACGGTCTAGGTGAAAGAGCAAGACCCTGTTTCAAAACATAAATAATAAGTAGAAAGAATAAAAGCAAGGGATGTGCTTGAGAATCTCCAGCCAGATCTGTAGGCACTGGGGTTCTCTCCATGGCTAAACTATTATAGGAGGGCGGCCTTGTGTCTCGGCCACCACAGACCACAGCGTTCCATTCACTCGGGGTTGTGCTGGAGCTGGCTTGTGAGAACTGACTATTAGCTTCTCTTCCCAATTCCGTGTTTGCCAGTGCCACACTGATAGCTTGAGATTGGTTATTGCTGGAGTGTTTACACCACAAGGACTAGCAAACTCTACAAATCAGGGCTTTTGTTCCTGGAGAGCCCGTTGTTAACATTCACCAGCACACCACAGCATTCGGTGATGGCTGGACCGTGGGATGCCAACATATGGGGACATCCTCACTGGGGATGAGGGTAGAGCAGTGTGATCCTTTCAGCTCTTCCTTAATGGAGGGGACAAAAGTTCTGGTCTGGGAAGCACACGTCTTACTGATCAGTGTAACCTTGGGCAGGTCACTCCACCACTCCGAGCCTCATCTGTAAAGTGGGAATGAGATCTTCCTCCAGGGAAGATGTCAGGATTGAATGGAATGAGAGCACAGTAACTGTGAGAGCTCCCGTTACATGAGGAGTACAAGTGAACTCTTCATGCGCCCCTTTCTAGCGAGAGGTTAACCATTAAACTCTCCAGCCTTCAGAGCACCCATTCGCTGTCTGCCTGATCCCCAGGGCCACTCCCGCCTTCCCCTCCGCCTTCCCTCCACTAGTCAGCACCAGGAAATGTTTTCAACAGCGTTGCAACGGAGGCCTTGTTCATGCTGCTGCCATCGGGGACACGAGGGGGTGGGGACCAGCGGAGACTATTTCAGTCTAAATTGTGCTTAATAAACCCATATCAAAACCATAAACCCTGGGCTGCCATAAATTCCTCTACCCTTGGTTCCTCCACCTCATCAGCCCTTTGCCCTGGTTAATCTCAAATCTCAGCACAGGCAGCCAGAGCTTCAGGTTTGGTTTCTATTTCAGTTGCTAAACAGCATCAGCTCAGGTAGCAGACAGTCAAATTCCCATTTTATAGATGATGAAACTGAGGTTCAGAAAGGTGAAGAAACCTGTCCAAGGTCACACAGCTAGAGACCCCAGCCAAGACCTGAGCCCATGCTTCCACCATCCAGGTAGCCTGATTAAGAGATGGGAATTATTGGCTGAGCCTGGTGGCTCACACCTGTAATCCCACCACTTTGGGAGGCCAAGGTGGGCAGATCACCTGAGATTAGAAGTTCAAGACCAGCCTGGCCAACATGGTGAAACCCCATCTCTACTAAAAATACAAAAATTAGCCGGGCATGGTGGTGCACACCTGTAATCCCAGCTACTCGGGAGGCTGAGCCAGGAGAGTTGCTTGAACCCAAGAGACAGAGGTTGCAGTGAGCTGAGATCATGCCACTGCACTCCAGCCTGGGTGACAGCGAGACTCCATCTCAAAAAAAAAAAAAAAAAAAGGAATTATCAATTCTCAAGCTTCTCAAGCTTCTCAGGGAGACAGATTGGAGGTTTCCTCTCATGTCCTTGTTTGGCGGCCCTACAATTAAACCTCTTTCTCTGCTACAAAACAATGGAAAAAAGAACTGGAATTTCTAAGGCGCCTCTTTTTTTTTTTTCTTTTTTGAGTTGCGGTCTCTCTCTGTCACCTAGGCTGGAGTGTAGTGGCGCCATCATAGCTCTCTGCAATCTCTGCCTCCAGAGCTCAAGCAATCCTCTCGCCCCAGCCTTTTGAGTAGCTGGGGTACAGTGTGTCAGCACACCTGGCTAATTTTTTCTTTTATTTTTAGTAAAGATGAGGTCTTGCTATGTTGCCCAGGCTGACCCCTTTTTAGTTCCTCTGAAAAGTTGTTTCCCTAAGCCATGCTACTAGAAGCTTCTTACTCCATCATTCCATCATTGCTCAGCGTGGGGACCAGAAGTAGAAGGGCCCCTGGGTGACAGGCTGCTTGAAGATCCAAAGAAAGTTTCATGAGGTGTGAATGGCCTGTCATCCCAAATTGGTGAGACCGTCCTACTTCCTCATTTGTGGGACCCAGATAACCTTTGATCTACACTTCTCAGATCCATGTATCATACGTAAATTCCAGGATGTGATCTCAGAGGCCTGAATCACAGGATCCCAGGCAGCTGTTTGACGATGGTGGAGTTAGACAGCAAATCATGACGCCAAGGACATTTACTGGGCTCTTCCTCTTTGCCAAACTTGTGGTTCTGTTTCACAAATGAGGAAACAAGGCCGGGCATGGTGGCTCACGCCTTTAATCCCAGCACTTTGGGAGGCTGAGGCAGGTGGATCACCTGTGGACAAATGTTTGAGACCAGCCTGGCCAACATGGTGAAACCTCATCTCCATTAAAAATACAAAAAAAAAAAAAAAAATGGCCGGGCGTGGTGGCATGTGCCTGTAGTCCTGGCTACTCGGGAGGCTGAGGCAGGAGAATCGCTTGAACCTGGGAGAGGGAGGTTCCAGTGAGCCGAGATCATGCTCTGCACTCCAGTGTGGGCAAAAGCATGAGATCCTACAACAACAACAGCAGCAACAACAACAAAGAGGAAACAGGCTCCGGAGGAGAGAGGAAGGGACCTGCCCAACACACAGCTGGTAACCACTCCGTAGCTGGTGTGGCCGCTGATCTGATGCTCACTGTCTGGCTCCAGGGGCCAACATGAGGCCTTGAGGAAGACACTGGTGACTCCGTCACTGCGTGGTGGGCACAGAATTAGTGTGAATGGTGGAAAGTTCCTCTCATGCCAAATGCCGATGGGCAGAGCCCTGCGCCGGGCATGCTGGGATTATGGAGAAGCAATGGCACGAGGCGCCTCCCTCCTAGAGCTTTCAGTTTTCACAAGGACGGGAAAATTAGAAGCAGTTGATGACAAGAGCCAAAGGGGTGAACGTGACAGCCGGTGAGGTGGCAGGGAGGCCGAGGTGACTGTACTCTGGGAAAGGGAGAGGTGTGTGCTTTGAAGGAGGATTCAGAGGCAATAATGAGGCAAGACAGAAGTGCACTGGAGGCTGAGGAGTGAGCGGCAAGTGGGAGGAGGCAGCGGGAACTCTGTGCATGGGGGCAGGACAGGGCTGGCATTTTCCAAACTTCGTGCACATGCCACCTTGCCCTCTCTATGCCCAAGGACCGCCGTAACTTCCATTACTTATTTTTCGTTAAATCGGTTCATCATGATTCCCTTTAAACTTCAGGTCACTGACGTAAATAGGAAACCAGCATCATTTGCCATAAATAAGAGGTGATTGCAAAATTAGTGAAAAGAAAACAATGTTTTTCAACTGCAGCCAGGTGGAATCGCCTCAGGGAAAGCTCTGCTCTTGCTTTCGTGTTAAAAAGGAAAACTGACAAATATTACAGAGATGTTAAGGGCGTACACGTACCCAATGGGGACTTTCTCCTTAAAGCTTTCAGAGAGAAGACTGTAAAGGACAGACTTTGGGTATAATATCTCTTAATACGTTTCCAGTGTGTCTCTAAAACTTCCCCCAGTTCCACTGGAAGCCCTCATCCCACTTCTGGAAGCTCGCTCACTAGGACAGCTGGTGTGCACACAAGTGGTGGGAACCTCAAATACTGGACAGAGGAGTCTGGAATTTCTTCCGGGAAAAAGGAAGCCACTAGAGGTTCTATTTGTTTGTTTTTTTGAGAGGGGATCTCGCTCTGTCACCCAGGCTGGAGCGCAATGGCCTGATCTCAGCTTTCTACAACCTCTGTCTCCCAGGTTCTAGCAATTCTCCTGCCTCAGCCTCCCAAGTAGCTGAGATTACAGGAGCCCGCAACCACACCCAGCTAATTTTTTGTATTTTTAGTAGAGGTGGGGTTTTGCCATGTTGCCCAGGCTGGTTTCCAATCCCTGACCTCAAGTGATCTGCCCGCCTTGGCCTCCCAATGTGCTAGGATTACAGGTATGAGCTGCCGCGCCCGGCCCACTGGAGGTTTGAGAGCAGTGCAGGTTATAGGCAGATCTGTATATATGTATATAAATATATATATGTATATAAATATATATATATATAAATGTGTGTGTGTGTGTGTGTGTGTGTGTGTGTGTATATGTTTTTTTTTTGAGACAAGGTCTCCCTCTGCCACCCAGGCTGGAGTGCAGTGGCGCAATCACAGCTCACTGTTGCAACCTCCACCCCCTGGGCTCAAGTGATCCTCCTACCTCAGCTTCCTGAATAGCTGGGACCATAGGCATCCACAACTATTTTTTTTTGAATTTTCAGGAGAGATGGGGTCTTGCCATGCTGTCCAGGCTTGTCTTGAACTCCTGAGCTCAGGCAATCTCCCCACCTCGGCCTCACAAAGTGTTGGGATTACAGGCATGAGCCACTGCACCCAGCCAGATCTGTATCTTTAAAACATCATCCTGGTTGCTTTGTGGCAGACAATGGAACGGGTGCAACTGTAAGCCGGGAGACCAATGAAGACACAAGTGTGCTGGATCAGGTGAGAGATAGTAGTGTCCATACCAAGATGGTGGCAGTGGAATAGAGAAAAGAGCCAATCCAAGAGACTTTCATTCATTCATTCATTCAACAAATATTTAGTGAGTGTCTATGATGTGTTGAACATTTTTCCGAGTCTGAGAGGCAGGCAGGGGTGAGACCAGAGGTAGCCTTCTAGGCCATGAGAAAGATCCTGGATTTTATTGTGGGTATAGTGGGAAGCTCTTCATTTTTGAATAAAGAAGTTATATGATCCGCTTGATGTTCTTAAAAGGCCACTCTCTGCTGTATAGGGAATGGACTATGTGGAAAAACAGTGGGAGCAGAGACGCCCACAGGTGGCCTGGGCAGTGGTCTAGGTGAAAGATAATGGCAGCATGGACTAGGGTTGTGGAGTGGGCAGAACTTTTAAAACGCCCCCCAAGACGCCTGCCTTTGGTGCATGCACACCTTCTTTCAGTTATCCAATTAGACATGAATCTAGGTGCTCCTGTGAAGAGATTTTGCAGATGTAATTAAAGTCCCAAACCAGCTGACTTTTTGATAGGGTGATATTCTTTGGTGGGCCTGGCCTAATCAGGTGAGGCCATAAAGGGAACTGGGCTCTTTCTATGAAATTAGAAACGTGAGAAGGATTCCACATAAGGGATAGTCTCTGTTGCCGGCTTTGAAGACAAAGGGGGCCACTTGGCAAGGGATGCAAGTGGCCTCTAGAAACTGAGAGACCCCTGGCTGACAACCAGCAAGAAAATGGTGACAGGGTGACAGTCCAACGACCATGAGGAAATGAATGCAGGCAACAACATGAATGAGCTTGGATCCTTCCCTAGAGCCCTCAGGTAGGCACACAGTGCAGTCGTTTAAGAACCCGAGCCGGGAACCCAATCTCGCCACCTCTGGGCTGCTGAACTATAGACCTGTGAGACCACAAATGGGCTGTGTTTTCTTTTTCTTTCTTTTGAAATGGAGTTTTGCTCTTTTTGCCTAGGCTGGAGTGTAATGATGTGATCTCGGCTCACTGCAACCTCCACCTCCCAGGTTCAAGTGAGTCTCCTGCCTCAGCCTCCTGAGTAGCTGGGATTATAGGCATGCACCACCACACCCAGTTAATTTTGTATTTTTAGTAGAGACAGGGTTTCACCAAGTTGGCCAGGCTGGTCTCGAACTCTTGACCTCAGGCAATCTGCCTGCCTCAGCCTCCCAAAGTGCTGGGATTACAGGCATGAGCCACTGTGCCCAGCTGACAAATGGGCAGTGTTTTAAGCATCTACATTTGTGGCAATTTGTTATGCAGCAATAGAAAATGAATACAGGTGGTGGTGGTGAGAGGCGGTCAGAGTGGAGTGTTTTGGAAGTAGAACAGCCAAGAACTTGCTAAGGTGTGTGAAGAGAAGAAGTTTGTGGCCAGGTGGTGCTGTCTGTTGATAGAGGAAGACGGCAGGAGCTGCCAATTTGGGTTAGAAAACAAAGAGCTTGGTTTTGGATGTGCTGTTTGAGATCCCAATTAAACATCCAGGGACTCATTGGATATATGAGTCTAGAGCTTGGGAAAAAGTTGGGGCTGGAGATAAAAAGTCTACGTCATACATAGACGAGAAGTTTAATAGTCAATTGGGCTGAGCGCGGTGCTCACTCCTATAATCCCAGAGCTTTGGGAGGTGAAAAACAGAGAATCTTTTGAGGCCAGGAGTTCGAGACCAGTATGGGCAACACGGCAAGAATCCCTGTCTCTACATAAAATTCAAAAAAAAAAAAAAAAATCGCCAGGTGTGGTGGCATATGCCTGTGGTCCCAGCTACTCAGGAGGCTGAGGCAGGAGAATTATTTAAGTCCAAAAGTTTGAGGCTGCAGTGAGCCATGATTAAGCCACTGCACTTCAGCCTGGATGACAGAGCAAGACCCTGTCTCTATTAAAGAAAAAAAAGTCAATAGGAAGATTGCTCAGCAAAAAGAAGTAACTACTGATACAAACAACATGGGGCCAGGCGCGGTGGCTCACACCTGTATTCCCAGCACTTTGGAAGGCTGTGGGGGTGGGGTGGATCATTTAAGGTCAGGAGTTCGAGACCAGCCTGGCCAACATGGTGAAACCCCGTTTCTACTAAAAACGAAAAAATAAGCTGGGTGTGGTGGCGCACACCTGTAATCCCAGCTACTCAGGAGGTTGAGGCAGGAGAATTGCTTGAACCCTGGAGGCAGAGGTTGCAGTGAGCTGAGATCACGCCACTGCACTCCAGCCTGGGCGACAGAGGGAGACTCTGTCTCAAAAAAGAAAAAACAAGAAAATCATGGAAATCAAACTCCTAATACTGAGTGAAAGAAGCCAGGCTCAGAAGACTACATACTGTATGATTCCATCTCTGTGATGTTCTGGAGAAGGCAAAGCCACAGACACAGATCTGCGGCTGCCAGGGGCAAGGGCTGGGGTAGGGGTTTGAATACCAAGGGACACAGGGGAGGGGTGTGGAGTGACGGAAGTGCTCTGAGAAAAATCTTGACTGTGATGGTGGTGACATGACTGCATACATGTGCCAAAACTTGCAAAAGCACACATTAAAAAGGGCAAATCTTAGTCTATGGAAATTATACCTTAATTTGGCCAGGTGTGGTGACTCACGCCTGTAATAATAGCACTTTGGGAGGCCAAGTCAGGCAGATCAGCTGAGGTCAGGAGTTCAAGACCCGCCTAGCCAACATGGCAAAAGCCCGTCTCTACTAAAAATACAAAAATTAGCCATGCATGGTGGCGCACGCCTGTAATCCTAGCTACTCAGGAAGCTGAGGAAGGAGAATCGCTTGAAGCCGGGAGGTGGAGAAGTTGCAGTGAGCCAAGATCGCGCCACTACACTTCAGCCTGTGCAACGGGTGTGAGACCCCGTCTCCGAAAGAAAGAAAGAAAGAAAGAAAGAAAGAAAGAAAGAAAGAAAGAAAGAAAGAAAGAAAGAAAGAGAAAGAAAGAGAAAGAAAATTATACCTTAATTTAACAAATGAAAGAAATGAAAAGCCAATAGTTGCTTGGGTTCATTGAAGAGTGAAGAGAAGAAACAGAAAATAGGCTGAGGTGGGAGGATTGCTCGGAGCAATCCTCGGGTCCCTAGGAGTTTAAGACCCAACAGGGCGACTTAGTGAGACCCCCATCTCTGCAAATATTAAAAAAATTAGCCAGGCATGGTGGTGTGCACCTATAGCCCCAGCTACTTGGGAGGCTGAGGCAGAAGGATTGCTTGAACCCAGGAGTTCGAGGCTGCAGTAACCATAATTGTGTCACTGCACTCCAGCCTGGGAAACACAGTGATACCCTGTTTCAAAAAATAAAAACAAAAAAGATGAATATAGTTGGCAAATGAAAGGGATTCAAGCAAATTTGTTGTAGACCTACTAGGTGCTAAGTGTGCTGATATACTGGTCTTACCCGCTCACCTTACTGAGATTGCGGGGGAGGTGAAATGTACTAGCCCTGCTCTACGGATGAGAGGAAAGTGGTTTGCCCTGGGTCCACACACAGCATAACAGTGGTGAAGTGAGAATATCCGTGCTGGCGTGTCCTGCACACTATTCCCTTTGTATCAAATGAGTGGAAGAATGAATGAGTGAATATCGCTGCAGGTGCTGAGGTTTCACTAGCAGACTCCAGCCAAGGATCTGAGAACGTGATATTTTTAGCGAAGTTGGGGCCATAAAACTTGTTCCATTTCCCAACTTGTGCAACGCCCAACCCCTCCCCCTGTGGCTCTGAGATTGCTCCCCGGCCTTGGGAAGGGCTCCCCAGGCTTATCTAGGGGGGAGAGTGAAACTGTAAAAGCCTTTATGGCTTTAAGATCACGTCTGCAAGAGGCAGCGATTGTCGCTATAAACTTGAGCTAGCCCTGCAAGGGAGGGCCATACCCTGGGCTGAGAGGAGTCAGGGGAGAGTTGAGCAATGCCAAGGGAGTGGCCGTGCTGAGCTGAGCACTCTGGGGCCTGTGGTCAGGGACCATCATTCATTTACCTCATTTCATCCTCACATAAAATCTTGTGAGGTTTTTTTCTTTTTGAGACAGATCTTGCTTTGTCACCCAGTCACCCAGGTTGGGGTGCAGTGGCTCAGTCACGGCAACCTCGATCCCCTGGGCTCAAGAGATCCTCCTGCCTCACCCTCCTAAGTAGCTGAGACTACAGACACATGCCACCATGCTTGGAAATTTTTAAATTTTTTGGAGACTTTGGGTCTCACTATGTTGCCCAGGCTGGTCTCAAACTCCTGGGTTCAACTGATCCCCCCACCTCAGCTTGCAAAGTGCTGGGATTGCAGGTGTGAGCCACTGTGTCTAGCCTTATTGTAATGTTTTTTAAAATTCTATGACACGCCCTTTTTCACATTATGGTACCTCTGAAATCACGATGTGTCTTTAAATCAATGGCGTCCCAAAATTGCTAAGGGTTAGATCAGGTGGTAGCCCTGACCTAGTTGGTTCTGGTCATTATTTCCAGTGGCTTAACTGGACAACTACAACTGCACTCCCTTTGTATTTCATCAAAAATGACTTAAGGATCATTTGAGGAAGGGATAAGAGTCCCGCTTGTTTCCCAAAACCTTCCATTGACACCTTCTGATAAGATGAAGAAAGCATCCGGGGCAAAACCTGCAGCATAGGAGTAAGTGGGTTGGGAGGAAATCCAGGTTCTTCCGGGAAAGAACGCAGTGGAGCGTTCTTTCAAGAAATGCTGCATGGGCCGGCCGTGGTGTCTCACGCCTGTAATCCCAGCACTTTGGGAGGTCGAGGTGGGCGGATCACAAGGTCAGGAGATCGAGACCATCCTGGCTAACACGGTGATACCCCGTCTCTACTAAAAATACAAAAAAAAAAAAAATTAGCTGGGCATGGGGGCGGGCGCAGTGGTGGGCACCTGTAGTCCTAGCTACTCAGGAAGCTGAGGCAGGAGAATGGCATGAACGCAGGAGGCAGAGCTTGCAGTGAGCTAAGATCATACCACTGCATTCCAGCCTGGGCGACAGAGTGAGACTCTGTCTCAGAAAAAAAAAAAAAGAAGAAGCAGCGCTGCATGAGCAAAGCATTTAATGGAATGGAAGACAATATTGCATGGAAAAATACGGACAATGAAGATTCTGAGCAGAAAAGTAACCTCAATGGGCTGGATGCTGACTGTGAAATTTTGAAATTCCTTACCTAATCTATCTTACCCAGATTTTCCTTTTTATGTGTGCACAAGGGTGATACATGATTTTTTATTTTCTTGAGACAGAGATCTTGCCCTGTCGCCCAGGCTGGAGTGTAATAGCATGATCTTGGCTCACTGCAACCTCTACCTTCCTGGTTCAAGCAATTCTCCTGCCTCAGCCTCCCGAGTAGCTGGAACTACAAGTGCACGCCACCACATCTGGCTAATTTTTGTATTTTTAATGAAGATGGGGTTTCACTATGTTAACCAGGCTGGTCTCGAACTCCTGACCTCAAGTGATCTGCCCACCTCGGCCTCCCAAAGTGCTGGAATTACAGGCACGAGCCACCATGCCTGGCAATTTATTTTTTATTTTTTTTATTTTTTGAGATGGAGTTCCACTCTGTCGCCCAGGCTGGAGTGCAGTGGCAAGATCTCCGCTCACTGCAGCCTCCACCTCCCAGGTTCCAGTGATTCTCCTGCCTCAGCCTCCTGAGTAGTTGGAATAAAAGGTGCCCGCCACCACACCCAGCTAATTTTTTGTATTTTCAGTAGAGACAAGGTTTCACCATGTTGGCCAGGCTGGTCTCGAATTCCTGACCTCCTCCCGCCTCGGCCTCCCAAAGTGCTGGGATTACAGGTGTAAGCTGCAGTGCCCTGCCAATATATAATTTTAAAAACTACGTCTAAGTCTCAAAGAGCCTTTTAATTACAGAAAATAAAAATTCTAAGTGATAAGGAGGCATTGTCATAATTAATTGGCAGTGTCTTTTCTAAGTGGTATATAAAATGCTAGTGCTGTGAACAGCAGAAGCATCTCCGGTCAGGTTACTCCATTTCACAGATGAGAAAACTGAGGACACAGAGGCCACAGGGCAAATCAGTGATGGTGCCAGGGATCTCTCTGACAACAGATTCTGTGCTCTTCCTAACACCTAAGGCTGACATGGACGTGGATTAGCCCCCTGGTTCTTCCTCCCTCAAAGGTCTTGACCCCAGCCAGACAACTCCAACTCCGCCATCCCAAGGGTCTGGGAGGCAGTGAGCTCTCCTATTGTTCAAAACTCAGGCCAGCACGGTGGCTCACACCTGTAATCCCAACATTCTGGGAGACTGAGGCGGGCAGATCACCTGAGGTCGGGAGTTCAAGACCAGCCTGGCCAACATGATGAAACCCTGTCTCCACTAAAAATACAAAAATTAGCCGGGCATGAGGTGGCAGGCACCTATAATCCCAGCTACTTGAGAGGCTGAGGCAGGAGAATCACTTGAACCCAGTAGGCAGAGGTTGCAGTGAGCCAAGATCACACCACTGCACTACAGCCTGGGAGACAGAGCAAGACTCCATCTCGAAGGAAAAAAAAAAAACAAAAACTCAAGCTGAGGAGGGTTAGCAGTAAGCCTTCTTCCCAATGTACCAACCACCCCTACTTCCCGCTGCTTACCTCAGCAACCTCAGTCTGGCCAAGACCACCCCAACCTGTGCTGCCACACGCCCTTCATGCTCTGCTCTTCCTAGGACATTTAATCACCTGGTCTTGGGCCAGGCAGACTGGACTCTCCCCTCATTTTACAGACAAGGAAACTGAGACACAGAGAGGCTGCCGGACTGTTGCGGGCAAGTCAGGGAAGGGCACGGTCTGGAACCCAGGGCTCAAAATTCAGTGTTCTTTCCAACTTCACAGATTTATTAGATCCAGAAGAGGCAGGCTGGCAAGGGACTCAGAGTGAGTCAAAAGAAAGGACTCCCAGGTCAGAAGGATTGGTAAGACCTGAACATGTAATTGTGGGATGATGCCAAAGGTCTTTACCTGAGTCTTGTCAACACGAACAGGCTCCGGGACAGCTGCACTTAGGGGGCCAGTAGAGGCACCATCTTGCTCAAAGAATGGGACCAAACTACACCAGGCATCTCTACCATCCCCATCAGATCCTACCTGTCCCTGCTTAAAACCTTCCAGTGGCTTCCCATCGTTCCTGGAACAATTTTAAATTCTTCACCAGGGCCCCAAGGGTCCTACAGAACCTGGTTCCTGATCATGCCTCTGAGATCATCTCCCCATGGTCACTCTATTCCAGCCCCCTTGGGCTCCTCCCTGTTCCTCAACACACTAAAGCTGTTCCCATTTCACAGCCTTTACCCTAATGTTCCCTTTATCTGGAACATTCTGTCCTCAGCTCTTCCCATGGCCACTTCTAAACATTCAGGTCCCTATTCAAACGTTGCCTCTTGGAGAGGCCTTCCCTGATCACTTAGCTAAATACATGAGGCTTTGCAGGATATACAGTCCCTGCTGCAACTACTTAAGTCTGCTCTTACAGCGTAAAACAGCCATAAGCAATATGTAAGTGAGTGGGTGTGGCTGAGTTCCAATAAAACTTTATTTACAAAAGTAGGCAGTAGGCTGGATTTGGCCCATGAATGTAGTTTGCTTACTCCAGCTCTAACTCATTGTCTTGTTTGATTGTCTTCCTCTATCCTTCGCTCCCTAGACTGTTAACTCCGTAAGAGCAGAGACTCTGAGTCTTGTTCAATGCTGCCGTGGTAGCCATCCTCCAAGATGTCCCCCAGTGATCCCCATTTCCTGGTATTCCCACCATTTTTGTACTCCCCTCCCAAACTGAATAGCGTTGTCCTGTGTAATCACTGGGATATTGTGAAAAAGATGGAGTGTGACTTTTGAGGCTAGATGATAAAAGGCATTGTGGATTTCATCTTGCCACCTTGAATCCCTTGTCCTGGGGAAGCCAGCAGCCATGTTGTAAGGACACTCAAGCAATCCTATGGCAAGGTCCACATGTGAGGAACTGAGGCCTCCTACACCGCCAGCCATGCAAATGAGCCAAATTGAAAGTGGATTCTCTAGCCCCAGTCAAGCTTTCAGGGGATCATGATCCCAGCTGGTATTTTGACTACAACCTCATGAGAGAGCTAAGCTAGAACCATCCAGCTAAGCCATTTTTGAAGTCCTATCACACAGAAACTATGATATATGTTTTCTGTTTTAAAATCAAGGTAATTAGTTATGCAACCATAGATGACTCACATAATTGCCTAGCACAACTATGTGCTGGTCACAGAATAAATAGGCTCAATTAATATTGGTTAATAAATAAGTGCTTAATAAATATAGAAGGATACATTATAAAAATAAATGTTTGAGGCCACTGTGGTGAGTGCATTCTCACTCACTAGGTGCCAACTAAACTTTTATTAAATTAAATGTTTGAGAGACAAATGTATTATTTTTATGTAAATAAATGTAAAAATATACATTAAATAATATAGAAGGGCACAATTAAAACTTTCGAATCCACTGATAGTCCTTGGACAAGATGCCTATATAAGAATTCTTTCAACCTTGAGATCCTAAGATTCGGATATTCTCAATTTCTTCACATAATTAACGCTAAGTCTAGGATTATATAATTCTGAGACTTTAGGCTTCTGTTTCACCAAGTCCATGGCTCTAAAAGCTTGTGATTCTAACATCTTAAACTTCATTTATCAACATCTGTCTTGGCTGAACAACTCTTCTCTGCCAGGCACAGTGCTGGGTGCTAGGGATTCCGTAGAGAAAAGATGACCCCGACATCTGCCCTCCTGTGGCTCATGAGCAGATGCGGACACAGGCAAACACACGGGCACACATGATGCAGGGACCTCTGTCACGTGGTTAAGCACAGCAACTGGAGTGGGGAGTGTGGTAAAGGAAGGAACACCAACCCAGATATTCAGGAGGCATGTGAGCAGAAACTGTCCCCAGAGCAAACAAGAAGAGAGAGTACTTCAATCAGAGAAGGAGGTGGTGGTGTAGACTGTGTTCCAGGTAGTGGGAACAGTCAGTGCAAAGGTCCAGGGGTCAGGGGAGACAGCCAGCATCCAGCACATCTGATGAAACAAAACGAGTTCTGTATGGGTTGGTATAGAGTTGGGGGTGGGGGGTGGTAGAAGAGGGGTGGAGTGGCCAGAGACTGTGGCCAGATGACTGAGAATCTAGTAAACCATGTCAAGGAGTTTGAACTTTATCCTGAGGGCAAAGGGGAGCCAGGGAAGGGTTTTAAGGGGGAGCAGAGTGGCACGATCTGCTTAGTAGTTTGGAAAGATGCCTCTGGCTGCTGTGTACAGGTTTGGAAGGAGGAGAAACAAGAGAAAAGTCTGGAACAAGACCCCAGGTGAGCGAAGAAGAGGCCTGAGTGGCTGGGAGGTGGGCCCCAGAAAGACATTTCACTTACAGTGTGGTAAACGGACAGGGAGTTGGTGGCAGTGTGGGTTATACTGGTAACCTGGGAGTCCGGGACTCCTGGATTTTATGATTCTAAAATTCTTGGTCAGGCACAGTGGCTCATGCCTGTAATCCCAGTACTTTGCGAGGCCAAGGTGGGCAGATCGCTTGAGGTCGGGAGTTTGAGACCAGCCTGGCCAACATGGTGAAACCCCGTCTCCACTAAAAACACAAAACAATTAGCAAGGCCTGGTAGTGCACACCTATGATCCCAGCAACTCGGGAGGCTGAGGCAGGAGGATCCCTTGAACCCAGGAGGTGGAGGTTGCCCTGAGCCAAGATTGCGCCACTGCACTCCAGCCTGAGTGACAGATTGAGACGCCATCTCAAAAAATAAAATAAAGTAAAATTCTGTGATTCTGTGTTCAACACTCCATCGTTCTTCAACACAAAATGTCCAATGATATCACCATATGTGTAGGATGCCCGACCTTACCGCCCTCCATCCCTCTTTTCTGAGCTTCAGTTTTCCTTGTTTACAAAGTGAGGATCATTAACACTGTCCTTGCAAAGCAGCCATGGGAGTGGGAGCTGGTGTGCACTCAGCATCTGCACAGAAAGGTGGTCCATCATGGCAAGCGTGTTTGCCCTAAAGTGCTCAACACACAGGCACTGTCAGGAAAGAGCCAGGTGTTGAGAGAACAAGAGAGATCAGCAGGGAAGAGCAGGGCAGGCAAGGAAGAGCCTGGTCCTTGTCTGTTCCTGGAGACCTGGGCTGCTCTGGCCTCCTGGCTTCCGCCTGGGCATCTGAGAACCAGATTTGGTTGCTTGCTTCTAGGCACCGACAAGTTTACATGTTGGTTATGGGGTTCCCTATTTCAGCAGCTGGCCAGAAACTCCCCTCTCCTGGCCTTAAACTCCCCCAAGGGCTACAGACACCAGCTGGGAGTAGCCAGGCAAGATCCGGTCTTCCCTGGACTGATGTAAGCCAGATCAAGTCCCACAAAGGTGATAGGACCCAACCTGCTCACACTCTAGCGCCCCCTCTAGGTCACACTATAGGCGTTTCCTTCTTAGACAACTGTCCATTGGCTCCAGCAAGAGCAAGCCTTTGGAGACAGAACCCTCACTCCTCTCCCCAAAACACATGGTCTCCTGAACCACACCCAAGGTTTATGTGTGCTCCTGCATTATAATTTGCTTCTCACCAATGGTTCAGTTTTAATTCAGTCCAATCCACAAAACATCCATTGAGGCCGGACGCGGTGGCTCATGCCTGTAATTCCAGCATTTTGGGAGGCTGAGGCGGGTGGATCACTTAAGGTCAGGAGTTTGAGACCAGCCTGGCCAACATGGTGAAACCCCGTCTCTACTAAAAATACAAAAATTAGCGGGGTGTAGTGGCGGGCGCCTGTAATCCCAGCTACTCAGGAGGCTGAGGTTGCAGTGAGCTGAGATAGCACCATTGCACTCCAGCCTGGGTGACAGAGCAAGACTCCATCTCAAAAAATAAAATAAAATAAAACAAAATAAAACAAAATAAAATAAAATAAGTTGAACAACATAACTGTAGCAGGCTTATCCGTTGCTTAGAGAAAGAGATGGGAGGCCAGCCGTGGTGGGCCTGAAGCCGCCGGTGCTTAGTGGATCAGAGTAGGGTCTGAGACCAGAGAGCTCAGTTCATTTCTTTGCATACAATAGGGGCTCTGCAAACACCCGTGAAATTAAATCAAATTAGGAGTTTAGGTGACACAAGCTAGCATGTGCACTAACTATTTCTGGAAGGCGATGAGAGACCAGAGAGCAAGATGGCTTTCGGGGGGATGTGGGGGGGCTGGGTAGCTGGGGTCAGGGTGGGAGGAAGACCTACTTCTCATTTTATGCCCTTTTGTACCTTTTGAAATGTTTTATTTTCACCACGTGCACACAGAGCACAGTCAATCAAACAAACAATCACAATTAAATAAACAATGCAGGGAGCCAGGCTGTCTCAGAACTCCATGGCTTCATGCATGCTCTTCCCGCTGGTGAGATACTCCTTCCCAGCTTTCTCCAAAGTACACATCCTCCAAGATGTACACAAATGTCCTGTCTTCTGGGGCCTGCGCCTGCCTCCTTGTGATGTTTCTTCTCTGCTTACCCACCGCATCCTGCTCTGTGGCCTGGAGGCACCTGTGCCTTCTGACATCACAATGCATTCAGCCAACGGGAGGAATCGGCAGAGATAAAAGGGCAGGATGAGGGAGAAGTGGGCGTGTTTATGCCACCCCCAGCTCCTTCCCTGTTTTGCCTTAATTTTGGCAGTGGCTGAATTTCTCCACAGCCTCAACTCCTGTCTTAGCCTTACTTATATGGCTCCAGCTATCTCTGGGTCAAGTAACACCATTCTGTCTCTCACCCCTTTGGCCTTGGGGTGCCAATAGCTCCCCACTGTTGCCAGTCCCTGCATGCCTCACCTCTGCAAACACTTTCTTCGTTAAGTTTGCTTCAGTTAAGCCAGCAGTTCACAACCTGGGGTGACTTTGCCCCCAGGGGACATTCAGTGATGTCTGGAGACACTTTAGGTTGTCATGACTGGTTGAGAAGACGCTACTGGCAGAGGCAACAGACAGTGCTAACCATCCTACCCCGCACAGGACATCCCCCACAACAGAACCGGCCAGCCCTAAATATCAATAGCACTGAGACTGAGAAACCCCCATAAGTTTTTGGGACTCCCACTGCTCCCTGCCTGAAGCTCGACAGTTCATGGCTGGGATCTGGACTCCTGCTGCCCTGTCTGCATTGTGGTGTGATCTGCCAGTTTCCACACATGCTGCTGATCTCGTCTTAGTGACACAGAGATGAAAAGACCCCAACCTTGCCCTCAAGCTGGCCATAGTGCAGTGGAGAGAGACCCCAGTGAGCAGGGTTCCCCAGCAGCCTTGAGTCCTTGAGGGCAAAGTCTCTTTGTCAGTCACCACATAGCCCCAGTAGGAGAGTAGCAGACATTTGCTAACTGAAACAAAAGGTCCTTTAAAAATATCTTAAAACAAGGCCAGGCGGTGGTTCATGCCTGTAATCCCAGCACTTTGGGAGGCCAAGGTGGGCGGGTCTTCTGAGGTCAGGAGTTCGAAACCAGCCTGGCCAACATGGTGAAACCCTGTCTCTACTAAAAATACAAAAAAAAAAAAAAAAAAAAAATTAGCTAGGTATGGTGGTGAGCGCCTGTAATTCCATCTACTCGGGAGGCTGAGGCAGGGAGAATTGCTTGAACCTGGGAGGTGGAGGTTGCAGTGAGCCGAGATTATGCCTCTGCACTCCAGCCTGGGTGACTGAGCAAGACTCTGTCTCAAAAAGAAAAAAAAAAAAGTCTTGAAACAGACAGATTAGGCTCAACGGCTAAACAAGACCCAGGAAACCTTGCTGGGTTTCCCTGTAACAAAAGTTCCAAGGAAACCACAATCAGGCCAAGATGTACAGAATGAATGAATTCTAATCCCAGGGATATAGGTGGGTCTGTGGGACAGAAGACAGCTACGAGCATCCCATCTCTAAAATGGTTATAATGGTAGTGCCCACCTCCTAAAATTGTATGAGATTAAATTTAATGAAAATCACTTACAGTGTTACCTAGTGCATGTTGAGCACCAGGTGATGGGGCAGCGGCTTCACAACAGGTCTAGGGAAGAGCTCTGCCACTGGTTTACACCCCTGGGCCTCACTTTCCCAATCTGTAACATGAGGAAAATGTAAGCAAGATTAGTGTTTTGCAGAAATTATACCATAGGAATGCTTGAGGGGGGTTCTACAATATGTAGTGTGAATATCATTTTCAACATCAAACCTGTAATTTAATAAAAGTAAAAGATCAGTCTGTTAAACTGGAGTGAAATATTATCGTCAGGCAGGGCTAGGGTGACCAACTCATCCTCTTTTGGCCAGGACTTGTCTAGTTTTAGCTCTGAAAGTCCTGTGTCCTGAAACTCTTCCTCAGTCTCAGCAGACTAGGATGGTTGGTCACCCCAGCAGGTCAAATGATCAGCTTGCCATACTAATTTTAAACATAATAAACAGCCAGCTGCCTGACACAGTGGCTCACGCCTGTAATCCCAGCACTTAGGGAGGCTGACTCGGGCGAATCACTTGAGGTCAGGAGTTCGAGACCAGCCTGGCCAACACGGCGAAACCCCATCTCTACTAAAAACACAAAAATTAGCTGGGAGTGGTGGCAGATGCCTGTAATTCTGCCTACTTGGGAGACTGAGGCAGGAGAATCGCTTGAACCTGGTAGGCAGAGGTTGCAGTGAGCCAAGACTGTGCCACTGCACTCCAGCCTGGGCAACACAGTGAGACTCCATCTCACAATAAATAAATAAACAAGCAAACAAACAAACAATATATGTTGAATACTTATTTTGTGCCAGGCACTGACTTTACAAGTATTAGCTCATTTAATCTTTATAAGAACCCAGCAAGGTAAATATTAACATCTCTCTTTATACAGTGGCACAGAAAGTTTCAGTAATTGCCTGAGTTCACACAACTCCTGAGTAGTAAAGCGAGGATTTGATTCCAGGCCATCTGGGTCCAGAGTTGCCATATTGAATTTGACCTCTACTATATATTTGAATATATTTTTATTTTTTATTTTTTGAGATGAAGTCTCGCTCTGTCGCCCAGGCTAGAGTGCAGTGACACGATCTCAGCTCACTGCAACCTCTGCCTCCCGGGCTCAAGCGATTCTTCAGCCTCAGCCTCCCAAGTAGCTGAGATTACAAGCATGCACCACCATGCCCAGCTAATTTTTGTATTTTTAGTAGAGACAGAGTTTCACCATTTTGGCCAGGCTGGTCTCGAACTCCCGACCTTCAAGTGATCTGCCCGTCTCGGCCTCCCAAAGTGCTGGGATTACAGGCGTGAGCCACCACACCAGGCAAATATATTTTTAAAACATCTTTGGAGACAGTAATAATGTCAATAATGATGATAATAATAATGGAAATATATTTTAAAACATTTTTGAAATAGTAATAATGACAATACATTTTTGAACACTGAAATATGCATCCCAAAGTTTAACACCATGGAGGCCACGTATAAACTAACTTAAGCTGCTTGGTTAGCCCACTGTTGTGCAGACCTTAGAATAAAGCATTTTGGCCACCTCTGCTGAATTAAAGCTAGAATGAGGCCGGGCGCGGTGGCTCAAGCCTGTAATCCCAGCACTTTGGGAGGCTGAGACGGGCGGATCACAAGGTCAGGAGATCGAGACCATCCTGGCTAACACGGTGAAACCCCGTCTCTACTAAAAAATACAAAAAACTAGCCAGGCGAGGTGGCGGGCGCCTGTGGTCCCAGCTACTCCGGAGGCTGAGGCGGGAGAATGGCGTAAACCCGGGAGGCGGAGCTTGCAGTGAGCTGAGATCCGGCCACTGCACTCCAGCCTGGGCGACAGAGCCAGACTCAGTCTCAAAAAAAATAAAATAAAATAAAATAAAAAATAAAGCTAGAATGGAAGACTCAAATGTTTACAGGGCCAGGTGGGTGATGTCAGTGAGTGGTTTTAGAGCAACAGGGAGTGGTGGGGACTGTGGCAAATGGGAATAGAATGCACGAGCTGAAAAGAGGCAGCCAGGACTCAACTCCAGGCACTTGGAATTGGGGACCAGCAACGGCAGATTCTTCAGGAGGAGACAAATATCCATCTTCATCAGCAACTAATTCAATGAAAACGATACAAAAACACAAGGTGTGTGAAAAAAAACGTGCCTGTGGGTCAAACCCAGCTTCTGCTCTCCTCCCACCGCGGCCCTGCCCAAATTGAATGGATGCTCAGATTATCAGGAAAGCGGGACTCCGTCTCAAAAAAAAAAAAAAAAAATTGGACAGGCACGGTGGCTCATGACTATAATCCCAGCAGTTTGGGAGGCTGAGGCAGGTGGATCACGAGGTTGGGAGTTCAACACCAGCCTGGCCAAGATACAAAAATTACAAAAATTTTTTAAAATATAAAAATTAACTGGGTGTGGTGGCAGGCACCTGTAACCCCAGCTACTCGGGAGGCTGAGGCAGAGAACTGCTTGAACCTGGGAGGTGGAGGTTGCAGTGAGCCAAGATTGCACCACTGCACTCCAGCCCGGGCGACAAAGAAGATGCTGTCTCAAAAAAAAAAAAACCAAAAAAACAAAAAAAAAAAAAAAAAACTATTTGAAACTGTGGCGTATTCATTCAATGGAACACTATACAGCACTAAGAATAAACTCTAGCTATGAAAAATATGGATGAATTTCACAAACATAAGCCAGACACAAAAGACTACATCCTGTGTTATTCCATTTCTTTAATGTTTAACAACAGACAAGACTCATCTCTGGTGTCAGGAGTCAGGCTTGTGGTTACCCTGGAGAGGGTGCTAGTAAGTGATTGTGAGGGGCAAAGGGAAGACTTCTGGGAGCCTGGCCGGGTTCCATTTCTTTGTCTGGGTCCCAGTGGCATGGGGGTTCTCTTTGCAATGATTCGTTGAGCTGCACACTTGAGTTTTGTGCACTTTTTGATGTCTGTTTTTTGGTTTTTGTTTTCTTTTGAGTTGAGGTCTTTGTCACCCAGGCTGGAGTGCAGTGGCACCATCACAGCTCACTGCAGCCTCCATCTTCTGAGGCTCAGGCAATCCTCCCACCTCAGCCTCCTGAGTAGCTGGGACTACATACAGGCATGTGTCACCATGCCTGGCTAATTTATTATTATTATTTGTAGAGGCAGGGGGGTCTTACTATGTTGCCCAGGCTAGCTTCCAACTCCTGGGCTCAAGTGATCCTCCCGACTCGGCATCCCAAAGTGTTGGGATTACGGCATTAGCCATCATGCCCAGCCATATGTGTATTATACTTCAAATTTGATGTAAAATTTTTTGAAACACATACACAGAAACCATTACCATTTGGAAATATTTTTCTGGACAAAGCAGGATTGTGTTTGGATAGAAGGGAAAACAAATGAGGAAATAATCCATTCCAAGTACGGGAAGCATCTGACGACCCTTTGCTGAACCGGTGATAAGAATACAATTGTCAGGGCTGGGCTCCCCACTGCACTCCAGCCTGGACAACAGAGCCAAACCCCGTTTCAAAAAAAAAAAAAACAATGAAAAAACAAAAGTGTCTCCTTGGAGAGGCCTTTCTAGGAAATAACCTTCCCAGTTACTTCCTCTTAGGGTGCTATAACTTCCCCTTAGGAAATGCCGATTGCAGTCTGCAATTCTCTTGTTTATTTGGGATTTTCTTTTTTCCTTTTTTTTTTTTTTTTTTTTTTGAGACGGTATCTTGCTCTGTCACTCAGGCTGGAGTGCAGTGGCGAGATCTCGGCTCAGTGCAACCTCTGCTTCCTGGGTTCAAGCGATTCTCCTGCCTCAGCCTCCCAAGTAGCTGGGACAACAGGCGCCCACCACCATGCCTGTCTATTTTTTGAATTTTTAGTAGAGACAGGGTTTCACCATGTTGGCCAGGCTGGTCTTGAACTCCTGACCTTGGGTGATCTGCCTGCCTCGGCCTCCAAAAGTGCTGGGATTACAGACGTGAGACACTATGCCCGGCCCTTTTTTTCTTTTTTTAGTTTATTGTCTATCTCCCCTCATGAAGACAATGATTTTGCCTGTCTTATCCATCACCTGCCACATAGCAGGTGGTCACAAAATATTTATTACATGAGTGAAGAGAAGAAGGGAGGGAGGGAAGGAAGAATATCTGAGTGCATAATTGGGAATTAACAAGGCAAAGCTAGGGATGGGTTGGAAGCTGTGAAGAAGACCGATGGGACTAGAGATGAGAGATCAGAGGGTGCAGCAGGCAAGATGATGTCCATTTTACAGATGAGGCATCTGAGGCTCAGGGATGGCAAGGGGCATGACCAAGTCATCCAGTGGGACAGGTCCTAGATGAATCCAGGTTCCAACTCAAGAGTCAATAGAACCTCAGTTACTGAGCACCCATCTGTACTAACGGATGAGTTGAGTACTGTTATTCCTTCCTAAGGCACAGCCAGGCACAGTGGCTCACGCCTGTTAATCCCAGAATTTTGAGAGGCTGAGATGGGAGGACTGCCTGTGGCCAGTGGTTCAAGACCAGCCTGGGCAACATAGTAAAACCCCCATCTCTACCAAAAAATATTTTTCAAATTAGCTGGGCTCAGTGATGCCTGTCTGTAGTCCTAGCTGCTCAGGAGGTTGAGGCAAGAGTAACACTTCAGCCCAGGAGCTCAAGGCTGCAGTGAGCTATGATCAGGCCATTGCACTTCAGCCTGGGCAACAGAGCAAGACTGTCTCTTAAAAAAAAGGGGGGGCAGGGGGGAGCCAGGCTTGTAGCTCACACCTGTAATCCCAGCACTTTGGGAGGCTGAGGTGGGTGGATCACCTGAGGTCGGGAGTTACAGACCAGCCTAACAAACATGGAGAAACCCTGTTTCTACTAAAAATACAAAGTGAGCCGGGCATGGTGGCTCATGCCTGTAATCCCGGCTACTGGGGAAGCTGAGGCAGGAGAATCGCTTGAACCCGGGAGGCGGAGGTTGCAGTGAGCTGAGATGGCACCATTGCACTCCAGCCTGGGCAACAAGAGCGAAACTCCATCTCAAACAAACAAACAAAAAAGAAACTAAGGCACAGAGAGTTTGAGTGACTTGCCTAAGGTCACACAGCTAGGAAGCAGCCAAATCTCAGGACTTTCGTCTATTCTGAATGGCTGTTCTCCACCACCCACCCCGCCTTGCTGCCAACTCTCTGCTCGGACCAGCACTGTCTATGAATTCAAACTCTGACCCTTTCTAGAACTTTGGGCAAAGCCAGGAAATTCCATGAAACCCCTTCAAGACCTGGGTTCCAGTTCCCCCAACTGCAAACCAAAAGAGAGCAAAACTAGCCCTCCTTGCAAGGTGGCTGTGAGAAAACAGTGATAAAAATTAATTATAGGACTTGTATGTAATAAAAATAATTGCAGGGCTGCTGGTAAACAGCCCGGCTCTAGAGATACAGACTGATGATAACAGGCATTTATGGCCCCGCGGCCCAGCCTTTCTGAGGCTGGGGTGATAGAAGCCGGGTCACGAGGTGGGGGTGGTCACAGGCAGGAAACTCCCAGCAGCCCTTGCCGCAGGGAGGTCTGGGCCTATCTCCGAAGTGGCCTGCACAGTGATTTCAGGAACATTTGGAAGGACACTCCCCTAGCTTGACGGGCCACCATTCATTATCCATCTGGTAGGGTCGGATGTCACTTGCTGTTTGCCTTTCTAAAAACCTGCAAACAAGGCTGGGTGTGGTGGCTCACACCTGTAATCCCAGCACTTTGGGAGGCCAAGGTGAGCAGATCGCTTGAGGTCAAGGGTTCGAGACCAGCCTGGCCGACATGGTGAAACCCTGTCTCTACTAAAAATACAAAAATTAGCTGGGCATGGTGGTGGGCGCCTGTAATCCCAGCTACTCAGGAGGCTGAGGCAGGAGAATTGCTTGAACTTGGGAGGTGGAGATTGAAGTGAACGAAGATCGTGCCATTGCACTCCAGCCTGGGCCACAGAGTGAGACTCTGTCTCAAAATAAATAAATAAATAAATAAATGTAAAAACTTGTAAATAATGGGCATTTTACAGTGACTTTATTCATTTGTTAATTCTCAAGGCCCCAAGGATAGGCAGGGAGCAGATTTTGGTGGTGGAGGAGGTGGAGCAAGGCCCAGAGGAGACAGCAGTTCATTCTTCCTCTATCCAACAGATATTTATTAAGGGCTACTCCATGCCAGGTGCCTCGCTGGTGGAAGGTAGTGACAGGGACACCAGGGACTTGCCCAGGATCACAGGGGGTCCTAGGGTGGGAGGAAGTCAGGGCTGGTCCCTGGGTCCTCAACACCAAGGACAGTAATCTCACTGCCACAAAAAAAGACCAGAGTGGCTTGTCCCTTTGGCAAAATGACTCCCTCTTAGGATTCTAGCCTTCCCTGCAGGCGTTCACAGTTAATTCTTAAAGACATAAAAAATCCATATTAGAACTCTAGTAATTTTTTTTAAATGAAAACGGAACCTACTTATCACAAAAGCTCAACCAATAAAGAGAAGTACAAATAACTAAGTTCAAAATGTGGAAATTTTACTACCCAGAGAAAAACACTCTTAGCAGAGGTAGCAGAGCTAAGCAGTCAAGAGCACAGACTCAGACCAAAGTGCCTGGGACCATGTGCTGGCTTGTAACCTAACCATGCTAGAGTGTAGCCTCTCCTCTGCCTGTTTCTTTACTTGCAAAACTGTATAATGGCAGCACCTGTCAGACATAGTGTATTAAATGTTAGGAGCATGGACAAGCTAACCATTTGTGGAGTGCTTAGCACAGCACCCAGCACAGAATAAGTGCTACTTAAAGGGTTGTTCAGTGTATCCCCAGACGGTGCTACATGCAGACATACCACACCTGCTTATGGTCTTAGGACCTGATTTATATCACACACACACACACACACACACACATATACACACATATATACACATATATATACACACATAAACATATACACACTAAACAAGATATTCCAGGCACCTTGCCATGTCTATAAGCTTCTTTCTATAAGTAAGAATTTGATTTAGGCTGGAGACAGTGGCTCACACCTGTAATCCCAGCACTTCGGGAGGCCGAGGCAGAAGGATCATGTGAGCACAGGCATTTGAGACCAGCCTGGGCAACTTAGTGAGACCTCGCTAAGGTGTTGCAACATGTAGCTGTAGTCCCAGCTACTTGGGAGGCTGAGTTGGGAGGGTCGCTTGAGCCCGGGAAGTAGAGGTTGCAGTGAGCCAAGATTACGCCACTGCACTGCAGCCTGGGCAACAGAGTGAGACTCTATCTCAAAAAAATAAAAAGAATGTACATTTCATATTGGTAGAAACTTTCTGGCTGTTTTCGGTCCTAAAAGGGTGCTTGGCACATAATAAATGTGCAAAAAAGTGTTGAATGAATGACTCTAATTTAGTCAATATCCATGACAGAGGGATCTGTTACATACTGGGTGTGTGACTTTGAGTAAGGCTTGTCAAGCCTCTGAACTTCAGCCTTCTAGGTTTAACGGGTATGACATAGATAACATGTACTGAGTTAACTCTGTGCTGGGACCAATTTGAAGTAGTTTATATGGAATATCTCCTTTAAACCATACAACAGCATTTGAGGTACTATTCTTAGTCCATATTAATGTTGAATTAGCTGAGGCACAAGGAGATTAAGTAACTTGGCTAAGGTCACAAGTAAAAGGTGGAGCTAAGAGACAAATTCCCCAGGCCTCTGATACCACAGTGTACCCACTTACCACCACTCTACACTGCTTTTCTAAGATAACCCACCCTTGGCCACCGACAGTAGAAGGAATAAATACATGGTGGTACATTTGTACAATAGAACATTATACAGCAATTGAGTGGCTCATGGGCTGGGAACTACGGCTCATATCTGTAATTCCAACACTTTGGAAGGTTGAGGCAGGTGGATTAGTTGAGCTCAAGAGTTTGAGACTAGCTTGGGCAATATAGCAAGACCCTATCTCTAAAAGAAGAAGAAGAAAGAAGAAGAAGAAAGAAGAAGAAGAAAAAGAAAGAAAAAGGCCAGGCCATGATGGCTCAAGCCATAATCAGCACTTTGGGAGGCCGAGGCAGATTGGATCACGAGGTCCAGGAGTTAGGGAACCTCCTGGCCTTTCCGGGGTGAACTGAAAAATAAAGCAGCGAGTGGTGGTGGGCGCCGCGAGGTCAGCTGAGGCAGGAAGAATGGCGTGAACCGGGGAGAAGCGGAGCAGTGAAACGAGGTCACGACCGCACTCAGCCTGGGTGACAGGTGGACTCCGTCGAGGAGGAGGGAGGAGGAGGAGGGGAGGAGGCGGCGACTATGGTCGAAGAGCACATTGAGGCCAGGTGTGGTGGCTCATGCCTGTAATCCCAGCACTTTGGGAGGCCAAGGTGGGCGGATCATGAGGTCAGGAGTTTGAGACCAGCCTGGCCAACATGGTGAAACCTTGTCTCTACTAAACATACAAAAAAAAAAAATTAGCCAGGCGTGGTGGCATGCACCTCTAATCCCAGCAACTCAGGAGGCTGAGACAGGAGAATTGCTTGAACCCAGGAGATGGAGATTGCAGTGAGCTGAGATCGTGTCACTGCACTCCAGCCTGGGTGACAGGGCAAGACTCCATCTCAAAAAAAAGAAAAATGACATCCTGGATTTTTATGGCAACCCTAAAGTTTGCATATGTATGATTCCATTTACGTGAAGTTCAGAAATAAGCAAAACGAATAAATGGTAATAGAATTAGGAGCATGGTTTCCTTGGGTGGGAGTAGGAGTGAGTAGAAAGGATATTAGAAAAGCTTCACATCTTGATCCGGATGGAGGTTACCTGTGTGTATACACATGTAACAATTCACCAAGCTGTACACTTAATGTTTTTACCTTTTACAACACTTGTGAATTACAACTCCATTAAAAAAATATATTTTTAGGCCAGTTGCAGTGGCTCACGTCTATAATCCTAGTACTTCAGGAGGTCAAAGAGCAGCTTGGGCAACATGGCAAGACCCTGTCTCTACAGAAAAATTAAAAAATTAGCCAGGTATAGTTGTGCACACCTGTAATCTCAGCTTCTTGGAAGGCTGAGGCAGGAGGATCGCTTGAGCCCAGGAGATCTAGGCTACTGTGAGCTGCGATTGTGCCACTACACTCCAGCCTGGGCGACAGAGTGAGACCCTGTCTCAAAAAAAATTATGTGTATATGTATGTGTGTATATATATATGTATATATGTATATATATGTACATATGTATATATGTAATACACAAATTTTTTAAATCCCACAGAGTGATATGCCCTATTAGAAAATCTTTGATAATGTTCTCTAATGGGATGTTTGCAAGGTTAAAAGGTGATAAAGTTTGTGACTCTCTTGCTCTATTTTAGGCTCTCATAGTAAGAGCTCAGTGTTCAATGTAAACGGCATTGTTAAATGTAACAGCAGTATTCATATAGCATCGTTATTATCACGGCTTTTTGTATTTATCTCTATTGCCAACAGATTGGAGCGCCCCCTAGTGTTTAATGTGTTATAGTACCTCAGTTATTACAAAGAGCACCCTAAACCCAAGTTTGTAGTCTCAACGCCAAAGGGCAATGCTTTTCTTTTCTTTCACTCCAGTGCCACACAAAAAAGGACCAAAACATGACCTCCTGGGAGCAAAGAAACACCAGGTTGCCTAAGGAGAGGTGAACTGGCCCAGGCTGGAAACAGAGCAGGTCAAATCTCCCGCGCTGATCAGTGCTGGGATCGTGCCTGTGAACAGCCACTGCACTCTCCGGTCTCTCAAAAAAAAAAAAAAAAAAAAAAAGTAGCAAAATTCACATCAGATCAATGGGTCCCAAGGTCAACTCAAGCCCTGCCCATGATCACTCTCTGAAACGTGTCAGAAAGAAGGCAGAAGGGAATACGCAGCTCTACCTCCCTTTGATGCAAGCACATTGCAAATATCATCTCGTTTCACAGGAGCTCACATAATATTTGAAGGTGGCATCATACGGACTACAAAAATGCTTTTGTATTACTATGGTATTATATTGTATAGTCACAGCTAGCTTTCAGTGACAGCTTCCTGTGTCCCAGGTACCCTACTAGGCGCTAGATGTCCATGGTTAGCTTTGATCTTTAAAATGACCTGGGAGGAATATATTCTTTTGTAGCCTGCTTTTTTCCCTTCAGCAGTACACTTTGGGCATCTTTCCATGTCAATAAATAGAGCTGGGTCGGAAGTACCTGATTCAAAGGCTGAGAAACTTAAACAGTCAGCAGCCACTGCCCAGGTGAAGATCAATAATAGTTAACATTTATTGAGTGCTTTATTACACACCAGGCCCTCCACTCATTGTTTAAGGTGAACTCTCTCGCATTTGATCCTTGAGGCAATCCCAAGGTAGCTTCTATTATTATTCAGATGGAGAATCTGAAGCCCAGAGAAGCAAAGGAACACAGTTGAGGTCAGACAGCTGGTGTTTAATGGCAGAGGTGGGATTCAAACCCAGGTCCCTCTGATTCAGGCACTGGGCTCTCGGCCAGCACATTTGGAGGACAACATGGAGGAGGATGCAAGGGGAGTCTTCCAAGTGGGGAAAGGATCCACTGACAAAGGCTGAAGACAGGCAGGAGGGTGGTGTGGGCCCAGGCCATTGTCCTCTATGGAAATGACAGTAAGGCTTCCTGGAGGTGACACCATTTGGACTAATTCTATGTCTCCAGCCGATAACGGAGGTCTTTTTATAACTTACCAATTCCTGAGCATATGTCCAGTGAGACATACGTGGATTCAAATCCTCATTGTTCCACTCTAGTTAAAAAAAAAAAAAAAAATCAGCATTATCGCCAGACCTACAGTGGTTTGCGCCTATAATTCCAACACTTTGGGAGGCCAAGGCAGGTGGATCACCTGAGGTCAGGAGTTCAAGACCAGACTGGCCAACATAGTGAAACCCCATCTCCACTAAAAATACAAAAATTAGCTGGGCGTGGTGGTGCACGCCCGTAATCCCAGCTACTCGGGAGGCTGAGACAGGAGAATCGTTTAAACCCAGAAGGTGGAGGTTGCAGTGAGCCAAGAACATGCCACTGCATTTCAGCCTGGGTGACAAAGTGAGACTCAGTCTCAAAAATAAAAATAAAAATAAAAATAAAAAATAAACAGCATTGTTGAGATATAATTGATGTTCAATACATACTGAAATTGAATCATTTGATGAGTTTCAACATATGTACATATCCAAGGAACCATCACCACAATCAAGATGCCAAGTGTTTCAATTGCTTCCAAAAGCTACCTCATGCTGGTTTATAAGTCATCCCCTATTCATCCCACCACCCCATTTCCAGGTAACCATCATCACTATAGGTTGCTTTCTTTCACTATAGATGGCTTTACATTTTCTGGGATTTTATAGAAATGAAATCATGCTATATGTACTCTTTATTAATTTTTTTTTTTTTTTGTATACAGAGCCTATCTCTGTTGCCCAGGCTGGGAGTGCAGTGGCGAAAACTTGGCTCACTGAAACCTCTGCCCCTGCGGGTGTTCAAGCAATTCTCCTGCCTCAGCCTCACTAGTAGCTGGCATCACAGGTGTGTGCTACCATACCTGGATAATTTTCTTGTGTGTGTGTGTGTGTGTTTAGTAGAGACGAGGTTTCACCATGTTGGTCAGGCTGGTCTCGAACTCCTGAGCTCAGACAATCCACCCACCTCGGCCTCCCAAAGTGCTGGGATTATAGGCATGAGCCGCTGCACCTGGCCAACATGTACTCTTTCTGTCTGACTTCTCTCATTCAGCATAATTATTTTGTCATTTATCCATGCTATTGCACATATCAATAATTTGTCTTTTTTATTGCTAAGTAGGATTGAGATATATATGCACATATATCAGATTGGTGCAAAAGTAATTGTGGTTTTGACTGTTACTTTTTTTTTTTTTTTTTGAGACAGGCTCTTGCTCTGTTGCCCATGCTGGAGTGCAGTGGTGCAATCTCAGCTCACTGCAACCTCTGCATCCAGGTTCAAGCGATTCTCCTGCCTCAGCCTCCTGAGTAGCTGGGACTACAGGCATGCACCACCATGCTCGGCTAATTTTTGTATTTTTAGTAGAGACAGGGTTTCACCATGTTGGCCAGGCTGGTCTTGAACTCCTGGCCTCAAGAAATCCGCCTGCCTCGGCCTCTCAAAGTGCTGGGATTACAGGCATGAGCCACCATGCCTGGCCATTTTGCCATTACTTTTAATGGCAAAACCGCAATTACTTTTGCACCAACCTAATAGATCTCACAGGTGAAGCACGGTGGCTCACACCTGTAATCCCAACACTTTGGGAGGCTGAGACGAGCAGATCACTTGAGCCCAGGAGTTTGAGACCAGCCTGGGCCACATAGCGAAACCCTGTCGCTACTAAACACCAAAAAATTAGCCAGGCATGGTGCTGTGTGCCTGTCTGTAGTCTCAGCTACTCAGGAGGTTGAGGTGGGAGAATCACTTGAGCCCTGAAGTCAAGCTGCAGTGAGCCATGATTGCACCACTGCACTCCACTTTGTCTCCAACAAACAACAAAGAAAGATACAGATGCCACAGTTTCTTTATCCATGTCCCTGGGCATGTTATTGTTTCCTCCAGTTTTTGACTATTACAAATAAAACTGCTATGAACATTCACGTACATGTCTTTGAGTGGACAAATACTTTCATTACCCAGGAATACAACTGCTCGTCACATAAGCGTATGTTTAACTTTTTAAGAAACTGCAAACTACTTCCCGGCCTGGCTTTTTAAACTGTAATCATTTTAGATGCACTCATTTTTTTTTAACCTGTGGATCTAATAGCTCGTTTTTTAGACTGTCCGGGCCTCAGTTTTTTCATGTGTAAAATGGAGATAATTGGCCAGGTGCGGTGGCTCATGCCTGTAATCCCAGCACTTTAGGAGGCCGAGGCAGGCAGATCACTTGAGGTCAGGAGTTCGAGACCAGCCTGGACAACATGGTGAAACCCCATCTCTACTAAAAATACAAAAATTAGCTGGGCATGGTGGCGCACACCTGTAGTCCCAGCTACTCAGGAGGCTGAAGCAGGAGAATAGCATGAACCCGGGAGGCAGAGGTTGCAGTGAGCCAACACCATGCCACTGTACTCCAGCCTGGCGACAGAGCAAGACTCCGTCTCAAAAAAAAAAAAAAAGGAGGTAATTATATCAGCTTTGAAAGATAGTGAAGACAGAGTGAACTAGCACATAAGCACATATGCAGCACGTAGAACAGGGACTGGGACATAGTAAGGGTTCCATAGGGGTGGGTTGTTGTTGTTGTTGTTGTTGGTTTTGAGATGGAGTCTCGTGCAGTGTTACAATGTCAGCTCACTGCAACCCCTGCCTCCCAGGTTCAAGTGATTCTCCTGCCTCAGCCTCTCGAGTAGCTGGGATTACAGGCACACACCACCACGCCTGGCTAATTTTTGTATTTTTAGCGGAGACTAGGTTTCACCATGTTAGCCAGGCTGGTTTCAAACTCCCGACGTCAGGTGATCCACCTGCTTCAACCTCCCAAAGTGCTGGATTACAGGTGTGAGCCACCACGCCCAGCCAAGGGAGATTATTTTATTACAATTGAACCACAGCCGTCCTGTGATCTGGCCACTTACCCCAGGATACAGCATCCTCAACGAGACGGCAAAAAGCCACTTCCTTTGCACTTAGTCAGTGCTGTTAGCCTGGAGGAATAACAATAGCACCATCGACTGTGCCAGGCACTATCCTTGGTACTTTTGTATGTTGAATCCTTGCAAAGCCCTGTGAGGTGGGTCAGTGTTTGCCTTCTGTATCACAGATGAGAAAACTGGGATGTAGTAACCAGTCATTGGCCAAGGTCACACAGCAGTGAAGTAATGGTACTGTGAATTGAATCTACGTAGTTTGATTTAGGATCTAGAAGTTTCTCTAATGGATTACCTAGCTCAGAGCTAGTGAAATAGCCCAGTCACAAAATCACCTCCTGATGCCCAGAATCATCTTCAGCTCCTCAGACACAGAGCCTGAGGCAAAGATTAGGTACTGTGTGATTTATAAAGGAAAGAACCTGTAAGGGATGAAGGGAAGCAAGACAGGGAGGGAAACAAGCAAAGATGTGGTCTCAGGTAAAGTCTAGCAAAAAGGCTGGCTTTGTGTACCTCTGTACGAGTCAGCTGTTGGCTGCCAGCCACCCTGTGGGTGAGAGGAATAAACTCCAGGGTGAGGCGATTCCTGAGATGGCAGTTCTCAGTAGAAATGGAAATAGTAAGCCATTAGAAGCCAACAACTGAAGCTTCTGGGGGGATGGTATTGGTGTGCTAGCCCATGAAGGGCTCAAGAGGTTCCCAGAGGCATGCTTCTTGCCTGCCTAATGAAGCAAGTTCTAGAACATTCTGGAACATTCACTTCCTAGACTTGTTTTGGAGAATCCTCCTTCTCACTGAGAGCAGGATGTTGAAGAAACCTGGCCTGTGACATAATCAAAGCACACCTTCATTTTTATCTCCCAGTGTCCCTTCTAAGATGAATTTGGTGGAGACACATTTTCCCTGCCACTGAGTGAAATCTCCCCCTTACTCTTCTGCTCGTTCTGAGGAAACAGGTAATTCTATGGTCACTTTAGGTCACAAATATACTCAATTTAGAAATGACAATGTCCAGTGAAGCTTCTAACCAAAATTCCCAATTTGATTTAGGGTTTAAACCTTCTCCCCTCGCTCTCAGGCCTGCTGCAGGGAGGCGGTGTGGGTTGCTCCTTCTCTATCTCTCCTTCCCTCATCTACACGTGGGGTACAGTGGGGGGTGTTGGAGATAGCAAGGGGGGAGAAAGGATCTCTCTTGAGCTGCAACCATCCTGGCTGGCTTAAAGCTGCCCCTTTCTGTCGTGGGCTCCATGGAGACGGCCACTGTCACAGGGGCCCTCTCACTCTTGACCTTGCGGATGCACCTCTCCTCATAGGGGTCCCTTGCAAGTCATTCATCAGCCCTTAGGAACTCAACATCCAACTCAAGCTTCTTGCTGCTGCCACACCTCTGCCCCTCCAGGAGTCTCTAGGGGACAGGACCCAAGAGGACCCCTTGTAGGTGCTCTCTGCCAACGCCGGTCCACGGGAAACACACCAGCCAGCAGCCTGTGCCCTGAAAGTCCTGGGAATGTGGCTGACCTTAGCACACCCACACTGTGGCCCCTGCACCGATTCAGCCAGGCAGCCTGTTTCTCTCAGCCTCTAGATGCCCATGCCCACATGAGACCACTGGGCCCGCTCATAATGGCCACACATTAATCTCTACAAATAGTAGCCCCTCTCATGGAAGAGCCCTCATGACCCCATTCCACTCTTCCGAGGAGATGGCCACCAAAGAACTCTTTGCCTCCTCTTCCCATCCTAGGAGAATGTGGGGGATATAGGGGTAATAATAAATGCAGGGGTTTTGGGTAGTCACGGCCAAATTTTAGCAGCTATGGGTTTTGACTGGGGCTCTTAAAAAACAGTTACTGGTTGTCACAGCAGAGCTTTCTAGAAACATCTTACAAGTCACGTCCACCACCCCGAGCTTCCGTTTTTTCATATCCTTACTGGGGTGACAACACCTTACTGGGGGTTTGTTGTGAGGGCTGAGTGAAGTAGTGAATTTGCGGAGCTGACACTCCAGGATTCCACAATCACAGACCTGCAAATTCCATCTCTGTGGGACCATTTAGAAGTGATGTGGCTTCTCTGAGTCTGTTTACTCCTTTGTCAAATGGAAGAGCCTCTACTCCATCGCATCTCTGTAAGGTTAGTTAAGTGAATACATATGACATGCTTAGCACGGGACCTGGCACCTGGTAAGAACTCAGTCCATGCTAGGTGCTATTAATACAATGGTGGGTGGCTGGTACTGATGGAGGGGATGTGGGACCTCCACCCCTTCCATTTCTCTCACTATTCCAGGCCCTGTTTTGGAAATGCTTCAGCCAGGCTGGGATCCAGGGCCCCTGGGAACAGAGAGGACATGCTGTACCTCCAAGCAGCCATGCTGACTCAGGTTGGGAAATCAGTGTGTGACCACGAAAACACAGCCAGGTTCTTCCCACTTCTGGGAAATCCGCACAGCCAACCCACGGGCATCTCTTTACCCCGTCCCGAGAGGTGGCCAGCTCCGTTCTAGGACCTGATTGGGCGGTTTGTGAGCACAAGGCTGGCACACTGAGAAAAAGGAGTCTCTTGCCCCTTAGGGAACCCCAGGCCCAGGGGTCACAAGCTTTGCACGACCCTCTGATTGGGGTCAAACATGTCTGGTGTTTGCCAAGCCTCTGACTTCCCCCAGCCCGCATCTGGACACTTCTCAAGCCAAGCCAGGCTCCGGACCACTGGTTGGGCAACCCATGACCTCAAACTGGGTCAGACCCATCAGATGAGCATCTGTTTAAAAGTATAGGACATTTTGTTCTTTAGAATCCCCAGGGTCAGAGTATGAACCCTCCCCGTCCCCGATTCAAACTCCTCCCCCACCACCTACTGCCATTTGTTTACTCTGTTACTTTGAGCAAGTTTTTCAGCTCTCTGAGTTCTAGTTTTCCTATCCACCAAATGCAGACTAACAAGTACTTTCACCTTCCAGGGTTGATTTGAGATTCAGGTAGTGAATGTCAAAGGATGGCACACACATTAGCAGGCACTCCAAAAGGGGGAGTTATTATTGCAAACAGGGCACTAGACACCAAGTGAAAAACAGTATGGTACATATGGTACAGTGGACAAAAGGGCAGAGCTGAGAGCCAGACTGCCTGGGTTCCAAACCTGCTAGTCAGGTGTGGTGGCTCATGCCTGTAATCCTAGCACTTTGCGAGGTCAAGGCGGGTGGATCACTTGAGGCCAGGAGTTTGAGACCAACCTGGCCAATAAAACCCCATCTCTACTCAAAATACAAATAAAATTAGCCTGGTGTGATGGCATGCACCTGTAATCCTAGCTAATCAGGAGGCTGAGGCAGGAGAATCACCTGAACCCAGGAGGCAGAGGTTGCAGTGAGCCAAGACTGTGCCACTGCGCTCCAGCCTGGGCCACAGAGTGAGACGCTGCCTCAAAACAAGACAATACAAAACAAAACAGGCTGCCTTGCCAACCTACTGTGTGGCCACAGGGAATCTCTCTAAGCCTCAGTTTTCTTCTCTGTAAAATGGGAATAACCATAATATAGTTATGAGGATTCAATTAGATTAGTTGCACTGGAAACAGTGCCTGTCACATAGTATTACCTAATAACCGTTAACGATTTTTTATTTTACTTTTTCCAGTCTCGGCCCCAGTTGGGAAGCATGAACTATTTTTAATTAGCCACACAAGTTAGCAATGTCGGTAATGGTGCTGAAATCACACAGGTCAGTGTTTTGAACAAAATTCACCTGGAAGTCATATTTAGTGAGCACATACCTATCTACCTGGTGCTAACAGAAGTCATACATTTAGATACATGTATATGTACATGTATACACTCATATGGACACACACATACTGTGAAGTAGGTATTGCTGTCTTCATTTTTTAAAACCTTTATATTATAGAGCAAAACAGATGCAGAAAACCACACAAATTAAATTTGTAGCAGCCAGATGCAGTGGCTCACACCTGTAATCCCAGCACTTTGAGAAGCCGAGGTGAGTAGATTGCTTGAGCCCAGGAGTTTGAGATCAACCTGGGCAACATAGCAAAACCTGAAACCCCATCTCTACGAAAAATACATAAATTAGCCGGGCATGGTGGCATGTACCTGTAGCCCCGGTTACTCAGGAGGCTGAAGTAGGAGGATTACTTGAGTCTGGGGAGGTCTGAGGCTACAGTGAGCTGAGATCACACTGCTGTACTCCACCCCGGGCAACAAAGTGAGACCCTATCTCAAAAAAAAAAAAAAAAAAAAATGTAGTTTAGTGAATTATATTAAGGCAAACACCCTGTAACCACCACCCAGGTCAAGAAACAGAATTTTTTTCAGCCACCTCAGGGTTCCCCTCCCCACCTCACCAGGTACTCCATACCAATCACAGCCCCTCCCCCCAAAATAATCACTAATCCGACTATTAATTACTTCCTTGCGTTTCCTCATGACTTACTCATCTGAGTGTGCATCCCTAGATGTTATTGTTTAGTTGTGTCCACTTTTTATTTTTATTTATTTATTTTTTGTTGACATGGAGTCTCATTCAACTGCCCAGGCAGTGACACGATCTCGGCTCACTGCAACCACCGTCTCCCGGGTTCAAGAGATTCTCCCGTCTCAGCCTCCCCAGTAGCTGGGATTACAGGCACCCACCATCATGCCCGGCTAATTTTTGTATTTTAGTGGAGATGGGGTTTCACCACATTGGCCAGGCTGGTCTTGAACTCCTGACCTCAGGTGATCCATCTGCCTCGGCCTCCCAAAGTGCTGGGATTACAGGCGTGAGCCACCACACCCAGCCATGTCCAATTTTTAAAAGCCTCTTGTGTGTGTGTGTGTGTGTGTGTGTGTGTGTGTGTGTGTGTGTGTTTTGTTTTGTTTTTTAGGAGACAAGGTCTCACTCTGTCTTGCAGGAGGGAGTGCACCAGTGCAATCTTGGCTTACTGCAGCCTTGAACACCCCAGGCTCAGGTGATCCTCTTACCTCAGCCTCCAGAGTAGCCAGGACTACAGGCATGTGCCACCACACCTGGCTAATTTTTGTATTTTTTTGTAGAGACAGGGTTTTACCATGTTGCCCAGGCTGGTCTTGAACTCCTGGCCTCAAAAGATCCTCCCATTTAGGTCTCCCAAAGCGCTGGAACTACTGGTGTGAGCCACAGTGCCCAGCCAAAAGCCTCTTTTATTAATCCAAAAGCCTCTTTTTAAAAATAGTCTACAGGTTCTCCCTTCCATCCTTTTCTCTTCCTTGAAGTTTATCTGTTGAATTCAGGCTGTTTTACGTGTAGTTTCTCAAAGTCTGAATTTTGTCAATTGCATCCTCATAGTACAATATAACACGGCCCTCTGACCTCTGCATTGCCTGCAAATTAGCAGCTGGATCAGACTCAGGGTCCATCTTTTTGGCATGATTATAGCTGGTGCTGGACTCCTTTCCAAGCAGCTCCTACAAGGCTGGAGTTTGTTCATTTTTTGATGTTAGCTGCCATTGTGTACAATGGCTAGATACATTCATTCACTGTAAATAACAAAATGGCAATATTGCATCATTTTGTTTTCATGTATTAGCTGTAGTAATTTTATAGGAAGCTTCTTCCCTTTATCTACTATTTGGTTTCCCAGTGCTACAGTTCATTTAGGAAAGGCAGGAGAATGACTAGATTCTTTATTTACCTAGTTTTCAAGAATACAATTTATTTCCATGCCATCGTCAGAAGGTGATTGATTTGCTGGATATCATTATGAACCCAGGGTTTTAAACATATTTGATGAGTTTCAATCAACTGCAAGTATTATCTTTGTTGCAGCTAACATTGTTTCATCTGCAGGCTGGCTTCTAAGTCCTTTTGGTGTGACCCTGGTAGCCTTTGATAGCTTCCTTGTTAACTGACATGACAAGATATTCCAGGCTCATTTTGTATATCTCCTGCTACAGATCTGGAATGAGTAATTTCTTCAAGAACTCTTTTTATTTTTATTAATCAAAACTATTATCTGGGTGCAAGATATGCTCACTGCTACAAGATGACCATGGTTTAAGTCTTTTTTAGTAGCTAGAACTAGGTATTGTATATATGAATACACGCATATACATTTCCTTTAAAAGTAGTCTCAAGTTCACATTGATATATCCAATGTAAATAGAGTTGTATAGGATGTTTATGGAACCTATTCTGTATTACATCTGTAGTTCCTTTCTTCCACACTTGGAATCTTTCGTTTTCAAGGATACAGGGGCTGATATAATGGAAAGATGCTATAAATACTGGTTAAAATGACTCAATAATTCACAGGGGTTAAAAACTCCTTTAAACCTTAGGTTGTGTGGCAAACATCTTACACTCGCCCACTACTGGAGCTGGCAAAATGCTTTCCAGTTTCAGCCGCTGTTTTCCCAACAACACGTGAATACATGTTGCAATTTTAGCACTCTCCGTGTCTCAGGCCCGTCAGACACCTTGCTGCTTCCCTTCTGTTTCCACTGCACAGAGATGCCAGTGACATGCAGGCCTTGTAGCTGTTGGTGATTTGTCCCCACTTGTGTTTTGGAATTCATGAAGATGCCTTGTCACTTAGTTTTGTGGTAAACATGTTTATGAATTTTTTTCTATTTTTGTTTGGGGGTTTGGGGAGATTCAAATCTATGCTAGGCATTATTGCCTCCATCTTTCCAGAATTCCCCAGTTGGTATTATTTTCACAGATGAGGAAACTGAACCTCAGGGGAAATGTGATTTGCCCAAGATCACACAGCCAGTGACAGCACAGAAATGTATGTGAGGTTACCTGCTTTCATGCAAGGTACAGAGAAGATACCTGATATGGACCACTCCCTCCTCATCTTCCTCTCTATTTCCACTGGTCAGTGTCTTTACAGGATTCTGGGGGGTTTGGGGGGGGCTTTTGGTTTGTTTTTTGAGGTGGAGTCTTCCTCTGTTGCTTAGGCTGGAGTACAGTGGCATGATCTCGGTTCACTGCAACCTCCACCTGCCGGATTCAAATGATTCTCCTGCTTAAGCCTCCCGAGTAGCTGGGATTACAAGCACCCACCAGCACACCCAGCTAATTTTTGTACTTTTAGGAGAGATGGGGTTTCACTATGTTGGCCAGGCTGGTCTCGAAATCCTGGCCTCAAGTCATCCTCCTGCCTCGGCCTCCCAAAGTGCTGGGATTACAGGTGTGAGCCACCGTGCCTGGCCCCATGATTCTGTTATTGACAATCAAATGAGATTATCCATGCAAAGAGCTCATCACTGTACCAATGAAAGCATTCAATAACTGGTAGCAGTTAGTATAGGATTTTACAGTTGATGAAACCAAGGGCTGGAGAGACAGATAATTGTTCCACTGTTACACAGCTGGTAAGTGACACAGGCTTTCTCAGGTCTGTCTGACCAGAACCTAACATTCTTTCTCCCACACTAGTGGTTCTTAATTTGGAGCAGCTTTGTCTCCCAGGTGGTATTTGGCAATGTCTGGAGCTATCTTTGGTTTTCATCACTGTGAATGTGGAGTGCTACTGTCATCTAGTGGGTAAAGCCTAGGAATGACATTAAACATCCTACATCTCTCCCACGCCCCCGAAACAAAGACTTTTCCAGCTCCAAATGTCAATAGTGCTAAGGTTGAGAAATTATGCCCTATACTGTGGTGCCATCCTAAATAAGCCTTACCAGGTGAGGCATGGTGGCTCACACCTGTAATCCCAGCACTTTGGGAGGCTGAGGCAAGATCATCTGAGGTCAGGAGTTCAAGACTAGCCTGGCCAACATGGTGAAACCCATCTCTACTAAAAATACAAAAATTAGCCAGGCACAGTGGTGCACACCTTTAGCCCCAGCTACTAGGGAAGCTGAGGCAGGAGAATCGCTGGAACCCAGCGGGTACAGGTTGCAGTGAGTCAAGATTGCACCACTGCACTCCAGCCTGGGTGACAGAGTGGGACTCTGTCTCAAAAAATTAAAAATAAAAATAAATAAGTCTTACCTTAGAATCAATACTAAGGCTGGTCCTAGGAGATTTTCTGAGCTCAGAATCACAGGCCCTGAACATAGACAGCTCAGTCATGTCTAGCCTCCTCCAGCATGTACGCAATGCAGTGTCAAGATTTTTTTTCTTCAGAGGCTGGATGAAACTAGGAGAGCAAGATTTTTGGAACCTTCCAAACCAAGACACAGGGCAAGCAGCCCCCGGTGATCTTGCTGCTTGAGAGTGGGTGATCATCACCGATAAACAGACATTTCATGATACAATGAGACAGAATCTCTCTCTGTCACCCAGGCTGTAGTGCAGTGGTATGATCTTGGCTCACTGCAACCTCTGCCCCCCAGGTACAAGTTATTTTCCTGCCTCAGCCTCCTGAGTAGCTGGGAATACAGGCGTGCGCCACCACACCCAGGTAGGATTTTTTGTGTTTTTAGTAGAGACAGGGTTTCACCCTGTTGGCCAGGCTGGTCCTGAACTCCTAGCCTCGGGTGGTCTGCCCACCTCGGCCTCCCAAAGTGCTGGGGTTACAGATGTGAGTCACCGTGCTTGACCTGCACATGCTGTTCTATGACATCCTCCCAAGGACCCCTCTAAACAAGGGCCATATTCCCATTTTATACATAAGGAAATGAGTCTTTTTAAGAGGTTGTTCAGACTCCATAAATTCTGAGTGTCCAAGGCAGAGAAGACAGACATCAAATACCAGCTCAAACACTTAGTCATCATGTGCCTTTGGGCAATTTTTTGTCCTTCTCTGATCCTTTTTCCCAAACTGTAAAAACAGAGACAGGGCTACAGGACCTTTAGGACAAAGTAAAATTTGGGACCATGGTGTCATACAGGCTTGAATTGATACCTAGCTCTCTCTTTCATATCTTGAGCCCTTAGGAGACTTTCTCTTTCTCAATATTTTACATTATTTTACTTTATTATTATTTTTTGAGACGGAGTCTCGCTCTGTTGCCCAGCCTGGAGTGCAATGGCATGATCTTGACTGACTGCAACCTCCACCTTCCGGGTTCAAGTGATTCTCCTGCCTCAGCCTCCAGAGTAGCTGGGATTACAGGCGCCAGCCACCATGCCTGGTTAATGTGTCTATTTTTAGCAGACACGGGATTTCACCACGTTGGCCAGGCTGGTCTCAAACTCCTGACCTCAAGTGATCCACCACTCTGGCCTCCCAAATTGCTGGGATTACAGGCGTGAGCCACCAGGCCTGGCCTCTTTCTGGATTTTAGTTTCCTCTTCTGTAAATGGGACAATGCTAACTTGCTGTTCACAGGGTCATTGTAAGGTGAAATTAAGATCATACAAGCACAGTGCCTGGTATATATAATCATTCAAAAAGCAGAAACTCTTTTTGTTGTCATTGTTTATCGGAGACTTTCTAATCCTGAGATAATCTGGTTCTCTAAAATGTGATAACGGCCCTCAGTTGAGAGAAGGGGCAGGGATTTCTGGGGCATCTCTGAATCCTCTCCCTGACCTGCCCTTGAGACCAAGTTCTTCTCCTGCTGGCAGCATCTAGGATTGCCATTTGGGCTCCAGGTACCAGTAGTAGGTCCTAGGTTTGGGTGGAGGAGAGGGGCTTATTCCAATACCTAGGACAGAATGATTAGGACAGGGTCATCCCTCACCCTTTGCCACAAGAGCTGCCATTTGGCAGGGCGCAGGAGCCCGGGCAGCCTCCTAGGTGGTTGGGATTACAGGCCTGGCTAATTTTTGTATTTTTAGTAGAGACAGGGTTTCACCAGGTTTGCCAGGCTGGTCTCAAACTCCTGAACTCAGGTGATCCACCTGCCTTGACTTCTCGAAGTGCTGAGATTATAGGCATGAGCCACCGCGCCCGGCTGTTTTGGGGGTTTTCTTTTTGAGACAGAGTCTCGCTCTGTCACCCAGGCTGGAGTGCAGTGGCATGATCTCGGCTCACTGCAACTTCTGCCTCCCGGTTTCAAGTGATTCTCCTGCCTCAGCCTCCCGGGTAGTTGGGATTACAGGCGTGTGCCACCATGCCCAGCTAATTTTTGTATTTTTAGTAGAGACGGGGTTTCACCATGTTGGCTAGGGTGGTCTCGTCGTACTCCTGACCTCAAGTGATCCACCTGCTTCAGTCTCCCAAAGTGCTGGGATTACAGCCACTGTACCCGGCCTTACCTTACGTGTTAAAAGATTTCACAGATGTGATTAATGTAAGGATCTTGAGATGGTAAGATTATTCTGGATTATCTGGGTGAGCCCAGTGTAATCCCAAGAGTCCTTACAAGAGGAGGGAAGCAGGAGGATCAGTCAGTAGTAGATGTGACAACAGAAGCAAGAGGTTGAGGTGATTTGAAGAAGGGGCCATAAGCTAAGGAATGCAGGTGACCTCTACAAACTGTAAAAGGAAAGGAACTGATATGCTTCCTCAAAATCCCCGGAAAGAATGCAGTCTTGCCAACACCTTGATTTCAGACTTTTGACCTAGAGAACAGCAAGAGAATATATCTGTGTTGTTTCAATCCATGAAGTTTTCAGTAATTCCTTGTTACAGTAACGGGAACATAATACATAGATTTAGCAAAGAAAACAAAATCCAGGATGCCCAGTTGTCATATTTGAATTTCCTATAAACAACAATTTTTAAAGTATAAATGGTCCCAAATGTTGCATAAGACACGTGTGTGTGTGTGTGTGTGTGTGTGTGTGTGTTTGGAAAGGAACATACTTAAATGTTTATCTAAAATTCAAACTGTAGTGAATGTTCTATATTTTGTCTGTCAATCCTAGAAGTGGTGAAACTGAAAGCAGGAGTCAAAACTCATGATTCGCAGGTCCCCTCCACACTGCTGCCCCTTGCCCCTCAATCTAGTATCTGGCAGAAACTGCCACTTTCTTGTGGCCCTCATGGGTCACTTACCATTTTCTTGGGACTCCTCCTGCTCCTGGGGTAGGAAAACGAAAAGACTGTTTAAGGTCGTCTCTTTGGGCTCAGAGTTCTCCTGGACCACCAGAATTTCTCTCTAGAAATGGCTTAGTGTCTACTCTGCCTCAGAGGGACCTAGGAGATTTGCCTCAAAGTTGCAGTTGCACAAAATACTTGCGGGGGGATCTTATTGGACTGGGGTGGGAGTTAGTAAAGCCTTTGTCTGGAGGGAACGTCATGAACCCCAAAGCAGGAAAAAAGTAATTATTGAATCAGGCTCCAGAGCAAGAATCAGGTTTCAGATAACGAAACAGAAGCCCAAGGAGGAATGGGGACTTGCTCCAGGTCACTCAGTTAATGACAGACAGACGTCCCCTGGTTTGGAATCTCCCCTTTTGGAGCGGCCAGTCCTGACAGCAGCCGTAGCTAGGGGGAGATCTAGAATGCTAATCCTGAGGTCTGGGTTTGAAGCCCTTTACTGCCTTGATTGCCAGTTTCCCTTTCCTGAAATAGGAGAAATGCATAAATATGAGGAGTTAATGAGATCATTGGATGTTAAACAACAGGTGCATGTTAGCATGCTCCTGGAAAATGGCAGCGTCTTTCCTTCCTTCTTTGAGCCTCAGTTTCCCCATCTATAAGTCGCGTTTGACAAGCGGCTGGTACCCAGCCATTCCAGGTCCACAGCACGGAGCTCTAACAGCCAGGGGGCGACTGAACGCCAGCGTTGCGGTGAAGTGTCACACATGCGCGCTCCTAGGCGGAGCCCCGCCTCCCACGCCCCGGAACGTCACTTCCGGCGCGAGGGGCCGGACAGGCCGGGCAGGGAGTGCGGGTCGGTTCAGTGCGCGCTGCCGGACGAGGCTCCCGCCGCCGATTGACCCGCGCTCCGCCCGTAGCCGGGCCGGTGAGTGCCCGCGAGCCCGTCCGTGTGCCGTGGGGGCTAAGGAGAGGGACCCCTGAGAGGGAGGGATAACCGGAAGTGGGGACCAGAGGAGCGAGAGACCCCAGGAAATGGGGACACCTGGGGAGGGGGTGACAGCCGGAAGTGGGGGCCTCGGAAGGTTGTCCACGGGATGTAGGGTCTGGGGGCTCTAGGAGAGATGGCTTCCTGACCTCCTCTTGTTGAGAGGAAGGAGTGAAAAGGAAAGTGATGCTCCAGAAAGCGATGGGCTTCAGGTGGGGGAGATCTCTGGCTTCACCCTTACCAATGGTGTCTGTATCTCAGTCATATGTCCGCCTGTCAGCTCATTCACCAGCCTGTGACTGAGCCCTGCTGAGCGCTCGGCATTGCTGAGACCCTGGAGAGTCAACATGAAGCTCCAGGTGGAGGGTAGAGATTAGAAGACCTGGGTGGGGCTAGATGCATCCTTGCTCTGCCTCACCGGGTGTGCCCCCTTGGGCGCATCGCTTAACTTATAGCCTCCGCTGATGTGTACAGACCACTGCCATGTGCCAGGCACTGGAGGTGGCGGTGGACATGGAAGACAAGCCCTCTGCCCTCGTGAAACTTACATTCTAGGGGACAGTCCTTTTTGTCTTTTGTAAAATGGGAACAGTAATAGCGCTCTCACCAAATACTGTGAAGATTAAATGAGGAAATGGGTAAAGGGCTTAGCAATGCTTGATACATGGTAAAATGCTCAAGTATGCATTCTCTTCATTCCACTATGATGTAAGCTTCATTAGGCGAGGAATTATATTTGCGTCTGTGTTCCCAGTGCCTGTGAGCACAGTGCCTGACATACATGGTAGGTGATCAGTAATTATTTGATAAATGAGTGGGTGGTAAAACTGACTCTGGAGAGTTCTATGTAAACGCCCATGGCATTGGACTGTAATTCTAAAAAAGATAGGAACCCAGTTCTGTAGAAAACTGGAGGGAATCACCCTCAGGGAGTTTGGGAAGGATTCACAAAGGAGGTGACATGGCAGCTGTGCCTTGAAGGCCATGAGCTGTCGAGTTAGGAACAAATTAGAAGAGGAAATTCCAGGCAGAGTGTATCAGAAGTGCACGAGTTGTTCCAAGGATGATGGCTCATAGTTTGTTTTGACTGGCATTTAATGTGCATCAAGATGGGATGAGATGGAAAATGAGGCTGGAGAGGGGCTTTGAGGTGAGGCTTATACCTTGTGAACACTGTGGTTTGTCGCTCAGGTAGACACTAGATGGGACTGCAGGCATCTCTTGGTGGCTTCCATAAAAACAAAGCCATAGGTGTTCCATTCCTCACTTAGCATATCTCTGCCAACCAGACTAAAGTCATTCAACAAATATTTATGGAGTGCAGACTATGTGTCTAACACCACGTTAGGTGCTGGGTTTAAGGTGATGAACAAGACAAACTTGGATGTTGCTCACAAATTGCCAACAGACAATTGCAACAGGGTGGGAGAAGTGCGGGCCGCCTAACCTGGCCTGAGGGTCAGCGAAGGCTACCTACTCCAGGCCACCAGCATCTCTCAGCTGGATTATTACAATAGCCTCTAAATGGTCTCTGCTCCGGTCCTCACCCCCTTAGAGTCCATTCCCAAGACAGCAGAGTGGTCCTTTAAAAAAAAAAAAAAAGTGTATATATAAATATATAAATATATATATATAAATATATATATTTTTTTACTTATTTGAGATGGAGTCGCGCTCTGTCGCCCAAGCTGGAGTGCAGTGATATGATCTCAGCTCACTGCAACCTCTGCTTCCTGGTTTCAATCGATTATCATGCTTCAACCTCCCAAGCAGCTGGCACTACAGGCCCACACCACCATGCCTGGCTAATTTTTGTATTTTTAGTAGAGACAGGGTTTCACCATGTTGGCCAGGCTGGTCTCGAACTCCTGACCTCAGGTGATCCATCCACCTCAGCCTATCAAAGTGTTGGGATTATAGGCGTGAGCCACCACACACAGCCTGAGAAAAAAATTTAAAAATTAGCCAGTTGTGGTGGTGGTGTGCGCCTATAGTCCCAGCTACCTGGGAGGCTGAGGCAGGAGGATTGCTTGAACTTAGGAGTTCGAGGTTGCAGAGAGCTATGATTGCGCCACTGCACTTTAGCCTGGGTGACACAGCAAGACCCTGTCTCTTAAAAAACAAAAAAGTGCATGAGTTCGGGTCCTCTAAGAAGCAGACACTAGGATGAGATTAGACATGCTAGAAATTTAGAGGCAACCGTTGTGAAGGACAACACCTGGGAAGGGAGCTGGTGAAGTCAGGAAGAGCCACGGGCAGTGATGCAGATCAGCTCCTGTGAATGTTTGGGCAGCAAGTCTCCGACTGCAGGGCAGTCCCAACAAAGGTTTGGCCAGGCCCTCAAGCAAACACTGCCTGTTGGAGGAGTCCCATGTCTCACTAAATCATTGGCTAGGAGCAGTGAGGCCACAGAAGGGCTGCGGAAAGTTGTGGCTTCCCCTGGATAGTGGATCTAGAGGGACAGCTACTGGAGGCCCTTTATCAATTACGTTTTCCCAGCAGGAGATCTGACTGGCACATATGTTACATGGGTATGTGGTAAAAAATTCAAACAGTACAGTAAAAATCCTCTTTCTCATCTTAAATCTTCACTTGTCCAGTTCTGTTCCCTAGAGATAACCATTGGTAAGTTTCTTATTATCTCCTTCCAGAAGTTTTGTGTGCATTCACAAGTGTATATATATAGTTTAAAAACGTGATTTTCTGTACACTATTCTGCAACTTGCTTTTTTAACGTATCAATTCATAAACATCTGCCTAATTCCTTTTCATGATTGACTAGTACCCCATTCGTATGGTAATATTACTTAACCAGTCTCCCCTGATGGGCAGTTAAGGTGTTTCCAATCTTTTGTCATTATAATCAATACTTGTGAAGGCCATGTGCATATTTTGCACATATGTACAAGTATATGTCCTAGAAATGGAATTGCTGACCCAAAGGGCATGTGGGTTTACATTCTGAAGATATTGACAACTGCCCTCCAAAGAGGCTGTCAATTTATACTCCCAGCAGCAGCAAACATATCAGAGTATGTTATTTTATCTTATTTTTGCCAATCTGAATCTCAGAGTTTTTTGTTTGTTTGTTTGTTTTTTAAGACAGAGTCTTGCTCTGGCTGAGTGCAGTGGCGCCATCTCAGCTCACTGCAACCTCTACCTCCTGGGTTCAAGCAATTCTTCTGCCTCAGCATCCCAAGTAGCTGAGATTACAGGTGCCCACCACACCCGTCTAATTTTTGTGTTTTTAGTAGAGACGGGATTTCACCATGTTGGCCAGGCTGGTCTCAAAGTCTTACCCCAGGCGATCCACCCACCCCGACCTCCTAAAGTGCTGGGATTACAGGTGTGAGCCACCACGCCTGGCCTCAGAGTTGTTTTAATTCACATTTATTTAATGATGACTAAGGTTGAGCACCTATTAATACATTTATAAGGAAGGCCCTGGTATTTATGAGGGAGTATATAGTCTGCTGTAGCTGCTGGCTGCCTCCCTGGGGACTAACAGCAGCCGGACTGGGGTCAGACTTGCGTGTGTGGTTTAGATCCCGATCATTGCCCCCAGTTGAGAAACACTGCCCTGAGGTTACTTGGCTTTTACAGAAGTGTTCCTGTCCCCTACACTGGGCTGCCCTGGGATTTGAAATAAGCACTTGTTAACTTTGCTTAGGGCTTCTGTGTTGGCAGGGACCCTGGTAGCTAATGTCAGAAGAAAGTGACTCTCTGAGAACCAGCCCTTCTGTGGCCTCACTCTCTGAAAATGAGCTGCCGCCACCACCTGAGCCTCCGGCCTACGTGTGCTCACTGACAGAAGAACTGGTCACGAAAGCCCGGGAAGAGCTGCAGGAAAAGCCGGAATGGAGACTTCGAGATGTGCAGGCCCTTCGTGACATGGTGCGGAAGGAGTACCCGAACCTGAGCACGTCCCTTGACGACGCCTTCCTGCTGCGCTTCCTCCGAGCCCGCAAGTTTGATTACGACCGGGCCCTGCAGCTCCTCATCAACTACCACAGCTGTAGGAGAAGCTGGCCCGAAGTCTTCAATAACTTGAAGCCATCAGCCTTAAAAGATGTCCTTGCTTCTGGGTTCCTCACCGTGCTGCCCCACACTGACCCCAGGGGCTGCCATGTCGTCTGCATCCGCCCAGGTATCTCCCTAGACTGTTGTGGGGCGGGTGTGTCTAGTCTTTGCAATGTGTCCATTCAGCATCCTGTCCTCCTTTCCAAGTCCCTTTTTTACCCCTCCTTTGTCATAGTCAAGGCTTTTTTGATTGCAGATAACAAAAACCTACTCAAACCAACTTCAGAAAAAAGGGAGGATTTAGTCAAAGGAGACAGGAGTACCTCCCAGAACCAGAGAACTGAAGGCGCGGCAGTTCTTACTAGGGCCTAGAACCAAGAACCAGACTGCCACCAGGAGCCAAGACAGCCATTCTCCCTGTCTCTGCCTGACAGTCTGTATCCTTCAGCCACATATTTCTGCCTTTTGCGTATCTTCTTCACACTTTTTTCTGTGTATGGCTGTCCCACTCCTGTGCACACAGTTAAATCTGGCACCCGCTCAGCTCTCAGGTTTGCCTGACCACCCACTTAAGTTCCTCAATGCAGATTCCAGATTTCTAGCGGGGAGCATCAGGTGGGGCCTAAGAACCTGCCCCTGGCCATAGGATGGATACAAGCATGGCTGCCAGGGCCCTCCCTGAGCCCTCTTTGTGAATAGGTTGAGGTACAGGTATCAGTGCAAGGGTGTGGACTGGGCAGACACCTGGAAAGTGCCTCCTCTGTGCCTCCTCCAGCCTTTCCTTCCTTTCCTCTATTTTGTGAAGCCACTGACACGATTCACTTTGGATTTTTTTTTTTTGATCTTCGCATTTCTTGGCAGTAATTAGGATACCTTACATTTCTTTTTTTTTTTTCTCTGCAAGCTCCGCCTGCGGGGTTTACGCCATTCTCCTGCCTCAGCCTCCCGAGTAGCTGGGACTACAGGCACCTGCCACCTCGCCCGGCTAGGTTTTTTTTGTATTTTTTAGTAGAGATGGGGTTTCACCGTGTTAACCAGGATGGTCTCGATCTCCTGACCTCATGATCCGCCCGTCTCGGCCTCCCAAAGTGCTGGGATTACAGGCTTGAGCCACCGCGCCCGGCCGGATACCTTACATTTCTTTGTCATGGCAGTTTACGAATGGGGGCTCTCTGCCACTAAAAGAGCATTTAGAAATACTCCCCAGGCTGGGCGTGGTGGCTCAAGCCTGTAATCCCAGCACTTTGGGAGGCCGAGACGGGCGGATCACAAGGTCAGGAGATCGAGACCATCCTGGCTAACCCCGTGAAACCCCGTCTCTACTAAAAAATACAAAAAACTAGCCGGGTGAGGTGGCGGGCGCCTGCAGTCCCAGCTACTCGGGAGGCTGAGGCAGGAGAATGGTGTAAACCTGGGAGGCGGAGCTTGCAGTGAGCTGAGATCCGGCCACTGCACTCCAGCCTGGGTGACAGAGCGAGACTCCGTCTCAAAAAAAAAAAAAAAAAGAAATACTCCCCAGCCAGGCGCAGCGGCTCATACCTGTAATCCCAGCACTTTGCGGGGGTGAGGGAGAAGGACTACTTGCGGCCAGGAGTTTGAGACCAGCCTGGGCAACATAGTGAGACTTTGTCTCTACAGAAAATTAAAAAAAAAAAAGAAAAGAAAAGAAAAGAAAGAAATGCTCCCCAAAGAGCATTTCAACACAATGACCAGGGGCAGCCAGAACCCAAGATTTCTGATTCTTAGGCCTGTTCTCTTCCATGACACCAAAAGCATTATAAACTTTGGAATGTTCTACTCCATTCCTAGCCTCAACATTTTCCATCAGACCACAGCTGAGAGAAGAATGGAAAGTAAGGATGCAATGTTCTCCCTAAGTAAGCCAGGGAATGAGAACACACTAATAGCCCTCTTCTGCTCATTCATATAAACGCCCTCTTGAAGGGAAGTTTGATGGGGAGTGGACACCTCCATGCACTTTCCTCTGCCTTTACTCATTCCCCAAACTCTCCATTCTCTTCAGACTTTACTATGATGTACCAAGACCACTGTTAATGGCTTACCTGCTATTTTAGGTACTTGCCAAAATTAGTGTTTATTTTAAAATAAGCAATGCAGTACAGATTTTAGGGCACCAAGAGACCTGGAAACCAGTCAGCAGGTTTTTCTGCTGCTCCTCTGTACTCAACTCATAAGAATATTACAACACAGTCAGATATTACAACACTGATTGCACCTTTGCTTGCACAGTTTCAACCCTTTGCTCGTGAGATGAATTTTTTCCCCATATGTCTGGAGCAGATCTGGACCCCTTTCCACCGACCCAGCGTTTTAGGAAGAGGCATACAGAGAAACGTTTCTTCTCAATTGGGTATCAGCTTTGCCTTTATTAAAGCTCTTTTGAGACATGTGATTGAAAGGGATGATATCCAGTTACATAGAGGCAGGGTTAATTGGCAGCAATGTTAAACAGCAAGCTGGCACAATTCGGGGACAAAGATCTTTCATGAGAATTTTGCATATATCAGGCCAGGTGCGGTGGCTCATGCCTGTAATCCCAGCACCTTGGGAGACTGAGGCAGGTGGATCATGAGGTCAGGAGTTCGAGACCAGCCTGGCCAACATGGTAAACCGCCCCCTGCCCCCGCCACCCTGCCCCTCTCTACTAAAAATACAAAAAGCTGGGCGTGGTGGTACATGCCTGTAATCCTAACTGTCCCGGAGGCTGAGGCAGGAGAATCGCTTGAACCCGGGAGGCAGAGGTTGCAATGAGCTGAGATCATGCCACTGCACTCCAGCGTGGGTGACAGAGCAGGACTCCGTCAAAAAAATAAAAATAAAAAAGAATTTTGCACGTATCACACATCCCATTGTTGGCAAACGTGAGGTTTTATCTTTTAAGAAAGAGGCACATAGATTTTGCTGGGATTTTCTTGAGAACAGTGGTTAACAGTAAAAAGTGGGCATTTTCATTTTTTTTTTTTCCCAAAGAGAGGAAAGAAATCATTAAATACACGGGGCGTATTAGAAAAGTATCCACCTTGGAAAGAGGAGGGGAACACAGCACTATGCTCCATCCTCACAGTACCCCTGTCAAGGTTGTGTATGAGTCAAGACTCAGCTTTTTTTTGAGACAGAGTCTCGCTCTGTTGCCCAAGTTGGAGTGCGGTGGCGCGATCTCGACTCACTACAACCTCTGCCTCCTGGGTTCAAGTGATTCTTCTGCCTCAGCCTCCCAAGTAGCTGAGACTACAGGTGTGCACCACCATGCCTGGCTAATTTTTGTATTTTCAGTAGAGACAGGGTTTCACCATGTTGGCCAGCCTAGTTTTTTTTTTTTTTTTTTTTTTTTTTTTGAGACAGAGTGTGGCTCTGTCGCCCAGGCTGGGGTGCAGTGGCCGGATCTCAGCTCACTGCAAGCTCCGCCTCCCAGGTTTACGCCATTCTCCTGCCTCAGCCTCCCGAGTAGCTGGGACTACAGGCACTACAGGCGCCCGCCACCTCACCTGGCTAGTTTTTTTGTATTTTTTAGTAGAGATGGGGTTTCACCGTGTTAGCCAGGATGGTCTCGATCTCCTCACCTCATGATCTGCCCGTCTCGGCCTCCCAAAGTGCTGGGATTACAGGCTTGAGCCACCGCGCCCGGCCTGTATTTTCAGTAGAGACAGGGTTTCACCATGTTGGCCAGGCTGGTCTTGAACTCCTGACCTCCAATGATCCACCCGCCTTGGCCTCCCAAAGTGTTGGGATTACAGGCGTGAGCCACCACATCTGGCCAAGACTCAGTCTTTGTGTGGCAAGTGACAGAAAGCCAACTCACATTGGCTGAAACAAACAAAAAAAACTCAGTTGTTCAGATAACTGAAGTCCAGCCGTATTTCCACTCAGGGGCCCAAACTCTGGCACTGGAAAGCTGTCCCCACCACTGCTGTCCTCAACAGGGGCTTCATTCCCAGGCCAGCTCTCTTGCCTCATGGGGCCTGTGAATCTCAGACTCACCGCCTCAAAACTACAAGAGGGAAGAGAGATCTCTTTCCAAAGGGCCAGGGTCCTAGAATTGAGTCTCCTTGACTCTGCTTGACCTGGCTTGGATCACACACTGTGGCCAGAAGGATGTGCTGTCAGATTGGCCAATCACTGGCCAATCAATCCCCAATCACTTGCTCACTTCTGGAGTCAGGAGTCAAGTCAGTTCTATCCAAATTGCATGGCTAGAGTGGAAGGAGGTGGTTCCATAAGGAAAATCAGGTTGGTGCTATGAAGACAAGGGGAGATACATGATGTCAGAAAGCACAGATGTCCATGAAGGTAGGCATTATCACCCTATTCTACTTATGAGGACATTAGGGCTTAGAGTGAGGTATTATAGTAACATGCCCAAAGTCACACAGTTAGTAACATTCAAACCTCAGGTGTGTCTGACTTCAGAGTGCATCTTTTTTTTTGAGACAGGGTCTCACCCTGTCACCCAGGCTGGAGTACAGTGGCATGATCACCGCAGCCTCAATCTCCTGAGCTCAAGTGATCCTCCCACCTTGGGCTCCCAAGTAGTGGGTCTACAGCCACACCCCACCACACCTGGCTAATGTTTGTGTATTTTGTAGAGATGGGGTTTCGCCATGTTGCCTGGGCTGGTCTTGAATTCCTGGGCTTAAGCAATCCTCCCACCTCGGCCTCCCAAAGTACTGGGATTACAGGCATGAGCCACCGTGCCCAGCCAGAGCTCATGCTCTTAACCTCAACACTCAATTGTATTTGCATCGCAAAATGTGCTGCTGTTTGGAGTTAAGAAACCAGCTGCTGCTTATTATTCCATTTACTAACCTAAATAGAGTCATGGCTACTAGAGTATCTTTCTTTTCCATTTTGAAACAACAGTGATAGGAGATAAATCTTTGATCCCTTATTTATATTAACTTCTGTAACATACTGTCAATCTCTTATGACCTTAGACAGATGGATACCGAGCAACTATCCAATTACCGAAAACATCCGAGCCATATACTTGACCTTAGAAAAACTCATTCAGTCTGAAGAAACCCAGGTGAATGGAATTGTAATTCTTGCAGACTACAAAGGAGTGAGTTTATCAAAAGCATCTCACTTTGGCCCTTTTATAGCCAAAAAGGTGATTGGCATCCTCCAGGTAAGACCCCTATCTGTCCTGCCTGTTTCGTTGTGGCTTTGGCTTTCCCCAGGGCCTGTCCATTTACTGTGGGTCTCACATGATACACAAACTGCACATCCCACACCTGCAATCTGAAAAACACAAAAGCATTATGTGAAGAAATTTAAAAGTCCTATTTACCACTTGTTCTCATCAGTCTCTCAAGGACTCTCTGAAATAGGTACTTCAGGAAGGCAAGAATCCAAAAAACTAGGGAACTGCTTTTTGCCTTTTTTTGGTCTGGAAGGCAGAGGAAAAATTCTCCTAACAAAACTGGCTGGGCGCAGTGGCTTACGCCTGTAATCCCAACACTTTGGGAGGCTGAGGCAGGTGGATCACTTGAGGTCAGGAGTTTGAAACCAGCCTGGCCAACATGGTAAAACCCCGTCTCTACCAAAAATACAAAAATTACCTGGGCATGGTGGCAGGCAACTGTGATCCCAGCTACTTGGGAGGCTGAGGCAGGAGAATCACTTGAACCTGGGAGGCGGAGGTTGCAGTGAGCTGAGATTGTGCCATTGCATCCAGCATGGGCGAGAACAGCAAAACTCTGTCCCCAAAAAAATTTTTAAAAAACTCTTAAGAAATTATGCTTCTGCGTAAGGTGCTAGAGCCCCTCCTGCCCTCTGTGGACCTGGGAGATATAGCGTTCTGTTGGGCTGTATTTTGGTCAGATGCTTCACACCTCATGTTGTTTCAGAACATTCACTGGGGACTGTGGTGCTCCCTCCATATCTACACTGTGTTTAATGGCTTGTACAGTGCTTTACAGTCATCAGGGCCCATTCAGTCCCTCAACGAATCCTCTGAGATAGGCAAGGCAAGAACTATTTTTCCTTTTTGATAGATGGGGAAATGGAGACCTAGAGAAAATATAGCTGTGACAGGTTTTGATTACTTGTTCAACACCCGCCACATGGGGTGTTGTCCTTTGTGAACTATGGGGCACCAGTGATATAGTAGCTCTTTTTACTGGATTCCACAAATGTTTCAGTCCCTGTGGTGCACCAGGTTTATTATTTTAAAAAATCAGTTTACATTCGGACATTATCAAACATTTGGATTCTGGCTTTGAGCCAACCCTGGCTTTCCTTCGCTGGCACTGCTTTTGATGCCTCCTGCTGAATACCATGTAGATTGAAGTGCCAGGATCAAGAGTGTGGATCAGTGTTAGTACTGTAAGATCATCTGGAGAGGAGAAAAAATTAAGTAAGTTTGGGAAATGCTGTATAGCATGTCCCTTTCAGTTTAAGAATGTCCAATTCTTAAACTGTAAGAATTTACATGTTAAAGGCTCTGAACAGGACTGCAGTTAAGGAAACCACTTGATTATGCTTAGCGGACTGCGTTTCTCAAACTGATTTGCCTGCTGTGGAGCCCTGTTTTGTATAACCTCTAATATCCTGAGAAATATACTTTGGGCAACACTGATCTAGAAGGTCTGATGTTTGCCGGATCCATCCCTGTAGACTCAGACTGTTTTCTGCTATAAGAGCATCATCTCTTCGTATGTTTGCTTCTCTTTTTTTTTTTTTTTTTTTTGAGATGGAGTCTTGCTCCGTCATCCAGGCTGGAGTATGGTGGCACGATCTTGGCTCACTGCAACCTCCGCCTCCAGGGTTCAAGCAGTTCTCCAGCCTCAGCCTCCCAGGTAGCTGGGATTACAGGCGTGTGCCATCACGCCCAGCTAATTTTTGTATTTTTAGTGGAGGTGGGAGTTCACCATGTCGGCCAGGCTGGTCTCAGTCTCCTGACCTGAAGTGATCTGCCCGCCTCGGCCTCCCAGAGTGCTGGGATTACAGGTGTGAGCCACCACGCCCAGCCTCCATTTGCCTCTCTTCTAACCCAGTTTTGGGTCCCAGGAAAGACTTTCCCTGAGGCCCATCTTCTAGTTAGGCCCCACGTGGACTGTCATTGAGGAGGCCATAAGGATCAGATCAGACTGATGTTGGGGCTGAAAATGAAGATTTAACTCTGGGGAGGAAGGAGTGGAAAGATTCTCCAGATGTTCTAAACCCCTTTGCCTTTCCCATACAGGATGGTTTCCCCATTCGGATAAAAGCAGTCCATGTTGTGAATGAACCTCGAATATTTAAAGGCATTTTTGCCATCATAAAACCATTTCTAAAGGAGAAAATAGCAAACAGAGTAAGTGATGATCCTATTGACTTCAGATTTTTCTTTCCCTCCATTGATTTATTTGTGACATCTGGTACTTGTTTATTATTTTTGCCCTGTAACGACTCACTTGGAAAGTACAGAGTTACAGATAAAATAAATGAACAGTCCCTTTTGTGAGGGGAAGATGGAACAGTAAATTAATAAGAATTTAATATTTGCCAGTAGGGAGAGGAGAACCAGGATTTTTATCATAAGAGCCTCCCTGGGCAGTATAGCAAGACCCCATCTCTAAAAAAAATTTTTAAATTAGGTGGGTGTGCCCGGGCAGTGGCTCACGCCTATAGTCCCAGCACTTTGGGAGGCCGAGGTGGATGGATCAGTTGAGGTCAGGAGTTCGAGACCAGCCTGGCCAACATGGTGAAACCCCGTTTCTACTAAATACAAAAAATTAGCCAGGCATGGTGGCACATGCCTGTAATTGCAGCTACTTGGGAGGCTGAGGTAGGAGAATCACTTGAATCCAGGAGGCAGAGGTTGCAGTGAGCCGAGATCATGCCACTGCACTCCAGCCTGGGCAACAGTGGGACTCTGTCTCAAAAAACAAAAAAGAAATTAGGTGGGTGTGGTGGCACATGTCTGTAGTCTCCATTACTCAGGAGGCTGAGGTGGGAGGATTGCTTGAGCTCAGGAGTTCAAGGCTGCCATGGGCTTGAACAATGGGCTATGGTCTTGCCATTGTATTCCAGCCTGGGTAACAGAGTGGAACACTGCCTCTAAAATAATTTTTTTTAAAGTTATGGTCATTAGAACTATGGGGTTTAAAAATGCTACTTAAGCCTTTCCATTTGCCTAATATGTTGTCCTGCTGTATAGTTTGTGGAGCAATTCAAGGTTTATAAGCTGTGTGAGTTTTTAGCTTACCTCTTACTTAAGAAGGGATAAATGGTACTTTGAGTCTTCCTTTCTGACCCAGAGGAGCCACTTCCCTCTTCAGCCTTTCCCAGTCCCACTGATTGAAATGGGATGGGTGGTATTTTTCTCCTTCCCGAGGCCTAGGAAGATGACTGCAAAGACTGGGCCCTGAATTTTTCTTGCTTTTTCTTTTTTTGAGACGGAGTCTTGCTCTGTCACCCAGGCTGGAGTGCAGTGGTGCGATCTCAGCTCACTGCAACCCCTGCCTCTGGGGTTCAAGCAGTTCTCCTGCCCCAGCCTCCTGCTGGGATTACAGGCACGCACCACCACGCACAGCTATTTTTTGTATTTTTAGCAGAGACAGGCTTTTACATGTTGGCGAAGCTGGTCTCAAACTCCTGACCTCAGTTGATCCACCCGCCTTGGCCTCCCAAAGTGCTGGGATTACTGGCATAAGCCATCGCACTGGCCCCTTGCTTTTCCAAAGTAACATATATAGATAGAAAATCCCAAGGAGGTAAAGGAGGGAACTTGAAATCCAGCTCCAGATTCCTAGGCTGTTTGCCTGAAGATTTTGATTCATCAGCTCAGGAATCTGTGCTTTAAAATCCCCTTAGGAAATTGTGATGCACAGCTAGATTTGCAAACCACTAACTTAGTGGCTTCCCTGCCTGGGTGTGAACCCATGTGGGTCCCTAAAGATTCTGTTTGGAACTTTTACCAAAGCAGCCTTTGGACAGATCTTTTACATCTGTGAAATGCCCTGATTTGGGGTCCATGATGTTCTTCCTTTGTTCCTTCATAGGTTCATTCATTCAGAAATACCTATTGATCAACTCTATGTACAGGCATGTTCTAGATGAACAAAACAGACCAAAACCCCTCCCCCTAGGAAGATTATGTTCTAAAGGGAGCCACAGTGAATGCTATCTAGTATTAGAATGTGGTAAGTGCTACAGAGAAAAAGCAGAGAAAAGGATAGCGTGTGTGAGGTGGGAAGGGTTGCGGTATTCAACTGAGTGGTTAGAGGTGGCAGCCTTAAGAAGCTGACATTTGAGCAAAGACTTGAGAGAGTGAGCCATCTAGGTATCTGGGAGGCCAGCAAGGACACCACCCTCACGTGGGAGAGCAGCATGCTGGGAGAGCAGCTAGGCTGGCTTAGCTGGGTCAAGACTGGAGGGGCAGGTGGTGAGAGCACTCAGAGAAGTAATGAGGCCAGACTGTGATGGGCCTCAGAGTCTGAGGTGGGAGTGCTGGAAGGCTGTACATAGAGGCACGACTGTAATCTGAATTTCACTGAAAAGAACTTAGATTGCAGAGGGACAAGAGTGGGAGCAGGGAGACCAGATAGGAGGCCACTAGAGGAATCCAGGGAGAAGCGATGTGGCTGATGCCATTAGTGTGGTGGTGAGGCGGCTGGATCCTGGATACATTCTGAAGCTCCAGCCAGCAGGGCGTATGGTATAAGGAAAAGATAATTAAGGATACTCCAGGCTTTCTGGGCTGAAAAAGTAAGGGCAGAGTTGCCATTAACCTTTCCTTTCTTCATTCAACAGATATTTGAGCACCTACCATGGAGGAAATTTCTGCATTCCTGATTAACCTAATGACATGTGTGTTTTCATTTCATTCCCTTTTAGTTCTTCCTCCATGGGTCTGACTTGAACTCTCTCCACGCAAACCTTCCAAGAAGCATTCTCCCCAAGGAGTATGGGGGCACAGCTGGGGAGCTGGACACTGCCACCTGGAACGCGGTACTGCTAGCTTCAGAAGACGATTTTGTGAAAGAGTTCTGCCAACCTGTCCCTGCCTGTGACAGCATCCTGGGCCAGACGCTGCTGCCTGAGGGCCTGGCCTCAGATGCACAGTGTGACGACTCCTTGCGAGCTGCGAAGTCACAGCTGTACTCCTGCTACTAGCCCGTCCCCCAGGGTCACCATCTTTAATTCTTTTCCTTCTTTTCTTTGGAGAGGCACAAGGAGAATTTAAGGGGCCAAGGATTCAGTCTTGCTCCTTGTAATTAAACTGCAGGATGGAGGAACAGCCCATGAGATATGAGGGTGAGCCCATTTTGGGGTAAGCCTTTGGTTACTTGAATTACTCCATGGAAGACATGGAAAATGTCCCCACTGATTCTTAAACATTTGGAATCCCAGTCTGCAGCTATTAATCTGGAGGCTGTATCTGTTTTGTTCTGCTTTTTGGTTGGGGGTGGTGATCTGGTTCTTACACATCTTGGAAGCAAGAAAAATCAGGACCAGAGTCACTTTGATCCCACTTTTCCAGGAGAAAAACAACCTGTTTGGCCAGTAAGAACTACTTGTATGAAATAATTTGGCCAAACCTGCAGTGTGACCAGACGTGAGACTGGGAGTTTGTGTTTTTCACAGGAACCCTAAGTACAGACCTCTGCTGCTCATCAGGAAACTTACTGGAGATCAAGGCCCCAGCTGCTGTCACTGGATTTGGAAAGCACCTTAACTGAATCATGCAAGCATCAGGACATAAGCAGCACTTTGTGGTCAAATGTGGAAGCCGGAGACTTCAAAGCACTCTGGGACCCATTGGTTGAAGCTTGCAATAGAAACTTAAGTTTTCCCAAATCCATAAAGCCTTAGCCCTGGTTCTCAATAGAATCATACAGGGACCTAGCAGGAAATGATTTTACTCAACCTAAAATGCTGGATTCCAGGCCTGTGTAGCTACAAGAATTCTGGCCTGGATCCCAGGTATGCAACTATGGACAAGACATGGGCCTCTGTAGGCCTCAACCTTCTCCTCTATAAAATAAGGCTGGATGAAATGTCAGCTAGGGCCGTTTTGGCTGCTGAGGCTGTGGGATTTGGTTTAGTTACTGAATGTTAGATTTTCTGCCTAGAAAGATATCTAGATACAAGTGGTTGGATCCTGTTTTTGTTTGTGGTACACATGTCTTTCCAAGAGAGATGTGTCAGTAATTAGCCCTGCCTTTAAAGAAACTGTTATGTGTATTCCTGGGACTCACTGACACCAATTTTCTTTCTATAGTGATGGTTAAATTTGGAAAATATGGCTTTTATGAGGCCAGAAAAGGTGACCAGGATCTTGTATGATGAATTCCTTCCATCCCTGCGACTCTGTTACTATATTGTAAACCTAGCTACAATGGTTAATTACTTGAGATTCTTAAATTCTGGTCTCTGGGCCGGGTGTGGTGGCTCACGCCTGTAATCCCAGTACTTTGGGAGGCCAAGGTGGGCGGATCACAAGGTCAGGACTTTGAGACCAGCCTGGCCAAGATGGTGAAGCCTAGCTGTACTAAAAATACAAAAATGAGCTGGGCATGGTGACTGGTGCCTGTAGTCCCAGCTACTGGGGAGGCTGAGGCAGAAGAATCACCTGCACCACTGCACTCCAGCCTAGGTGACAAAGCAAGACTCCGCCTCAAAAAAAATTTTTTTTTTTGGTCTCTGGAAATGAACACAAGTGCAGATTATTGCTGGGTCACTTCTGGGCCCCCCCTGCCCTCCCAGCCCCACTTGAGTTTCTCTCTTTGGTGTGGGTGAACCAGTCAGCCTGAATGTTCTGCATTTCAGCTCTTTAGAACCTCCCTGCCAAGATTTTAGTCTTAGCCCAAACATCAAATTAGATGGTTCACATGATGGCTTTTGACCTATTTCCTTTCTAATGTATTCCACATGCTCATGGTGTTAAATAGTGAAAAGTACCGTGTGTTGTGTGTGCACCTTCTCCATGCATCTGTTAGACTAACCAGTCAAGGTAGACAGCTCAGTTAGGGAGAAAACAATACTCTGAAATTTGAAGGCCAGTCTGTTGTTACTTAGCTGTTCATCTCTATCGCCTTTTTAAATGTCTGGAGAAGTTGTTGGTGGAAAATACTTTACTTCATGAATACCAATTCTAGAGGAAGTTCTTTTCACTATGGATCGTAACCCTGGATCCTCTAGGGTCCTGGCTGAGCTGGAGTGCCAAAAAGCACTCCTGGCTGCTTCTAGTTCCATCTGATGATGATGTGACCAGCACTGCTGAACAGGCCCAAGTAGGGCAAGTGGGATGGCTAAAGGAGGGGGTTCAGAACCTGGTGGCCTGGATGGGAGAATTGGGTGGAGGCTTTCTTAGGTCCCAAGAAGGAAGACAGATAAACAAAACAAAAACTAGGTAAAGAGGAATGAATCACTCAGCCCTGATGTTTCAATTCTACACTGCATTCCTGGCCGGTGGCATTTGTTTTAATGTAGGCATGGCCAAAGCTCTCCTAGAGAATTATCTCGAAGACCAGAAGTGATTTGGAGAGGCCTATTTCTTAGGTTTTTCCAGTTGGACAAGGAAGGAGTGGTTTCACTCAGCTTCTAGTAGTTGGAGCCTATGTTTATCTGCCTCCGAGAGCTGCTTGCTTTGTTCTGGCTCCAAAGAGATATCAAATAGTTTTGGCACCTCAGGAAGCTTGAACCACGCTGTAAAACCACTTCCCTGGGTGAAAATCAAGGTGGTCTCCTTGTGGCTTCAGCAGGGTGTTTGCGTCACACTGTCTCAGCAGGGTGGGAATAACCAGCTAGGGAGCACACTGGTGAGGCAAACACATGAACCTCAAGAACTGGGAGTATGTTCCTTCACGGAGACGTTCTGGCCCATTGCACAAACACTTGGAAATTAACTTTTCCCTAAATTCAAGGTAATGTGGTGTCGGAGGGAAATGGGACGGTAAATTAGGAGACGCAGGCTCCATCTTTACCTTACTACGTGCCCTTGGGTGAGCTGCTTAACATCCCTGAGTGATTCTGTGATAGAGATCTATACTCCAAACTTTATTCCTTATATTTAGTTGGCTTCACTGCCACAGAGACACTGTACTCTCTTTGTAGAAGCTTTTTTCCTTTTTTTCCCCCCTCAATTGGCTTGTTATTTAGGAAATTTAGGTCTGAATGAATTGGTACCTAAAAGCTTCCAAATGTATCTATACATTTCAGAATATGGGAATTTTCTTCCTCTTCTTCCCCCATATCCCAACATGGAATTCTGGAAAATTGTGCCTCTTCCCCTGTCCTGCGCCTTCATGGGGGAGAGACTGGATAAAATCTACAGAAACAGCCAAAAGTGCCACCCTGGCTTCATGTCTTGAGTTTCCAACTTGCTCTTGGCAAAGGTTGCTTTATTTTTTAAATTTTTTTCCTTGCATTTTCTTTTTTATTCTATTGCTGCTGCAAAAATTAAGGCAAAAGTAGCTTTAGATCTTTCATATTTCATCCTGGTTTCACAAGGAGTCACTTACTTAGGAGGTCTATAAGTCAGGTTACAAGGCCGGGCGGGGTGGCTCACACCTGTAATCCCAACACTTTGGGAGGCCGAGGCGGGTGGATCACCTGAAGTCAGGAGTTTGAGACCAGCCTGGCCAACATGGTAAAACCCCGTCTCTACTAAAAATACAAAAAATCAGCTGGGCATGGTGGCGGGCGCCTGTAATCCCAGCTACTTGGGAGGCAGAGGCAAGAGAATCACTTAAACCCAGGTGGCGGAGGTTGTAGTGAGCCGAGATAGTGCCACTGCACTCCAGCCTGGGTGACAAGTGAAACTCCATCTCAAAAAAAAAAAAGTAAAAATTTTTAAATCAGGTTACAAAACACAATTTTTCCAGAAATATGACAGTAAGAGGCATTTCTCTAAATACTATTTGACTCTCAGATCATGGGATTTTTTTTCATTTGGGTAGCAAAAGCTAGAGTACTGCTGTGGTGATTATAATACCTTTTAAAAGTTTTACCATTTTAAAGTTGCCAACATTTAAGGTTTTCCTTTGAAGCCTCCTTTAATTTAGGGAGTAAAATGTTAGCTAAACCAATTATATACTATATACTGTATCTCCTGTGGCCATGAGAAGTGTGGAGATACCGAACAGAAACATGTCTGCTGTTCAGGAAAGATGTCGGTTCTGGTAACACCTCTCCGTATTGGGATCTGTTAATTTTGTAAATCTAAATTCTTCTGCTCTTGGCCAGGTGTAGTAGCTCATGCCCTGTAATCCCAGAACTTTGGGATGCTGAAGGGGGGCGTATCATTTGAGGTCAGGAGTTTGAGACCAGCCTGGCCCACATAGTGAAACCCCATCTCTACTAAAAAGTACAAAAATTAGCTGGGTGTGGTGGTGCTTTCCTGTAATCCCAGCTACTTGGGAGGCTGAGGCAGGAGAGTCGCTTGAACCTGGGAGGCAGCAGTTGCAGTAAGCCAAGATGGTGCCACTGCACTCCAGCCTGGGCGACAAAGCAATACTCTGTCTCAAATAAATACATTCTTCTGCTCTTCTTAGAGAAATGGTTTGCTTAAAATGCTAGTAACAAACATCAGAGCCAGTAGGAGTTTGGTTCATGGGAAGGATCAATGTGATTTGTGGATGGAGATGATAGTGATGAAACTCCTGCTTCATGAAGCTGTTTTTCTTTTCATCTCACTGGGCAGCAGATTTAGTGAGGCAGTGAGATGCTGCTGCTGTGGATTCTTGTGGCTATGCCTCAGCTTCTTGGCCTATCAGGTAGGAACCTGTTACAAGTGAAATATCTGAAACCTCTCTGACCAAGAGCCTCTGATGGAATGGGAGGTGAGCTGATTTTCTGACCAGCTTGGGGCACCGTTTCAGCCACTGGTCACATTCCTTGCTTCAAACTGAAATTCAGTTCGGCTTTGAGCATAGGGATACATGGTGGATTCATGTACTTCAGTGTTTGTTTTGACCAAAGTTTATTTTTCTAAGTGCATTTTCTAAGTCAAAGTGGTGAAAATAGGTAATTTTAGTATGCATGACTGGGTCTGAAACAATAAAAATCTCTGAAAAGTTAAATGTGCGTGGGGTTCTTTTGTGATGATGACAGTTTGGATAAAGGTTCCAAGGTTCATTATTCACAGCCCGGGGAGACAGTCTCCTCTGCAGGTGAGGGAGGGAGGGGCACTGTGATAGGACAGTGCATTCTATAGACGCGCCAACTGCCTCTGAAGACCATACGCAGTTACGCTGCTGCAATAGGTACAGGAGAATGCAGCTAGCTACACAGAGCAGTAGAGGTGATACTGATATACAAATTTTCACATTCTTGAGGCCCAGCTACACTTCTTGGACTGGCCTTAAGTCTTTCCAGTGATAGCCAGCCATTCCCTGAATGTGCATGTGGGCTGGGCACACATATGTTAAGGACACTCATAAATAATCTCTTTTAACTTTCAGCTACCCTTAATGAAGTCATGCTACTGTTCCTGTTGGGAAAATGTAGCTTGCCCAATGACACACAACTAGCCAAATACTAAGGATGGGATTCAAACCCAGGAAGTGTGACAAGCTCACTATTTTCTCCTGATGGCAGGAGACAAATAACCAGTCCCCAGATAGAAAAGAGAGAGAAGGTAGGATAGAGTAAGAAAGTACCAGACATTGACTTTTTTCCTGGTTTCTTGAAAATACAAGCAGTGGTTGTTAACCTCTCTGAAACCCAAGCTGTAACTGAACATTTTATTCCAGAAGTAAACCCAGACTCCATGAGGGGTAACTGGATCATGGCTTGCCCAACTCTGGTCCCATGCTTGCTAAGCTGTTTCTATGTCCCCTGTTTGGTACTCTGTGCCCCAGAGTAGACAAAAACTAGGTCTCCATGGTAGATCTGGTGACTTGATGAGTCAGTTGAGAAATACTCTAACACAAGAGGTACACTTTTGATGATGCAACAGGTTAAGTACTTATATTGCAGCATAACCAGCCCTTCAGGTCAGCCTTCCAGAGGAAATTGTGGAACTTAAGTTCAGTCTGTTTCTCACGTATAGAAAAATGAAGCTAACTGTTAAAATCCTTTTCTCTCACAGCAGTCTTACGAGGCCCTTTGCTATGAGTCAGTATTTTCTTGATGCCTCCTGCCCCCTCCTTACACAGTACTGGTTTGGTACCCATGCACTCAATGGCAGCAAAGTTTCACATTATTGCATTTAAAGGGTGAGTAATAAGACCCTTTAGGGTGCCACTCTTCTGGGGAAAATGTTTTTAACCTAATAGTCATGCTCCTTCCTGAGTAGGTGCCAGCCACTAGGGATATGCTGACCTAGTAAAAAACATGAGTCACTCCCTTCAGGTGACTACTAACTTGACTTTGTCAGTGATGGGTAGAGAGGCAAAACACTCTGTGCCTGAGAGTAGACAAAAACTAGGTTCCCATGGTAGATCTGGTGAGTTGGTGATGAGTCATTAATGAGCCAGATGACTCCCCTACATGTCTCTAATAAATCTTGTCTCTTATATTCTTATGGGCCAAGAGACAATGAGGTCTAATTGAAAAAACAACTCTTAAGCCAAGCCCCGGCTCTTACTGAGTAACCACAGGGTTAGTAACCACTTAGAGAAGTCATGAACTTCTCTAAGCCTCAAACTGATATATAAAAGGAAGGACGGAGGGAAATAATCACCACCTTACAGGCATGTGGATACTGTCTATTTAATGCTTGGTACACCTACCCATCTAGGTGGTTTCTATTATTCTTCTTCACCTGAGAACATAGGCATGCTGTAGCTTGAGTCATCCAGCAGCAATTAGGACATCACTGAGTTGGGTGCCTAGGTAACAGGATGGACAGACCAACACAACAGGAGTAAAGAGATGAACAGCAGCTTCCATTAATAAGCATAAGCCTACTATCTGTTATCAATCTGCACAGATCAAATGCAAGACTCATTATGTGAATACTCGCTTAAGCCTGAATGTGCAAAACGAAAACAGCCGGGTGCAGTGGCTCGTGCCTGTAATCCCAACACTTTGGGAGACTGAGGCAGGTGGATCACCTGAGGCCAGGAGTTTGAGACTAGCCTGACCAACATGGTGAAATCTCATCTCTACTAAAAATACAAAAATTAGCCAGGTGTGGTGGCACGTGCCTGTAGTCCCAGCTACTTAGGAGGCTGAGGCAGAAGAATTGCTTGAACCTGGGAGGTGGAGGTTGCAGTGAGCCAAGATGGCATCACTGCACTCCAGCCTGGGCAACATAGCGAAACTCTGTCTAAAAAGAAGAAAAAAGAACCAGTTACAGATTTCTTTGTTCCTTCTCCATTCCTCACTTGACTAGCCGAAAAGAAAAAAAAAAAAAACACCTCTATACTGAGAACCAGGTCCATGGCTACTCTTTGGCAGGCAGTCTCTTTGATTATCAAGAGAAAGTTCTACCTCCCAACCAGGTACCCCGCAAGACCAACCTAGAAAAAGTAAAGGAGTCCAGCATGGACCTAGAAGCTTTCTCCCAGCTTTAACGAGGTAAAAGTGGCAGCCACTGCTATTGCCTTTGATGAGTTCCTAGAGCATGTCCCTGATCTGAAAGCCAGGGCCCCAACCCGCGTTCCCCAAGGCTAGGCAAGCCCTTTCATAGTGATGAAACACAAAGGTAGTCATCTGGAATGAGATGCCACCCTGAGATCAGATGACTCAAAATACTCCCCTGCTTTAAACGATGATCCTGGCCTTACTCAGAATGCTGGCTTACTTATGCTTGTGTATAATTCAGCACTCACATGTATAATTCACTTGAGTCTTGATTAAACTACTGTGTTTCCTACTAACAGGCAGACTTCATTACTTCTTAAGGTAGGACCAAGCAAAGCAGGGACACTGCCTCCCGGCTTTTAAAGGGCATTTGTTACTTCAAATTAATATCAAAGTTATCATCATGAGAAAAAAATAAAAACTTTATTGGACTTTGTTACATTGATTTTACAGTTTCACACTGTTTGTATTTTGAATCACATTAAGGCAGGGGATGGGGCACTGTAATGTTTGGAAGTTTAGGACCTTTAGAGCACTTAAGCTGACCCCGCTACTGTAAAGAAAAGTGGGGTGTCTGCTTGACACCGGCAAAATAAGGGGCTACATGTCCCCATCTATCCCTCAAATCCCTTGAAATGCTATACCCTGACATAAACCACTGGTTTAAAAGACAATGATTCCAATAATTTATATCAAGTCCTGCTTCCCTACCCCCCACCTCCACCCTAACTGAGCTTGTCCCCTCTGTGTTCCTCTGTTTAATTCTGTAACAACATCTGAAATCCAGCCTCCATCAGATTCTGGCTAAACATCTCTGACCTTTGAATATTGTCTTATTTTAGCCCATAATGAGATCAGCAGCTACTGTCAGTGCTGAAAATGGGTTACACTTTGCAAAATAATTTTATTCTTTAACAATCTTGTATACTGGGCACCAATACTGAGGCTCAGCTGCCCATGGTCATAAAGCATAGTATGTACTCAACAAATACTAGCTGACCAGTTTGACAGCCAGAAAACAGCAAAGCTGGGATGCAAACCCAAGCAGTCTGACTCCCAAGCCTCTTAACCATTCTTAACGGACCACCTACCTCCATTCTTCTTCAAACACGTTCTTCCTGTTTGCCACCTGAATAAACGGAACCCACTATCCACCCAGATGGTTAAACCAGAATCACTCAGAAATCTATCTCTCCCTCATATTATTCATAACTGCCAGTGTTAAAATTCTAATTGCTGGCCGGGTGCAGTGGCTCACGCCTGTAATCCTAGCACTTTGGGAGGCCGAGGCGGGTGGATCACGAGGTCAGGAGATCAAGACCATCCTGACTAACATGGTGAAACCCCATCTCTACTAAAAATACAAAAAAATTAGTCGGGTGTGGTGGCGGGTGCCTGTAGTCCCAGATACTAGAGAGGCTGAGGTGGGAGAATGGCATGAACCGAGGAGGCGGAGCTTGCAGTGAGCCTAGATCGGGCCACTGCACTCCAGCCTGGGTGACAGAGTGAGACTGTCTCAAAAAACAAACAAACAAAAAAAAAACTAAAATTGCTAAGTAGCCCTCACCTGTCATTTTCTCCCCATTATTCCACTTTTCTATTTCACATCTCATATGGACTGCTCCTGGTCTCATCTCTCTAAATCCATTATATAAATCAGCCCAAGTGACTGAAGATAAAATTTGTTCACGACACTATGAATATGTTTTCAGCCGCCCTCAACATACGGTCCAAACTCTTTACTGAGGTTGATAAAGCCCTTTATAATTCAGTCCCTGACTACATTTCCCCATTCCAGCTTTACTGAACTTTTTTTTCTCATCTTCCTGCCTTTAACGTGCAGTTTTATCTACTCCAGAAACGTCATCTCATTTCCCATCTCTCTCTCAGCTAACTTCTAAGAGTTCTTGGCTTAAATATCACTTTCCCCAGAAAGCCTACCATTACACCAAATACCTCTCCTTTGAGTTCTCTCCGATTCCTAAACCACAGCACTAATTTGCCATATTATAAATGTCAGCTCATTTGCTGTCTGCTCTAAGCTATTAAAGTCCAAGAGGGCAGGGCCTCTATCATGTTTAACACTGTGCCCCAAAACCTACAGGGTCTAGTGCAGAACAGACAGTAAATCTTTGTTGAAAGAACTATTTTATTCTACCTTTTTGCATACCACCTCTCATGAAAATGTTTCTTGACAATGCCTTCCCTGTCTCTCATCTACCAAGTGTCTCACCTAGAGAAGATATTTAGGACAACTTTTGAATAAATTCAAGACTTTGCTCACTAGCCAGACAATAATTTTCAGAAGGAATAGGAGCATCCAGACTAGAAGCCTGATAAAACCTGGCTATCCAGAAAATAAAGAATGGCTGCGAACTCATAAAAGTTGTTGAAAGAAAGGGCATTAAAATCTTAAAATTCTTTTTTAACCAAATACCTTCGTAGTGCAAATATAATTAATTCACATGCATTTTACTTTTACATACTCATAACAAGATAATTACACAAACTAAAGCTGCAGTGTTTTCCCAAGTGAATCTTCATTTTAACCAAACTCACAAAGCATTTATTGAAATTAATACATCTGGCAAAGCACCAGACTTGAATCAAGCAGTATCAATACTACAGTGTACAAAAAGTAAATTAAAAAACTCAAGATGTAGAAGCAGTAGCCATTCTTCTTGGGAATCAGCAACCATTCTTCTAGGGAAGGGACCCACATACACAATCCTTCCCCAAGAACTTTGATGCTACCCCTCTGAAGAGTTTAAGCACAAAACAGAGTGCTTGTATCATATAAGTAAGGACTTTCATAGAGGAAAACTGTAATATAAATGCTTTTTTTTTTTTTTTTTGCTTTTAAAGGATACTGCAATATAAATATATTAAGCATGGCCTCAAATATCCAACATTTTCCTATCTTACATTTTAAACCAAAGTTGAAAGAACCTACAGGCTTTATAAAGAACTCTCTTCACAGCACAGCTGTAGTTCACTTTAAACAAAAAATGTTCCCTTTGTGCTATATCCTTAAAAGTAAACAAAATATACAGATAAATGAGAAGTTTAGATTCTGCATCAAGCATTATTCAATCTCACCTTCTGATATAAACCTGGATACAGTCAAACTTGCAAAGCATTCACTTAATATTTTAGTTGAAGCAAACTTAAAAGGTATATGAGTTTTCGGTGAAGGAGACCTTTGTGAGTTTCAGTGGTGTCCTTGGCACTCAGAGGTTCAGCTGAAGTCCCGACTGGTGAGGACAAGTGGAGCCACAAGGGTCCAGACGTAAAGCAGGAGGCAGACCCAGCTGGAGCTGATCTTGACCCACACAGCTGGCCACTTGCTGGTCATGCTCTGAAACTTTGCATCAGGGCTAAGAAAACAAGAGAGAGTCAGGTAGAAGAGACCAGTCTACCTGACTTCTGTCAGCCTTCTGCAGCCCCCCAGCCAAGGCCAAGAAATTCTCCAGTGAAACTTGGCTGACACTACCCCCCAGTAGGGTTGTAGAGGGGCCAGAGGAAGCTGCTATTTTTAGTAGTTATGACCAAGAACTAAAGAACTCATTGACTCTGTCTTTCAAATGACTTTTCCTCTTGCCAGCATGAAAGACTATCAGGGCAAAGTTCTTTAGATGTTCCTAGTTATTGGCAAAAGTCTAGATTGAGATAGCCTCCCTGAAACTTTTCTTTGTTAGTACATTATTATTTGAACCAGAATGCTCTGACATGGCCATCTCTATACACAGAAAATTAGTGAACAAAGATGGGTCAGATTGCTTTATGTCATGATTTTCTCTCAATTAACTCAACTCTGTAAGAGCTCCCAGCGATTTGCACTGCAAAGAATTCCAATGGGTTTTAAATGCTAGAGGCGATAAAGTCAAGAGTATTTAACCCAACTTCATAATATGAGTAAGAGCAAGGGTTCTGAGATCAGGACAATGGATGAGATTTTATAGGCCATCCAAGGGTTTTATGATCTTCCGTCTGTTTTGTCTGTGTCTCCTACCTGTACCAGCTGGTCAGGGTCATCATGATGTACAAGGAAGCCAAGCAGAGCATGAGGTGGAATAAGGAGTAGCTATACTGCACTCCCTCTTTCTCGTTGTCCACAGCCCGTCGAGGCTGTCCATCTTCTTCATCACTGGCACCATTGGTAGTTGTATCACCAAGGATGACGCTGTCACTCCCTGACAGGGTCAGCTTGTCTACTTGGCTATTAGTGGAAGTGCGGATGCTGGAAAGTGATCCCAAGGAAGACAAATCAGAAAGGGGCCATGACAATGAACTGCTGCCACTGGCCTGTATACAAGACACTTACTGCTGAGCTGTTCCTACTTTGGAGACTGAAAGCTTTCTGAAGATCCTGCTTAAAGTTCTGAACTGCCACCTGTCATCATAAGATTAATGGCACTGTCATCAGTTACTACTTGTTATGATGGCTTAATTGCTTAGGAGTTTCATAAAACACACTATGCTCTCAGTGTCTGTTTCCGTGACTTCACAAGTGCTGCTTCTATGATTGGAATGTACCATGCGCCAACCTCCTTCCAGCTAACTTACTCATCCTTCACTTCTCTGACTTGCTGTCATGTCCTCTGGAAGGCCTTCCCTGACATCACCCCTCACTGGCTACGTTATACAAGACACTCCTCCGACTTCCCACAGCTTCCTAGGCTTCCTTCTGTCACTGCACTTATCACTCCTGTCTTCCTTGCTATTCAAAGAATGCCTTAACAATGACCTTAGTCTATGTATTTCCAGCACTACAGATGTTCACTAAAAGTTTGTTAAATGACTGAATAAAAATGAAAATACAAATAAAAGACAAAAATTACATGATGGTTTCAATAGACACAGAAAAAACATCTGACAAAATCCAATACCTTTCCATGATAAAAACAGCCAAAGTAGAACTGCCTCAAGCTGACAAAAGGAATAAAGGAAAAACCCAGAGCTAACATCATACTTAACAGTGAAAGACTAAAAACTTTTCCCCTGAGGTCAGGAACAAGACAAAGATCCTACTCTCACCATTTCTATCCAACAATGTAGTAAAGTTCTAGCCAGAGCAAGAAAAAGAGATAAACGGTATCCAGATTAGAAAAGAAGTAAAACTATCTCTATCTGTAGATTACCTCATCTTGTATATAGGAAATCCTATGGAATACATACACATGCTAACTATTAGAACCAATAAATAAGTTCACCGAAGTTGCAGGATACAAGATCAATATATAGAAATTAGGACTGGGTGTGGAGGCTCACGCCTGTAATCCCAACTACTTGAAAGGCTGAGGTGGGAGGATCGCTACGCTAGAGGACAGAAGCTCAAGACTGGCCAGTGCAACACAGCAAGACTGTTTCTGAAAAGATTAAAAACTAGCTGGGCATGATGGTGTGTGCCCGTCACACACCTGAGCCTACTCAGGAGGCTGAGGTGGGAGGATCACTTGAAACCAGGAGCTTGAGGCTGTAGTGAGCTATGATCACACCACTGCATTTCAGCCTGGGTGATAGAGCAAGACTTCTCTTTAAACACACACACACACACACACACACACACACACACACACATCAATTGTATTTCTTTCTTTTTGAGATGAGGGCTCACTCTGTCACCCAGGTGGACTGCAGTAGTGCAATCATGGCTCACTGCAGCCTTGACCTCCTGGGCTCAGTTGGTCCTCCCATCTCACCTCCCAAGTAGCTGGGACTACAGATTGCACCACCACACCTGGCCAATTTTTATAGAGATGGGGTCTTACTATCTTGCTCTGGCTGGTCTCAAACTCCTGGACTCAAGCGATCCTCCCACCTCAGCCTCCTAATGTGCTGGGAATATAGGCATGAGCCACTGTGCCTGGTCACCAATCATATCTCTATACACTAGCAATAAACAACCCAAAAGTTAAGCTAAGAAAACATATATTCATTTATAATACCATCAAAAAGAATAAAATGCTTGGAATTTAGCATAAAATGCTTAAAAACAAAATAAGTTTAAGATTTGTATACTAATAACTAACTATAAACCACTGAAAGAAATTAAAAACCTAAATAAATGATTTAAGTAAAGAAGACTTTAGTAAGTTATCTTCATGGTCACAGACTGGAAGCCTTAATATTGCTGAGATGACAGTACTCCCCATAAAAATCCCAACTACATTTTTTTTGCAGAAATCGACAAGCTGATCCTGAAATTCACATGGGAATGCAAAGGACCCATAACTGCCAAAACAATTTTGAAAAAGAACAAATTTGGGGCCGGGTGCGGTGGCTCAAGCCTGTAATCCCAGCACTTTGGGAGGCCGAGACGGGCGGATCACGAGGTCAGGAGATCGAGACCATCCTGGCTAACACAGTGAAACCCCGTCTCTACTAAAAATACAAAAAATTAGCCGGGCGTAGTGGCGGCGCCTGTAGTCCCAGCTACTTGGGAGGCTGAGGCAGGAGAATGGCGTAAACCCGGGAGGCGGAGCTTGCAGTGAGCCGAGATCGCGCCACTGCACTCCAGCCTGGGGACGACAGAGCGAGACTCCGCCTCAAAAAAAAAAAAAAAAAAAAAAAAGAACAAATTTGGAGGACTCATACTTCCTAATTTCAAAACTTACTACAGGCTGGGCATGGTGGCTCACACCTGTAATCCCAGCAATTTGGAAGGCCGAGGCAGGAGGATCACCTGAGGTCAGGAGTTCAAGACCAGCCTAGCCAACACGGTGAAACCCTATCTCTACTAAAAATACAAAAATTAGCCAGGCATAGTGGCAGGTGCCTGTAATCCCAGCTACTCGGGAGCCTGAGGCAGAAGAATCGCTTGAACCCAGGTGGTGGAGATTGCAATGAGCTGAGGTCGTACCACTGTACTCTAGCCTAGGTGACAGAGCAAGACACTGTCTCAAAAAAAAAAAAAAAAAAAAAAAAAAAATATATATATATATATATATATATATATATGTACACAGCTCTGTAACTGACGCAAGTAAAGAATTTTTCATTAAAGGGAGTGAAGTTTTTTAATTTCTTATGCTGCTTTATGAAAGCAAAACAGTTTCTTCACTTTATTATCAACCTCCATGAAAATCTTGTTCTAACTACCTTTTAACTTACCTAGAATACAAAAGGCAGAGAACAAAGACAAAGAGTCCAATAAAATTATCTGAATCCAGTAAAGACCCACTCTTTGATAGTGGAGTAGGGGTAGGGACCACAGCAGTTGAATTTCCAGGAGCCAGTGTTGGTGCAGTTATGCGTGTAATAAAGCTCATCAGGCTGGGGTTGCAGGAACGATCTGAAAATGAGAAAAATTTTATTATCCTTGGTTACAGCTCATCTTGTTTCAAGATAGGACTTGGGGAGTTCCTTACATATCATTCAGTCACGATGTGAAACATGGGAATGCTTTACTTAAAAAATCTGAAACTCAGCAGTCAGTAACACATTTGGTCACAATCAATGACTTAGAATTAGGAAACAAAGAAAAGAACAAATCTGTCAAATTCCATAAACATCATTATTGATTTTATTGGTTTTGTAGTTTGACTGACAAATCTTTTTAATTCTTTAAAAGAGTGCCAAGGTTTTAAGCACAGAAGTTTATCTCTATTTTGGTTTCTACATAGTTACTTAAGAACAAAAAATAAGTTATCATTGGTGGAGGGGGGGGGGGTCTGCATTTATCGTTTTCCTTTAAAAGAAGCCCATAGAATATCCTCCTGAGAAACAATCCTACAATAACTACAAAATAAGATTTCCCACAGCTGTTTTTTCTACAGCCCGTGACATCAAACTACAATTCAGTCAAAACAAAGGGCCAAAACAAGGCTGCCCTTGACCAGAGCTCTTAACTAGTTTGACTCAGCCTAGGTTAGGTAAAGCCTAGATCATCTGAAGGACTCTAACCCTTTAGGGTGTCAGTTATAAATAGCTATGAATAGATGTGGGGACTAAAACGTGAAAGGCAAATACCTACAAACCTACAGTGAACACTGTACGTTTAAGTTTTGTTTGCTTGTTTCACATTTGCTCTAGCTCTAGTTTTTATACCACCTATGTAAGGGCTGATTTCCTACTTTCTTTTTATCAAAAAAATGTGTTATTGACGTTCCCTTACCAGGTTCATTGGACATGGCTGACCAGGTGAGGTACATAGTGTAGAGGGTGATGAGGGAGGACTGCAAGAGGCCGGAGCGAGGCTGGTGTTCCTATGGAATCAAAAGGAAAACAGTGGCAGAGGGACTGCCAAGGGCTGACTTTCCAAAATGCAGTACACTTCTCTGGGATTCATTCAACTATCAGTAACTGAGAACTTTCGGATTCTTCCTGAGAGTTGAAAGGTGACAAGTAACCTTTCAGTTCAGTTAGCTTGCAAAAGAACCCAGAAAGACGAAGCAAGTACTACTGGTTCTCAAGGCATTTCATGATCCTAGAAATTCCTGTTCATCACAGAAGGCCTTTGATTTTCTACTCCCTTGGTATAGTGAAAAGATTGAAGATCAGCTTTGCAACTAATTAGTAGCTGGGTAACACCTATCACTTCTTTGAGACTTGTTTTCTCACTTTTAAAAGGAAAGGTGATGTCTAGATAGAATTTTCATATTTCATATCTGTAACTCCATGAATTTTTTTAAACTTTTTTTTTTTTTCCCCGAGATGGAGTCTTGCTCTTGTCACTCAGGCTGGAGTGCAGTGGTACAATCTCAGCTCACTGCAACTTCCTCCCGGGTTCAAGCTTTTCCTTGCCTCAGCCTCCTGAGTAGCTGGGATTACAGGTGCCCGCCACCACGCCCGGCTAATTTTTGTACTTTTAGTAGAGAAGGTGTTTCATCATGTTGGCCAGGCTGGTCTTGAACTCCTGACCTCAGATGATCTGCCCACCTCGGCCTCCCAAAGTGCTGGAATTACAGGCATAAGCCATGGCGCCCAGTCGGAGTTTCGCTCTTGTTGCCCAGGCTGGAGCTCAATGGCGCAATCTCAGCTCACTGCAACTTCTGCCTCCAGGGTTCAGGCTATTCTCCTGCCCCTCAGCCTCCCAAGTAGTCTGGATTATAGGCATGCACCCCCATGCCAGGCTAATTTTGTATTTTTAGTGGAGACGACGTTTCACCATGTTGGTCAGGCTGATCTCAAACTCCTGACCTCAAGTGATCCACCCGCCTTGGCCTTCCAAGTGCTGGCTTACAAGAGTTAAGCCACCACACGTAGCCTAAACTCTGGTATTTAAAACTCAAGAGCATGAGTTTTATTTTGAAATATTAAAATTAATTATTTTTCACAGTTTAATTCCCCTAAAATATCTTAGCTAATGACTCATAAGAATCATTTCCAGCCGCGTGCGGTGGCTCACGCCTATAATTCCAGCACTTTGGGAGGCTGAGATGGGTGGATCACCTGAGGTCACAAGTTCGAGACCAGCCTGGCCAACATGGTAAAACCCCGTTTCAACTAAAAACACAAAAATTAGCCAGGCATGGTGGCAGGCGCCTATAATCCCAGCTACTCGTGGGGCCGAGGCAGGAGAATCACTTGAACCCGGGAGGTGGAGGTTGCAGTGAGCCAAGATTGCACCATCGCACTCCAGCCTAGGGGACAAGAGTGAGACTTCATCTCAAAAAACAACAAAAAACGAAGACTCATTCCTGGCCAGGCGTGGTGGTTCATGCCTGTAATCCCAGCACCATGGGAGGCCGAGGCGGGTGGATCACGAGGTCAATAGTTTAGCCTGGCCAAGATGGTGAAACCCTATCTCTACTAAAAATACAAAAATTGGCCGGGCGTGGTGGTGGACGCCTGTAATCCCAGCTACTCAGGAGTCTGAGGCAGAGAACTGCTGGAACCCAGGAGGCAGAGGTTGCAGTGAGCCGAGATCATGCCACTGCACTCCAGCCTGGGCAACAGAGTGAGACTCCGTCTCAAAAAAAAAAAAAAATTTTTTTTAATGATTGTGAAATTCATTTAAATTATGATATAGGCATGAAATAGTATACTGTTTACTTAAGTTATAATTATGAAGATTTTATAATATGGAAAAATGTTCAAGTGGATAAACTTAGACATAAATTCATAAGAAAGGGTACCTAGATTTTAAGCTTAGAATTAAAAACCTTTCACAGGAGGAAGTAGTAGTAAACAATCATACCTGAATTTTTGGGTGGATCGATATAATAGAAGCCACAACGCAAAGGATCAGGTTAATACTGATGAAGAACTTGTTTTCTGTGCAGCCATCTGGTTTGGTGTAGTATGTATAGAGCAGCCCGACACAGATGATTGACAGGATATAAAAGGCGCTTGTGAAAGACAGTAAAGCTGGAGAAAAGGAAACCAATATGAATGATTCAACTGTAATAAATTAATAATGAAGGCGAATTTTCTTCCACTCCATATAAAAATGAGGAGACATTATTTCACTTTTCTGTGGTAAATTACAGTACAATTACAAAGGCCTCAAGGTTAAAGTATCAAGATTGTATTTAACTGACTTGATGTTAAATTCCAAAATTCACCAAGCAACTGAATTCACTTCCTGAATTACCTAATTTGATTTCATGGGTTGATTACCAGACGTTTGATCACTCCAGCTAGAGTGAACTGCTACCTGTATATTAATTAATGTGTATTGTGAGCTTTTCTTGGGAACCTAAATGATCCCTACACCCTCAAAATGACCCAGTTCACAGCAAGCTCCATGCCAGGATGGTGTTAGAGGAAAACAGAATAGACACACAGGTATTTTTTTATGACAGTTTTTTCCTCTACAGTCACTGGCTATCTAAACCTATTTCCCATCACGAACAATAAGACTACATCCCTGAACTGGAAAAGTGGCTCATTTGCTATTTTTTAATATCTAAGTAATGGGTCCTTTCAATTCACAACAATCAGCTGTGTTGGCTGAGCATGGTGGCTCACGCCTGCAATCCCAGAACTTTGGGAGGCTGAGGTGGGTGGATTGCTTGAGCCTGAGTTCCAGACCAGCCCTGGCAACATGACAAAATCCTGTCTCTACAAAAAATACAAAAATCAGCCAGGCCTAGTGGCATGAGGCTGTAGCCCCAGCTACTTGGGAAGCTAAGGTAGGGGGATTGCTTGAGCCCAGGACATAGAGGATGCAGTGAGTCGAGGTGGTGCCACTGCACTCCAGCTTCGACAACAGAACAAAACCCCATCTCAAACAACAAACAATTAGCTGTGTAGTTCTGAAAATTAGAAAACATGAAACAGCACATACAGTACACTCAGACCAACTGCAAGAATCATGAGCTCAGTTAACTTGTATTCAAGTCAAAGCCCAGATGTAAGACAACTAGTTTCTACTTATCCCAATGAATTTTGCATGTCTAAAATTAAATGATGTACATTAAGTTATTAGCACACTTCTTAATGTTTTCCCATCTGAATATACAAGATTTTTCTACACTTGTTATTATAAAGTATGACCAATTTGCAACTCATTAAATTCTTCTAGAGTTGTATGATCCAAAATGAATTAAAGAAAATAACAGCTGGGCATGGTGGCTCACGCTTGTAATCCTAACACTTTGGGAGGGCAAGACAGGTGGATCAATTGAGTCCAGGAGTTCCGGGGCAACATGGCAAAACCTTGTCTCTACAAAAAACACAAAAATTAGCTGGTCGTGGTGGTGTGGGCATGGTAGTGTGGGTATGGTGGCGTGCACCTGTAGTCCCAGCTACCTGGGAGGCTGAGATGGAGGACTGCTTGAGCCAGGAAGGCAGAGGTTGCAGTAAGCCATGATTGTGCCACTGTACTCCCAGCCTGAGTCACAGGGTGAGAGACCCAATCAAAAAAAAAAAAAGAAAGAAAGAAAGAACAAAGAAAAGAAAGAGAGAGAGAGAAAAAAAAGAAAAGAAAAGAAAAAAATAGATAAAAATAAAATTGTCATTACAAACAATTTAAATGACCAACACTAGGGTAAAGGTTAAATGAATTACGTATACTCTGCTATGGAATGCCATGGAATTGTATGGAATGGAATACCATGCAGCTTACAGTAAACTCCATGTCAGGAGCTTGAATGCAGGTTAAATGAGTAAGACATACCTACACTCGCTGGTAAGGAAGGATATTCATCATGTAGGAAATGAAAAGAGCCAAGTCATGGAACAATATACAATACAATCCTGTTTACATTTAAATACAAAAGCAAGGTGAATACATAAATACATAAAGGTTCACAAGAGTGGCTACATCTGGAAAGGAAAATGGGTTGCAGATAGGTAGAGATTTGCATGTTTTAGTCTTTTTTTTTTTTTTTTGAGACGGAGTCTCGCTCTGTCGCCCAGGCTGGAGTGCAGTGGCCGGATCTCAGCTCACTGCAAGCTCCGCCTCCCAGGTTTACGCCATTCTCCTGCCTCAGCCTCCTGAGTAGCTGGGACTACAGGCGCTTGCCACCTTGCCTGGCTAGTTTTTTGTATTTTTTAGTAGAGACAGGGTTTCACCGTGTTAGCCAGGATGGTCTCGATCTCCTGACCTCGTGATCCGCCCATCTCGGCCTCCCAAAGTGCTGGGATTACAGGTTTGAGCCACCGCGCCCAGCCATGTTTTAGTCTTTATAAAGTTATAAAGTGCTATCATTTGTCTTTATGGTAAACATAGTATTTTAAAAAATATATGTAAATATTTTTTAAAACCAAATCAAATGAAAATAAAACTGGGCAATTCGACAGTATGTACTGAAAGCATTTAAAAATATTCATACACTTTGACTCAGAAGAGTCAATTTGTCCTAAGGAATTTGTCCTAAGGAAATAATCAGAAATGTGTGCAAATGTGTATCACAAGGTAGGTAGCGCTCTACCAGAGCCAAAATACATTTGCAACCTACTGTTAAATCCTACTCAGTCTAGAAATTTTAAGTGCCCCTTTTCCACCAGAAAGTTTTTCATAGCAGGTATGGGGTCCCTTTCTGAAGAAGGCCATAAGGACTACTCACTCCTATCCGCCTAAAGTAGGTGGCCAGCTGTCCCATATGTTGAACCCATCTGAGTTTCCTCTCCATGGAAACAAGGTTATCAAAACCAGAACTAAAGTCACTAAATATAACTGTTTTTCCTTATCTAAACACAAGGAATTACATTATGACTCTCAAAATAAATAAATTGGGAAAACCCAACGATTTATATTATCTGTGCTACTGTCTTCCAGTGATGCATATAATTCAGAGCCAAATTCAGGAAATTATAGATTTTTTCCCTTTTATTTAATTTTATTATTATTTTGAGACAGGGTCTTGCTCTGTCACCCAAGCTGGAGTACAGCAGTGTGATGACAGCTTACTGCAGCTCTGAGCCCCTGGGCTCCAGAGATTCTCCTGCCTTAGCCTTCTGAGTAGCTAGGACTATAGGTGTATGCCACCATGCCTGGCAATTTTTTTTTCTAATGCAAAGATGAAGTCTCAATATGCTGCCTAGGCTGGTCTTGAACTCCTGGATTCAAGCCATTCTCCTACCTTGGACTCTGTCGCTGAGGACTATAGCTGCTGGGACTATAATCATGATTTTTATTGTACACCCTGCTTAATGTAGCAGTATGGCTAACATAGGTGAGTAGAGATACCTACCGGCATACCACAACCTTGGGTTTCCTTCTTCCATTCGATTTACCCATGATTCATTCCAAGAATGAGCAAAGTCTACCAACAGCACCAGCTGAATGAGGATGAAGAGGGCGGCCCCTATCATGCCAGCAACAAACCAGACTACAAGAACCAAGAGAACAAGTTATTCTCTACCATAGAGTAACATTTCAGAAGATCCAACATTCTGAAAGGATTTCAATTAAAACGAGAGAGGTGGTAGACATTCTGTCTCTAGCAGTACAGCAAGATTCCAAACTCAAAGGATTCTTAAAAGCATTCTACTAGTTTTCAGACCTTTTAAAATACGTTTTAGCTTGTGCCAAGGGGAGCCTGGGACCTGAGTTCCAAATGATACTGTAAGTCTTTTCTTTTAGAGGTGGGAAAATCCTAGTAGAAATCTAAAGATGTCACCTGATGCATGCTAAGGAAGTAGGTTAAGACAGATACGGGAGCACAAGAGTTCTAAGTCCTTATTTTGACAGGCTCTCTGATTAGCTTTGTATTGCATCAAGTGAGAACACAAACTATTAAGATATTGCCAAAAGATTAACATACGGTTCCAGAAAACCTGAGAGGTGCAGTGAATGCCTCCTGACTTCAAAACCACATATTAATGAGTAGCAGCCAGGCATGGTGGCTGACACCTGTAATCCCAGCATTTCGGGAGGCTGAGGCAAGTGGATCACGAGGTCAGGAGTTCGAGACCAGCCTGGCCAAGATGGTGAAATCCCATCTCTACCTAAAACACAAAAACTAGCTGGGCGTGGTGGTAGTGGGCGCCTGTAACCCCAGCTACTTGGGAGACTAAGGCAGAGAACTGCTTGAATCCAGGAGGCGGAGGTTGCAGTGAGCTGAGATCATGCAACTGCACTCCAGCCTGAGAGACAAGAGTGAGAGACTCTCTCTCTCTCTCTATGAGAGAGAGATGCAGATACTGAGTCCTATTAATTGGATACCATCTCATTTAATTGTCAGTTCTGCAAAACAGTAATTAAAATGTAGGTTTCTTTCTTTCTTTTTTTTTTTTTTTTGAGACAGAGTCTTGATCTTCACCCAGGCCGGAGTGCAGTAGCACGATATTGGCACACTGCAACCTCTGCCTCCCAGGTTCAAGCGATTTTGCTTCCTCAGCCTCCTGAGTACCTGGAATTACGGGTGTGCACCACCATGCCTGGCTAATTTTTGTATTTTTAGTAGAGACAGGGCTTCGCCATATTGGCCAGGTTGGTCTCAAACTCCTGACCTCAGGTGATCCACCCACCTTGGCCTCCCAAAGTGCTGAGCTTACAGGCATGAGCCACTGTGCCCGGCCTAAAATGTAGCTTTAACTCAATCATCTATAAAGTTTATATAGTTTAAAATTAACCCCCTCAAAGGTGAACTCTACCTGAGCTGAAATAGCCCCCAGGGATGTAGAAAGATCCAACCATGATTCCAATAAGGGCAGCAATTTTGAAGAACCAAAACCTATTAAAATATAAAAATGCATTTATCAAATGCTAAATTTTTTCACTATTATACTGAGAAAAATTCATTTCTGAAATGCAAAAATAATAGCTTAATAGCTTTTTCCCCCCAACATGATTGTCTAGACTATTTTCTTCATTTGACTACTCATTTAATAGGCTAATTTATTTAATATTTCACACAATTAAAGGACAACATTAGCATAGAGGACAAATCACTCACATTTATTACCAGAGAAAACTGAAAATTTAGAGTCACCCTACTTTTACCACTTAAAGGTAGGCATTTTTCTAGCATTCTGGGAGTTCTAAAATAACAGTGTTAGGTACACACAGAGCCATTAACTGTAAGGTCTGAATGAAAAGTAATCACAAATCCTCTGCTTACAATACAGGGCACAGATACCTTGCCCACAATGACACAGCTTATCACTGGCACCTGATTTTCAGTTCATGATCTTTGGTGACTGCCTTGTATGGCAGAGTGGAAAGAACCAGGCTTTGGAGCTAGACAGATCTAAGTTTCAATCTTAGCTCCAACCTCCAACTGGTTAACAGGTCTCAGGCAATTTATTAACCCCTCTGCAATTCAGTTACTGCATCTGTAAAAAGGGGATTATAATACATATTAAGTTTACAAAACGCCATTCAGTCTTTTGAGAATTAGAAATACGGCTGGGCACGGTGGCTCACGCCTGTAAGCCCAGCACTTCAGGAGGCAAAGGTGGGCGGATCACCTGAGGTCTGGAGTTCTAGACCAGCCTGGTCAACACGGTGAAACCCCATCTCTACTAAAAATACAAAAATTAGCCAGGTATGGTGGCAGGTGCCTATAATCCCAGCTACTAGGGAGGCTGAGGCAGGAGAATCAGTTGAACCCGGGAGGGGAAGGTTGCAGTGAGCCGAGATCTCCAGCCTGGGTGACAAGAGTGAAACTCCATGTCCAAAAACAAAAAAACAAAAAAAAGGGAGACAATTGGAAACATAGGTAAAAGGTGGTCAGGAGTCAGAAGCAATAGAATATGTAAATCAGTAGCACATATATATTCACTGACTTCTTGTACACTGTTTAACTTTATCAGGTACCTGTTTATCTTTAAACAACGGAAAAAAGAAAGTGTGTGTCTATGTAGTATCTAACATAGTGCTTCAACTATTTAACAGGTGTTCAAGAAAAATCTAAGAACATGAAGCAAAGGAATTTAAGAGAAGAAAATAAAAAGACAAGACTCCCTATCCCCTCCATGTTACAGCAATCTAACTGAAAATGACATTAAAAAATTTCACATGCATAATAGACCAGAAATATATCTGAGTCACTCATTTACATATTCCATTGATTCCATCAGAATGGCAATATTAACTGCTGAAGGGAAGGAAGAGCCACACCATAATGTAACCAGTTAATCATAAATCTAACATACCCATTGTGTACTGCTGCTCGGGGATCTTTACTTGTTTTTACTTTCAACATGAGCAGAGAAAAGACAAAGAAAAAGATGGCCATTGCAAAGCTGATCCGATACACAGCTTTATAACCAACCAGCACATCACAATCTTTATCTGCATTTATATCAGCCTCATGGATTTTAAATCCCCCTTCACAAAATCCAGGAATCTGGAAAAAAGCAATTTCAATGTTATCAGAATATTTATATTTAGACAGGAAAGACTGGATTTAGAAAATTAACTACTTCAACAACTGCGAGACTGACTATGGAATTTTTCTCTGTCTTCCGATGCATTTACAATCTTGTTACCAAACAGTATAAATAACTTGTATTTTAAAAATATAAATGCTCGTTCGGCTGGGCAAAGTGGCTTACGCCTGTAATCCCAGTACTTTGGGAGGCTGAGGTGGTTGGATCATGAGGTCAGGAGTTCAAGACCACCCCTGGCCAGCATGGTGAAGCCCCGTTTCTACTAAAAATACAAAAAATTAGCTAGGCATGGTAGTGCATCATGCCTATAATCCCAGCTACTTGGGAGGCTGAGGCAAGAGAATTGCTTGAACCCGGGAAGCGGAGGTTGCAGTGAGCCAAGATCCTGCTGCTGCACTCCAGCCTGGGCAACAGAGTGAGACTTTGTTTCACAAAAATATGCTCTCTCTTCTTTGCTCTTTTAGGTTGAAGAGGCTGTGTGCCACTTTCCCGTGAGATTTTCCAGCTACCACTGAGTCCTTCCAGAGGTGAAGAACTAGTCCAGTTTAGATGCTTCAACCTTTAACACATAAGGAAAGAAAATGTTTTGGAGGCACTCTTTTAATGTTTTTTCTCAGTTGCTCGACTGGAGCCTAAAGATGTTCATTCTGTATTTCCGGAAAAGGACTAACGTCCTCATATTTCTGTGTTCTGACCATACCCCGTATAAGTAAAAAATCTCCAAATTACAATGAACTTGATTAACAATGAAGAATTAAACTAGAATTTTGCAAAACATAAAAATAAAAATAACCAATACATTAAGGGCATTGTTACTTCTTACCTTCTTCAGGTACGTTTCCATCTCTTTTCTCTGCATGATATAGGATACAACAGTGCTCAGTAGGAGAATGAAAGCATAAATGAGGCGAGTCAACGTGGAATTCTTACTGTTAGGACAGCAACTACACAGCAAACATGAGGCACCGCTGCAGAGGCATGGAACCTGGAATGAGCACACCATGGTCACCTGAGAGCGCGTTCAGTAGACTCCTTTATGACACAGATGTCACAGAAGAGAAAGCAAGGCAAATCAGGCCTTACAGTTTTAACTGAGAGAATCATGGCTGGGAGGAAGTGGTTAAAAGTATGGGCTCTGGGCCGGGTGCGGTGGCTAACGCCTGTAATCCCAGCACTTTGGGAGGCCGAGGCGGGCGGATCACGAGGTCAGGAGATTGAGACCACCCTGGCTAACACGGTGAAACCCCGTCTCTACTAAAAAAGACAAAAAAATTAGCTGGGTGTGGTGGCGGGCACCTGTAGTCTCAGCTACTCCGGCGGCTGAGGCAGGAGAATGGCGTGAACCCGGGAGGTGGAGCTTGCAGTGAGACGAGATTGCGCCACTGCACTCCAGCCTGGGCAACAAGAGTGAGACTCCGTCTCAAAAAAATAAAAAAATAAAAAAGTATGGACTCTGGAGTAAATATTATTTCTACCACTTTTTATCCCAGCAAGTTACGTACTCTAACCCCATTTCACCATCTGTAAAACGAACTCAATGATAGAATTTTCCTCCCTCAGACTGCTGTATTAAATGAGCACCTCAACACTACCTGAAACATATTAACAGCTCAATAAATGTTAATTAAATTCTGAGAGCAGAATTGTGCCACTGCATTCCAGCCTGGGCGACAGACTGAGACTCCGTCTCAAAAAAAAGAGTAACCTAGATCTTTAGTCTGCTAAAATCTGTTAATGACCACACTACATGAAAGAAGATATAATTTTATTTCCTTTTTTTTTGAGACAGGGTCACACTCTGTCACCCAGGCTGGACTGCAGTAACACCATTTCAGCTCACTGCAACCTCACCCTCCTGGGTTCAAGCAATTCTCCTACCTCAGCCTCCCCAGTAGCTGGGATTACAGGGATTACAGACACGTGCCACCATGCCTGGCTAATTTTTATGTAGCGACGGGGTTTCACCATGTTGGCCAGGCTGGTCTCAAACTCCTGACCTCAAGTGATCCGCCCTTCTCAGCCTCCCAAAGTGCTGGGATTACAGGCGTGAGCCACTGCACCCAGGCTTTGTTTAGTTTTGTTTTGTTTTAAAGACACAAGGTGTCACTCTGTTGCCCAACCTGGAGCACAGTTGTGTGATCATAGCTCACTGCAGCATCAAACTCCTGGGCTCAAGCAATCCTCTGGCCTCAGCCTCCTGAGTACAAGCAAGCACCACCATGCCCAGCTAAGAGAGGATATAATTTGAGTCACTACGCTTGATTAGGAAACTGCCTGAAAAAAAACATTGCTCTGAGGGGTGACATTATCAAGTCATATTACAAGGACAGGCTAATTCAGAATTAGCAGACGTAAACAATGGATAACTCTGGCCTTAAAATATGGTCCCAGGAATAATCTTCATTTTTTATAGATGGTATCTTGTGTGCACTTTATGATAATTTTGTGTGGTCTGCAGCAAGGTGCTAACATTCATTCTAAAAAAGTTCAGTTTTCGGCCGGGCGCGGTGGCTCATGCCTGTAATCCCAGCACTTTGGGAGGCCGAGGCGGGTGGATCACCTGAGGTCAGAAGTTCGAGACCAGCCTGACCAACATGGTGAAACCCTGTCTCTACTAAAAATACACAAAATTAGCTGGGTGTGGTCGTAGGCACCTGTAATCCCAGCTACTTGGGAGGCTGAGGCAGGAGAATTGCTTGGACCTGGGAGGTGGAGGTTGCCGTGAGCCGAGATCACGCCACTGCACTCCAGCCTGGGTGACAGAGCGAGACTCCATCTCAAAAAAAAAAAAAAAAAAAAAAAAGTTCAGTTTTCTCATCTGTAAAAACGAGCATAATACCACCTACTCGAACATGGTTACTGAGTAAAGAATGAGATGATGTCAGGAATATGAAGCACCTAGTATAATGTCTGACATATATATCAGGCTCAATATATCGTGGTAGCCATTATTATTTGTAATTGCAATAGCAATGGGAAATTGACCAGCCAGTCTGTCTCCATCCAATTCTTAACTACAATATAGGCCAAACACTGCAGAGGCATGTCCTCCACAAATTCTTATGTTGAAGTCCTAATCCCCAATACCTCAGAATGTATCCTTACTTGGTCATTGCAGATGTAGTAAGTTAAGATGAGGTTATATGGAGTAGAGTGAGCAGCTAATCCAATATGACTGTGTCCTTCTAAAAAGGGGAAAATGGGACAAAGACTGCCAGCAAACCAAAAAAACAAAAAACAAAAAAAAAACTAGGGGAGAGGCATAATACAGATTCTCTCTCACCAGCCTTAGAAGTAACCAACCCTGCTGACACCTTCATCCCAGACTTCCAGCCTCTAGAATTCAGAGATAAGAATCACTGGGTTTGGCCGGGCGCGGTGGCTCAAGCCTGTAATCCCAGCACTTTGGGAGGCCGAGACGGGCGGATCACGAGGTCAGGAGATCGAGACCATCCTGGCGAACACCATCCTGGCGAACACGGTGAAACCCCGTCTCTACTAAAAGATACAAAAAACTAGCCGGGCGAGGTGGCGGGTGCCTGTGGTCCCAGCTACTCGGGAGGCTGAGGCAGGAGAATGGCGTAAGCCCGGGAGGCGGAGCTTGCAGTGAGCCGAGATCGCGCCACTGCACTCCAACCTGGGCGACAGAGCGAGACTCCGTCTCAAAAAAAAAAAAAAAAAAAAAAGAATCACTGGGTTTAAGCCACCCAGTCTGTGGTACTTTGTTATGAAGCCCCGGCAAACTAATAAACTTAACTTACCTATAGTTGTCTTAAGAATGTAAATATCTCGAAGGGGAGACTATCTTTACAATGTTACATCCTTTGTAGCTTTACATAGCAGGTACTCAGTAAATATCTGTGCGACAAATCTGTCCTACTATATGTTATATCATGTTCCCATTTCAGTAAATGACAACTCTATTCTTCCTGTTGCTTGGGCCCAAAGCCTGGAGTCATCCTGAATGCCTTCCCTTTTCCCAAAATCCTCATCCAATTTGTCAGTACATCAGCTCTATCCTTAAAATATATCCAGAATCTGACCATTTTCACAGTACCCTTAGCTATCACCTTTGTCCAAGCCACAACTATTATCTCTCATCTGGATTAAGTTCAAAAGCTCCCATCTCACAGCTGTAGGGATCCATTCAGAAGCTCTGAGTTGGCCGGTACAGTGGCTCACACCTGTAATCCTAGCACTTTGGGAAGCCAAGGCAGGCAGATCACCTGAGGTCAAGAGTTCAAGACCTGCCAGGCCAACACAGTGAAATCCCATCTCTACTAAAAATGCAAAATATTAACCTAACGTGGTGGCACATGCCTGTAATCCCAGCTACTAGGGAGGCTGAGGCAGGAGAATCACTTGAACCCGGTAAGCAGAGGTTGCAGTGAGCCAAGATGGCGCCACTGCACTCCAGTCTGGGCAAGAGTGAGACTCAGTCTCAAAAAAAAAAAAAAAAAAAAAAAAAGCTCTGAGTTGTTATAAAGATTATTTTAAGCTGAAGGCATCTGAGCTTCAACAGATGCAGGAAAAAGAAAAAAAAAAGCCTTCTGGGAGCTTCTCTTGTCTGACTAAAAGCAGCAACTTCTGGGAAATGAGGCTGCCATAAAGTCCCTCTCCAGAGAAGTTTTAAGGCCATGAAGAAGCTCGAAAGACCTGCCATACCTGCATAAACAAGTACTACCACAAACTTTTTTTTTTTTTTTTTGAGACGGAGTCTCACTCTGTCGCCCGGGCTGGAGTGCAGTGGCCGTGGCCGGATCTCAGCTCACTGCAAGCTCCGCCTCCCGGGTTCACGCCATTCTCCTGCCTCAGCCTCCCCGAGTAGCTGGGACTACAGGCGCCCGTCACCTCGCCCGGCTAGTTTTTTTGTATTTTTTAGAGATGGGGTTTCACCATGTTAGCCAGGATGGTCTCGATCTCCTGACCTCGTGATCCACCCGTCTCGGCCTCCCAAAGTGCTGGGATTACAGGCTTGAGCCACCGCGCCCAGCCAACCACAAACTTTCTCATTTCCTATTCTAAAAACAAACTTGTCTTTCCTAAGGAAACCTATTTGCTCTTCTCATAGAAGCCTTTCTCCCAGCTTCCTTTTTCCTACTAAATTAGAAAGTCTTGGCCAGATGCACTGGCTCACACCTGTAATCCCAGCACTTTAGGAAGCTGAGGCGGGCAGATCACCTGAGGTCGGGAGTTCAAGACCAGCCTGACCAACATGGAGAAACCTCATCTCTACTAAAAGTACAAAATTAGCTGGGTGTGGTGGCACATGCCTGTAATCCCAGTTACTTGGGAGGCTGAGGCAGGAGAATCGCTTGAACCTGGGAGGTAGAGATTGCAGTGAGCTGAGATCCTACCATTGCACTCCAGCCTGGGCAACAAGAGTGAAACTTGGTCTCAAAAAGGAAAAAAAGAAAAAAAAAGAAAGCCTCAAGTTCTAACCACCCCCTTTGAGTTACTATTACTGAGCACTCCTGTGTGAACATGTCTTGCATGCATAAACTCTTGTTCCTCTAAATAATCTGTTTTGTCAGTTAAATTCACAAGCCCTAGAAACAGAACCCAAAAGGTTGGAGGAAGATTTTTCCCTGCCTACACTGCTTTACCCTTACTTTTCTACCATCTATTCTCCACACAGCAACGATAATCCACCTTGTCAAAACACAGGCCCAGATCATATCACTCCTTTTTTCAAACTCTATAACAGATTCCCATATAACTTAAGAGTAAAAGCCAAAGTCCTTAAAAACCTACAAGACCATATAACGGGTATCAACATGATTTTGCTCTCTACCTTTCTGATTTCACTCTCTATTATTCTTTCCCTTACTCATTCCACTCTCTGGTATATAGAACTCCTTACTGTTTCTATTGAATAAAAGGGATTAATGAAATATAAAGGCACCATATAGATAGAAATGCCTGGATGGCATCAGTTCAAATCCTAGCTTTCAATCAAAGCCAAAATGCATTTCAAGTTATCATGATAGAAAAAAATGTTTCAAATTAACAATTCACTCCTTAACTAATGACTTTTGTAACTATATTTTTAAAGAATGTATGTTGTAAATAGTGATTTTGAACCACTAGCGGATTGTAAAAATCAACTCACCAGGATTTTTTTTTTTTTGAGATGGAATCTCGCTCTGTTACCAGGCTGGAGTGCAATGGCGTGATCTCAGCTCATTGTTAACCTCATCCTTCCCGGTTCAAGCGATTCTCCTGCCTCTGCCTCCTGAGTAACGGGGACTACAGGCGCGCACCACCATGCACCCAGCTAATTTTTATATTTTTAGTAGAGACAGGGTTTCAGCATGTTGGCCATGATGGTCTCGATCTCTTGACCTTGTGATCCACCCGCCTCGGCCTCCCAAAGTGCTGGGATTACAGGCATGAGCCACCACTCCCGGCCTTCAACTCACCAGGATTTTCTAATGTGATAGAAGATAAAAGGGAAATTGTACAGTAGATGGTATAGGATTATTTCATAAACCTTTGTCTCCATATAGGTGCACCAGATCAATTATGTACAATCTTTCTTTAGGTCAAGGTCAGAAAAATTAGAAAACCACTGCTCTCAAGAAAGCCCTTAAAAATAGTGGAATGAAGCCAGGCATGGTGCCACACACCTGTAGTCCCAGCTACTGGGGAGGCCGAGGTGGGAGATCACTTGAATCCAGGAGTTCAAGGCTGCAATGAGCTATGACTGAGCCACAGCACGCCAGCCTGGGGTGACAGAGCAAAACTGTCCCCCTCCAAAAAAAAAAAAAAAAAAAAAGGAGAAAGAGCTGAAACAGAATCCCTGGTGTAATACTGTGAAATATAAGTACGTTTGGTTCCCACTTCCTGGCATACAATTTCTAAAATCCTTGGAATAACCAGTGTCTTTTTGTATGCTAATGAGATGACTGGTGACTGGCAGTCCCCAGGTAAGCTTCATGATGGGGGAGGGTCATAGGAGGAGGTTGGGATTTTTCAGTCTCACCCCTGAACCTCCAAGGAGGAGAGGCTGAAGGTTAGGCCAGTCACCAAAAGCCAATGATTCAATGAATGCTGACTACATAATGAAGACTGCATAAAAGCCCAAAAGGACAAAGTTCAGAAGAACTTTTGGCTGGGCATGGGGGCTCACACCCCAGGAGTTTGAGACCAGCCTGGCCAACGTAGTGAAATCCCGTCTCTACCAAAAATACAAAAATTAGCTGGGCGTGGTGGCCCACACCTATAATCCCCGCTACTTAAAAGGCTGAGACATGAGAATCGCTTGAACCCAGGAGGCAGAGGTTGAAGAGAGCCAAGATGGTGCCACTGCCCCAGACAGAGCATGGAAGCTCCAGACCCCTTCCCCTATACCTTGTCTTACATATCACTTCATCTGTATCTTTAAAAATATATTAATAGTAGCCATAAAAAAGAAGATCATGTCCTTTGCAGTAACAAAGATGCAGCTGGAGGCCACTATCCCAAGTGAATTAATACAGAAACAGAAAACCAAATACAGCATATTCTTGCTTACAAGTGGGACCTAACACTGGGAACACAGACACAAAGATGGCAACAATAAACACTAGAGATTCCACGAGTGGGGAAGGAGGGGAGGGGCAGGGGTTGAAAAACTACCTATTGGATACTGTGTTCACGGCTTGGGCAACGGAATCATTAGAAGCCCAAACCTCAGGATAAGGCAATATACCCCTGTAACAAAACTGCATATGTACCCTCTGAATCTAAAATTAAAAATATACAAATACACAAAATAAAATAGTTTTATAACAAACCAGTAAACATGTTGCCTTGAGTTTTGTGACCACATTAATCAAAGCCAAGGAGGGAGGTCATGGAAACTCTGATTTATAGGTGGCCGGTCAGAAGCACAGGTAAAACAACCTGAGGCTTGCCATTGACACAGAAAGTGGGCACAGTCTTGTGAGACTGAGCCCTCAACTTGTGTGATTTGATGCTATCTCCAAGTAGAGAGCTTCGGAATTGACTTGTAGGGCATCCCCTGCAGAGCGACTGTTTGCCTGATGTTTGGGAGAAAATCCCCACACACCACGTATCTGGTGTCAAAAGTGTGTTGTGAGTGCAGCAGGAGAAAACTGAGTGTGCTTTTTCTACACACTTGGTCAATTACATCAGCTGGAGAATGAGGAATCAAGGAATCACGCTACTCTGAAGAGGGTAAATGAGGGAACTCAGCATATTCTTTTATAGGCCCCAAAATTTTCTCTTTAAAATGTTTACAGTTTACTAGGTGATTAAACCCATTTACTTACTCACTTCACTGTCACAAACGTTCTCGAAGAGAGGAATGCTGGGGTGATTACCCTCGGATAAATGACTTATAGCAGTCCCAAAATATTCAGGCCCTGGTTTCCAATTTTGAGTAACAATCTAAAGCCTTCTTTCCCTTGCACCAGAACTGCAGACAAGCCTCCGCTAAAATCCCAGCTTTGCCACGTACTCTGCAGTTTTGGCAAATCCCGTGATAGGGGATAAAAATGTTACTTGAGTCACCCAGAATTAAAAGATGGCACCTTTAGAGGTGCTTCGGGAGGAACCGGAGCTCCCGCGCTGGGAGCTCTCATTCCTTGGTCCCACTCCAGCTCCGGAGGAACCCACAGTCAGGAAGCCTCGCAGGGCGGAGCCATCCGAATTGTAAACAATGGCGGCCGACCTCCTCCGTTTCCCGAGGAACCCAGAGGGCGAGACCCCTGATCCCGACCTAAGGGTATCGCGGATTTGGATTTGGGTCTGGGGCCCCGGACACCCTGTGTAGCCCAGGGCCTCCTGACATCCCGAGGGCCTCTGGAGCCAAGGCCCGTGCAGGTCTGGGTTTGAGGCCTTTCCCCACAAACCGCAGGTCCGGCGAGGACTCGGGACCCCGAACTCACCCAGCTGGCGAGGGAGAAGACACCCAGGACAGCCCCCATGGTGACGCCAGTGATGGAGGTGGCAGGTCCTGAGGCTGCTTTCTAATGCGGTGGTAAGTGCCAGCTGAGGCGTCTCCCCAGAAACCGACGGTTCCTCAAGCCGGAAACTTGGCCCTCCACCGGCGCACGGATGCGTCACGGCGTGGCCCCGCCCACCGTCCACGACCGAAGCGGCCGAGCCGGGAGGGGGTGGGGGGCCTGTCATTGGCTGAGGGGGAAGGCGGGGCTAAACCATCCTGGGATTGCAGGAACTGGGAAGGTGTCATTCCTTATATCATTTGTATTCATTGTGCAAAGATCTGGAGGTTACAGAAGTGTACAGAGAGGCACGGTATCTACGCTCAGAATTTATTCTCTAGTTAAGAGATCTGACACCATGCCCCAATGTAATGAATACGATGAAGCAGTATGGGGGAATAGGCTTTCAATAAAGGTGTATTTAGTGCCTACTATTGTAAGGGGAAAGTAATTTAGTTGGGCAGTAGTCTTGGAAGACTTCTCTGAAAGATTTATTTTTTAATCTGCGAACCAAAGGATGAGTCCAAATTAACCAAGAAACGATGGGAATCGTTTCCTAAAATGTGGGATGCACCCCATTTGAGAAAAATGAAAGGCTCTAAGGGTGCATGAACAGAACATTAAGCGATATTAAACAGCAGAATGAGAACGTCCCATTTCAAACCAATAGGCTAGTTGTTTGAGGCCAGTATGGTATTTAACATTTTTCTAATGTTTATCTCCCTTTTTAACACAGTAAGGGCTTCATTTTCCAAATCTCTCAAACAGCCAACCATGCCTGCAGTTTAAAAATATTGTTTTGTTTTGAGGTGTGTGTTTGCAATAACCTTTTCATTTCTACCAAGCAATGCTGATTTCTCATTTAACCAGTGATGTAAATATTCCTTTCAAAACACATGTCAAATTTGAGAGTTCACTTAAAGAAGAAAATGAAAACATTATTTACTTACATATATAATAGTTTAGTTGGAATGTGGCAAACGATGATGTCTGGACAATGAGGTGTCACTCTTCTCCTGTGGTGTGTTAACCTTCCCTGATTGATAAAACTCACTGGAAGGGGATTAGTAATTGAATTCCTTCTGGATTATCAGCCTTTAATCTGATAAGGGAAATTCATGAAAAGCCCTTCTGTCCATGAGCAGTTCTCATGGACAGAGCAATCATCATTCCAGTGTGGCATATTTGGGGATGTTATTTCCTGGATTCCTTGAAAATGTATTCCAAATTCATCTTTTACAGAAATGGAATGAGGCTCAAAGTGTGCCCAAGGCCATGAAAAGTGTTGATGAAAGAAGAAAGAAAACTACTCACATTTAATAATTCCTACCTCTCTTTTCCCAGATCCCTCTCCTCACCGCACATACACAAATACCAGTTCAAGTCAGGTTGCTTCAGGACCACTGCACTTTCCAGGGAGCCCTTAACATTCTTGCTTCTTTCTGTCTGAGTATTGTTGGTCTGGACTTAAGAGAGCTAAGACTGTGATAAATTTTATAGATCAAATTCTACCAGAAACATACCTGTAGTCAAAAAGAATTAGGTTTATTTAGCTTGTTCAGAAAGGGAGAACACATACCAAAGAAAACATAGGGTGTCTTGGTAAGAGGTAACTGCGGATAACTTATTTTAGGATTTGGGTTTATGCTGGGTAACTAAATCCAAGGAGAGTTTAAGGAAGTGGAGAACAGTTTTGGATTGGACACAGTCAAGGAGTAGAGGCAATTCAGTGATCAGTTATCTTACATATTTTTATCCGGGAGGTAGAAGGATTAAAACAAGGCTAGATTTGTTCTTGGAAAAGAAGCAAAACCCACTCATATTAGTCAGAATTGGAAGATGTTGAGTCCTATTTGTGGTACCAGAGTGGCTTTGTCTGTATCTTGCTCCAACTACATGGTGGTCTTGTCTGATCTTTGTTCATATTCTGTGATCATTGTTTATGTTCCATTAGAAACATTAGGTCTAGCTGTCAGCTGAACAGTTTTTCACTTTCTAACCTGCAAACATTTGTCCTCCCAAATGTAGGATCCCACCCATCTCTTAGTGTTTCTGGCCCTAACTAGTTGAGTGTGTCACCTCTACTTGGCCAAAGGGAGGAGAGCAGATCTTCGAGATCATCTAATCCAATCTCCCACCTCAGGCAGGAACCCCTCAGCAACATCTCTTCTAGGGTAGGAGACTCACTGCCACCCAAGGCAGCTCCTCCCATCTTTACATATCCGTTGTCAAACCTGTCAGGCCTCTGAGCCCAAGCTAAGCCATCATATCCCCTGTGACCTGCACGTACACATCCAGATGGCAGGTTCCTGCCTTAACTGATGACCTTCTACCACAAAAGAAGTGAAAATGGCCTGTTCCTGCCTTAACTGATGACATTACCTTGTGAAATTCCTTCTCCTGGCTCATCCTGGCTCAAAAGCTCCCCCGCGGAGCACCTTGTGACCCCGCCCCTGCCCGCCAGAGAACAACCCTCTTTGTAATTTTCCTTTACCTACCCAAATCCTATAAAACGGCCCCACCCCTATCTCCCTTCGCTGACTCTTTTCGGACTCAGCCCGCCTGCACCCAAGTGAAATAAACAGCCTTGTTGCTCACACAAAGCCTGTTTGGTGGTCTCTTCACACGACGCGAGTGAAAAAACCTAGGTTTCCCCTTTATGTTGTTGAAAAGATAACACACGTACTTGGTTATAAAATACTGCGTAAAGGAGCACACTGTGAAAATGAAGTGTCCTTCCCACCCTTTCCCCACCCTCATCTCCCAGATCTGCTTCCGGAGTTGCTACTGGAATATGCATATGCCAACATTGTAGCTATTACCCATCACTTCTTTTTACATGTGATGGCATTCTTTTTTTTTTTTTTTTTGAGATGGAGTCTTACTCTGTCGCCCAGGCTGGAGTGCAGTGGCACAGTCTCGGCTCACTGCAACCTCCGCCTACTGAGTTCAAGTGATTGTTCTGCCTCAGCCTCCAGAGTAGCTAGGATTACAGGTGCCTGTCAGGCCTCTGAGCCCAAGCCAAGCCATCGCATCCCCTGTGACTTGCACGTATACGCCCAGATGGCCTGAAGTAACTGAAGAATCACAAAAGAAGTGCAAATGGCCTGCCTCGCCTTAACCGATGACATTCCACCACAAAAGAAGTGAAAATGGCCGGTCCTTGCCTTAAGTGATGATATTATCTTGTGAAATTCCTTTTCCTGGCTCATCCTGGCTCAAAAAGCTCCCCCACTGAACACCTTGTGACCCCCACTCCTGCCCGCCAGAGAACAATCCCCCTTTCACTGTAATTTTCCTTTACCTACCCAAATCCTATAAAACGGCCCCACCCTTATCTCCCTTTGCTGACTCTCTTTTCGGACTCAGCCCGCCTGCACCCAGGTGAAATAAACAGCCATGTTGCTCACACAAAGCCTGTTTGGTGGTCTCTTCACACGGACGCGAGTGAAAAAACCTGGGTTATTTTCCCCCCATATGTTGTTGAAAAGATAACACATGTACTTGGTTATAAAATACTGCATAAAGGAGCACACTGTGAAAATGAAGTGTCCTTCCCACCCTTTCCCCACCCTCATCTCCCAGATCTCCTTCCGGAGTTCCTACTGGAATATGCATGCATATGCCAACATTGTAGCTATTACCCATCACTCCTTTTTACACGTGATGGCATTCTTTTTTTTTTTTTTGAGACGGAGTCTTACTCTGTCGCCCAGGCTGGAGTGCAGTGGCACAGTCTAGGCTCACTGCAACCTCCGCCTACTGAGTTCAAGTGATTGTTCTGCCTCAGCCTCCAGAGTAGCTAGGATTACAGGTGCCCACCACCACGCCTGGCTAAATTTTTTTTGTATTTATAGTAGAGACAGGGTTTCACCACGTTGGCCATGTTCCTGACCTCAGGTAATCCACTCGCCGCTTTTTTTTTTCACTTAACTTATTCATTCATTCAATAAATATTTACCAAGCTATTACTATGTGTCAGGCACTGTTGCCAGTGATGAGAAAATAGTAGAGAACAAAACAAAGTGCCTACCCTTAAAAGATCTTATGCTGTCGGGGAAAAAATCAAGCAACAAACACACACGTATATAACAGACACTGAAAAAAGCTGTGAAAAAAGAAAGGAGAACACAGAGTTGGTGGAGGTCTATTCTCTTTTCTTTTTTAAATTTTAATTATTATTATTTTTTTGAGACAGGGTCTCACTCCGTCACCCAGGCTGGAGTGCAGCAGCATGATCTCACGTCACTGCAACCTCAGCCTCCTGGGTTGAAGCAATTGTTGTAACCAAGGGAGTTATAGGGAAACGCCACACTCTGAGACTAATTCAGGAGTCCTTTATTAGCCGGCGACCGAGACACGGCTAGCGCTCAAAATTCTCTCAGCCCCGAAGAAGGGGCTGGATTTTCTTTTATACTCTGGTTTGGAAAGGGGAGGGGGAATCGAGCTGAAGCAATCTCACAGAAGTAAAAACAGGCAAAGAAGTTAAAAAGACAAATGGTTACAGGAAAACAAACAGTTCCAGGTGCAGGGGCTTTAAATTCATCACAAGGTGATAGGTGCAGGGGCTCTAGGTGCTATCTGCCGGACACAAATGCGGGGGCTTTAGAGTACTATCACCCAGGCGAATTCCTAGAACTGTGGACATAGCTTGCCGCAGTACCTTATCAGTTAATTGCACTCTTTGATGTGCTGGGAGTCAGCTTGCACAAGTTAAGTCCTTGAGGAAGGGGGTGGGTAAGGAGCCCTAGATGTCTTACAAATGAAGGAGCCAAATGGAGTCCCTCTGGCTTTCTCAGCTAAGGGAGAGTCTATTCATATTAAAACAAGGTAAGGTATCACACAATTCTCATGCCTCAGCCTCCCCAGTAGCTGGAATTACAGGCACATATCACCACTCCTGGCTTATTTTTGTATTTTTAGTAGAGACAGGGTTTTGCCATGTTAGCCAGGCTGGTCTCGAACACGTGACCTCAAGTGATTCGCGCACCTAGGCTTTCCAAAGTGCTGGGATTACAGGAATGAGCCACTGCGCCCGGCCCTACTATTTTCAAGAGTAGTCTGGGCAGGTCTTTTAGAGGGCTTGACACTGGGGCACAGACATGAGTGAAGTGAGGAAGCAAGCCATAAGGATACCTGGAGGAAGAGCAGGAGAAAATGCCCTGAGATGAAAGCATGCTTTGAGGCAGGAAAACAGGGTCTGGAGGCAGGGAACAAAAGGCCGATTCACACTTCAGCTATGACAGGAAATATCCTCTCCATAGGGTGTAGGCCAAGTAAATGACTTTGTAACTCTACTTCATCCTCTTCATTTACATAAGGCGTGTCCCAAGTAGAGGGTAAACTCCCAAAAATTCTGTAACAGGGGCCCTTGAGCCCCTATGCTTGGGCCCCCTCCCACACTGTGGAGTGTATTGGTGAGATGGAGTCTTGCTCTGTGGCCTAGGCTGGAGTACAGTAGCTTGAACTTGGCTCACTGCAACCTCTGCCTCCCAGGTTCAAGCAATTCTCCTGCCTCAGCCTCCTGAGTAGCTAGGATTACAGGTGTGCGCCACCACGCCCAGCTAATTTTTGTATTTTCAGTGGAGACGGGGGGTTTTCACCACGTTGGCCAGGCTGGTCTCGAACTCCCGACCTCGTGATCCGCGTGCCTCGGCCTCCCAAAGTGCTGGGATTATAGGCGTGAGCCACCGTGTCCAGCCTGTACTTTCATTTTCAATAAATCCTTTCATTTCTTCTTGCTTTGTGTGTTGTGTCCAATTCTTTGTTCAAGACGCCAAGAACCTGGACACCCTCCAATGGTGACAGCTTAGAGGGAAAATGCTGAGAGATGAGGTTGGACAAGTATTCAGGGGGCAGTTCACTTCCAGCCTTGTTGATGGTGACAACAACTCTAGATCTTATTCTAAATGTAATGGGGAAACAGTTGAAAGCTTTTGAGCAGGTGAGGGACATGGTCATGCTTACCTTTTTTTTTTTTTTTGAGATGGAGTTTCAAAAAAAAAGCTTTTAGCCACCGCGCCAATCATGTTTATGTCATGCGCATCTGTGTGAAGAAACTACCAACAGGCTTTGTGTGAGCAACAAGGCTGTTTATTTCACTTGGGTGCAGGCGGGCTGAGTCCAAATAGAGAGTCAGCGAAGGGAGATAAGGGTGGGGCCGTTTTATAGGATTTGGGTAGGTAACGGAAAATTACAGTGAAAGGGGGGTTGTTCTCTGGCGGGCAGGAGTGGAGGTCACAAGGTGCTTAGTGGGGGAGCTTTCTGAGCCAGGATGAGCCAGGAAAGGGAATTTCACAAGGTAATGTCATCACTTAAGGCAAGGACCGGCCATTTTCACTTCTTTTGTGGTGGAATGTCATCAGTTAAGGCAGGGCAGGCCATTTGCACTTCTTTTGTGATTCTTCAGTTACTTCAGGCCATCTGGGTGTGTATGTGCAAGTCACAGGGGATGCGATGGCTTGGCTTGGCCTCAGAGGCCTGACAGTTTACATTTTATTTTATGTATTTATTTTTTTGAGACGGAGTCTCACTCTGTCGCCAGGCTGGAGTACAGTGGCGCGATCTCGCTCGGCTCACTGCAACCTCCGCCTCCCGGGTTCAAGCAATTCTCCTGCCTCAGCCTCCTGAGTAGCTGGGACTACAGGCGCGCGCCACCATGCCTGGCTAATTTTTGTATTTTTAGTAGAGACATGGTTTCACCATGTTGGCCAGGATGGTCTTGTACTCGACCTCGTGATCCACCCGCCTCAGCCTCCCAAAGTGTTGGGATTACAGGCATGAGCCACTGCGCCCGGCCATGTTTACCTTTCAAAAGGATCATTCTGGCTGCTGGTTAGAATAAAGACTGGAGCAGGGATGTGTTAGGGTTGAGGTATAGCAGAAGCAACGGCAGGACTAGTTAGGAGACTACTGCCATATATATAGCTGAAACCGCCTTTGCAAAATTATGACTGAGAGTGTAAAAGATCTAACTCCATCTTCATTCTAACCTTTAAGCTGTCCTTGTTCCTTCCTGGGTGTAAGCTGAACTAACTTTGGGAGGAACTTAGTTTACAGTGTAAAACAAAGATGGTAACAGCCCCTTCCCAAAACAAACCTTCCTCTTGCCTGGGTACTAGACTGACTTTGTTGGACTAACAAATTAGCCACAAGATTAGAAATTATGGTTTAGCAGTCACGCAGCTGGAGGCTACAAGATTCTGACCTTCCCTAAACGTTTCCTAAAATCAGCGCTTGAGATATTTTGCAGACCCTGAACTTGATGAATCAGCTGGCACCACACAGACTGATAAACCGGCTCATCTGATCTTGTGGCCCGCACCCAGGAACTGACTCAATGCAAGAGGACAGCTTCAGCTTCCCATGATTTCATCTCCTACCTGACCAATCAGCACTCCTTGCTCACTGGCTTCCCCCCACCCACCAAATTATCCTTAAAAACTCTGATTCCACAGCCTGGAGCAGTGGCTCATGCCTGTAATCCTAGCACTTTGGGAGGCTGAGGCAGGTGGATCACTTGAGGTCAGGAATTTGAGTCCAGCCTGGCCAACATGGTGAAACCCCCGTCCCTACTAAAAAAATACAAAAATTAACTGGGTGTGGTGACGCATGTCTGTGGTCCCAGCTACTCCAGAGTGGAGACTGAGGCAGGAGAATCACCTGAACTAGGGAGGCACAGGCTGCAGGGAGTGGAGATTGTGCCATTGCACTCCAGCCTGGGCGACGCCGTCTCAAAACAAACAAAATCTCTGATCCCCGAATGCTCAGGGAGACTGATTTGAGTAATAATAAAACTCCGGTCTCCCGCACAGCCGGCTCTGTGTGAGTTACTCTTTATTGCAACTCCTGTCTTGATAAGTCCCCTCTGTCTAGGTAGCAGGCAAGGTAAACCCGCTGGCTGGTTACATAGCTTGAAGACAGCTCTGTATCTAAACTGTATCTACATCTATATCTACCTTGGTCAGTCTTAATTCTTGCTATGGTAATCTATTTTATTTTACGGTTGTATCATAATTTATTTCCTCAATTCCCTAAGGATAGACTTTTTGTTTGTTTGTTTGAGACAGGAGTCTCGCTCTGTCATATAGGCTGGGGTGCAGTGGTGTGATCTCGGCTCACTGCAGCCTCTGCCTCCCAGGTTTAAGCAATTCTCCTGCCTCAGTCTCCCAAGTAGATGGGACTACAGGAGTGTGCTGCCATGTCTGGTTAATTTTTGTATTTTTCGTAGAGACAGGGCTTCACCACATTGGCCAGGATGGTCTTGGTCTCCTGACCTCATGATCTGCCTGCCTTGGCCTCCCAAAGTGCTGGGATTACAGGCGTGAGCCACCGTGCCCGGCTTTTTTTTTTTTTTTTTTGAGACAGGGTGTCCCTCTGTCACTCAGGCTGGAGTGCAGTGGCACAGTCTCTGCTGACTGCAACCTCCGCCTCTTAGGCTCAAGGGATCCTCCCACCTCAGCCTCCCGAGTAGCTGGGACTACAGGTGCACACCACCACACCTGGCTAAGTTCTTTATTTTTTTGTAGAGGCAAGGTCTCACTACGTTGCCCAGGCTGGTCTTGAACTCCTGGGCTCAAGCAATCTGCCCGCCTCAGCCTACCAAAGTGCTGGGATTGTAACTGCCCAAGGGGTTCACCTTGCACGCTGCCTAGACAGAGCCGACTAATCAAGAAGAGGGAATTACAAAAGACAAAGTAATTCACACTGAGCCTGCTGTGCGGGAGCCCTGAGTTTTGTTATTACTCAAATCATCCTCCCCGAAAACTCAAGGATCAGAGTTTTTAAGGATAATTTGGTGGGTAGGGGGCCAATGAATCGGGAGTGCTGATTGCTCGGCTGGAGGATGAAATTGCAGAGAGGTGCTGGGCGCGGTGGCTCATGCTTGTAGTGCCAGCACTTTGGGAGGCCAAGGCGGGTGGATCACGAGGTCAGGAGATCGAGACCATCCTGGCTAACACGGTGAAACCCCGTCTCTACTAAAAATACAAAAAATTAGCCAGGAGTGGTGGTGGGCACCTGTAGTCCCACCTACTCGGGAGGCTGAGGCAGGAGAATGGCGTGAACACGGGAGTCATAGCTTGCAGTGAGCTGAGATCACACCACTGCACTCCAGCCTGGGCAACAGAGCAAGACTCTGTCTCAAAAAAAAAAAAAAAAAAAAAAAATTGCAGAGTCAAAGCTGTTCTCTTCTGCTGAGTCAGTTCCTGGATGGGGGCCACAGAATTGGTTGGCAGGTCCAGTGTGGACATCTGGTTGTTAGAAATGCAAAAACCTGAAAAGACATCTCAAAAGGCTCATCTTAGGTTCACAGCAGTGATTTTACCTCAAAAGTAATTGGGGGCCAGGCACAGTGGCTCACGTCTGTGATCCTAGCACTTTGGGAGACTGAGGCAGGCGGATCACTTGAGGTCAGGGGTTCAAGACCAGCCTGGCCAATATGGCAAAACGCCGTCTCTACTAAAAATACAAAAATCAGCCAGCGTGGTGGCAGGTCCCTGTAATCCCAGCTACTGGGGAGGCTGAGGCATGAGAATTGCTTGAACCTGCGAAGCAGAGATTGCAATGAACCAAGGTCGTGCCACTGCACTCCAGCCTGGGCAACAGAGCAAGACACTGTCTCAAAAAATCAAAATAGAAAAATCTTATGATCTCTAGAATAAGAATAATGACAGGTATTTAGAACTCCAGCCCTTCTCATTTTGGCTTGGTGGCTGGTGGCCTGTGGCCTTTCATTTGTTTTACAGGAACAGTTTGGCTTTCTGGAAAGGGCTATCATTTAAACGATACACTAAATTCTTTCCCAAAGCTACTTTGGCCTGGCTGGGCGCAGTGGCTCATACCTATAATCCCAGGACTCTGGGAGGCCGAGGCGAGCAGATCACCTGAAACTCTGGGAGGCTGAGGCGGGCGGATCACCTGAGGCGGGGAGTTCCAGACCAGCCTGACCAACATGGAGAAACCCCGTCTCTACTACAAATACAAAAAATAAGCTGGGCGTGGTAGTGCATGCTTGTAATTCCAGCTACTCAGAAGGCTGAGGCAGGAGAATCAATTGAACTCGGGAGGTGCACGTTGTGGTGAGCCAAGTTGGTGCCATTGCACTCCAGCCTGGGCAACAAGAGTGAAACTCCGTCTCAAAAAAAAAAAAAAAAAGTTACTTTAGCCTATACCCAGGAATGAACAGGACAGTTCAGGGGTTAGAAGCAAGACAGGGTCAATTAGGTCTGCTATCTCAGTTATTATTCTTCGCAAAGGCAGTTTCAGGATGACAGGTGCGAGCCATCGCGCCCAGCCCTTGATATTTTGACTGGTCGCAACTCTTTTGCTTTTACAAAAATGAAGTAACGAATATATCCTTTGTGCTCGGGTTTCAGCATTTCTGCAGTTATTCCAAGAAGTGTGATTGCTTGACACAAGGAAAAATAAATTATTCCTCAGATTGAAGTTAAATCTGATGATCTAATTCTCCATCAAAGAAACCAATTTAATCACTCTTGGACACACCACCCCTTCAGACTATAAAAGAGAGGAATCTGCCACCCCTCCCACATGAGTTTTCTTGTCTTCAAATATTCCCAGTCTTGGCAGGGAGTGGTGGCTCACGCCTGTAATCCCAGCATTTTGGGAGGCCCAGGCGGATGGATCAGCTGAGGTCGGAGTTCGAGACCAGACTGGCCAACATGGTGAAACCTTGTCTCTCCTAAAAATACAAAAATTAGCCGGGCGTGGTGGCACCTGCCTGTAATCCCAGCTACTCGGGAGACTGATGCATGAGAATCGCTCGAACCCAGCGGGCAGAGGTTGCAGTGAGCGGAGATTGCGCCACTGCACTCCAGCCTGGGCGACAGAGTGAGATTCTGTCTCGAAACAAAAACAAAAAAACAAAAACCCAGTCTATCAAGCCACCACCTCAGGCTCCGTTTCCTCCTCGCACGGTCCCCATCTGAGGTTACAAAGAGATAAACTGAGGCACAAGCAGTACTCGCGGCCCAAGACCTCCCCCTGGCCTCACTGTCCCCCTTTCCTTCTCTTCCCCGGGCCTACTTCCAACCCGGATCCCTCCTTCGCAGCTCAGCCCTCGACTCCCACCTCGTCCCTCACCTCGTCCCTCCTCTGCCCCCTCCGCGGCTGCGGAAAGGGACGCGAACCGTCCTGGTCCCATCCGAGCCGCCGTAGCGCGAGTGCCGCGGGAGTTCGGCAGCCCGGGTCGCCAAGGCAACGGGCTGCGCTGCGGGTTGCTGGCTGCTGGCGCTAGGCTGCCCCGGGGAGGCGCTGCGGGCCGGCGGCCCAGGCACTGCGAGGCGGCGAGACCGCAGGTGAGCAGGAGCTGGGCGCCCGGTTGCGGCCCCAACGCTCCGGGCCTGGCGTCGACTCGTCGCAGGGGGCGAGGGGCTGAGCCGCCGGGGACCTCGGGGAGGGAGGCTGCGGTCCGATCTTTGTCCCTCAGCCACGCCGGGGACTGAGCCCCCGACGCCCTTTGACCCCGCCCCGCGTTCAGGGAGAGTCCGTTTTCGGCTGTTTATTTTATTTGTAGCCATTGGTAAACCTCATTCGAAAGTTTCTTAAAAAAAAATCCCTTCTTATTTGGGGGCCGGAAAATAACTCGAAACTGTGCAGAAAATGTATTTGTGTGTGCGACTGTTCTGGGGCCAGAGAGGATTGACTTCTTTGTGCGTCAGTTTTATCGTCTGCAAAATGGGAATCATGGTAGCACCTGTCTGATGACGTTATTACAAGGTAAATTTATATTTGAAATTCGTGGAGGTAAGTCCTCAATACTTGGGAGCTTTTATTATTCTACTACAACGAAGACCATCATTGAGCATTTATTGTGAGTCAGGGCCCGGGCTGATAGCCAGGGTAAAAAAGTGAACAAGAGACATCGTGTCCTGAGGGAACTCCACAGTTTTCCGGAGGAGACAGACCCGTAAACAAGAATTCACAGTGATTCCGGTTATGATTTTGGACGTGCAGAGGGACTGAATGCACAGAGAAAACAGTTTAACCTGGATTTCTGGAGGTGAGGTTAGTGTAGATGATCAGGGAGAGATGCCAAAAGAAGGTGACTTCCAAAATGAGACAAGAAGGCTGCCTTTATGTTGACCAGAAGATGAGGCTGGTGGAGTGTACCTTGCTGTAGGTAGAGAAAGCAGTGTGTGCAAAGCCTTGGGGAGAGAGTGCAGACTTCTTGGGAATCTGCAAGGATTTCAGGCTAGCTGGAGAGCAGATTATGAGAGTTGGAGGGGGTCTGGCTAGATGGTGTTTGAGAGACAAGCAGGTGCTCCTCCTGAAGACTCTTCGTAAGTGTAGAGGAGTTTGGGCTTTATCTTGGGGGCAGTGGGAAGCCATCAAAGGGTTTTAAGCCAGAGGTGTGTGTTTTTGATCAGAGGTATGGTTTCAGAAAGATCAGTTTTTTGTGTTTCTCTCTTGGTCTTTTTTTTTTGAGACAGACTCTTGCTCTGTCGCCCAGGCTGTAGTGCAGTGGCGCGATCTCTGCTCACTGCAAGCTCCACCTCCCGTGTTCACGCCATTCTCCTGCCTCAGCCTCCCGAGTAACTGGGACTACAGGCGTCTGCCACCACGCCCAACTCATTTTTTGTATTTTTAGTAGAGACGGGGTTTCACCGTGTTAGGATGGTCTCGATCTCCTGACCTCATGATCCATCCGCCTCAGCCTCCCAAAGTGCTGGGATTACAGGCATGAGCCACTGTGCCTGGCTCTCTCTTGGTCTTATCATTCTTCCCATCTGTTTTTCACTTTGCAGGCATTCATTTGTGGTGATTCATATATATGTGTGTGTGTGACTGTGTGTGCGTGTATGTATTTATTTTTGAGATGAGGTCTCACTGCGTTGCCCATGCTGGTCTCAGATTCCTGGGCTCAAGTGATCCTCCTGTCTCAGCTTCCCACATAGCTGAGACTGCAGGTGCACACCACTGTGCCTGGCTAATTAAAAAAATATTTAATGAGCATCTTCTATGTGCAAGGCACCGTGTAGGTAGTAAGGAAGCAGGTCCCTGCCCTCAAGGAGATCACAGATTGGTGAAGAAAATATGCATCAAACAAGTGATTATAATTGTGAGGAGAATTGTGAAAGGGGGCGCATGTTAAGGTCAATCTAGCGTAGTTTGGAGATTCAGGTAGGGTTTTGATAAAATGTCTAGAGGGTGTAGTCTGAGTTAGCTATCGTGGGGATATTCCAGACATATTCAAAAGTACATTCATGGAGCCAAAAGCAGTCCACTACAACTGGAAGTTAAAGATCAATATTGAAAGAGATCTATCTAGAGAGGTTAAAAAAAAAAAAAAGGCTGAGATTATTCAGGGCTACTGCATTGCATTCTCTTGGAAGAAAGAGTCATGCACTCAGGCTACGCTAAAAGAAATGGCTAGAGAAACAGGAACAGGAGAGAAACCAGCAAAGTATAGTAATGAAGTCCAAAGGAAGAGGTTGGCCTTTGTAGATGTTGCTGAGATGTCTGAGTAATACAAGTTAAAAATTAAAATGTGTCTTTTTGGGTAAATAAATATGGAGGTCAGTTGGGACCTCATTGAGCAGATTTGGTGAAATGGTTGGGGCGGAATCTATAATATCAGCAGCTTTCAAAGGTTCAATATAATATATCAGTGGGATGAGTTAAGAGTGGGATGTGAGAAAGACAAAGTGTAGGCAGCTCAGAGAAGTTTGGCTGCGAAGGGAGGTAGAGAGAAGGCTGGGGAGCGATTGGGGAATAGGTGAAGTTTTTTTGAGCATGAGAGATTAAATGCTGTTGGCAAAGAGCCAGTAGAGAGGGAAAGGGTGAGAAGATACAGGATATGAAGGAGAGAATTGATAGTATAACTTTCCTGAGAAGGTGGGAGTAGCGGAGTTCCACAGTACAGATCCTTCAATAGGAGTCTGATGCCTGTTACTTTTTGGAGACGTGGGAAGCCAGGTTATTCCTGAAAGGAGTGCACCAGTGTGATGCAACAAAAATAAAGGTATAAGTGTGGAAGGCAAGTCACAATTTTCATTATCGGCAGATAGCAGGCATTTATTGAACTAGTATTGTGTTAAGTACTTTTCATGCACTTTTTTTTCTTTCTTTCTTTTTTTTTTGAGACAGGGTATCACTCTGTCACCCATGCTGGAGTGTAGTGGTGCAATCTTGGCTCACTGAAGCCTCTGCCTCCTGTGTTCAAGCGATCCTCCTGCCTCAGCCCCCTAAGTAGCTGGGAATACAGGTGCGAGCCACCACACTCAGCTAATTTTTGTATTTTTAGTAGAGATGGGATTTTGCCATGTTGGCCAGGCTGGTCTCGAACTCCAGACCTCAAGTGATCCACTCGTGTCAGCCTCCCAAGGTGCTAGGATTACAGGCATGAGCCACTGCGCCCGGCTCATGCACTGTTCTTGATGAATAATGTGATGTTTACAACAACCCTGTGAGATAGGCCCTCTAATAATTGCAAGTTTATGGATAAAGAAACTGGGGTAGAATGCTCACTCAGGTTCACACAGTATTTGAATCTAGGTTTACCTGAAGACCCAGAGCTTTTACTCTTAACCACTGCCTGGATGATATAAATCTCTACCTGTGATATGATTGTCTGCTGAAAAAATTCAAAAGAATTAAGCTAAAAATACTTAGATATAATAAGGCTAAGTGAACAGCAGTTATAAGATAGACAAAAAGCAATAGCTTTATGCAACCAAAAATAGAAAAGGTAATTGTAGGAGAACTGACAATAGCAACATGAAAAATAAATACTTAGAAATAAACTTAAAAATACATGTACCTGGCTTAGCCACACAGAGTAGGAGTTGGCTGGGCATGGGGATGGGAGGACAGGATGAGTAAGGTAAAGTAGTTTTCCCATGGGAACATCAGAGTATTGATACTGGAGAAGGGTAGGTTAAAAAAAAGAGGTGTCTGTCATAAGGCATCATAAGATATTGACTTTCATGTTTTTATAAAATTGAAAAATTGGCCCGGCATGGTGGCTCACACCTGTAATCCCAGCACTTTGGGAGGCCAAGGCGGGCGGATCATCTGAGGTGAGGAGTTCGAGACTACCCTGGTCAACAGGGTGAAACCCCATCTCTGCTAAAAATACAAAAATTAACTGGGTGTAGTGATGCACGCCTGTAATCCCAGCTACTTGGGAAACTGAGGCAGGAAACTCCCTTCAACCTGGGAGGCAGAGGTTGCAGTGAACTGAGATTGCACCATTGCACTCCAGGCTGGGTGACAAGAGCAAAACTCCATCTCAAAAAAAAAAACAAAAAAACCAATTAGGTGGGAGCTATATATATTAGAAAGATGTTTACATGATATGGTTAGGTGTAAAAAGCAGATTACAGTACAGTATGTTCCTGTTTTTTTTTAATGTATACATGTTTATAATAAAAATGTCTGGAAATACTAGTTCTTTTTAAAAATGTTAAATCTTTAATTGTGATAAAATTTACCATCTTAACTATTTTTAGGTGTAAAGTTTTGTAGTGTTAAGTGTATTCATGCCGTGCAACCAATCTGCACAACTTTTTCATCTTGCAAAAGTGCAAAAGCCAAACTATACCTTTAAGAGGTTTAGTTCCCCATTTCCCCCTCCCCACCAGCCTTTAGCAGCACCCATTCTATTTTTTTTTTTTTTGAGACGGTGTCTTGCTGTGTCTCCCAGGCTGGAGTGCAGTGGCGTGATCTCGGCTCACTGCAAGCTCCGCCTCCCGGGTTCACGCCTCAGCCTCCCAAGTAGCTGAGACTACAGGCGCCCGCCACCACGCCCGGCTAGTTTTTTGTATTTTTAGTAGAGACGGAGTTTCACCATGTTAGCCAGGATAGTCTCGATCTCCTGACCTCGTGATCCACCCGCGTCGGCCTCCCAAAGTGCTGGGATTACAGGCTTGAGCCACCGCGCCCGGCCTTACAGCACCCATTCTACTTTTGTTTTCTATGTGTTTGGTTACTCTAGATACATTGTGTTAGTGGAATCTTGCATCCTGTCCTCAAGGTTCATCCTTGTTGTGTAGCATGTGTCAGAATTTCATTCTTTTTGTAAGGCTGAATAATATTCCATTGCATGTTTATACCACACTTTGTTTATCTATTCATTGATGGTCACTTTGAGTTGCTTCCATCTTTTGGCTGTTGTGAATAATACTGCAGTGAAACATAAGTGTACTAAAAGGTAAGCTGTTTATGAGATCATGGGGAAACTTTTATTCTGTTCCTCATTGCCTTAATTTTCCTTTCTTATGAGCATGAATTGCCTTCATAATCAGAAAAAAAAAATCAGGAAATATCTTCTTTAGGGGGCTGGGGAAATAAGGGTAAAAAAGGGCAGTGGCAGCAGGAAGGGAAAGGAGAGGGCAGATTTGAGAGACATTTCAGAAGGAGACTCAACAGGACTTGACCACTAAGAGGTAAGGGAGAGAGTAGTGGAAGATGAAGCTTTCCTGGCCTCTGGTGGGAAGGGGCATCAGTCCTGTTGGGGCTTTGACTAGGGGAGGAGGGAGGAAATAAGGCTGGAGAACCACCTGAGCCTTTGTTTAGCAGTTTGGACTTCTTCTAGAAGGTGGGAGAAACCATTGAAAGGAAGTGAAATGACTTGATCTGATTTGCACCTAGAGAGATTACACTGGCTCTTTCCAACCATTCTTTAAGCTGAAGCCAGATAGTGCCAGGTATCCCTTTGTGTTGCCTGTACTTGAACTTCTGTTAATTTCCTTTTATTTGAGATGAACCTTTAGTACTGAAGTACACATATCTATTATTCTAAAAGCACCTGGAATATTTTAAACAATGGTTTTTTTTTTTGTTTTTTTTTTTTTAGAGACAGAGTCTCGCTCTGTTGCGCAGGCTGTAGTGTAATGGCGTGATCTCGGTTCACTGCAACCTCTGCCTCCCATGTTCAAGCAATTCTCCTGCCTCAGCCTCCCGGATAGCTGGGATTACAAGCACCCGCCATTATGCCTGGCTAATTTTTGTATTATTATTATTATTATTTTGAGATGGAGTTTCACTCTTATTGCCCAGGCTGGAGTGCAATGGTGCGATCTCGGCTCACCGCAACCTCCCCGTCCTGGGTTCAAGCCATTCTCCTGCCTCAGCCTCCTGAGTAGCTGGGATTACAGGCATGTGCCACCACGCCCAGCTAATTTTGTATTTTTAGTAGAGACAGGGTTCTCCATGTTGGTCAGGCTGGTCTTGAACTCCCAACCTCAGGTGATCCTCTTGCCTCAGCCTCCCAAAGTGCTGGGATTACAGGTGTGAGCCACCGGTCCCAGCAGTTTTGTATTTATGTAGAGATGGGGTTCCACCATGTTGGCCAGGCTGGTCTTGTCTCCTGACCTCAACTTATCTGCCCGCCTCAGCCTCCCAAAATGCTGGGATTACAGGCATGAGCCACCATGCCCTGCCTGTGTTGAGTTTTATGTCAATAACACAGTCTCCTGTAAATACACTTTTTTTTTTTTTTTTTTTTTTGAGATATAGTCTCACTCTGTCCCTCAGGCTGGAGTGCAGTGGTGCAATTTTGGCTCGCTGCACCCTCCGCCTTTGAGGTTCAAGTGATTCTCCTGCCTCGGCCTCCCGAGTAGCTGGGATTACAGGCACACGCCACCACACCAGCGGTTTTTTTTTTTTTTTTTGCGTTTTTAGTAGAGACGGGGTTTCACCATATTGGCCAGGCTGGTCTCAAACTTCTGAACTCAGATGATCCACCCATCTTGGCCTCCCAAAGTGCTGGGATTATAGGTGTGAGCCACTGCACCCAGCCATCCTGTAAATATACTTTTTAACTTTAGTAGGAGAAATATGAATAATTGAGAAAATAAGAAACAAAAATAATTCAAGGTAGAGCACGTCACAATTCTGTTAAAAGTTTAAAACTTAAAATTTTTTACATTTTATTGAAAATTCTGACAGCCTGCTTTTGAGAGAAAAAGACAATATAATGTACACAGTGTCATATTAAGGAACTCTTTTTTTTTTTTTTTTTTTTTTGAGACGGAGTCTCGCTCTGTCACCCAGGCTGGAGTGCAGTGGCCGGATCTCAGCTCACTGCAAGCTCCGCCTCCCGGGTTTACGCCATTCTCCTGCCTCAGCCTCCCGAGTAGCTGGGACTACAGGCGCCCGCCACCTCGCCCGGCTAAGTTTTTGTATTTTTAGTAGAGACGGGGTTTCACTGTGTTAGCCAGGATGGTCTCGATCTCCTGACCTCGTGATCCGCCCGTCTCGGCCTCCCAAAGTGCTGGGATTACAGGCTTGAGCCACCGCGCCCGGCCAAGGAACTCTTACAAAATGAAAATTTGTAGGGTCCAGATGGATTCAGCCCATCACTTAGCTCCACTCCCACAAACCTGTAGTCTCTCTCTACTTCCAGAGCATTACAGACAGAGGGAGCTAACTGTTGTGCTAACATTTGTAAATAGCTCTGCAGTTTAGAAGAGCTGGATTTCCAAAAGATGCAAATCCATGATCTCATTTTAGTCCTCCCAACAATTCTGTGGGGTAGGGATCATCATTCTCATTTTCAAATGAGAAAATTGAAGATCAGAGGATGTGACAGATCCCTCTCAGATACTATATCTAATAAGTCCTGGAGTTTGAATCCAGGTTTTATTTTCTTCTTATATTTTAGCCTTTTATTATGGAAAATTTTAAACATACAAAAGTAGAAAAGATAATAAAAGACACCTAATATACTCAGCTTTAACAGTTACCAACATATGGTCACTTTTATTTCATCTATATTGCCCACTTCCACCCTGCCTTAAATTATCATAAAGCAAATCCTAGGTGTCATATTTCATCCATGAATACTGTACTTCAATACACACATCTAAGAGAAAAGGATTTTTTCCTCCTCCTTTCCCCCTTGTAGTCACAATATCATTATTACACCTAAGGAAACAAGCAGTAGTCATTCCTAAGTATTACATAATATCCATTTGGTATTCAGTTTCCTCAACAATTTTATAAATGGCTTTCTAAAAAAATGTTTTTTTCAAGATGTAGTCTCGCCATGTTGCCCATGCTGTACTTGAACGCCTAGGTTCAAGGGATCCTCCTACCTTAGCTTCATCAGTACCTGGAAATACAGACGTACGTCAGTGTACCCAGTTTTGTTTTTTTTTTTTTTTTTTTTTTTAACACGGAGCCTCACTCTTTCACTCAGACTGGAGTGCAGCGGCGTGATCTCTACTCACTGCAACCTCTGCCTCCTGGGTTCAAGCACTTATCCTGCTTCGCCTCCTGAGTAGCTGGGATTACAGGCATGTACCACCATACCCTGCTAATTTTTGTATCTTAAGTAGAGATGGGGTTTCACCATGTTGGCCAGGCAGATCTCGAACTCCTGACCTCAGGTGATCTGCCCGCCCGCCTCAGCCTCCCAAAGTGTTGAGATTGCAGGCATGAGCCATCATGCCCAGCCTGCCCAACTTTCATAAATGTCTTTTTTTTTCTTTTTTTTTTTTTTTGAGACGGAGTCTTGCTCTGTCGCCGGGCTGGAGTGCAGTGGCGCGATCTCGGCTCACTGCAATCTCCACCTCCTGGGTTCACACCATTCACCTGCCTTAGCCTCCTGAGTAGCTGGGACTACAGGCACCCGCCACCACGCCCAGCTAATTTTTTGTATTTTTAGTAGAGATGGGGTTTCACTGTGTTAGCCGGGATGGTCTCGATCTCCTGACCTCATGATCCATCTGCCTTGGCCTCCCAAAGTGCTGGGATTACAGGCATGAGCCATCATGCCCGGCCCATAAATGTCTTTTTACAGTTGGTCTGTGTTCACTGGGATCCAAACAAGGTGCCCATATTAGACCTGATTGATCATCTCTTAAATCAAGCTTGTCCAGTCTGCAGCCTGTGGGCCACATGTGGCCCAGGACAGCTTTGAATGAGGCCCAACACAAATTTGTTTTTTTTTTTTTTTTGAGACGGAGTCTGGCTCTGTCGCCCAGGCTGGAGTACAGTGGCCGGATCTCAGCTCACTGCAAGCTCTGCCTCCCGGGTTCACGCCATTCTCCGGCCTCAGCCTCCCGAGTAGCTGGGACTACAGGCGCCCACCACCTCGCCCGGCTAGTTTTTTGCATTTTTTAGTAGAGACGGGGTTTCACCATGTTAGCCAGGATGGTCTCGATCTCCTGACCTCGTGATGCACCCGTCTCGGCCTCCCAAAGTGCTGGGATTACAGGCTTGAGCCACTGCGCCCGGCCCCCCAACACAAATTTGTAAACTTTCTTAAAACATTATGAGATTTTTGTGTGTGTGTGATTTTTTTTCTTCTTCCAGTGTGGCCCAGGAAAGCCAAAAGAATGGATACCCTTGTTTAAAATCTTATTACTCTGTAGCAATTTCTCCTCTTCTTTTTTTTTTTTCCCTTTGCCATTTATTTGTTTTAAAAAGTCGTATCATTTGCCCTATGCAACTTCTCATATTCTGCATTTGGCTGATTGCATCTATTTATTTATTTATTTTTCTTAGATGGAGTCTTATTCTGTTGCCCAGACTGCTGGAATGCAGTGGTGCAATCTTGGCTCACTGCAACGTCTACCTCCAGGGTTAAAGCAATTCTCCTCCCTCAGCCTCCTGAGTCGCTGGGACTACAGGCGCATGCCACCACGCCCAGCTAATTTTTGTATTTTTAGTAGAGGTGAGGTTTCACCATGTTGGCCAGGCTGGTCTTGAACTCCTGATCTCCAGTGATCCACCTGCCTTGGCCTCCTAAAGTGTTGAGATTACAGGCGTGAGCCACTGTGCCTGGTCAGCATCCATTTAATATGTTTATTCCTTTTATGGTTTTTTTGTCCCTTGTACCCTATAGGTGATGCTCTGCACATCCTATTGTATCATGTCAGGAGGCAGTAAGGTCTAATTAGCTCTCTTTGCATGATATTAAGATTGATCATTGGGTTCAGATGTTGATAGTATGATCAATCTATTATAAGTCTCCCATCAGTCTTTCACAGAATGGCTTAGCAACTACTAATGATCATTGTCTAGATCCGTTATTTTATTATATTGGGGTTACAAAATGAATTCACATTTTCTGATGCCAAGTCACACGCTCTGTTTAATCCCACTATCTCCCAATTAAAGGAAGCCTTTACACACTGTCATCTATGCTCCACTCTGGTAGGTGGAAAAAAAATTCCTCATTTAATAGCCCAACTTAATGTAGTAATAAAAAAGAGCCAGAATCTATATGCTCTGTCCAACACTAACTGCTCCCAACATTGCTTTCCTGGGTTGGCCTTATATATTTGCAAAACCACACAGTGGAAGGGCTGCCTGTATTAGTGTTTTTCAAACTGCTATTCCTCAACCTACATTGTAGCCTGCTAATGTAGCTTGAGGAATATTTGGGGTAAAGGTTCCAGCATTTTTTTTTTTTTTTTAAACGGAGTCTCGCTTTGTCACCCAGGCTGGAGTGCAGTGGTACGATCTTGGCTCACTGCATCCTCTGCCTCCCGGGTTCAAACGATTCTCCTGCCTTAGCCTCCCGAATAGCTGGGACTACAGGCACACACCACCACACTCAGCTAAGTTTTGTATTTTTAGTAGAGATGGGGTTTCACCATGTTGGCCAGGCTGGTTTCGCATTCCTGACCTCAAGTGATCCTCCCACCTCAGCTTCCCAAAGTGCTGGGATTACAGGTGTGAGCCACTGTGCCCGGCCTAGCATTTTTTTAAATGGAAAAATAGAAAAAAATCATAGTTCATCTCAGATACATCATATAGAGTAAGAATAAGTTTTGTAAAACTTCTGTTTCAGCTCCATTTATGTATCTCTGAGTCATGATGTAAAATATATGGTGTCCTGGTCAAGTAATATAATTTTTCCAGTATTTACTTATTATTTATTTATTTATTTATTTGAGATGGAGCTTCACTCTTGTTGCCCAGGCTGAAGTGCATTGGCGTGATCTTGGCTTACTGCAGCCTCTGCCTCCCAGGTTCAAGCGATTCTCCTGCCTCAGCCTTCTGAGTAGCTGGAATTACATACCCCACCACACCCGGCTAATTTTTGTATTTTTTTAGTAGAGACGGGGTTTCACCATGTTGACCGGGCTGGTCTCAAGCTCCTGACCCCAGATGATCCACCCGCCTTGGCCTCCCAAAGTGCTGGGATTACAAGTGTGAGACACTGTGCCCTGCCCAGTTTTTCCAGTATTTAAGCAACCACCCTATGCTATAACAAGTTTCTCGGTCAAGGATTCATTTATGTTCAAGCATGCTAGTTATAAAATAATACAGTATATTGATCCATTTATAAAATTATACAATATATTGATTCATTTTAGAACTTCCTTTAAAGGCTTTCTTGGGTGACTACCAATTAACCAAAATTAATTACATTATCCCAGTGACCAAATTAATACCCTGGTAGTCAAATTGAACTGGGTACATGAGTTATGTGAAAAACCTTCCAGGGATTTTCACATGTACTGATGTTTTTGTTTTGTTTTTTTGTTTTTGTTTTTGTTTGAGACGGAGTCTTGCTCTGTTGCCCAGGCTGGAGTGCAGTGGCATGATGTCAGCTCACTGCAACCTCCACCTCCTGGGTTCAAAGATTCTCCTGCCTCAGCCTCCTGAGTAGCTGGGATTACAGGTGCCCACTACCATACCCAGCTAATTTTTTTTTGTATTTTTAGTAGAGACTGGATTTCACCATGTTGGCCAGGCTGGTCTTGAACTCCTGACCTCAGGTGATCCATCTGCCTCGGCCTCCTCAAGTACTGGGATTACAGGCATGAGCCACTGTGCCTGGCAGTACTGATGTTTTTGATTCTCTGGTTATACTGAGGTAGAGTAACTGATCTAACCAGCACTGGAACCGTTAAAGGAATGTAGGGCCTCATCAGTATTAGTTGGTTGGAGAGGGGAAGGAAGTTAGGACTGGGCAGGAATGAGTGGGTGGAGAAACTGACTCAGCCCTTTGGTTAGCTTCTAGGCATGGGAATTCAGTGGAGGGAGCCAGACCTCCTATGCATATGATGATAGCAAGAGTAGCCCTAATTTTGTTCCTCCCTTTTCTAATCAGGATGGGCTTAGGACATGAGCAATGGGATATTTAGTGACATCAGCAATGAAGGACTAGGAAATACAGACGTTGATTTATTTTTTAAGTGATTCTTCATGGGCTGTGTGCTTTTAAGACTAGACTGTGGGTTTTGTTTTGTTTTGTTTTGTTTTTGAGACTGGGTCTCATTCTGTCACCCAGGCTGGAGTTGCTGTGGTGCAATCATAGTTCATTGCCACCTCGAACTCTGGGACTCAAGTAATCTTCTCACCTCAGCCTCTTGAGTAGCTGGGACTACAGGTGTGTGCCACCACATCCAGCTAATTTTTAATTTTTTTGTGGATACGGGATCTCTGTATGTTGACCTGGCTGGTAGACTGTGTTTTTATTTGAATATTTGTACCAAAACTTAACATTCTGCTGCTTATTGATTATATTTTACTACCTAAGAAAAGAAATATGTATTTTTTCATTGGCTTATATAAAACGTAATACCTGTTTTCTTGTAGTTTTTAAGTAAAATTTGAAACATTAGATTTTAAAGTGTAGGTTCTTTTTTTTTGTTTGTTTGTTTTGAGATGGAGTTTTGCTCTTGTTGCTCATTGCTGGAGTGCAATGGCGCGATCACAGCTCACTGCAACCTCTGCCTCCCAGGTTCAAGTGATTCTCCTGCCTCAGCCTCCCGAGTAGCTGGGACTACAGGGGTGTGCCACCACGCCCAGATAATTTTTGTATTTTTAGTAGAGACAGAGTTTCACCATGTTGGTCAGGCTGGTCTTGAACTCCTGACCTCAAATGATCCTCCCACCTCGGCCTCCCAGAGTGCTGGGATTATAGGCATAAGCCACCATGCCCGGTCAAGTATAGCTTATTTTCTTTTTTTTTTTTTTTTTTTGAGACGGAGTCTCACTGTGTCTCCCAGGCTGGAGTGCAGTGGCGCGATCTCGGCTCACTGCAAGCTCCGCCCCCCGGGTTCACGCCATTCTCCCGCCTCAGCCTCCCAAGTAGCTGGGACTACAGGCGCCCGCTACCGCGCCCGGCTAGTTTTTTGTATTTTTAGTAGAGACGGGGTTTCACCATGTTAGCCAGGATAGTCTCGATCTCCTGACCTTGTGATCCACCCGCCTCGGCCTCCCAAAGTGCTGGGATTACAGGCTTGAGCCACCGCGCCCGGCCTAGCTTATTTTCTTATTTGTAATTTGTTAAAGCCAAAGACACTATAATAGAAAGCAACTGAAAATGACCGGCCGGGCGTGGTGGCTTAAGCCTGTAATCCCAGCACTTTGGGAAGCCGAGACGGGCGGACCATGAGGTCAGGAGATCAAGACCATCTTGGCTAACCCGGTGAAACCCCGTCTCTACTAAAAATACAAAAAACTAGCCAGGCGAGGTGGCGGCGCCTGTAGTCCCAGCTACTCGGGAGGCTGAGGCAGGAGAATGGCATAAACCCGGGAGGCGGAGCTTGCAGTGAGCTGAGATCCGGCCACTGCGCTCCAGCCTGGGCGACAGAGCGAGACTCTGTCTCAAAAAAAAAAAAAAAAAAAAAAAGAAAGCAACTGAAAATGAAAATGATATTTCCAGGGAGGCTAATAACTTACAGAGCTTTCATGTGGCCTCAGGGTCATTGTTCTCTGTTAGCCAATCCTTAGAAATTGCTGGAACTCATAGGAATGCAGAGTTGCATAATGAGAATAACAAAAACTTGCGTTTCAGGCAGATCAGGGTAACCTTGGGCAAGGTCTCTAAGTCTAGATTCCCTTATCTGTAAAATGTCTCATGAGGTCATGTGAGAGTTAACCATTATAAAGCTTGGCCACTAGAAGGGGCTTAATTAATGTGAGTTATCTTCCTTTCTCCCAGTCCTGATTTTGCAAACCTACCTACTCTGTGTTTCTGCTAATCACCAGAATGAAACTTAAAAAAAAAAAAAAAAAAGCTGATGGTTTAATCTTGATTTTGAGTGTCAGTTAAGCATAACATAATTCTATTGTTTTCTTATGTGCATAAGGCTTAACTTTCATTGGTTTTTGATGATCTCTGCATGTTATTTATAGCACATATTAAATGTAGTGGCCATATTTTTAAAAAATTTCTTTTATAATTTTTTTTTTCAAGACAGAGTCTAGCTCTGTCGCCGAGGCTGGATGGAGTGCAGTGGCGCAAACTTGGCTCACTGCAGCCTCTGCCTCCTGGGTTCAGGCAATTCTCCTGCCTCAGCCTCCCGAGTATCTGGGACTACAGGAGTGCGCCACCACACCAAGCTAATTTTTATATTTTTAGTAGAGACAGGGTTTCACCATGTTGGCCAGACTGGTCTTGAACTCCTGACCTCAAGTGATCGGCCCATCTCAGCCTCCCAAGGTGCTGGGATTACAGGTGTGAGCCACTGTGCCTGGCACCTGTATTTTATAAACCAAAAAATTGGGACTTGTGGTGTGACAAGTATAGTATACTTAAGAGGGTTAGGAGAACAGAATGTTTTGAAGAAGTGCACTCTCAGAGATAGGGTCGCTGTGCTTTTGTGTATTCATAAGGAAGCAGTACAAAGTTGTGGTTAGGAGTGAGGCCCTGGAGTCCTTTGGACATGAATTCACATCTTGGCCCAGGCACTTTCTACTTACTGCACAATATACTTAACCTTGCTAAACTTCAGAGCTTCCTCACTTGTAAAGTGGGTATTATGAGAGTTCCTTGTTTCTTGTGAGGATTGCATGAAATAAAGGGCTCAGCACAGTCTTCGCAGATAGAAAGAACTTAACATGTAAATGTCAGCTGTTACATTTGTTACTATAAAGCCTTTGACAAATGAACACTTATATAGTAACCCTTTTTTTTTTTTTTTTGCAAAAACCTGTTCAAAAAGCACTTCTAAAATAACTCAGTATTTGCAAACTTACTGTATAGTAAGTTCTTTATCAGGCCTCGTATGGAAAGGGCACAGAAATATTTTGAAGACCCCATGCCCTGCCTTGCATGCCCGCTGGGAAGACCTGACTTACTTTAGCCTTCCCAAAATATTTGCATAACTCTCAGTACCTACTCCATTGCTTCTGAGATGACCTCTGCAACATGTGTATGTTTTGGCTGATACAGTTATACTTGTCCTGGACAGACTTCAAGGTTAACTTAATCTACTGTCACAGGCTTCTTTCCCGAAGATTTCCTTGGGTGTGCCCTCCCTAGAATATTGGCCTCTTCCTCAGGCAAGCAGCAAAATAGCTGCAATAGGCCTAGACCCCAGATCTATGTATGGCACCCACCTAAGGAATAGAAAGATTGTCTTGGCTGGGCATGGTGGCTTACACCTGTAAAGCACCTGTAATCCCAGCACTGTGGGAAGCCGAGGCGGGTGGATCACCTGAGGTCAGGAATTTGAGACCAGCCTGGCCCACGTGGTGAAACCCCATCTCTACTAAAAATACAAAATATTAGCTGGGCATGATCGTAGATGCCTGTAGTCCCAGCTACTTGGGAGGCTGAGGCAGGAGAATCGCTTGAACCTGGGAGGTGGAGGTTGCAGCAAGCTGAGGTCACACCACTACACTCCAACCTGGGCAACAAGAGCAAAACTCTATCTCAAAAAAGAAAAAAGAAAAAGAAAAATTGTTCCTTAGAGTGAGAATTTTTCTCAGAAGCCGCCAGAGAACTAACCCTAGAATCTCAGTGGCCTGGACTGGGTCATGTGCTCATTCCTGAGCCAGTTCCTGTCAGTAGGGCAATGTGATGACCTGATGGGCTTAGGCCTGGTTCTTGAACAAGCCGTTTACAAGAGGGATGAAATTATCTCTAGACCAATCAGAAACAGAATTGTGTTTCTGTTAGAAAAGTTTTTTTTCTATGGGTAGGGGAATGGACGCTAAGTAGATTGGTCAAAGAGGAATTGTGTTGGCTGCTGATAACAGCACGTTTAAAGAAATAACCTGTCTTTAAAGAAGACAGATTATTTTTCTCTCAAAAAATATTAAGTCCAAAGTAGATAGTCTGTTCCTGGCATGGTAGTTCCACAGTGCCATCAGGCAGCCGATCTCTTTCTGTTTCACCATGCTTATCATACAGCTTGCAGTCACCTTGTGGCTGCACGTGTTGCTCTGGCTCTCTAGCCAAACGGTCTTTGAGGCAGGAAGAAGTAGGAAAGGGGAGGGCAGAGGACACCCTTTAAAAGTACCCTAAGTCCCAACCACCATGTTCAGTTTACATCTCATTGTCCATTCTTACTTGTGAAGAAGGCTGGTAAATGCCGTTTCTTAGCTGTATACATTGCCATTCCCAACAACAGAGGGATTCTGTAACTGTGGAAGAATGAAAAATAGATACAAGCCTGGAATTGGGCAGTGCCCACCACAGGAGGCAGCCAACAATGTTAGCTGTCCCCTCTATTTGGAGAAAATTGCAGTTTTTACATTGACTTTCCTTTTTCTTTCTTTCTTCCTTTTTTTTTTTTTTTTTTGAGACGGAGTCTCGCTCTGTTGCCCAGACTGGAGTGCAGTGGCCGGATCTCAGCTCAGTGCAAGCTCCGCCTCCCGGGTTTTACGCCATTCTCCTCCCTCAGCCTCCCGTGTAGCTGGGACTACAGGCGCCCGCCACCTCGCCCGGCTAGCTTTTTGTATTTTTTAGTAGAGACGGGGTTTCACCGTGTTAGCCAGGATGGTCTCGATCTCCTGACCTCGTGATCCGCCCGTCTCGGCCTCCCAAAGTGCTGGGATTACAGGCTTGAGCCACTGCACCCGGCCCCTTTTTTTTGTTTTTTTTTTGAGATGGAATTTTGCTCTATGGCCTGAGCTGGAATGCAGTGGCGCAATCTCTGTTCACTGCAACCTCCACCTCCTGGGTTCAAGCATTTCATCCCCGCCTCAACTTCTGGAGTAGCTGGGATTACAGGTGTGGCCCACCATGCCCAGCTAATTTTTGTGTTTTTAGTAGAGACAGGATTTCACCATGTTGGCCAGGCTAGTCTCGAACTCCTGACCTCAGGTGATCCACCCACCTCGGCCTCCCAAAGTGCTGGGATTACAGGTGTGAGCCACCACACCTGCAGTGCCCAGCCTGCATTATAAATGTTTGCTGATAATGTGTTGATAACAGTGACAGTCAATAAGAGTCAACTGGGTTTGTTCCCTAGCCTGTTTTATTATTGTGATTACAAAATAATTAAATATTATGTTAACCAATGAAATATAAAGGGAAAAAGGAAAAGAGATACTGCTTTTATGAAAAATAAGTTGAATGTGTTTACCTGATAAAGGTAAATGGCTAAGAAAAAATATTCTTTTCAAATTAGAGGTGGAACAGACCTCTGAAAAGATTGAAGAAAAAAATTTATAAAAATATGGAGATTCTGACAGGTGAGGTTCTGTAATCCTAACACTAGGAGGCTGAGGGAGGAAGATTACTTGAGGCCAGGAGTTTGAGACCAGTCTGGGCAACAGTGAGACCCCATCTCTACAAAAAGTAAAATTAGCCAGATGTAGTGGCGTGTCCCTGTAGTCCTAGCTACTTGGGAGGCTGAAGTGGGAGGATCACTGAAGCCCACGAGTTTGAAGTTACAGTGAACTATGATCACGCCACTTACTCCAGCCTGGGAGATGGAGTAAGACCCTGTCTCCAAAACATATATACATATATGTTTCTGCCTTCAGAATACTTCACAAGTATCGTTCTAGTGAAAACTGAAAATCATAGATGTACATCATGAGTGTAGTTCATGCAGAAACTTTAATTGCTTGAACTCAGTCTCAAGAAAAGGCCTCCACTGAGCGCAGTGGCTCACGTCTATAATCCCAGCACTTTGGGAGGCTGAGGCAGGTGGATTACTTGAGTCCAGGAGTTTGAGACACAAGCCTGGGAAATCTGGCAAAACCCTGTGTTTACAAAAAATACAAAAATTAGCAGATTGTGGTGGTGCGTGCCTGTACTCCCAGCTACTTGGAGGCTGAGGTGGGAGAATCACCTGAGCCCAGGGAGGTTGAGGCTGCAGTGAGGCATAATCATGCCACTGCAGTCCAGCACAGGTGACAGAGAGAGACCCTGTCTCAGAGAAGAGAAGAGGAGAGGGGAGGGGAGAGGGGAGAGGAGAGGCTTTCATCCCTTAGCAAGTATTTGGAAAATAAACATACATTTTTAATGATTCCTCTCTTTAACTGTATTTTTTAAAATGCGTGATACCATTATTAGTCCTGATCCCATCAGGGAGAGAGCTTCTACTTTGTTTCTTCAGTTGTTATGTATGGGTTACTGTGTATCAATTGAAATGAATATCACCAGGCCTTATTGTTGGTCATTATAAATGGTGCCCTGGTAAGCTTCTTTCCCGAGACACCTTTCTAGTATATTTTTTGTTTTTTCAAATTTTTTTTATTTTTTTGAGACAGAGTCTTACTTTGTTGCCTACGCTGGAGTGCAGTGGTATAGTCTTGGCTCCCCATAGCCTCCACCTTCCCGGTTCAAGTGATTCTCCTGCCTCAGCCTCCCAAGTAGCTGGGACTACAGGCATGCACCACCACACCCGACTAATTTTTGTATTTTTAGTAGAAACGGGGTTTCACCATGTTGGCCAGGTTGGTCTCGAACTCCTGACCTCAGGTGATCCACCCATCTCGGCATCCCAAAGTGCTGGGATTACAGGCATGAGCCACTGCACCCAGGCCCCTCACTGATTTTAAATAATGTTGAATATACCAAAAAGTTTGGACTGTCTCAGGGAGTTCAATGTAATGGAATTTGTCCTGATGTTATTTCTTTTTCCAAATCACATAGCACTTCAAACTTTTCTTTTTATAACATTTCTCATAAATAGTCCTCCTCCATAATTACCTTTGTGTTTATTTTGTGTCTGCTACTAAACTCTTAGCTTGTTGAGGACAGGAGTCCTTCCTTGGACATCTGTACATCCTAACATACCATGGGTGCTCAATTTATGTTCCTGGAATGAGAGAATGAATCAACGTCACTGTTCTTCTATTATTGCATAGCCATCTTCAGTAACACTTCCTTTGAATTCATTGTCAGTGGAGCTAGTCTTGTAGCCTTTTCAATAGCTTACGTTCCATGTTAGAGCAAAACATGTTAAATGTTTATAAGGTAATTTCAAATATAGGCAAAAGTAGAGAGAATACTATTGAAAAAAACCTCCATTATCCATAATCAAGCTTCAACAATTACCAGCATTTTAGAACAAATTTTGATTTAGACTAAGGGTAGAGAGAATATGATGACATCGGGATGCTGATTTTGATTTTGTGGGGAGAGAAGCAGGCCATGTGTGGTGAGCAGGGTAGAGAAAGAGGAGGCTGGTGGTCCAAATACAAACCTGCCTCATAGGGTTGTCTTGAGGATCACATGAGTTGACACAGGGAAGTGTGAAGAACAATGCCCCACACACGGTGAGTACAGCCTAAGTGCTGCCACCGCCATTACTATCACTCCCGCGTAGCTCGTGGGAGCTGAGTGTGGCAGCTGTGGCACTTACTAACTTGGTGACTTTGGACACCGACCTTTCTAAGCTGCAGTTTCTTCATCAGAAAAATGGGAAAAGTAATAGCATCTTAAACATAGCATTGGTGGGGCGCGGTCGCTCATGCCTGTAATCCCAGCAGTTTGGGAGGCCAAGGTGGGCGGATCACTTGAATTCAGGCATTTGAGACCAGCCTAACCAACATGGTGAAACCCTGTTCTCCATTAAAAATAGGCTGGGCATGGTGGCTCATGACTAGTAATTCCAGCACTTTGGGAGGCTGAGGCGGGCGGCTTACTGGAGATCAGGAGTTTGAGACCAGCCTGGCCAACATGGTGAAACCTCTCTACTAAAAATACAAAACTTAGCCAGGTGTGGTGGTGTGCACCTGTAACCCCAGCTACTTGGGATGCTGGGGCAGGAGAATTACTTGTACTCGGGAGGCGGAGGTTGCAGTGAGCTGAGATCACGCAAGTGCACTCCAGCCTGGATGATAGAGCAAGACTGACCAGGGCCAAGGTGGGCGGATCACAAGGTCAGGAGATCGAGACCATCCTGGCTAACACGGTGAAACCCTGTCTCCAATAAAAATACAAAAAATTAGCTGGGCATGGTGGCGGGTGCCTGTAGTCCCAGCTTCTTGGGAGGCTTAGGCAGGAGAATGGTGTGAACCCAGGAGACAGAGCTTGCAGTGAGCCAGGATCGCGCCACTGCACTCCAGCCTGGGCGACAGAGCGAGACTCCGTCTCTAAAAAAAAAAAAAAAAAAAAAAAAGGTAGCATCTTATCCCACACAGGCAGTGGAATAATATATGTAAAGATGTTCTGGATTAATTAACATTAATCACAATTTTCCAGAGTGGTGTTCTGGAGGGAGGGACCATGGTTCTGGAGGTTTTTTCAGGATTCAAGCCAGTTCCTTCTGTGTATTCTCATTCTGAGACTTCATAATATTCGTGGCAGAGTCATTTGTCAGCCTAGCAAATAAACATTACAGCACACTAAGCTTTGTTTCCATTTGCAAAATGTTTTTTAAATAATGAAAATAATTTTACTTTATATAGCTTGTCCATATATGCATGAAAATGAAATACTTATCAACCAAGTTGATAAAGTGATAAAAATAGTTTTCCTAAGGAAAACTATTTGCTGGGGATTTGTGTTGGAAAAGTTTTGTAGCAGTCTGTTTCCCTGTCTTTGAAATATAAACAGTATCTTTATTTGTCTAGATTTTGCTTATAACAATTTGCTCAACTCCTAATTAAAGATAGCTCAGTCATCCACAGGTACTTAGCTACTTTCCGAAAGCCAGAATTTCTCTAGAAAATCAGTTTTAAGACTTTAAAACACTTTGCCTTCTCCTTAGTACTATAAAGAATTCTAATTATGTAGAACATTCATCCAACCCCCCCCCCCCTACACACACACACACACACACACACACACACATCTGTCTGAGATAAGAATTAGATACTGTGGGAATAGAAATGAAATATCCCTGATGGTTTTAATCATTTTCTGCACTGTTTGTTTGGACACGACAATCAGCTGTCACATCCCCTGGGTATAAGAGTTACATAAACCCAGGTCAGAAAGTCAATGCTGTAGACTTAAATTCTCAGGAAGTTTTAAAACTTTTAAAACTACCACTTGCGTTTTAGATTTGACTTTTTAAAAGTTTGATTTTTGCTTTTTCAGATACTAAACTTTTGGTATTCGTAGTATTTGTGATTTATAGTATCTTGTACTTTTGCAGACTTACTTATGCAAACAAACCAAACCCCCACTCTATGCCCAAATAACAAAAAACGTGTACAAGATACAGTTTTATCTCAAAATGAGCAATATCCTGAAGCTGTCATTTGGTCCCAGTGACATATGAACTGTTCGTTTTTTTCCCCACATACTGTTCTGTATAAATGTTTTATTACACAGTCTTTTTTTCTGGATTATTTTTCTGGAGATTTCGGTATACTTTGTTGATATTTCTTTTCAAAAGCTCCCGCACAAATCATCTCCAGTAGTCATCCAGCCAGTGTTGTACTAGAAGATGTGTTACTTCTAATTTAAACTTCCATTTAAGGCTTGACGCTATAGCTCACACCTATAATCTCAGCACTTTGGGAGGCCAAGGTGGGAGGATCACTTGAGCCCAGGAGTTCAAGACCAGCCCAGGCAACAAAGTAAGACCCCATCTCTATGAAAAATAGAAAAAAATAACTGACATGGTATCCCATGCTTTAGTCTCAGCTACTTGGGAGGCTGAGGTGGGAAGACTGCTTGAGCCCAGGAGGTAGAAGCTGCAGTGAGCTGTGTTTGCCCCACTGCACCCTAGCCTGGGTAACAGTGTGAGACCTTGTCTCAAAAAAAAACAAACTTCCATTTGAGAAAGTAACAGAAAAAGTTTTGGATTTTTGTAATTATAGGAATTGTTTATTTTTCTTTGATAATACTGTATCTCTTTCAGTGAAAAGGGAGTTAGGAAGAGGTCTAAATATAATCTCTGATCTTCCTTGTTAATCGTTTAAAAATGGAATTTGGAACTAATTTTAACTTCTGAAGGAACTGGGGGAATTTTATCTAGTACCTGAGGTATACCTTAGTTTTTTATATATTGAATCTTCAGGACCAGTTTTATTCTTTCATTTAAATATGTAGTAAGCATCCAATATGTGCTTACCATTGTGCTGTGTGTTTATATATATTCGCTCATTTAATTCTCACACAAGCATTGTTAGGTACATAAAAGGGGACTTCAAAAAAATTCATGGAAAAATTGAATTAAAAGATAAAAATGAAAAAGATAAACTTTATTTCTCAATATAAGCTCCATCAAGTTCAATGCGATTTTGTAGTGATGATACCGGCCATTTAGCCCGTCCCTAAAGAACTGAGGGTTCTGGAAATTTAGCCATATTAATGCAGTCTTTTTTACATTATTAACTGAAAAAAAAAGGTTCCCTGTAAAGATTTCTTAAGATTAGGAAACAAAAATAAGTCAGAAAGAGCCAAATCAGAACTGTAAGGTGGATGTGTAATGATTTCTGTGCACAATGATTTCCCATTGAAATCTCGCAAAAATTGCCCTTGTTTGATAAGAGGAATGAGCAGGAGGAGTGTTGTCATGGTGGACGAGGACTCTGGTGAAGCTTTCCCAGGCGTTTTTCTGCTAAAGCTTTGGCCACCGTGCCTAGCCACAACTTTCGTTTTTTTTTAAGTCATCTAATCCTTACAACTGCTCCATGAGATAGGCACTATTATTATCCTTATGTTACAGATGGAGGAACTGAGGCAGAGAGAGGGAAAGTAACCTGCCTGAGGTCCCAGAGCTCTAGAGTCAGTGGTCTTAACCTCTATTATGACCTCTCACTTAATGAGGGCCAGATGGATTCCCCTCCAGCTTTTTATTATGAAAAATTTCAAATGCGGAAAAGAGTACCATAAGCACCTGTACCAAAAACCTAGCCCAAACAGTTGTTAACATTTTGCTGCATATAGTTTAGCTGCATGTGTGTGTGTATTTCCATTTTTTGCTGAACTATCTGAAAATATATCATGGACATGAGAATTCACTCCTTAAATACAAAACAAAGCATCATTTTCCTTTTACTTGGTAAATGCATTCTTGGAAAATACATTGCCTCTGAAATCATGCAAAAGTACTTTGTTACAGACAAAAAGGAGTAGAGTTCTAGGTTCAGATAACTATAAAAAGCTTTACATGAATATCTTGGTATTTAAAAGTCAAGCAGAGTAAAGGGACAATTTTTGTTTCTATAAGACAGCCCCACAATTTGCTGGATGTTTAACATCTTGGTCTCTACCTACTAAATGCCCCTTTGAGTGAGGAGACAATCAACTGTTATGTCAACCAAAAAACGCCTCCCATCCCCTCTGTTTCCGGAAAGTCCTCTAGCCAACTGTGCCTGTTGAGTGTCATTGACTTGACTGATCCTCTGCTGAAGGAGCTATAGGTTAAATTAAAATAAAATGTGCTGTCACAGAACCCTTATCATCATGGTGCAGAGTTGTGGTAATAAAGGTGGTAGAACTTACCTGTAATGCTCCTTTAGTTTTACAACCGCATATGTTCTAGATTTGTAAACAAACATTCATTTATTCCGTTATATTCTGCCACCATCACTTTGTTCCACAAAAGGTTATACAGCAGATTTTTATTTATTTAACCATTAAGAGTGTCTCCCCATGTATTTGAATCGGCTAGGAAATAATCATAATTGCTACGCTTTTCTATATAAAAAGGGACTTGAAGCAGACTCAGGGCCAACACAGTGTAGAATCTGTTTCTTCTAGCTTTATTTCTCCCTGTGCTGCTAGAGGTACCAAACGATTTGTCTCAGCTGTTAAACCCCCCACATACTCCATTGATCTCTTTACTTTTCTCTGTTGCCTGTCAGTCTGTTTGTCAGACTTATCTCAAATGCCATGTTGTTCATGCATATTTCTCAAAGCCATCCATCAAGATAGAGTCTAAATCATCACAGCACATTCTGTCTTGTGACACTAACCACAGACTGCCTGTGTTACGTTCGATTGCGTGTTTCCCTTTTCTTCCACATTTGTTTCAGTAGTAGTTTCATGGACAACCTCTATGTGGCGGGCCTTATTTGGGATCTTGGAAATAGAGAAATGAAGCTCTCCTTGATAGTCTCATTTACTTCGTATTTTACTTTCCTGATAATTGGAGTGGCCTTTTCTAGCCTTGTATCCCCTGCAGTACCTGATGCATTGCCTTACTCAGGGTGATTCATACGTATTTCTGAATTCAGTTTGGAATGAAAGGAAACAAGCAGGCACTTCCGAATCAAATCTGGTGCTGCCGCTATGCAGCTCTGTATAAATCTAACCCAACTCCTGTGCTCCAGGTTCCTTATCTATAAGACATGGATAATAACAACCATCTTACAGGATTGTTGTAAAGTTTAAAGATGAATTGTATGAAGCCTAGCAGAGTTATTGGCACGTAGTAGGTGCTCATGAAGTGCTTGTTATTGTAAGGGTGGCTCGGTCATTCCTTTAGGTCACTTGAGTGAGCTGTGGAAGCATTTAGGATCTTAATTGTCTTTAGGGAAATGCTTACTTAGTCTGGGGGCTTCTCCAAGAAGCAGGCTCTGGGGAAGGTCTGGCTCATTGCTGATTAACTGTTCCCTTTTTAGAATCAATGATCTGAGTCTGTGTTTTGGAACCACTTATATAATGTATACCACCTGTTATTTGTGTATTTTTAGAAGTGGGAGTCGGGTAATCCTAGTCCTGTCAGTAAAAGAGCAAACTATTTACCAGAAGCAGAGCTTTTTTCTTAACACTGACTCACACTGACTCATCTTTCTCATTTTTCTTCCCACCGCCTCATAACAACCTTGCAAGAGAGAGAATTTTTAGGGAATCAGTTGACTTACTTTTTTTTTATTTTCCAAAGCTGAAAGCTTGAAGGTGTCACGTCATTAATTCCACCCCAGGAAAGGCTAAAGTTTATGCTGCCTTGGAGTGCCAATGTGACCAACGCCATGTAGCGAATATCTCACATAAATCCTTGTCTAGACAAACCACTTCTGTTGGTTGAGAGGTTAGACAAGTGCCTGAAGTGTACATGTTAAGAGTAAACACATTTTGCTCTTTGAAAATTGTTGCGTTAAGTTGAACCTGGAAAATTTCCTGAGATAGGAATGTTCTGAGATAGGAAACCCAAGTAGAATTAGAGTCAGAGCTGTGATATCTTCACAGATGGATTTCAGATGACAGAGAGTCCCGACAGCACATTAGATCAGCAAAATGGTGAAGGTTTATAGATCAGAATGCCTGACATCTTTATGCCTTCATTTGACATTCATTAAATGAATATTTACTGATCATCTGTGATATACCTGCTACTAGGGTTATGACAGTGACTAATAAAAACATAGTGCCTGCTGTCATGGACCTTATACTCTAATGCTCGTTTATAATAAATGCTAAGGGAGCATAGAGATGCCTTGGCCTGCATACGTGAGCGTGTTCTTGTGCACACAGGTGAAGGGAGGAAGGAAGGCTCCTAGGAGGAAGAAGAGGCACCCAAGCTGAGCCTGGTGGGGTGAGTAGGCATTAACTAGGAGAAAGGGGTTAGTTAAGGGAGTGTGGGATTGGCTGAAGAGTTTTACATGCTGAAATGAGCTATGAGTCTCAGGGTCGAGAGAAGAACTTGCCCTTGGAGAAGCTGAAAAAAGTGACCGAAGGACAGTGAGAGGGAAGTTTGGCACAAAATAAATTCAGAGAAGCTAACAGGGCCAGCAGAGCATTGTAGACCAGTTTATTAATTTAAAAAAAAAAATTTTTTTTTTTTTTTTTGAGACAGAATCTTGCTCTGTCACCCAGGCTGGAGTGCTGTGATACGATCTCAATCTCAGTTCACTGCAACTTCTGCCTCGCAGGCTCAAGCAATTCTCATGCCTCAGCCTCCCCAGTACCTGGGATTACAGGCACACACCACCAGGCCTGGCTAATTTTTTTTGTATTTTTAATAGAGACGGGGTTTCACCATGTTGGTCAGGCTGGTCTCTAACTCCTGGCCTCAAGTGATCCACCCACCTCAGCCTCCCAAACTGCTAGGATTATAGGTGTGAGCCACTGCTCACGGCCTAAAAAAATTTTTAATCCAAATAAATTTTGCATATGGTGAAATGCTCATGACAAATGCATACACCTATGTAACCAACACCCCATTTTGAATATCATTTTAACTTGATATTGAGAGCAAGGGGAAGGATGGGGTTTTGAGCAGGGCCCAGACTTGATGCTAATTGCTAGCTAAGAACTGGGACAAGGGTGAGGGGGTGAGGGGGTAGCAAGTACCAGTGGGGACAGGGCTGGAATAGGCAGTAATTTGCTGGTGGGCAGGAGCTTCCAGCTTGGGGGAAAAAAACAGATTCTTGGTCCTCCTAACTTGTTTTTAGCAGAGGACAAACCTCTAAGTGCTTTGTAAGATCCAAAGTGTCTATGCAGAAGGCAACAGACTGTGTTTTTTCAAAGATTTTCTGGAAAGACTTTGAGGCTGCCTGCAGTTTGAAGAAAGTCTTCTGAAAAGGGCAGGGAGCATGGGGGCAGCCACAGAGACAGGATTTTCCCCAACTCAATTGATAAGATACAGGCAAATCATCACCTTATTGATTGATTTTTGTTCTTCAGTAACGTGACATTTTTTCTTTTCTGAGAGTAGGGTATTAAAAATTGTTATGGTTTTGGGTTTTACGGATTTATTGAAGCTTAATATCATTTAAGTGTCCTATTTTAATATCTGTATTTTTGACAGACTGCCAGAAATCATTTAACATGTTACTGTGCTATTTTTTTGATGTTGTCATTTTTATTTTTGTTTATGTTGTTATGCTTAAAGAAAAAAGAAAAGATACTATCAATAGAATTATCCTCAGTATTAGAAATTAAGAAATGTTTTAATTTCAATTGAAAACAAACAAGTAAACAAACATGAAACTGTATTGAGCGATCTGTGTATTCTCTACCTTCCTTTTATTCCTTTTACAAAAACTATAAGGAATAGTGCTTAACAGTTTACTGTCAAAACACTGAAATCTATTTACAGGAAGTTCATTTCTGACCAGAATTGTTTGTTTGTCTCTCCAAAGCTTGCCAGACTCTATAGGTTTTATGTAAGTTTATAAATATTCTTGTACACATTGGCTTTAAACTAAATCCTCCTAAGTATCCAGACTACCATGTATCTCTCTGCGTCTAAATTCAGAGATACCATCATGTTGGTTTTAGATAAGTTACAGAGTAGTTTAGGCCCACATGATTTAAGCTCACCCACAGTTCTTTGTTGATACTTGAGGATTTCATCTGAAAAGCATCCTGTTCATACTCTGAAAATATTTCTTTCATCTTAGTACTCCCACTCATTTTGTGTGTGTATATGTGTATAGATTATTTTATTGTTCCATGTATATATATTTTGTGTGTGTGTGTCTGCTTGCTAGGGAACCTCATGTTTTTTAGTAAGAAAATACTTGTGTGATAAGGTCATAAAACCTAAGAGTTGGGAGGAATATTAGAGACCTCATTTATTTATTTTACTTTATTTTATTTTGAGACGGAGTCTTGCTCTGTCACCCAGACTGGAGTGCAATGGCACGATCTCAGCTCATTGCAACCTCCGCCTCCCAGGTTCAAGCGACTCTTCTGCCTCAGCCTCCTGAGTAGCTGGGACTACAGGTGTGTGCCACCACGCCAGGGTAATTTTTGTATTTTTTGTAGAGATGGGGTTTCACCATGTTAGCCAGGATGGTCTCGATCTCCTGACCTCACGATTCACCTGCCTTGGCCTCCCACAGTGCTGGGATTACAGGCGTGAGCCACCACACCCAGCCTAGAGACCTAATTTAAAGTTTATTGCTGCTTTATTACTATAAGCAACTAAATCATTTAACCTAAAATAATCTTTTTATTTTCTGTTCTCATTTAGCTGAATCTCTGAGCTTAAAAAAAGTGTGTTTGGCTTATATATCGCATTATCTCACATATGTTAGAACCAAAACTTAATTATTAGCCATAATGTGTCTTTTGGCTAATATTAGTAGTAAGGTTTTTGTTTGTTTGTTTGTTTGTTTTTGAGATGGAGTCTGGTTCTGTCACCCACGCTGGAGTGCAGTGGTGCGATCTCGGCTCACTGCAACCCGTGCCTCCTGGGTTCAAGCGATTCTCCAGTCTCAGCCTTCCGAGTAGCTGGGATTACAGGTGTGCGCCACCATGCCCAGCTAATTTTTGTATTGTTGGTAGAGACAGGGTTTCACCATGTTGGCCACGCTGGTCTCGAACTCCTGACCTCAGGTGATCTGCCCCCCCCTTGGCTTCCCAAAGTGCTGGGATTGCAGGCATGAGCCACCACGCCCGGCAAATAATAGTAAGTTAGTGAAGATCTGTACTAAATATGGATTCCAATTGAAACATTTCTTTTTTCTTTTTTATTTATGGCAGAGTAGAGAGTTGATAGGTATTTGTTGGCTTTATTAGTCTTCTCAAATTGGTGTGTAAAAATCATACCAGATATATAGGTTTAAGTCTCCTTCATATGATTTTTTTTCTTCTAAGCCTTTGGAATATGCCATGCTTTTCAAAAGGCCCCACTCATTATTTTTATGGTAGTGGAATAAAAGTCTCCAGTTTGTCAAGCTCATTATTCAAGCCTTCCAGGATTGTTTGCAGTTTCAAAATAAACTGCTGGGGGTTTTATGCATCTTGCAATATGAGTACTTCATTAAAATTAAAAGGGGGCCGTGAATCTATCTACTCTGTTAAGGTCATTTATAAATAAATGATTTTACTGGGATTTTCAGTGTATTTAGAGTAATCTATACTTAATGAGAGGGACTTTTCATTTCTTTGTACTATTTTTTAGCCTTTCCTGAACAGTAAATGTTTAAAAAAAATTATACCCTTATTCCTTGGTCTCTAAGAACTGTGTTAGGCTGGGCGCGGTAGCTCACCCCTTTAATCCCAGCACTTCAGGAGGCCAAGGAAGGTGGATCACTTGACAAGGCCAAGAGTTGGAGACCAGCCTGGCCAACATGGTGGAACCTTGTGTCCACTAAAAATACGAAAATTAACTGGTGTGGTGGCGAGCGCCCGTCGTCCCAGCTACTAGGGTGGCTGCCGCAGGAGAATCGCGTGAACCTGGGAGGCAGAGGTTGCGGTGAGCCGAGATCGCGCCACTGCACTCCAGCTGGGTGACAGAGCGAGACTCGTCAAAAAAAGGTGGCTCACACCTGTAATCCTAGCACTTTGGGAGGCCGAGGCAGGTAGCCGGGCATGGTGACGGGCGCCTGTAGTCCCTGCTGCTCCGGAGGCTGAGGCAGAAGAATGGCGTGAACCTGGGAGGCGGAGCTTACAGTGAGTGGAGATAACGCCACTGCGTTCCAGCCTGGGCAACACAGCAAGACTCCGTCTCAAAAAAAAAAAAAAGAAAAAGAAAAAAAGAAAAAAATCTATGGTGGAGTATGTGGTACAAAGATGAGACTTGGTGCCCTTTGGGATTCTTAAAGCTTTTCCATGTCTGGGAACTCAGGAGGCAGCCTTTACATAGCAGAGGGGCTAGGAACCTCACTGTTTCTCCAAAGTTGACTAGCTTTCTGTAAGATTACCCCTATAAAATCACTAGTCATTAGAAATAAAACTTTCTGTCTTTAAATGACTATAATATTTTTAAAAAGGACAATGAATATGTACTCTATGCCATCCCTTTCCATACTGTAAATGTGTTACTGAAAGTTAGGCTATTTAGATATACTTGAGTCCTATTCTAATACACGGAGAGGTTGCTTTTTAAATTATCCTCATCATTGTGGTAGTAATAGTAATATTAGTAGTACTAGTAGTTAACATTTATGGAAGACTTCATATGTTTTATATACATAGCTTTCTTTTACCCTTATAATAATCCTATGAGTTCGGCATTTTATTCTCTCCATTTTATGGGTAGGAGAACTGAGACTTGATAAGTGGACTATATGATTGATCGATTGTTTGGTTGATTTTGGTAAAGTTCAGATATCTTTTGTCCTGTGCTTGACACTCTAAAATAGTAAGTATTTGGGTAACAAATAATTGTAAGAGATAGAAAATCATCTTATCTTTTGGACTATTCCCTTCTATTCCATTCATACTGCCAGCACTCCAGTCCAACCTCACATTTCTCCCTCCCTCCCTCCCTCCCTCCCTCCCTCCCTCCCTTCCTTCCTTCCTTCCTTCCTTCCTTCCTTCCTTCCTTCCTTCCTTCCTTCCTTCCTTCCTTCCTTCCTTTCTCTTTCTTTCTCCTTTTCTGTCTCTTCTCTTTCTTTCTTCCCCTCTTTCCCTTCCTTCCTTCTTTTCTTTTCATTTTCTTTCTCCCTTCCTTCCTTCTTTTCTTTTCATTTTCTTTCTTTCTTTCTTACAGGGTCTTGCTCTGTTGCCCAGGCTGGAGTGCAGTGGCATGATGACAGCTCACTGCAGCCTCTACCTCCAGGGCTCAAGTGATCCTCCTGCCTCAGTCTCCCAAGTAGTTGGGACTATAAATGCGCGCCACTGTGCCCAGCTAATAAAGCTCTTTCTGCTGAAGTTATGCCTAAACTCTTCTTTGCACATGTCATTCCTTATCACTTATCACCTAAAGAATGACAGGGGGCTTTGGCTTTGAATGGCCCTCAGTATGTATAAGCACCTAAAAATTTCAGTTTATCTCAGCTTGAAAGCAGTCCATCTCATCTGCCTGTTTTTCTTCTTAAAATAAACTTTTAAAAAATAAAGTTTTTAAAAGGTAAAGAATATTTAAGTAAGATTTCTTCTCCCCTTTCCTTCAAATCTCCATTCTCATTTCATAGAAGTAAACCATTCTTAACAATTTCCTGGATAATTCTTCCAGAAATTATGCATGTCCAAACAAATATAAAATCTATTGGTTGCTTAAAAATTCTATAAATGGGATCATATTATACAAAATATTCTACTACTACTGTTCACATAGATACATTTTATTCTTTTGAATGACTTCATGGTTGTATCACAAACCTTTTGGCTTTGAGTAACAGAAGCAGGGAATGTACTGAAGGAGTGTCAGACAAGGCTTCCAAATTGTCAGAACCAAGGCAGGCCAGGGAATCATCATCCTGTTTTAGCTGAAGCACCCAGGCCAGTGTGTTGCCATCACTGTCCTTGGACACTGTCAGGAATAAATTCCAACTGTTCCTTTGTTATAGTGTTACTTCTTAAGGTTCAGAGTCCCATTGAGACTATGCACAATGGGGAAGTACCCCAAATAGAAAGAAGTGACTGGATGTTGGAAAACTTAAAAAATGATACATTTGCATTACATTGGTATTCTGTTGTATAAACATGCGATAATTTATGTATTAATAACTAGCCACTTCTTGGTGAATATTCAGGTTGTCATATTCAGTTTTTACTAGCAAAAACCACTGCTGCAAAGAAAATTATTTATGTGTGTCTTTGTGCATTTTTGTAAGTATATCTGTGAGATTAATTTCAAGAAGACTGCGCTGGATCAGAGAGTATATATATTTAACATTTTGATGTAGTGCCGGGTGTGGTGGCTTATGCCTGTAATTCCAAAACTGAGAGGCTGAGATGGGCAGATCGCTTGAGCTCACGAGTTCAACATCAGCCGGGGCAACATTTTTTTCATGGGCAAAACCCCAAGAAGAAAATATGAAAACAAATACAAAATAAATAAAAAGAAAAAAGAAAATTAGCTGGGTGTGGTATTGCACGCCTGTAGTTCTAGCTACTCAAGAGGCTGAGGAAGGAGAATGGTTTGAGCTGGGTAGGCAGAGGTTGCAGAGATCGTGCCACTGCACACGAGCCTAGGCGACAGAGCCAGAGCTTGTCTCTAAATAAATAAATAAATACAATTGTGATGTATATTGTAATTCGTCCTTAGAAGTTTTCACTGGTTTACACTCCCATCTACAAAGTGAACTGACTTTTAACTTACAAGATACAAAGTTATTTATGGCCATGTATTCAGCAACAGCCACAAAGTGTCACACCAGGTGAAAAAGGAAGTCCAAGTTACTGAGGTTTAGAGTTTCAATATTTATCAGGTAAGCATAGCCACCAAAGCCATTTTTGTTCTGAAAGCATTTGCTGATCCCGAGAAAGCATTTTTTAAGGTTAAGCTGTATCATTGGTGGCTTCACATATGAGGACAGAATTCTTAGCTTGTTGTCCGTCAAGGACGGGGAATCAGATAAACCACTTTTCTAGTTTGAATGGAACCCCTAAGGGCATAAGAGGGAACTTGAACTAAGCCAGCCCTCACATAGCCTTGCCACCCAGCTTCTAGGTCTAGGGAACGTAGACCGAGATCTTTCATCATTATGGTTCTCAAGTAATAGTGCCATCAGGCAGCTGGCAGAAGCAAGTGAAAATTTTCTGTCGAGGAAGATGTTATCATCCTGAACATCAAAATAGTCCTCTAAATAACTTTTTATGTAATGACTAGCACATAGGATTAAAACCAGGTTCACAAGGAAATAAGATACCATGAAAAGAATTAGCAAAAGCCATATACAACAAAACTGTCAAAGCCATGAGATGTTGGAATTTCAGATGCAGAATATAAAACACTATTTACTATTCAAAAAGAAATAGAAGCCAAGATAATAACGTCACAATAGGCCAGGCACGGTGGCTCACACCTGTAATCCTAGCACTTTGGGAGGCCGAGGCAGGCAGATCACCAGGTCAGGAGTTCAAGACCAGCCTGACCAACATAGTGAAAACCCATCTCTACTAAAAATACAAAAAATTAGTTGGGTGTGGTGGCGGGCGCCTGTAATCTCAGCTACTTGGGAGGCTGAGGCAGGAGAATTGCTTGAACCCAGGAGGCAGAGCTTGCAGTGAGCTGAGATTGTGCCAGTGCACTCCAGCCTGGGTGACAGAGCGAGACTCTGTCTCAAAAAACAAAAAAAGTCAGTAAGTAGACACTGTCAAAAGTGACAGCAGGCCAGGCGTGGTGGCTCACACCTGTAATCCCAGCACTTTGGGAGGCTGAGGCAGATGGATCATGAGGTCAGGAGATCGAGACCATCCTGGCTAACACAGTGAAATCCCGTCTTTACTAAAAATTCAAAAAAATTAGCTGGGCATGGTGGCGGGTGCCTGTAGTCCCAGCTACTCAGGAGGCTAGGCAGGAGAATGGCGTGAACCCGGGAGGCGCAGCTTGCAGTGAGCCAAGATTGCGCCACTGCACTCCAGCTTGGGTGACAGAACGAGACTCCGTATCAAAAAAAAAAAAAAAACAAAAGTGACAACAGATTTGAAAAAACCCAAATAGACGTTCTAGAACCAAAACATACAATAATCAAAAACAATAATGCAGTGGATGAATTTAAAGCAGATTACCTAGCAAGAGAGAAATAGTGGACTAGAAGATAGAATAGAAGAAAATTCTCCAGAATAAACTGTCAAGAGATTTTAAAAATGTAAAATATAGAGAAGATGGTTAGAGAATTAAAAAGACCCAGTGACAAGTTCTAATATACATTTTTAAAAGTTTTGTTTTTTTTTTTTTCAAGTTTTTTCTTGCTGCATTGCCCAGGCTGGAGTGCAGTGGCTATTCCCAGGTGAGATCATGGCACACTGTGGCCTCAAACTCCTGGCCTCAAGTGATCCTCCCACCTCAAGTATGTAGGTGGGACTGCACCCAGCTTTAATGTACATTTAATTGGAATTTCAAAATGAGTGGAACAAGAATGGTGCAGAAGCAATATTTGAAGAGATAATTGCTGATCATTTTCTAGAACTGCAGAAAGATGAATTTGCAGATTCAAAAGTATATGGCCTTGAAGAAAAGCTAAAAACTGAGCAAGCATCCATCTTGTAAGTCAGACCACATTTTGTAAGTCAGAGAAAACACAGCAAAATAATTCTAAAGAAGATAAAGAGAAGCTAGGCATGGTGGTGCATGCCTATAGTCCAAGCTGCTTGGAAGGCTGCAGTGGGAAGATTGCTTGAGTTGGAGGCCAGCCTGGGCAACATAGTGAGACCCTTCCTACCCTGTCTCTAAAACAAATAAAATAAATAGAAAGAAAGAATGAAAAGAGTAGAAGTTAATAAAGTATAAAGCAAATGTATAGTAGGGAAAATCAATGAAACCAAAGTATGTTTCTTAGAAAAGATTAATAAAAATGATAATACTCTGATTAGGTTGATCAAGAAAAGGAAGACAGGAATAAAGAAAGGAGCACAAATAACCAAAATCAAGAATTAAAAAGAGGGGACTGGGCACAGTCTTTAACCCCAGTACTTTGGGGAGCTGAGGCGGGCAAATCACTTGAGCTTTGGAGTTTGAGACCAGCCTGGGCAACATGGCCAAATGCCATCTCTACAAAAATTAGCCAGGTGTGGTGGTGTGCTCCTGTAGTCCCAGCCACTCAGGATGCTGAGGTAGGAGGATGGCTTGAGCCCTGGAGCGGGGAGGCTGCAGTGAGCCTAGATCATGCCACTGTACTTCAGCCTAGGGGACACAGTGAGACCCTGTCTCAAAAAAAAAAAAGAAAAAAAGTGCTTAAAAAAAAAAAGAGTGAAAAAGGGAGATTGTATACTCATTAACAAAATAATGATACTATAAATATTTTTTTAATTTTTTTTGAGATGGAGTCTCACTCTGTTCCGTTGCCCATGCTGGAGTGCAGTGGCACGATCTCAGCTCACTGTGACCTCTGCCTCCCAGGTTCAAGGGATCCTCCTACCTCAGCCCCCCTAGTACCTGGGATTACAGGCACGCACCACCATGCCCAGCTAATTTTTTGTATTTTTAGTAGAGACGAGGTTTCACCATGTTGGCCAGGCTGGTCTCGAACTCCTGACCTCAGGTGATCCACGTGCCTTGATCCCCCAAAGTGCTGGGATTACAGGTGTGAGCCTCCGTGCCTGGTCACTATGCATAATTTTAAACCAAAATTTTGAAAATTTAGGTGAATGGATAAATGTATCAGTAATATAACTATTAGTAAAAACGGAGGCCAGGCACGGTGGCTCACACCTGTAATCCCAGCACTTTGGGAGGCTGAGGTGGGTGGATCACGAGATCAGGAGATCGAGACCATCCTGGCTAACACGGTGAAACCCCGTCTCTACTAAAAATACAAAAAATTACCCGGGCGTGGTGGTGGGTGCCTGTAGTCCCAGCTGCTCTGGAGGCTGAGGCAGGAGAATGGGGTGAACCTGGGAGGCGGAGCTTGCAGCGAGCCGAGATCGCGCCACTACACTCCAACCTGGGTGACAGAGCAAGACTCCATTTCAAAAAAAAAAAAATTGGAGCCATCTCAGCGTGGTGGCTCAGGCCTGTAATCCCAGCACTTTGGGAGGCCAAGGCGGGAGGATCACCTGAGGTCAAAAGTTCGAGACCAGTCTGGCCAACATGGCGAAACCCCGTCTCTACTAAAAATACAAAAATTAGCTAGGCATGGTGGCCCATGTCTATAGATAGTCTCAGCTGCTTGGGAGACTGAAGCAGGAGAATCGCTTGAACCCGGGAGGCGGAGGTTGCAGTGAGTGGAGATCGTACCATTGCACTCCAGTCTGATTGAAAGAGTGAGACTCCATTTCAAAAAACAAAAAAAATGGAATCAGCAGTTAAACTCTGCCCTTAAAGAAAACTAGCCCGTCACTAGGAGTATACCAAGCACTTAAGAGAAAGAGTTAATATTACACAAATGCTTCCTGAGAATAGAAAGAGATTAGCAAAACAAAAAACCTGACAGTGACATTATGAGAAAGGAAAAATCACAAGCCCTTTTACTCAGGAAAATTTCTACATTTTACTATGAAAAATTCCCAACTATATATTAGCAAAGCACAATCCAATATTTTACTTGTTATTGTAGTATAACAAACTACCAAAGTTTTGTGGCTTAGAACAACTGATTTTTTTTTCCAGGGATTCTGTGGGTCAGAAGTTTGGACTGGGCACAACAAGCATAGCTTGTTTCTGTTTCTGTCTAGGCACCCAGCTGGGAAGACTCAGAGGAGGGCTTGGAATCGAGCCCTTGGCTTGTTGATTTTTGTCATGTCAATTTCTTCTTTTTCTTTTTTCTTTCTTTCTTTTTTCTTTTTTTTTTTTTTTGAGACAGGATCTTGCTCTGTTGCCTAGGCTGGAGTACAGTGGCATAATCATAGCTCATTGTAGCCTCAGCCTCCTGGACTCAAGCAATCCTCCTACCTCAGCCTCCTGAGTGGCTGTGACTATGGGCACATGACACTACACCTCACTAATTTTTGTATTTTTTTGTAGAGACGAGGTCTTACTGTGTTGCCCAGGCTGGTCTAAAACTCCTGGGCTCACGTAATACTTCCACTTCAGCCTCCCAAAGTGCTGGGATTACAGGCATGAGCCACTGCACCTGGCCGTCTGTCTTACCAGTTTCGAAAATTTCTTTGTGGGTTAAGGAAATAAGCTATTTATATTGATAGGAAATATAATTTCTTCTAGTTCGACGTTTGATTTTTATTTTGCTCATCATGCTTTTTGCCATGCAGAATATTTTTATACATTGTCACATTTATTAATATTTCTTTCAATGACTTCTGGATTTTATATCATAGTATTTGGAAATACCTTCTCCGTTGTGAGGTCATAAAATGTGCCATTTGTTTTTCTAGTGCTTATATGGTTTCATATTTTTGCATTTAGATTTGTGGATCCACCAGGAGCTATTTTTGGGGTGAGGTATAAGACTATTAACCTCACTTTTCTCAGTCAGATGGAGAGATCAATTTTGACTGTGGAGAAGGGGGCTCTGGTAAAGTATCTTGATCATCTCTTAGGGGGATCATGGGATTGTGAGGAATTACTCTCTTTTCACCCAAAGGAATTGGAATGAGCATCTGAAGTCAAAGCTGCCTCTCCCCTACAGCAGGTGGGAAAAATGATTTTAAACTGAATCCTTTTTCACTACTCCTTCTCATTTCCTGAGACTTTCTGCTACTGTGGTATCACTGGCCTCATGACGTTATGATTTTGATCTCATTTTTGTTCTGTTTTAAAGTGTTTTTTTTTTCTGATGTCATGAAAGGACACAGCTTCATTTTATGTATAAGCTCTCTCTAAGTTGTGATATAGTGTGAGTTATTGTGAATTCTATTCTAGCTATTATTATTATTATTATTATTAGAGATGGGGTCTTGCTATGTTTTCCACAGCCAGAACCAGAGCTCCTGGGCTCAAGCCTCCTGCCTCAGCCTCTTGAGTAGCTGGGACTACACATGTGCCCAGCTTTAGCCATGATTTCTAGGATCAGTTTTGGAGGGCTTTCCTTTCTCATTTTTTTTGTTTGATCCCAAGTCCATCTCAGGCAGTGGTCTTTCTGTAACTTTCTATAACTCTCCATTCATTTATTATATTATAAGGTAGGCTGTGAATATAGGAGGAAACAGACTTTCATGATCATGATTTCACATTCCTGTCATTGTTCCAGATGTGTATAAACCTCTCAGACCTTTGAGGTTTGGTTTAAGATAAGTCCTTTGAACAACCAGTAAAAATCATTAATGGAAATAAAGAAAATCAGCAGTTCTTTTTCTTCATTAGGACATCTTGACCTTGATGTGAATACTACTATGCTACTTGGTCTTGAATGAATGACACCAACTTTGACGTGGGCGCTTATGAAATTATTTTAAAGCATCATTTAAAAATTACCTATTTCACCATTCTAACTAAAGCAATAGCTTTCGTGTGTTAGTGAGTTTTTTTCTAATATCTGCTTATGCTCATTAAGTGCCTTCTGTTTGTCAGGCCTTCTGCTAGTGTTCAGACTATAGAGTTGAATAAAATACAAAATTTTCCATCTACTAAGGGAGGTAGAATATAACAAGTAGTTATAATGTACTATGCTGGGAACTATAATGGAAGTGTTATTGGGGGCATGTATTGGTCAGGATTCTTAGTAGCAAACAACAATATTCACTGTAGTTGGCTTAAGCAGAAAGGTAGTTTAACATCGGTGCTTGGATGTTACACAGATGGAAGTGAAGCAGTCACGGACAATATTTCCATGAGAAATGGCCAGCCCCACTAAGGGGGACTCTTCTGGAGAAAAACCACTGCTGCCTTTACCAGCACAGGTAATGTCAGATACTGGACATCAGAAACTGTCCCATAACAGTCCTAGAACATGGGCTTATAATTTTCTTTACATTTTCTAGTGCAGTTAGCCCATTTATAGTCTTTATATCCTTCATGCCCTTCATTGGTTTATAGCAGCTGCCACTGAGTTTGAAAAAGGCCTGACTTTAATATGTACTTTACCTCGGGCAATCATAGGTGATTGATTGATTGATTGATTGATTTTGAGACAGAGTCTTGCTCTGTCGCCCAGGCTAGAGTGCAGTGGCACAATCTCGGCTTACTATAACCTCCGCACTGGAGCCTGGGTGACAGAGTGAGACCCTGTCTGAAAACAAAGCAGTAAGTAACTCTGATATAAATGTCCCTCTTGTTTATAAGTCAATGTATGCACATTTTGTAGCGCTTGGTATGTATGATCCAAAAGCACTTAAAGATAACGTTTTGTATTTTTTCTTTTTGTAGAAGTAATGCTATATTTTATTATAAAATACTAATTGAAAATACCAATAAGAAAATAAAAATTACCTGCAGTGTCATCATCCTGATATACTACTGATTAATAGTTTCTTCCATTTTTTTCTACTTTCCATTTTACAAACATGAGCCCCTTCTATATACAGGGGCTTACCTTAACATTAAAGTGAGACTCTTTTTTTTTTTGAGACGAAGTCTCAGTCTGTCGCCCAGGCTGGAGTGCGGTGGCGCAACCTCTGCCGCCCAGGTTCAAGCGGTTCTCCTGCCTCTGCCTCCCGAGTAGCTGGGATTACAGGCACCTGCCACCGCGCCTGGCTAATTTTTTGTAATTTTAGTAGAGACAGGGTTTCACCATCTTGGCCAGGCTGGTCTTGAGCTCCTGACTTTGTGATCCACCTGCCTCTGCCTCCCAAAATGCTGGGGATTACAGGCGTGAGCCACCGCGCCCAGCCCTTATGTGACATTTTTTAAATGTCATCAGATATTCTTCGATAGTATTACTTATCGTGACTGTGTAATATTCCATTCTGTAGATCTACCAAAGTTTATTTAACTACTCCCTAATTGTGGACTTTAAGGATTTTCAGTTTTACAGTATTTTGAATAGTGCTGAAGTGAATAACTTTAAGTCAAGTCTTTGCACACACATCTATAGTGGTTTCTTTTGGATAGATTCTTAGATGCGAAATGAGTGGGTCAGAGAGCATTTACATTTTTTAATTAAGAAACTTTATTTTTTAGACCAGTTGTAGGTTCCCAGTGAAACTGCACAGCAAGTACAGAGAGGTCCCATATACCCTGTACATTTTTAAGGATTCTAGCACATATTGTCAAATTGCCCTTTAGGAATGTTGTACCATTTTCTATTTTCACCTACATTTTCTCTTATTTCCACAACACTGAGAAGTATCATTTAAAAGAAATCTTGATAAGGCACATGTCTAGTAGAATATCTATTCCAGTCAAGGTAAGACTAAATTTTCTTTCTCCTGAAATGTATATTTACATTATTCAGTCCGTTATTATTTATTGTGGTTGGTGATCACACAATTCCACCAGCCTTCCTTCTTTTGCCAATGTAACAAAAATTATAAAAGTAATACATAGACACAAAAATAAACACTCCAGGACAGAAAGATATAGTGATGAAAGTAAAAAAAATCCCCACTTGCTTTAGCCAGGCCTTCTGAAAGCTGTTTTTTACTTTAATAGTTTTTCGTAATTGTGGTGGTTACCTCCAAAACTGTAAATAAAATATACATAAACATGTAATTTTTATTTTTATTTTTTGTTATTTTATTTTTATTTTATTTATTTATTTTTTTGGGATGGAGTTTCACTCTTGTTGTCCAGGCTGGAGTGCAGTGGCGTGATCTTGGCTCACTGCAGCCTCTGCCTCCCGGGTTCAAGAGATTCTCCTGCCTCAGCCTCCCAAGTAGCTGGGATTATAGGCATGCACCACCATGCCAGGCTAATTTTGTATTTTTAATGGAGACGGGGTTTCACCATGTTGGTCAGGCTGGTCTTGAATTCCTGACCTCAAGTGATCCCGCCTGCCTCAGCCTCCCAAAGTGCTGGGATTACAGGTGTGAACTTTGCCATATCTCACACTCCCCGTGTAATCCTGCTGTCCAGAGATACACAATTTGGTATATTGTATATCCTTTTAGAGATTTAAATGTAGGCTGGGTTCAGTGACTCACACCTGTAATCCCAGCACTTTGGGAGGCCAAGGCATGAGGATTACTTGAGACCAGAAGTTCGAGACCAGCCTGGCAACATAGTAAGACCTTGTCTCCACAAAAAATGAAAAAAAAAATAGCCAGGAATAGTGGTGCGTGTCTGTAGTCCTAGTTATTCCAGAGGTTGAGTTGTGGGAGAATCACTTGAGACTAGAAGTTTGAGGTTACAGTGAGCTGTGATGATATCACTGCACTCCTGCCTGAGTTACAGTGCAAGACCCTGTCTCGAATAAATGAATAAATATAGCAGTAACAACAAAACATGGACTGTGAGCCAGGTACTATGCATTGTCTTGTTAAATCCTCATAGTGTCTGAGATGGGGGCCTGTTTACTAAAACGTAAACTTGAACCTTATGGCTAACTGGTGACTTGCCTAAACATTTCCAGTATTTGCTATGATAAGTTGTATGCAATAAATAAGATATATCTAATTATGTGTTCTTGTGTGATCATCTCTATTTAATACATTTCCACAACTAGGATGGTTTGGTTTAAAAAGTGCACATTTAAACTATTTAAACTTTTGATTCATCTTGAGAGAGGTAGTTTAGAGTGTGGACTTTGTCGTCACACATACCAGTATTTAGATTCCGACTGCCAGTTACTGGCCACTCACTAAAATGAAACTGTACATCAGTTTGCCTATCTCTAAAGTGGAAGGATAACAGAAACCTCATACGGCTGTGAAGATTAAATGAGATGCTGCTGCAGTGTCCCTGGCTAGTATGTACCACCTGGGAAGAATGGTGTCCAAGATAGACCAGGCCCCTCATCTCACAGAACTGATATTTTAATGTGGGACAGGAGGAGGCAGCAGTGAAAGACAGGCGGTAAAGAAATTAATGAACAACAAAAAAAGTGGTGCTGTATGGACACTTAAACAGAAAGTGATGTGATAGGTAGATGGGTGGTTATTTATTTTATTTTATTTTTTTGAGACGGAGTCTCGCTGTGTCGCCCAGGCTGGAGTGCAGTGGCGCGATCTCGGCTCACTGCAAGCTCCACCTCCCGGGTTCACGCCATTCTCCCGCCTGGGTGGTTATTTTAGGTTGGGTGGCTTGGGAAAGTTTTTCTGAAGAAGTGACATCTCAGCTAAGGTCTCAATGATAAGGATAGTTTTATAATTCAAAAATTCCTAGAAATAAAAACATGGGATCAAACATTACATGCTTTAGGCCAGGCACAGTGGCTCACGCCTGTAATTCCAGTACTTCAGGAGGCCGAGGCGAGTGGATCACTTGAGGCCAGGAGTTTGAGACCAGCCTGGCCAACATGGTGAAACCCTATCTGTACTAAAAATACAAAAATTAGCCAGATGTGGTGATGCAGGCCTGTAATCCCAGCTACTTGGGAGGCTAAGGCAGGAGAATTGCTTGAACCCAGGAGGCGGAGGTTGCAGTGAGCTGAGGTTGTGCTCTCACTACAGCCTATGTAATAGAGTGAGACTCAAATAATAATAGTAATAATAATAATAATAACAACAAAGTGACCTGAAGAAATTTCTAAATAATTTACATTCTATGTATAGACACGCCTCTTTTTCTTTACCATGACCAGAACTTTTTTTCCTAATGTTAAAAAAAGTGGGGTTGTTCAAAGATTGTCTTAGGGACCTTCTAATGAGCTTTACTGGCAGAGGGAAAAGACAAGAAAACATGTAAGTCCCTTTTAGGAATCTCTTCTATTTCCTCTCGCCATGTTAACTGTCTACCATCACCCATTGTACTATAAACCTTTGTCTTCACTTTACTGGCCTTTTTCTCTACACCATATCCTGCCTGCATTATATGACTGGAAGCTGCCAACATGCATGTTAACTAACAAGCACTTTTTCGTCTTTAGAATTAGGCAATGCCTGGGTCAGGGGAGATGCAAGATTCAGATCAGCAATGCTTTTGCTGTAAACACAAGGCAGCTTTTAGAGTAGACTGGTTTTTCCAAACACATTCATTGGCAAGGCTGTAACACCTTCTGTGAGTTAAAACTGTGCAGAAGGCTCTGCACGTGGGTTTGTTACAGTTGAGCCTTTTTCCTGTATGGCATGCAATGGGCGCATTGGGCATTGGTGAACACCGTACACTACCATTGCTTCTCCCCAGAATTCATAGGTAGTAAGACCTCTTTTGTTTGTAATGCCTGTATAATTACACATTGTTTGTGGATCTGTTCTGAAAGCCTTTAATCATTGTATGTTAATTGCACTGTAAGAAACGTTCTCTTTGTAGGTCTTGAGCGGGCCTCAGCATCTTTACAACAATACACATGTTTTTGTTTGTTTGTTGTGAGACGGAGTCTCACTCTGTCGCCCAGGCTGGAGTGCAGTGGCATAATCTCAGATCATTATAACCTCCGCCTCCCAGGTTCAAGCAATTCTCCTGCCTCAGCCTCCCCAGTAGCCAGGATTACAGGCGCCCACCACCACACCCGGCTAATTTTTTTGTGTGTTTAGTAAAGACAGGGTTTCACCATGTTGGTCAGGCTGGTCTCGAACTCCTGACCTCAAATAATCCACCTGCCTTGGCCTCCCAAAGTGCTGGGATTCAGGCATGAGCCACTTTCCCAGGTCAATATACATGTTAAATTACAGACATCATCCAGTTACTGTTTTGTTCACGTATGGGGCAAGTGTATATTTTTATATAATATACAGGTATTATAATCTAATTTCTGATTCAAGCCTTAAAGAAAATATGTAGTTCAAACTTGGAAATAAATGGATTAAAAGTCACTTGTTCTTAAAATGTGGTTTCTTTTTATAATCTTTTAAAATTCAGCAACTTAAATAAAACATCCTGAGGGCAACATGTGTTAGTGAGGGGGACTGGGGGTGGCGTGGGGAGGGAGTGTGTTTGATGAAATTGTCCAGGAGCAAAGCACCACTTACTTGAAGCCCAGAGATTTGTCATCCAAATATGTGCAGATTGCTGGTGCTATAAATAGTTTGAACTCAAGTAAACAGCCTCTTCCCCCTAACTGCTGCTTGGCCATTATTCAGATGCCAGCACAGACTGAGGAGCATCTCACACCAGGCTTAAGGCTCTTGTGCCCAAATGTTGGGCTGCTTCTCTTGTGGGGAGAGCTTCAGCTACCCTGACTTGAGATGACTGAGGGTCACATGTTCACCCTCTTTAGTTATCCCACATTTGGCTTCCACCCCTATGCAACCTGATGTACAGTTTCATAAACATGCCTCTGCTCTGATGAGTAGCACTGTTCTAAGAAGATTCCTGGCAACTATTAAAAAGCCCTGGGGCCCCATGGCTGTTGACTGAAGTAGATTTAGGAAGCACAGAAGTTCTTTTTTCAGGGCAGAGGCACGCATGTCTCATTTCTTTCTTTGGAACTAAGTAGAGTGGCACTGGTTGTCAGAACTGCTGCAGACTGCCTGTGCCAGCAACTCATCTGCTCTGTGCCAGGCAGGCAGGCTGCTGACATTTCAAGAGTCCCTTTGAGGACTCAAGCAACATGCTGTCATTAGAGCAACTGAGGACATTCCATGGTTTATTAGTATATTTCCTTTGGAAAAAATGTCCCCCCCCCCCCCCCTTTTTTAAATTCCTGCTTCGGCTGCATTGCTGCATTCATGTACAGTGACTCTTATGACAAATGCCCATGAGGAGATTATGACTGATTTAACATTTTGTTGTTGAGGGGAAATAAGGAATGGTAGAAGAAATACTAGATTAAGGATCAGGAGCCTGGATTCTTGCGCAAGTTACCTAACTTTTCTTAGGTTTGATTTCTTCATTTGTCAAAAAGATAGTCATGTCCCTCCTGTTTCTTGGGGTTGATGAGAAAATTTATGTAAAGGTACTTTCTGGACTATACCAAACAAATGGAATGCAAAGGAGAAGTAGGGTAATGGAAGGAGCTTGGTGTTTGAGTCTCACAGGCTTAACCCACACTGTGACCTCAAGCAAATGGCTAATGTCTCTCAGCCTCAACCTTTTCATCTGTAAAATGGGAATATCTATACTTGCCTTGCAGGAATGTTAGAAGGATTAGAAGTAACATATGTAAAGCACTGACAAATGGCAAACAATTGTTTAATAGCAATAATTGTTATTATTACACTTAATGTGGAGATATTCACTCTGGGTGATTTAGGATTCTAAACCTGAGGAAGTATTCAGTTTATAAATGTAGAGATTAGCAAAAGGCCCTGCTAGTAACTGATAGTAGCAACTGATAATAGCTACCTTTAAAAAATCCAAGTAATACATGAATATGACTTTTTAAAAAATCTCTGAGTCCAGAAAGGCATCTGTCTCCTGCTTACCTCCCCACCCTGAGGCAGCCATTTTATTTTTCTGCTTTTACTTCTTTTGGTGGTTACTGCTATTTCTCTAAATCATATTACTCCCATTTCCTTTTTTAAATGAATTTTGTTTTTGTCAGAATGGTACATGCAAATAGTTTGCCTTAGTCTTTTTTAAGGTCAAATATCATAAAAGATTTATAATAAAAACCATCTGTTCCTTGCCCCCTCCCTTTCTTTACCCTTCCTCCTATCCTGCTCCCAAGAGCATACACTTTTGATCCTTTTAGGCGTTTGATCTAGCATTTATCTCTCTATATCTAAATAATATGCTTATTGAGATATCTGGGGTTTTTTTTAATTGTATTACAGAAATTTTCAAACATGTACGAAACTAGAAAGAATAGTATAATTAATCCTCATGTACTACCCATTACCCAGCTTCAAAAATCAACAACCCATGACCAGTCTTGTTTCATCTGTGCTGGTAGCCATTTTTCCCTGCCACTAGATTATTTTGGAGTAAATTCTAGATGTCATTTTATCAGTAATTACCTTAGCTTTTTTTTTTTTTTTTTTTGCAACAGAGTCTCACTCTGTTGCCCAGGCTGGCGTGTAGTGGTGCAATCTTGGCTCACTGCAACCTCCACCTCCCTGGTTCAAGCAATTCTCCTGTCTCAGCCTCCCAAGTAGCTGGGACTACAGGCACACGCTACCACGCCCGGCTAATTTTTTTATTTGTAGGAGAGATGAGGTTTTACCATATTGGGCTGGTCTGGAACTCCTGACCTGAGGTGATCTACCTGCCTTGGCCTCCCAAAGTGTTGGGGTTACAGGCATGAGCTACTGTGCCCAGCCTTTTAAGGGAATAAGGATTCCTTTTAAAATATAACCACACTACTATCCCACATAAAATAATAATCTATTATTATTAGCAGTGACTCCATGTTTTTTTAGTTCCAATCAGATCCAAACAAGGACCTCACATTACCATACTGCTTTTTCTTGACTCATCAGTTTTTTGTTTGTTTTTGAGATAGTCTCGCTCTGTTGCCCAGGCTGGAGTGCAATGGCACCATCTCAGCTCACTGCAACCTCCGCCTCCCAAGGTTCAAGTAGTTCTCCTGCCTCAGCCTCCCAAGTACCTGGGATTACAGGCATGTGCCACCATGCCTGGCTAATTTTTGTATTTTTATTTTTGAGACGGAGTCTGGCTGTCACCCAGGCTGGAGTGCAATGGCATGGTCTCAGCTCACTGCAACCTCTGCATCCTGGGTTCAAATGATGCTCCTGCCTCTGCCCCCTGAGTAGCTGAGATTACAGGCACCTGCTACCACGCCCAGCTAATTTTTGTAATTTTAGTAGAGATGGGGTTTGCCATGTTGGCCAGGCTGGTCTTGAAACTTGAACTCCTGTCATGCAGTTGGTTTTCATCAGACATCCTGTCATGCTTTATTTGACCACTGACAATCACTAATAAAAGACTTCTTTAAGGGGTAGGTCTCAGTTCATCTGTTTGTCCCATACGCCTCTGTCCTGCCTGGGAAGCTGCTGGGTACTAGAAGGGTACTAAGGTACTAAGTGGAAGATCCTTTAGGGCACATGAGCAGGAGCAGCAGTTAGACTGAGGGCCCTTCACATGTTAGCATAAGGTGGCCAGTCTCTTACTAGAAGCCCTAGATCAATCCTAGGCAGTTCATTCAATTTATTTAAAGAGGCCTCCTGTCTTTGGCTATGGTTCTACAAAGCTTTTGGGCCCTCTGTGTGCTTCAGGTATGGGATAGAGGAGCTGGTGGCACAGGACCTTCAGTGGATCCCTTCATTTTTTGGCCCTTCTGAATCTTCTCCACGCCTGCTGTCTTCAGGTCCAGAGCCTCCCTGGGGTCCCACACGTTTCCTTGTCTCTCATTTCCAATGGTGCTTTCTTGTCCTTGTGCTCCAGACTTTAGTTTCTGTCATCATACCTCTCTGATCTGAACTTTTTCTATCTTCTGGAAATTATTTGAAATGAAATCCCTTGTTCTCCAATGATCCTTCTTTCAGCAAGAAGGCCCAATTTGTAGTTCAGAAGACATGGTGCTTTTTACAAAAAGTATGTCATTGTTTTACCATAAACTGGACTAAGTAGAGTGTGTGTGTGTTTAGAAAATATTTATTGAGTTTCCTATTTTATGGCAGGCACTCTTCTAGGCACTTGGGATAGATGTTTTCAGTGAACCAGGGAGACATACTGTTGACCTTGTGGAGTTTACAGTCTGATGGGGAAACACATGGACCATGTACTTATAAATATGTTAAGGGTTATGAGAAGAGACATAGGGGTACCATGAGACCATTACAGCAGGGGGAGCTAACGTGGCTCAGAGAAAAGGGCACCCTAGGGAAGTGACATTTAATCTGAAATCTGATGGCTGAGTAGGAGTTAACCAAAATAAGAGGGAAGAGCCCTTCAAATTTGTATTTCAAAGTGCAGTAGCAAGTGAGAGTCTCAGACCAACAGAGAGTAGCAAGTGAGCGTCTCAAACCTTCTCCTGTTGGAGCACCAGGCTGTACTACCTCAGGATAGTCCCTTGCCTTCTTTGGATCTGGCATTCCTCACCCCTAAAATGAGGAGACCACATGCTCCTTTCAGCTGCAAAAATCAGTGAGTCCAAGACTGTTTAAAGTTAAGGTCACTGTTGAAGTGAAGGTCCATCTATCCCAAAACAGCTGTAGTTGGAAACTTATCTCAAGCTAGTGGGAAGTGGTTTGAAAAAAGGCAGGGAGGGGACAGTGTGATATCCTGTGAACCTGTCCAGTTTCTAGCCACATAATCACTGGGGTCAGGCTTCTCTTATCCTTCCAGCTCTTCTTCAGAGACACCAAATCAGCAGTCCAAAGGGGACCACAAAGTGGATCCTCAGGACATCGAACCCTGAAGAAAAAGCAGCCATGTGTACTCCAAAACCAAAAAAAATACGTCCAGCAGTATCTTAGTCATCTTTTGTGGGTTTGGTTCTCCGCCCCTCAAAAATGACTTAAGTTTCTGAATTCAAAACTGTGTGTGTGTGTGTGTGTGTGTGTGTGTGTGTATGTGTTTTGATACAGATTATTATTCTGTCACCCAGGCTGGAATGCTGTGGCATGATCTCAGCTCACTGCAACCTCTGCCTCCCAGGTTCAAGCAATTCTCCTGCCTCAGCCTCATGAGCCTTCTGAGTAGCTGGGACTACAGGTGTGCACCACCACACCCAGCTAATTTTTTGTGTTTTTTAGTAGAGACGGGGTTTCACCATGTTGACCAGGCTGGTCTCAAACTCCTGACCTCAAGTGACCTGCCCACCTCTGCCTCCCAAAGTGCTGGGATTACAGGTGTCAGCCACCACACTTGACCAAGAACATTGTTTTAAGTGTAAGTGTGGTTCCTTCTCTGGGGCCTTACACTAGGATTGTGGTGAGATGATGTATTGTTCTCCTTCCTTTTTTCCTGTTCTTCTGTATTTTCTTATCTTTTTATAATAAGCAATTATGATTATAGTTAGAACAAAATCTACTTTTATTCATAAATCTCAATCAATATGCTTCTCAATTAATTGTGTAGAGAAAACATGGACCTTCTAACTGCTTGGCATAGTGAATAAGTGAGTTGGAAATGGTATGGCAGCTGAAACCCGCCTTTGATAGGGTGATGAGCGATTGCACTGTACAGCAGCTATGTGGACTAGAAAGTGGGTAGTGGTGGCCAGCATTTCTTTATTCATATACTCCTTCAACAGATATCCGTCAGTTGCTAGCTGATGTAGTTGGAATGTTTAACGATATTGATGGATATCTGTTGGATGTCATGTTGAAATGGGAACCCCAGTGTTGGAAGTGGGGCCTGGTGGGAGGTGTGTGGGTTATGGGTACGGATCTCATGAATGGCGTGATCTCCTCCCCGTTGTAATGAGTGAGTTCTTGTTCGGTTAGTTCAAGTGAGAACTGGTTATTTTTTAATTTAAAAAAAATTTATTGGCCAGGCGTGGTGGCTCACGCCTGTAATCCCGGAACCTTGGGAGGCCCAGGCGGGTGGATCATGAGGTCAGGAGATCGAGACCATCCTGGTTAACAAAATGAAACCCCATCTCTACTAAACATACAAGAAATTTAGCCAGGCATGGTGGTGGGCGCCTGTAGTCCCAGTTAGTCGGGAGGCTGACTCAGGAGAATGGTGTGAACCAGGGAGGTGGAGCTTGCAGTGAGCCAAGATGGCGCCACTGCACTCCAGCCTGGCAACAGAGCGAGACTCCATCTCAAAAAAAAAAAAAGCATGGGACTACATGTGTGCACCACCATGCCCAGCTAAATTTTTGTATTTTTAGTAGAGATGATGTTTCACCATGTTGGCCAGGCTGGTCTCGAACTCCTGACCTCAGGTGATCTGCCTGCCTCGGCCTCCCAAAGTGCTGGGATTACAGGTGTGAGCCACCGTGCCTGGCCCTGGTTGTTTAAAAAGAGCCTGGCACTTCTCCCTCTCACACTTGCTCCCTCTCTTGCCGTGTGACATTCCGGCTCTCCTTTCCCTCTACCATGTCTAAAAGCTTCCTAAGGCCTCACCAGAAGCAGATGCTGGTGCCATGCTTGTTAAACAGTCTGTAGAACCGTGAACCAAATAAACCTATTTTCTTCATAAATTGTTCGGCTGCAGGCCAGGCGCGGTGGCTCACGCCTGTAATCCCAGCACTTTGGGAGGCCGAGGCGGGCGGATCACAAGGTCAGGAGATCGAGACCACAGTGAAACCCCGTCTCTACTAAAAATACAAAAAATTAGCCGGGCGCGGTGGCGGGCGCCTGTAGTCCCAGCTACTCAGGAGGCTGAGGCAGGACAATGGCGTGAACCCGGGAGGCGGAGCTTGCAGTGAGCCAAGATCGCGCCACTGCACTCCAGCCTGGGCGACAGCGCGAGACTCCGTCTCAAAAAAAAAAAAAAAGACTCATAAAAAAAAAATTGTTCGGCCTCAGGTATTCCTTTATAGCAATGCAAAACGGACTAACACTCTGCCCCAACAAATTAATCAATCTGTGTCTGTGATTTTCTCATGTGTCAGGCAGGGATAATAATTATACCTACCTCATAGAGCTCCTTATGGGATTAAATTAGGTAATTTATATAAAGCAATTAGCATACAACTGGGCACACCTGTAATCACAACACTTTGGGAGGCCAACGCAGGCAGATCACTTGAGATCAGGAGTTCAAAACCAATCTGGGCATATGACGAGACCCCCGTCTCTACAACATAAATAAAATAAACAGAATATTACCTGGTATATGGTAAATATCCAATGTTAGTTTTGGAGTTTGTTTATGAATTTCCTTATTTTAATAAGTATCTCATGTACAAAATGCTGCTAAATTAGACACAGATCTTTTCCTTAAGAAGTTAGGATTCTGGCAGAGAAAAAAGACCTGCCCCCAAATAAATATGTGTCAACAGAAAAAAGGGTGTGTTTCTTAAGAAACAGAGAGTACTAAGGAAATTCAGAGGAAGGAGAGACCCCTTCTAAACTGGGGGTAGAGGGTGGAATTAAACAGCCAGAGTTTCCTTCATCCTCAAAGGAGCTGATACTACTGTCTGTGAAAAATAGCCAAGATTCCTGAAGGGAAGCCCTTTAAGAGGCGGTAGTGCAAGGGGGTTGTGGATTCAGGACTGGCCCCACACAGTCCCTAGTTAGAGCGCAGGCTGTGCCCCTTGCTCCCGTGAGCCTTTGAGCAGGTTAGTCTGCTCACCATGCATCTGTTGCTACAGCTGTAAGATGTGAATATTAATAATATCTCCTGTACCTGATTATTGTGAGGATGACATTAAGTGGTGTTTATAGAGTGCTCAGTGCACAGCGTGGCCCCCGCCCACATAAGTGTGTCCAGTATTGTCAGTTAAAGAAGAAATGAATGTGTCAGTGTTGCTTTGGTTCTGTCTTCCGGGATTCTGTCACAGACATAGAATTACTCAGTTCACAAGGGAAGTGATACAAAGTACATGTTGTTGAAGAAAATGATGTTGTTTTTATGAATGGGCTCCTTACTATTATTTTTGTTCAAGTAACAAAACATGATTCAAAGCACCCATCTCAAGAGCCCAGCCTCATTTCCTGACGCCTACTCAGGCTTCTGGAATAAAGGCTCAGCCAAACAATGGCCCCGACCTCCAGTCCCTCCAAACTGAGTGCTGCTGCTGAGAACAGGCCTGACAGCTCTGGGTGGGCTTTTGTTCGTTACTCATCCTGACATTCTGGAGAAATACAGGACCCTCTTTATTTAAAATGACTTTATTTCATTGTCACATCACCATTAGGGCAAAGGATGATGAAACGGTCAGAATTAGACAAGAAGTATTCAAGTATTTTTCAATGTATAGTATGTGCCAGGCACATAACCAACACAAGAACCTTGGAGAGTAAGGCTATTCTTCTTCTCATTTTACACTGGGAAACCAAGGCACAGCAAGAAGGTCTAGCGTCCAGAAGGAAGCCCAGATCTCTCCGAGCTGTGAGCGACTGCTCTCTGTGGGTTACCAGAATGGTGGTTTTTTTTGGTTTTTTTTTTTTTTTTTTTTTTAAGACAGAGTCTCACTCTGTCACCCAAGCTGGAGTGCAGTGGTGCAATCTCGGCTCACTGCAACCTCCGCCTCCCATGTTCAAGCAATTCTTCTGCCTCAGCCTCCCAAGTAGCTGGGATTACAGGCGCACACCACCACACCTGACTAATTTTTTTTTGTATTTTAGTAGAAACGGGGTTTCACTGTGTTGCCCAAGCTGCTCTTAAACTCCTGAGCTCAGGCAATCCACCCGCCTGGGCCTCCCAAAGTGCTAGGATTACAGGCGTGAGCCAGCACGCCCAGCCAGGCTGGTGTGGTGTTTATTCCACAGCAGTCCTATGTCACATTGTTGAAAAGCCTTCAGATTGGCAAACTCCCTCCTCATATAGCCTGTTTTCTTGGGTGTTTTTTGATAAGCATCTATGTTTTCTGAGAACTAGTAAAAAGTCTCGTTAAACCATAAACTACCACAGCCTCTTCCCCACTACAGAGAGCCGCTTTCCCAGTAGAGCTCCGGTCCCACCTTCCCATCACCATCGAAGTGGCATTGAAACATATCACATCTGCTCCCTTTGAGAGAGTTAGCCGAAGCCCAGTCTTGCTTCAGGCCACATAGGATTTGGGTAGCAAAGCAAGGAAAGCAGCCTCTCCGACCTCATGGCCTACGTGCTTCCTTTCCCAGGCTGGCTGCAGCAACCGTTTTGAGAAATGGCGTTGGCATTGTCGTGTGTGGCATGTGTGCTGACCTAGTTAGGAGTTGAGGCTTCATTTCTAATTCTGTCCCTTTCGTTTTGAGCTGTGTGACCTTGGGCATGTCACCTGACTTCTCTGTGTATGTCTTCTTATCCAGGAAGGAGAGGTTGATCATGTAGCCTCATAGCACTTATCTCACTCTCCTAAGGATGCTATGAGAATCAAATGAGATTATGTACAACGAGAGCAAACATTGATTCAATACTTACTATGTACCAAATACTTTCAATTTCCTTACATGTGTTTTTTAATTCTCACAATCCTAAAACAGAGGCACGAGTATCCCACTTGACAGTGAAAAAAACTGAAGTTCAGAGAAATTAAGTCACACAGGACTCAGACCCACATCTGTGGCTCCCAAATGATGTTCCTAACCACTATGCATGTCACCTTGCTTCCCATTGTACACAAAAGTAGAGAGATGTTCTTTGTCTTTCCCATCAAGCATTCTCCAAATGCAAGAAATGATCTCTCGTAACCACTGCTGTTCCATGTTGGTCCCTAAGGACACTTACAGTCTCTTACTTGTTTGTCTTGTCTTGTAGTTTATGCTGCTGCTTTTCATGTCCCTAAGGACTTGTTCAGTGAATTCTTTTGGTTTTACTCCCAAAGAATCTGTTCATCTTCTTCATAAAGGGGGTAAAGGTGCCCAGCTGAGCCTGGCATCTTGGGTAATGGCCTCTGACTTCTCCAGGGTTCTTCCTTCCCTCAAGCATGTAGTTGGGTAGCTTGTAGTAAAATGCTCTGTAATGCATTTGTTGATAAGCTCCCCAGTCACTGATTTTTAGTCATTGAATCTCAGAAGTGGAAAGCACCAAAGCCAGCATTTTGTTGATAGGGAAACTGAGGTCCAGAGAGGGATGTAACTTGCTTGAGGTCATTCATTCAGTTGAAGGCCTGACCAAGACCGGAACCCAGTTCCCCAGGGGACAGACCAGTGCTGTTTCCAAGCCTTCCCCGTGGGCACACATCACCTACCCTACATGAAGGACAAACTCATGTACTGTGCCCAGCATGTACCTAGGAGACTTGGGAGAAATTAAACAACTTGGAAAATTGGACAGGAAGAAGGAGATAGGTGTGGGGTGGGGTGAAGATCTCCACCTTAACTAGTATATTATATACCAAAGAAAGGAATTAAACACACGGGAAAGCAGACAACCCACTAAGAAGCAAAGGAATTTACCCAGGAACCCTGGCTCAGTGAGTGGATAGGAAACCTTTTGTCACTAAAGCTGCAGGGCTGAAAATTGAAGGAAGGATGTTAGGCGAGCGTGGTGGCCTGGGATGCAGTTACAGCCCCCTGGCTCATTGTCCAAAGGAAATGGATCTCTCCCGTGGACAGAGAGGTGGAAACTGAGTGAGTGAGTTGTGTGGTTGACATCATCAGGCTGAGCATTGGATTACAACAAATGGGGACTTACTTGGCCCGAGACATGGGAAACACCCACTAAAACCTCAAAGTGCTTTTCATTTAGGAGACACGGGGAAGAGACAGAGAGCGGGGTAAAGTGAGAATCCTGCCTGCACCACAGGTCTGGACTGCTAACCTTGAATCCTGGTTTCGTAAATTCTGCCTCCGCTTCTGACTGAGGACCGCTGGATTTTGAGGAAACTTTTGCTCTTGTAAGTAGAACTTTACTCTCCTCCCCTGCCCACCACCCCCAGGGAGAAGCAGAGCTTGGAGGCAGAGCTCTCTGGAGAGCTTGCTTTCCAGCCTGTTGGCCACAAAATGTCTATTTTTATATAATGATATATGTGAGCTTGCTCTGAAAATTATGGCCTTGTCTGAAACTGCCTAAGGCTAGTCAGGAGCCTCAAGTCTCACAGATGGGCTCCATTCAGATGCCGTTTCATTTTTACCCAAAGAACTTTGACAGAGTATTCAGAGCTTTCAAAGCAGCTCCTTGTTCCAAATATAGGTGAAGAAATAAATCTTCCCTAAGAAATTGGTGTTTGTAAAACCCTTACTTTTTTTCTGATTACAAAGGTGGTATAATAATTTTTAAACATTCTAGAAAGAAAAGTCTCCGAAAGTGGTGAAAATTCCCCATGATCTTTCCCCTCAGGAATATGATTGTTGTGTTAAATTTCAGTTACAGATACGGTCAGACTTCATGAATTTATCACATGTAAACCCAGTGCTACAGCAGCTGTGGAAAACTCCAAGATGGAAAGGGGTTGGGAATCTTTAACCTTGGGTTTGCGATCTTTTTATTGCTTCCTTTTAAAAATTTGCTGTTTATGCCTAGAATATAAACAGGACATGTAAGCCCTTAGGCGTTTTATTTGTTGGTATCTGTTTTCAGGGTTTGAAACTAAGCAAGCTACTCTGTAGAGAGGAAAACCCAGGTCCCTTACTTGGTGGGTCCCTGAACTGAGGGTTCCTAGGTGGCTTGAGATGGCTTGCAGTGTGTGGGAGCCCACCTCCCCCGTTAGCAGGTTAAGTATATTTGAAAAGTTACAGCTAACAGGGAAAGATTTCAGCTTAAACAAAAAGCTGCCATATATTAGAAGGGTCACCCGAGGAAACTGTCACCTTGGGCAAGTGTTTCACACTCTCTAGGTCTTGTTTCTTCATTTGTACCTAATGAGGGGACAAAACTAGATGATCTCTGTATTTCCAAATTCAGTATGAAACGAACTGTCTATATTTCTTTTCCCTTTGTGTTGGGCCCTTATGGCTTTAGGAGCAAAGTATCCTAGGTTTTTGGTTTCCCAGAGGAGCTAAAACCGGATGCCTGGAGGACAGTTAAAAGAAGACATAAAACAGGCAACATTAAGTTACTTCTGAGTTTTTATGGGTCTTTTTCAGGTTAGGTGTTCTTGAAGAAAGACAAAGAAAAAGTCTCAGTGGTATGTGTACGTGCACACGCATGCACAAGCACGTACACGTGGGGAGAGAGGAAAGAAGGAATTGACATTATTGAGTATCTCTTAAGCACTAGGCCCTATCTTATGCTCAACCCTTTACAGAGCACTAGATGGTCAGTATTATTCCCTCCCGTCACTGACTGAGGGCAACCATCTACTTATAGGCTCTCATATTATCCTGAACCCCTTCATGTTTAACTGAACTGTATTTACATAATTACTGGCGTAACTTCAGTTCCCCATGTCTCCACTAGACCATCTGCACCCTCTCTGCGTGTCTGTCTAGCCCATCACTATGCCCCATTGCCTAGTAGAAAGCCTGGCACGTAGGTACAAAGGAGACACGACGTAATTTAAATGTAAAGCCCACCATCCTAGTTCCTAGTTTGGCAAGAGAGGGAGAAGAAAGGGGAAAATCCCTCTATTTGCCCCTGTTTCATCATTTAGCATAGACCCACCCCCTCCTGCCACAAGGGAAGGATAGCCACAGCCAGAGTGCAAAAAAAAAAAAAAAAAAAAAAAAAAAAGCAAAAGACATCAGATCTTTAATTTTGAGTTTCTAAGGTGCCAGGTCTTAACAAATTAAGGGTTTTTTTTTTTCTTTCTTTCTCTCTCTCTCTTTTTTTTTTTTTTTAATCTTTAAGCGCATCAGAGACCGTAATCCTCCGGAAGTTGTGGTATTTAGAAACTATTTGTTTGAATTAAGGTTTTAGTTAACAGGAGGGTTGTCTCCCAGGCTGGAGTGCAATGGCACAATCTCGGCTCACTGCAACCTCCGCTTCCCGTTTTTGTTCAAGTGCTTCTTCTGCCTCAGCCTCTCGAGTAGCTGGGTTTACAGGCGTCTGCCACCACGCCTGGCTAATTTTTGTATTTGTAGTAGAGATGGGGTCCCTTGGCACTTCTTAAAGCTGCAGTCTTCCCCAGCATTTCATCCCATCGAAGGTGGACTGTTGCTGCCATGGACCCACTCATGGGCATGGGCAGTGGGAAGGCCAGGGCCTCCTCTGCTTCATCCCAGCCCCCCCGGGATCTTGAGATTTGGGGTAATCAAAAAAGCCACCTTTTTTCCTAAGGTAGTAGTGAGGAGGTGATGTTCCAGAAGGAAGGTACCTAGATTTTGTGGTCCCTGCCAGGAAGTGGAGAGTGGAAATATGGAATGCCTCACACACCTCAACTAGGCCTTCATGTACCAGATGAGGGTGGCTTTCAGTTCTTGTTTTGTGTGTCAAAGTTGCTCCTGTTATCAGTGTGTGTTTCCTGATCTACCCCACCTCAGTCACTCCCGGCAGTGAGTTTAGGGCATCTTGAGAGTGGAGGTAGGTTGTGGAAAAGACGTGTCCAGAGATCTTATTTGGCTTTTGTATCTTCCTGAAATAAATGTCACACACAGGGCTGGGCATCTTGGATATGCTGACTTCTGTTAATCTTCACAGCAATGATGTGAGGCAGAGATCATCTCCATTTTACACATGAGAAAGGCACAGAGAGGTGCAGTGGATTGCCCAGAGTCTCACAGCTGGCAGGGGATAGAGCTTGAGTTCCCAATGAGAACTGGCTATCCCTGAAGCCCTTGAATATTTCACCATACTGCAGTGCCTTTTTCATATCACCTCCCTGGATTTCAGTCACTCCATCTGTTAAATGATGATGAGTGAACTTGAGTCAGAAGTCAGAGTAGTGTTTTGGTTTTAATTTGAATGCCTTTAGGCAGGTGTGTTCTCCAGTTCATTGCCATTTGTGCATTCCCCTGCCCCATCACTTGTGCCCTCTAGTCTCCTCCCTGGCCCCTGGCCCCTGTGGGAATTTGCAACCCTGCGTCTGGTTGGTGTCCGCCATCTCTTTCAATTTAGACAATCTAGAGTTCGGTGAGAAATTGGAAAGGGATAGCAGGTAAAAGCTCTGCTCTCACCACCTCCTAGCCGGGAGATCCTAGACTGATCACTTCACCTTATAGAACCTACTTCTTTTTCTGGCAAGTGGGGGGTCACAGTCATACTGACCTCAAAGGGGTACCATGTGGATGAAATGAGATAGGGCTCATAAAGCACTTACTTGGTACAAAAATACATGCTTAGGATTAGCTGCTCTCAATTTCCAGAAAGAGAATGTCAGCCAGTGTACACAGGCATCTGCCCCCTCAGACATAGGATGGCATTTGCATGAGGAACTGGAAGTTATCTTTGAACTCATCATTTTGAAACCCCTGTGATGGACCCTGGAGCTGCCATGTTGGCTCTTCAAACATTATTTCCTGTCACCCAGTCAAGTGCTGCTGAACCTCACATCAGCCAGCCAGTGCTGAGGCCAAAAGCAGAAGTGGGTGCTGTTCTCTTGGGACCAGAGGACCCTGGCCCAGCCACTTAAGGAAGAAGCTGGTAGCATGTGCTGGGTGTGACAGACAAGAAGCTGAACTGGCCCAATTAACCCTGCCAAGTGCTTTCACGAGGGGCCAGAAGGAATTCCTAAGTGGAGACTGAGGTGGAAAATCTAAAGTTCTGGGAAACAGGTTATTAATCATGACCCTAGGCTGAGCTCACTACCTCCTGGAAATCCTTCAGAAATGCCTTAGGAAAACTTGGAGTACTGCTCCTTCAAAGAATGGTTTCTTTGGAAGTTGCCATCGGCACCTATGCTGACTGATTATGAATTGCAGATTAGAACACATAATGCATCCGCTCTTACTGGAGGAAGCCCCTTTTCCTAAAAAGTCTCTTTAATCTTTCAAGAAATTACAGGTTTTAGCTTGGCTCTTCAGAACTGAATAATGGCCCTTCATGGCACTGAAGAAAGTATTTGGTGTATTCTTACTGTGTCCCAGGGACCTAGGTCAGTTTTAGTACTGTTTTAGTACTTTATCAGTGTGGCCTTTAACATTCCATAAATGTACGTTGAGAGCCTGTTAGTACTAAGCACTGGGCTAGAGGACTGGGTAAAGACACTCCCTCTGGTCTTGTGGAATTCTCTGTCCATCAAGGGAAGATAGGCAGAGGAGTGAATAATTTTAATGGCATGTGAAAAGTACTGCGAAAGAAATATGCACAAGTGCTCTAAAATGCCAGACACTGGATCAGCATCTTGTGGAGGTCCTGATCTTGCACTGGGTTGATTCCTTCTGCTCTCTCCCTACAGTTCCTGACTCTGGGAGCTTTGCCAGCATTTGCATTAGGAAGCAACTGAGAGCTGCCCCTGCTGAAGCACTCATTTCTGGCACCTTCCTATCCCCTGTGGCTTCAGAGGAAAGAACACTTCCTCACAAAATGTATGGGCCCCACCTGAGAGGGCCCTGAATCTGAAGTCCAAAGTTGTAGTAAGGAAACAGAGGGACGGGTGACTTTTGTAGTCTAAAATCACCACTGATTTTCCATTGGTTTGTTTTTATAACATTTATTGTGGATTTTTTTTTCTGATTGCAAAATTAGAATATGTTTAAGGGAAGAAAAGCTAGATAGTACAGAAAAACACACTTAAAATAAATCATCACTCAGTGATTTCACTTCTCTGTTTTTGAATAAGGGCCTGTCTCCCAATCCCCCCACCCACACCACTGTATTTCAAGTTTAGCTCTAATTTTAATTTCTCCTTGGGCAGAGTCTCATGTTTGTTTGCATATCTCAAAGGTGCTTGTGTTCTGGGCTCCAGTCACTACTATCTGCAATTGGTTAGAGCCTGCGGCCATCATTTGTACTTTCCTGTGCGTGTGCATGGATTCATCTACTGCTGAGAACCCTTTATGTGTTAGGCATCCTGCAAGGTGCTATGGGGAATGTCAGGGTAAATAAGACTTTGAAGTTGGAAAAAAAGACTCAGATAACATGAACACATTGTGAAAATGCCCCAAGATAGGGACAGAGTCCTGTAGAAAGCCTAAGAAATTGGAGGAGCAGTAGCATTTGAGCTGAGCCTTCAATAAATTTTTCACGTATTTAGCCAGTATTTTTTGAGAACCTAATACCCGCCAGGCACTGGGCAAGGTTATAGGTGGATGATGTTAAATAAAACAGGCATGGCCTTTACCTGCATGAAGTTACAAGCACAACTGGTGACTTTAAGAAGTCAATAAGCAGGGGGAGTGAAAGAGGAGAGTGTGGCTGGGGTCTTCCTTGAAAAGGTGCTATTGAAACTGAGAAGAGGGCTGGGCGCGGTGGCTCATGCCTGTAATCTCAACACTTTGGGAGGTCGAGGCAGGTGGATCACCTGAGGTCAGGATTTCAAGATCAGCCTGGCCAACATGGTGAAACCCCGTCTCTACTAAAAAAATACAAAAATTAGCCGGGTGCGGTGGCACGCGCCTGTAGTCCCAGCTACTTGGGAGGCTGAGGCAGGAGAATCGCTTAAACTTGGGAGGCAGAGGTTGCAGTGAGCCAAGATCGTGCCGTTGCACTCTAGCCTGGGTGACAGAGTGAGACTCCATTTCAAAAAAAAAACTGAGAAGAGGAGTCAGTTATACCAAGAGTAAAGGAGGGAGAGGGAGTAAAGAAGGGTGCTGGATTATTCCTTCCTTTGCTCATTATTGATTCTAAAAACCTCACTTATTTTCTGTATTCAGTTTCCTTTCTATTGGAGAGTATTCTTGGGGCCTGTGAATGGTAAACTTGCCCAGTCTTTGTTTGAAAATATCTTTTGCCCTCACACTTGATATGTTAGCTAGATATAGAATTTTTTGCATAGCATGTGTAATGAATGTGAAAGTTACACATGCATCTTTAAAAGTTTTACGTGCCTCTTTAAAAGTTTTCAATCAAAACAGAAGTAGATAATGTACAAAGTGAAAGTCTTTCATTTCTTTTCTCACAGTTTCTCAAAAGAGAAGAATTTTTTTCGAAAGAGAGAAATTTCCCAGGGAGAACCATTGGTTGCAGTTTGCCCTTTTCTATGTATACTGAAAATTGTTTAAAGTGTAAAGTATGTATACTTTTTAAAAATGTGCTTGTACACAAATGCTGCACTTTTTTCTTTTTTCTAAACATAAATAATCACGTTTACATTTGAGCTGGACACAGTAGTTCACACCTGTAATCTCAGCTACTCAGGAGGCTAAGGGTGGATGATTGCTTGAGGCCAGGAGTTTGAGGCTACAGTGAGCTATGATCGCACTAGTATACTCCAGCCTGGGGACAGAGTGAGACCTTGTCTCTTAAAATTAAAAAAAAAAGTAAATATTTTTTTAAATTAAAAAATTATAATATATGCAATTTTACAATGTACTTTTTAACAATCAAGCATGTACATTTTCCCATATCAGTACAATGAAATCTCCTTCATTCTTTGAAATAGCTGTATAGTTTCTCATGGTATTGATACACCATAATTTAACTGTTTTTCTATTAATAGACATTTAAGTTGTTTTCCCCCCTTGCTTTTGCTACTGTACAGTGTTTCACTGAGTATCTTTTTACTTAGGTAAATATATCTGTAGTATAAATTCCTGGACATTTTAGGAATGTGACGTGTCCAAGAATTTCACCCCAAAGGATATGTGTGCACATTTAACATGTTAATAGGTATTGTCAACTTGTCTTCCCAAAAGATTGTTTCAATTTATAATCCCAGAGTATGTATAGCTCTAATTTTTGCTTTTCTTCTGGTTCCTTAGAATTCCCATACTGATTAGTCAACAGTGGAAAATCTGAAGAGATGCAAGCAGGAAAAAGAAATTAAACCAGGTAGGTAGTGATGCTGTTCATACTCTACTGCCAGAGCAGCACACATTTTTGCCTGAATATCTTTATTTCTGGCCGAAGGAAGAAAATACATAAGTTCCAAATGAAATTAGTGGGAGATTTTGACCTTATGAAGAAAAAACAGGATGGCTCTTTTCAAAAGTTATATACATAACATCACGCTGCAATTTCACAGTCAAGATTCCATTTTCAGGCAGTTTTTTGTAATAGCATCAGAAAGACAGTTTACCTCTGGTGGCTTAAGAGGGGATGGGTTTCCCGGCCATGTACTTAAGCAGGTGCAATCATACACAGGAGTTACTAGCAATGTTGGGCCTGGTGCCAGCTTTCTTCTCCGCCACGAGTTTTCTGTAAAGCTGTTTTCACAAAGACCGGGGCACATTATGGGAATTTTCATTTTAATGCGGTAATAGAGGAGCAAAAGCAGGCAAAACCTAACCCAAAGAAATGGGTTCGGCCCAGTAGTCTGGTGAGAGGGGATGAAGATGCGGTTCCTCCAGCTGAGAACAAATTGCCATTCACAGAGCACAAGTGGCCCGCCTGGCAGTGTGGCCACCTTGGGTCAATGTCCATAGTTTATGATATCTAAATGTTTCTGGCATAAGTTAATAATTTTAAACTCAGGGTAGCATAATAATTGACTTTTTACCTAAAGCAGCAGTATTTATCAACAAATCTGGTGAATTTCTTTGAATTGTCAAGTTGGAAGTACTGGGTCCACAGAGATCTTTTTACCCACCGGGCATCTATCGGCATCCATGGATGTAGTTGTTAAGGTATCAGAATTGAAGGCTATTCTGGATTGGCCTATACCCACCTGGACCTTCTCCATAGCTGGAATTTTCATAAGGAGGCTAAAGAGCCTGGGGATGAGCGCTTTGCTCTGAAGAGCTTGCGGAATCCACTGTGCGTCTGTCCATAAGCTAAGGATGGTGTGAGAACTGAAAGCTGCATGAGAGAGAGAAGGTCTTGTGATTTTCTCTCTCTTCAGCACTGTAGGGGCACAGTGCAGCTGTGTCTGGTGCAGCTCAGTTTATACTCCTGCCTCAGCCAGGAAAAGTTTTTTCATTTTTACATTAATTTAGCAGATATTTATGGAGCATCTTCTATAAATTGGACACCAGATAACAAAGCAGAAGTGGCACAGTCCTTGCCCTCAGGAAGCTTATGGGTATGGCTGACAATAGACTAGTAGCAGTAGTCTGTGGTAGGTCCAGAGGGCTAGTGGGCGGAGGGTGCTGAGGCTTGAAAGGTATGCAGGAGATGACTTGGAGAAGAGTGGACAGGGAGAGGCTGGGGGCTTGCGGAGAAGCACGGCGAAGGCCTGGAGGCTTGGGGGATGCAGCACTCCATGGAAATTCCATGGGCTGAACACAGTGCAGAGGGGGTGCCCTGGCTGGAGTTGAGTCTGGAGGTGGCCATGAATGAATCAGAACTTTATCCTGATGGCTCTGAATGGAAAGTCACTGGAGGGTTTTAAGCAGGGAAGAATTGTGAGTCAGGCTTAGGGAGGAGACTGTCTAGCCCCAGTTTGGGTAAGGGACAGAGAGAGTTCCGCACTGTGCCTGGCCCACTCTCTTCTTAGCGCCTGTGCTTCTCCTTCCCTCGGACCTTCAAGAAATCAGAGGACAGAGCCCGAAGTGTGAGATAAGATAGCCTCCTTGGGGAGAGAAGAGGAGTGGTGCTGTGTGGGTGGGAGGGGGCACCCAGTGTAAAGCAGAGTGTACAGGTGGCCTTAGACAAGTCACTTCACACCTGTGAGCTTCAGCTTCCTTATCTATTAAATGAAGATAATAAGTATTACTCTTCTTTTCTCTCATCTCATGAGATATCATCAGGATATCTCAAAATATCATAGATATTTTACATGGCCAGCTAGGGCTTCCAGAGAAATCTCTCTGTTTTGTTTGCCATGTAAGGATTTGTTGAAATCCTCAAGCACATATTAAGTGCATCCTGTCACTGCAGCTTATCCCCTGGGATGAAAGTAGTGAAGAAGCCTTAGCCTCAGGATCAGTCTCACAGCTCTCTCTCCCTGCAGCCAAGAAGGACCAGTCTACAGAGGGGAGGGAGCAAACACAGACTGAAGGCCAGGTATGTGCTGGGCCACACCCACAGACAAAAGAGTGCTTGGGCAAAGCTGCTAAAACTATTATTTAAGCCATGTGCCAGGCGTGATAAGCACTTACATCCTTCTCAGCCTCATTTAGTTTGAGCTTATGAAGTACATATATATTATCTCCATTTGATAGATGAGGAAACTGAGACTCAAAGAGGTGGAACTGTTTGCTGGTAGTGACACAATTAGGAAGAAGGAGAAGGGCCGGAGTCTTGAGTCCGTGCTCTCTGACTTCTGTGTGTAGTGCCTGCCATTCTGCGGTGCTCCTTCAGATCTTTCAGACAGTGCAGAGGATGCAGAGGAATCAAGGGACAGCTATTCTCTTACAAACCTTGAAAATCCTGTGCAGAGCCCTCAGACAACCAAAACATGGTCCAGAACTGAATCCTGGGGCCAGCACATCCATTTAGCACTTTTCTCAATCAGTCCTTTTCCCCAGGTGCGTTAAACAGGGCAGCTGCCTTCCCACCATTTGGGCAAACTGCTTGGCAGCTAGGAGTGTGCCTGCTCATCTCCCAGGCTACTTGGCTTTGCACCTCAGCAAGGAGGGCAGGCCATGCCCCCAGGGAAGCACATAGTTATTCCTTCTGCCGGAAGGACACCCCCTAATCTGGTTTGCCATGGGCACTGAAGTCACTCCCTGTCTCCTGGCCATGAGGAAAACTCCTTTGAGAGGAGCCAGTGAAGCCAGTGGACAGAGTAAAAAATGAGAATCCTGCCTGGCTGAACAAGATCTCTAATGCCTAGTTCTGGAAAGAGTTGAGGCTATGTCCACACCAAGCCATTTAAAGAATCTGCCCAGTAGAATCAATATTGTCAAAATGTCCATACTACCCAAAGCGATCTACAGAATTAATTCCATTCCTATCAAAATTCCAATGGCATTGCTTACAGAAATAGAACAAATAATCCTAAAATTCCTGTGGAACCATGAAAGACCCCAAATGACTAAGGCAATCTTGAGCAAGAAGATCTAAGTTGGAGGTATCACACAACCTGATTTCAAATATTATAGACTGGACATGGTGACTCACACCTGTAATTCCAGCAGTTTGGGAGGCTGAGGCAGGAGGATTGCTTAAACTTAGGAGTTCGAGACCAACCTGGGCAACATAGTGAAACCCTGTTTCTATAAAAACAAAATCCAAAATTAGCTGGGCATGGTGGCATGCACCTGTAGTCCCAGCTACTCAGGAGGCTAAGGGGGGAGGATCACTTGAGCCCAAGCATCGCATTGAGGCTGCAGTGAGCCGTGATCATGCCACTGTACTCCAGCCTGGCTGACAGTGAGATCATGTCTCAAAAAAAAAAATTATAATGCTATAGTAATCAACACACACACACACACACACACACACACACACACACACAGAGGAATATTATTTAACCTTAAACAAGAAAATCCTGACATTTGCAAAAACATGGTTGAATGTGGAGGACATTCTGCTAAGTGAAATAAGGCAGACACGGAAAGACAATACTGCAGGATCTCAGTTATATGTGGAATCTAAAAGAGTTGAACTCAGAGAGAGTAGAAGGGTGCTTTCCAGAGAGAGTAGAAGGGTTGTTGGGGAAATGGGGAGATGTTGATCAAAGGGTACAAACTTGCAGTTATAAGATGAATAAATTTTGGAGACCTAATGACAGCATGATTACAGTTAATAATACGGTATTTTATACTTGAAATTTGCTAAGAGAGTATATCTTAAGTGTTCTCACCACAAAAAGTAACTGTGTGAGGTGGTGGATGTGTTAATTAGCTTGATTGTGATAATCATGTCACAGTGTGAATATGTAAAATTTTTATTTGTCACTTATATCTTAATAAAACTGAAAACAATTTAAAGAATCTGCCCAGGTCACAGGAGGCCATCAGTCATACCCTGAGCTGTTGTGTAAACTCAAAGAATATGGTTTATAGCATATGGATGAGTGCTCTTGTGCCAATGCTGGGCTAAACCTTTATATCCAGTGTCTAATTAGGTAGTTTCTGTTATTATCCATGTTTTACCAAGGAGGAAACTGAGGCCTTTGGAGATTACATCATTTAGCCTATGTACCAGAGCTGGAAAGTTGCATAACCAAGATTTCACTCGAGCTTTTTTTAGTTCCACATCTTCTATTTTTTCAGCTACACCAAAACGACTTCTTGAATTTAGCTTTGCCTTTCTGATAATAGTAACCACCACCTTTTATTGAGCATCTTGTCATGTGAGCCAGGCATTATACATCCATTATTTCCAATCCCAGTAGAACCTTATAAAGTATCATTGTCCCCGTTTCACAGTTGAAGAACCTGAGGTCCAGAGAGGTCAGGAATTTTGCCTAACAGGTTTCGTCTGAGACTAAAGTGAGCTCTCAACTATCATCCTATACTTCCTTCATTCCTTACCTTTTCAGATTCCTAGGAGGAAAGGACTCAAAAAAATTACGCATGAATTTCCTTTAATTTCACAACAACCCTAAGGGTTGGGGGTTGATATCTCTGTTTTACAAAAGAAGAAACTGAGGCTCAGAGATGTTAAGTGATTTTTCTCAGCGTTATACAGCTAGCAGTTGGTGGAGCCCCGATTCATACAGGCTCTGATCCATAGCTTACTTGCCTCCCCTATTCCCACCCCTCACCCCCTTTCAGCTCTGTCTCATTGCAATTGGGGCAGAGAATCCAGCCTTTATTTCTCCAGGTACTAGTAGTCCTGGGAGTCTGGGGGATTTCCAGCTCCTTTGAATTCCCTCTTTTGGCCTCTGCTCTGCCTCCAGCACCTCTCTTAAGAGTCCTTTTCACTGTTGTCATAGCAAGGGTCTCATCTGGAGGGAAGCTGCCTTGAGGTTGGAACTATTCAGCTGCTTATCAGCAAGGCTTCAGGGCCTTGCCATAGCAACCTTCCAAGCCACCCATCTTGTGACCTGTTCTAACTCAGGGCCCCTGGGAATCCCCTGGTTACAGATGTCTGCAGTGACTAGGATGCAGCAGTCGGCTCCCAGGACTGTTTTTCTGGCCAAGGCCATTTTAGGAAGGCTTCTGTTCCAGCTGTGCTGGGAGAGTTGAGGTCCAGAGCCTCCAGACCTTAAGAATGCAGGGTTATGTGATGTCTAGAGCTGGGGTTTTTAGCTAGGGCTTATGGGTAGGCGTTAGGGCTTTAAGAGCCCCCTGTAATCATAGGTATGGTTACACACACACACGCAGAGAATATATCCTTTTCTGGGCAAAGTATCCGTAGCTTCCCTCAAACTCTCAAATGTGTCTGTGACCCTTAAAGTTTAAGAACACTGGTCTAGAGAGAACCCAAAGTGTTGTGGGCCACTGTGCTCCCTTGGCCACCAGCCTCTCGGATGCCAGCATCTTGAGAGCACACCAGGCCTCTAGTGTTTCTGCTTAGGCATGAACTGGGATACAGTATCAAATATTGCTGACGTTCACAATTATAACTGTAAATGTATAGCTGTCCTTTGGGATGCCCCAAGTACTTTTTTTTTTTTTTTTTTTTAATTGAGATGGAGTTTCGCTCTGTTGCCCAGGCTGGGGTACAGTGGCGTGATCTCGGCTCACTGCAACCTCTACCTCCCGGGTTCAAGCAATTCTTCTGCCTCAGCCTCCTGAGTAACAGGGATTACAGGTGTGCACCACCACGCCCAGCTAATTTTTGTATTTTTAGTAGAGATGGGGTTTCATCATGTTGGTCAAGCTGGTCTCGAACGCCTGACCTCATGATTCGCCCGCCTCAGCCTGCCAAAGTGCTGGGATTACAGGCGTGAGCCACCACATCCAGCGCCCCAAGTACTTTTTATGCTGTAAAAGTACAACCGTGCTGTGGGATGCCCCAAGTATAACCATGAAAATGCACGCTCAGCACCCCAGACATGCCAGCATGTTTGAACATAGTGTATTCACCCCATAAGTGGTAGCTATTTTTTTATTTTATTAAATTTTAAATAAATTAATTTTAAATACATTTTTGTTTTACTCTTATCATTGTTATTATTTATTTGGTCAGGAGCCAGGACTCAGGTGGTTATTTAGTCACTGAGTGATTAAAATCTGTATGTCAGGAGCTGTGCTATATTTCGAAGACACAGTGACAAACAAGAAAGGCAGGGTACCTACCCTCTTGGAATCAGTTGGAACGGCAGATAATGAGCAAATGTATCAGCATCATGCCTGGCTCACGGGACATTTCTGTGTGTATTTGTTGAATGACTGTTGAATGAATTTCGACTGTGGTTATTATTAGGAAGAAGTCAAGGTGCTGCAGGTGGCAGACAAGGAAACTTCATCTCTTCTAGTGGGTCAGGGAAGAGGAAGGGGGACTTAGGCTAAGGGGCCTATGCCATGGGCCACCAGGAGTTACACAGGACTGTTCACAGGGGGCTGGCAGTCCCATGAAGACTCAGTATCTGGAGGTGTGGGGTCGAGGCCTGGAATACTGAACAACCAAGGGCTTAGGAACCTTGTGTAAACTATGATAAGGTACGGATGACATCTACAGTCTGCTCAAGTAGTGATGGTCCCTGGCTTGCAAACATGTTGCTCTTCCAGGTTCCAAGGGAGGCTGTTGTTCAACCAGTATTTACCTATGTAGCGAGTTCTGGGTTCAGAACCCTACTTCTGTCAGGAGGCAGGAAGGATGGAAGGACAACCTTCCTGCAGCCGGAGGCAGCAGGGCCCCAGCCACTGCTGGCAGTGGCCATGGACACACAGTGCAGTGTCTGAGCAGTGTGTGAAGAGACTCCCTCACTGTCTGAAGGGCTTCACTCACCCTCCACTAGTGAGAAGCCTCTGAATATTGGCATGGAAGGGAAGCATTCACATATTAAGGGTAAAATCAAAGTCAGAACAAAATTCAAAGTCTGCTCTTGGCCCTCAAGACCCTGAAAGGCCCCAGTGACTGTAATTCCACTCACCTCCTCTCCCTCTCACCGCTCCCCAGCCCCACAGCCTCTACTGGTCTTTCTGGTCAGCAGGCTCCCCTTGCCTCTTGCATGCTGTGCCCTCTGCCTGGCATACTTAGATGTGTAAACAGAAGTGGTTTCTAAACTCCTCTCTCTCATCATGTGTGTAGACTGTGATACCCAACCATCAGTAACAGCAGCTGATGAGGACAGTGATCATTAGCTAGAGAGCACACCCTCGGTCCCCCCACCCAGCATTATTAGAATAATAATAATCCCCCACCAGGTCCCCCCACCTGGCTTTATTAGAATTACTATTAGAAACTGTCCTCTAGTGATTCTGGTAATTGTGATTTGTGCCCCCTTACTACCACTAGTTAAAAATTGCGGGTTTATGAACTGAGCTCCCTAGCTAGACCATGGACTTCCCTCACGTGTACAATGGTATCTTACTCTTTTTGTATCTGTGGCATCTAGTCCCAAGCCCAGTATACACTGAGGGATCAGTAAAATTTTTCTGAAGGAATGGATGAATACTATAGAGATAATCTCTTGCTTCTTTTCATTCTCCACAGTGTATTTTGGAGATGCATTTTATAGAATTCTAGAGGAACTAGATTGACACAAACTCTCTTCAACCCATGAAAATCTGTGCTTCCACGGAGGTCTCTGGAAAGCAGCAGAACAGTCCAGCTGCATCACTGCTTGGTGGCCGGGCATGCTGGGTCCTCCCCGGGCCTCCTGCTGTGGACGTATGATCTAAACTTGCCCAGGCTCAGATACACAGCACGGTTCTCAGAGAGTGGCAGTCTCCATCCTCCTGTAAAGGGATGGGCAGTTTTCCAAGGACTTCCTTGCTTTCCTGCCCTTCCTTCAGAGCTAGAAGTCTCTTACCTCCCTTACCCCCGAGCTAGAAGTAATGTTAGAGATTGCTTCGGTTATCCACTCCTGAGTAATCCATCACCCCTGTTACTCAATGGTTTAAAACAGCAGCAATAGTTTCTTATATCTCATGGTTCCTGTGGGTCAGGAATTTGGGAACAGCTTGGCTGGGCAGTTCTGGCTTGGATCTTTTATGCAGTTGCAGTTAGATGGTGACTGGAACTGGAGCAGCTTGGGGCTGGCACCACTGGATGCTGGCCGGCTGCTGCTCTTTCCAAGCCGTCTCAGGACCTCTGCCCTGTGGTTACTTCATAGGCCTGTTTGGGCTTCCTCACGGCATGGCCACCTGAGATTTCCCATATGCAGCTCAAAGCTCTAGAGGCAGGTGTCCCCAGAGAGAGCCAGGTGAAAGCTATGTAACCCTTTATAGCCTCATCTTGGAGGTGACACAAAATCATTTTTGTTACATTCTATTTGTTAGAGGTCACTAAGGCCAGCTCATTTGGGGAAATTGAAATTAAACTCTACCTCCTGAGAAGAGGAATGTCAGATAATTTGCAGACCTGTTTCAGAACCACCACAGAGATACCCAGTTTCCCCCTTCATTCCACACTTGACACTCCTGAGGTTTGAGGGGAAGAGCCTTGTCCAGAGGTGCCCAGCCTGGCATGGGCAGACCTGGAGTGTGGCCCAGCCCCTAGGCCTTAGGCAGGGCTGCCAGGAAGTGATCTCACTTTCCCTTCCTTCCTGTCCCCTCACAGTAAGATAGAGACTGCCACTCTCTGGGAACCTTGCTGTGTAGCTGAGCCTCAGCAAGTTTGATAATACAGACACAGCAGGAGGCCTGGGGAGGACCCAGCATGCCCGGCCACCAAGCAGTGATGCAGCTGGACTGTTCTTCAGCTTTCCAGAGACCTCCTGGAAGCACAGACTTTCATGGGTTGAAGAGAGTTTGTGTCACAATTCCAGTCCCTAGCCCTGGCCCTACATGAACTAGTAACACCACCCTGCCAGGAGGATGTAGCTGCTGAGGAGGTAAGCGTTTTAAAAAATTCATGCCCCAAAATAATTATTTTTACTGTTGCTGTGAAGTTAAATACCAAAGAGTAGAATGTGGTGGTAGAATCAAGAGAATCAACCCAGCATCACTGAAAAGATTCTAAAGGTTTGTATCCAGCTGAATATCCAAAACAGGAGGTTGCATAAGCATGGGTAAAACCATCTCGATGTATGTTTTAGACAGCCTTGTAGAACGTTTTCCAGGGACTTGCTTACTTTCTTCCGCTTCCTTCAGAAATGCCTTGTTATGAAGCTGGGGACAGGGGAAAAAGAAGGTCGGAAAAGGGAATGGGTACTTTTCAGTAAACCCATACTACATGCTAGGCATGATACTAATTCACTCCCCTGCTTTATAGCCTAAAAGCACAGGCTCCATCTGGCTCCACACTCCTTGGGTATATGGCCTTGGGCAAGCTCCTTAACCTTGCTGAGTTTCAGCTGCCTCTTTTGTACTACAGGATAATTATATGTTCTATGTCATAGAGTTACTATAAAATTAAATGCTTGTAAGATGCTTAGCACAGTCTGGCATGCAGTAAGAAAGAAGTGTATAACAGGCCGGGCACCGTGGCTCAAGCCTGTAGTCCCAGCACTTTAGGAGGCTGAGGCGGGCGGATCACGAGGTCAAGAGATCGAGACCATCCTGGCCAACATGGTGAAACCCCACCTCTACTGAAAATACAAAAATTAGCTGGACGTGGTGGTGCACGCCTGTAGTCCCAGCTACTTGGGAGGCTGAGGCAGGAGAATCGCTTGAACCTGGGAGGCGGAGGTTGCAGTGAACCAAGATCGTGCCACTCCACTCCAGCCTAGTGACAGAGCGAGACTCCATCTCAAAAAAAAAAAAAACAAAACAACAAAAAAAAAACTGTTGGCTCCAATTAATCCCCGCAGCCACTTTTTAAGGCAGGTGTAAGCCCTCCAATTTTATAGAAGGGGTGTCTGCAGTCAAGTGAGGTGCCCAGCACCATGTGCCGCTATAGGGACAACAGCTGAGATTCTGAAATCCTTGTGGTGTCCACCACACCGCATTAGCCTCCGGGCAGCTCTGCCAGGGCTTTCCTGACATGCAGTAGTTGGGGGCGGAGGAACTCAGGAGGCTTCGTGCCCTACAGGAGCCCATGTAAGGTCCTAGAGCAAGAACATTTGGAAAACCAAGGCCAGGAATCCACTTATCCACTTAGGAGGCTCTATAGGGAGCGGGGTTACAGAGAGTGTTGTACACAGAGGAAATAGTCTAGTAAAGGCTTTGAGGTCAGGAATTAAATGAGGTTTGAGGATTTAAAGAGAGGCCCAGTGTGACCAGAGCAAAATGGACCAAGAAGAGAGCAGAAATGAGACAAAGGCTCATCTGCAGAGGCAGGCAAGGCCAGATCCTTGTAGGACTTCAGGGGCTGGCATCAGGAGTGTAGATTTCACTAGATGTGAAATAGAAAAGCATCAGAGATTGAACAAAGCAGGGAAATTCCAATGACCCAATTTCCATTTTGAGAACGTTACCCTGCCTGCCATATAGAACGCAGACCCTGGGCTAGGGATGAGAGAGACACAGGACTCTGACTCTGGTCGGGGTCTCTGCTGAGAGTCCTGGTGAGACATCCTGGAGCCTGGGTGGTGCGTGTGGAGGAGCGAGGTCAGCAGATTCAAGCTCTGTTTTGCAGGTAGAAACAAAAGGACTAGGCTGGGCACTGTTGCTCATGCCTGTAATCCCAGCTCTTTGGGAGGCCAAGGTGGGAGGATTGCTTGAGGCCAGGAATTTAAGACTAGGCTGGGCAGCATTGTGAGACCCTGTCTCTACAAAAACATAAAAAAGAAATGACAGGACTTGGTAAAGAATTGTCAATGGGTGGTGAAGAAGAAGGGAGGTCAGGGGTGGCTGCGGGTTTCCAGCTGGGCAGATGGTGGTGCTCTTGCTCAGCTGGGAAGGCCAGGGCGAGCAGGCTGGTGACTTGCCGTCTGAAGCTTGCAGTGCTGGTGGGATAGCCAAATGACACGCTCAATAGGCTGTCACAAATCTAGACTTTTAAGAGAGGGTTGGGGCTCTTTGAGGGTCACCAACGTAGATTATTTCAGGGAAAGGATAAGAGCCCCTAGGGAGAAAACAGAAGAGACTGGCATCCTAACACAAAGGTACCGGCAGTAGCAGGTGCCTGTGCGGAGTGGTTGGAGGGAGGCCCAAAGGGTGTGGTGTCTGGAAGTCCCATGAGGAGAGTGGTCCGAGAAGAAATGAGTTGGAAGAGGAGGACAGAAAGGTGTCCCTGGGGATAGGCAGCGTAGAAGTCACTCAGGACCTTGTCTGACCCCAGCACCCTGCCCTTCCCTCCCTATCACTGCCTGCATCCAGGCCTGCTTGGGTCTAGGCCTGGCAGGTGCAGAGACCAAGGCCCGGCCTCTCTGCCTCCAAACAAAGCCTCACCCAGGGCCACTCTTTGAATGGCAGCAGGCACTGCCCAGGCAGGCATCAGGCTCCTCTCTGGTGACCTTGTACTGGATGTGCCCCTAAGGCGCTGGGTAGGGCTTTGCAGCCAGCCCCAGGCAGGCCACACATGGCTAGAACCAGCAGCCCTCCCTTTTCCCAGGTTCATGGAATGTTCTCATTTTGGGGCCCTGAGTTTTCTGTTGGCCTCAGTGCCTCTCTTTTCTGGCTTTCCATCACAGAGAGAAGCCGCTACCCTTGGAATTTGATGAATGCCTGTTCAATAGGCCCTGGCATTTCTGTTTCCACGGCCCTTTCGTCCCTCAGAGAAGCCTTAGAGAACATTTTGCCCACCCCTGATAAAACTTCTCCCATGAGACCAAGTCCCACTTCTGTGCTTCATGTCTTCTGCAAAAGTCTGTTTGCTTTTTGTGTGTTTTCTGCAAATATTGAATTTTTGAAAAAGAAAAAAAAAAAGCAAAACAGGAAATGACCTTTCTAGTATATTTGGAAAACAATTTGAAGCTTGTAATGGAATCTGCCTGAGCAATGAGGACTAATAGCTGCAGACTTGGAACAGATCATGTAGCTCTTGGCAGATACTGGGGCCTCTTCAGTTTACAAAGCTGGGGGGAGTATTACAAACCCACTGGAGAAGTGGCTTCCTGTGGGGAAATGCCCAGAGCAGGCACCTGCAAGCACCATAACCTCTGACCCCAGGGCCCCAAAAGGTCTGGGGACAGAGTATAAGGGCTTCACCCTTTGTCCTGGGCATTCAAGGTCAGTCACATGTCTGGCAATCATCCAGATCCCATAAGACACCAAAACCTCCTGAGGATGAGGAAAAGAAAGAGCTTCGTTCTTTAGCACCCCGTAGGGCTCAGGCTGAGCTAAGAGATTCTAGATTGTTTTTAGACTCAAATTGCCTGTTGGCTTTCTGGGTCACTCTCTATCCAACTTTTCTGTAGATTTCAGCAAAAACCACCTCCTCAGAGAGGCCTTTCCTGATCATGCAGCCGTTAACTGAATGATCCACATGCAGAGAACCCTGTCCTCTTCTCCCATAGCTCATATCATAATCTGTGATGATAGATCCATTGACTTGTTCAGTGCCTTTTTCTCTTTACACATTGTAAATATCTTTTTTAGTTTCCAGTATATACCCTGTGCCTGGCACAGTGCCTGGCATATAGAAGTTGCTCAGTACATTGAATGAATAAATGAAATATCAAGACTGGAAGACTTAGAGACCAGATGCAATGACTCATGCCTATAATCTCAACACTTTGGGAGGCCGAGGCAGGTGGATCACTTGAGGTCAGGAGTTCAAGATTAACCTGGCCAACATGGTGAAACCCCATCTCTATTAAAAATACAAAAAGAAAATTAGCCGGGTGTGGTGGTGCATGCTTGTAATCCCAGCTGCTTGGGAGGCTGAGGCAGGAGAAGCACTTGAACCAGGGAGGCGGAGGTTGCAGTAAGCGGAGATCATGCCACTGCACTCCAACCTGGGCGACAGAGTAAGACCCCATCTCAAAAAAGAAAAAAAGCCTGGAAGACTTGGAGATCATATTTCAAATTTTGTTATTTAGATGGTGGGAAAGGAAGCTGAGAGAGAGAAGGGGACTCTTCAGGGGTCACCCTACTGCACGGGTATTGAACGAGATCTTCAGCCACTGTTATGATGCAGGGCCGCACATTCTTTGCTCTTCTTTCCCTGTAATCTAGAACATCTTCTATTATTAACTCGTTCATCAACTATTCATTGAGCTTCAAGTATGTGCAGGGCCTTCTGGACATATAACAGTAATCACGCCAGTCAGGGTCACCACTTCTGGGGAATTTATATTCTTACCACGCAACACCATAAAGCACCAGAGAAGGAAGTTTTAATCTTCTGTAGCACCATTAAACAGAGTAAAAATAAAGGAGCTGAATGAAACATCCAAAGGCAGGTTTTACTAACTCAGCCTCCAAATGAACCATCCTAATCATTTATTAATTGAATTCTGCTTACATTCCCCGTCACTTACTACACTTTTTGCATCACCATATTATTGAATCTTCATAACAGCCCCCTGCACTGCAGGGTGTGACTGTTAGCCCTACTTTGCTGAGGTGAGGGGACTTGTGCACGGCCTCACAGCTGGTCAACAGCAAAGCTGGGCTGGACGAGCACCCTAGATGCCCTCTGCCCTGCCACCCATTCCCCTCAGAGATTTGTAATGTCATCAGGGACTCCCAAGGGGGCCGTGTGATGTGGGGAAAAGAGCTCTGGACCAGGAGTTAAGACCGCTAGATCAAGAACCCTAGGCAAGTCCCTTGCCCTTTCTGAGCCTCCGTTTCTGCAGCTGTTGATGAGAGGCTTGTCTAGATGAGCTCTGGGATGTCTTTCGGTTAGATTCTACAACAACTTTTCATTAATTGAAAAGGTATTTGCCCTGTGATGGTCCTGAATGAATCAAAGCTGTCTCCCTGCTGGAGATAGGTCATGGACTGTTGGAAGTGAAGACTCAGAAATCAGGAGAGAAGACTGTAGACCCATGTGTTAGGGCGTATTAGCAATCATATATTGAGAACATCCTTCCATGCCAGTATACATAAATGGATCTAAATGCTTCTTTTTAATCATTGAAGGTTCCTGAGCTGAGCATGAGGATGAGCCAGCTGATGTTGGGGAATGTCCCTCTTGAATTAGAGGACAGAGGGCTTGAGGATGAATTGGGGGTGGGGGATGAGGAATAAGTGAGAAGACTGGGGACAGAAAAACCAGTTGGGGAAGGTTGTAATCGAGTGGATAGAGATGATGAAGCCTGACTGAGGCCATGATTACTGCGTGGAGAAAATGGGAGGATGGACCTGAAGAGAGAAAATAATTGAACCTGGGTAATTGAGCTTTAAGGTGCAGGATGCCTTCTTAAAGAGAGGAAGAAGTCAGGCATGTGTTACGGGTAATAGGTTTTTGACTTGCATAATTGATTGTGGAGGTGGCTCCTGACTAAGAGAATGAATGAGAGAGAGTCCTGGAGGAGGGAGAGCATAATTTTGTTGATATCCTCCGGGAGGATTCATCTAGATGTCTGCAGCTCAGCAGTGAGAGGATCGACATTGAAATGAATGGAAGATAATGTCATGAGAGAGAATGAGATGTGTGGAACAATTAGAGAAACATTAGAAGACAGTAAAGGATGGAACTAAGGGGGTATACAAGTAGTCAAGGTGTTGGACTAGGAGACTGTATAAGAGCATTCTAAGAAGTTGAAGGCAGTTGCTTTACTGCCTGAGCCTCAGTTTCCTCATTTCTAAGATGAGGATTAGAATAGTGCCTACTCATTGTGTTTAGGGTTACATGAGAGAATGTGTGGAAGGCACTTACCTTGCACATCAGAAGTAGAACTCATGCAATAATTCATCATTCATTCTGCAAGTAAGAGTCAGGCACCAGCATATGCCAGGCTCTGGGCCAGCCCTTTGGAGTACACAGAGAGCAAAAGGGAAATCTGAGTGCCTGACCTCGTGGGAGAGGAACTGTGAAAGAAAGAAGACTCAGTATCATAAAAATGTGATTTCTGTCTACATTCAGGTACCAGATATTACTGTATATATTTAGTGCAGTCCTGATAAATACAAGAGAAATTGGGAGACAAGTTAAATGACTATTTAGTTCGTTAGAAAACATAGACCAGCAAAAACAGCCAGAGAAAAAAAATCTAAAGTCAAAAAAGATTTGAGCTATCTATGAGAAGGAAACCATTCTACAGTTATTTTTTTAATTTAAAGCTAATGTAATAGAAAACATGATACTAGTACATGAGTAGACACATCAGCTGGAGAGATGAAAAGATTCAGAAACAGACCCCAATAGACAGTTTTGTATGTAACAATGGTAGCTTTTCACATCAATGAGGAAATGATGGATTACTCCACAAATGATTTGAGATAGGTAGAAAAAATTAAGGTGGCTCTCTAACTCATACCTTATTACAGATAAATTCTAGATCAATCAAAGATTTAAATATGAAAAGGGAAGCCATAAAAGTACTAGAGGCCAGGCGTGGTGGCTCACACCTGTAATCCCAGTAGTTTGGGAGGCTCAGGCAGGAATATCACTTGAGCCCAGGAGTTCAGAACCAGCCTGGGCAACATAGTGAGACCCCATCTCTTAAAAGAAAAACAAAAAAAAGGAATTGGCTGGGCACTTTAGCATGCACCTGTAGTCCCGTCCCAGCTACTCAGGAAGCTAAGCTAGGAGGATCCCTTGAGCCCAGGAGTTCAAGGTTGCTGTGAGCTAAGCTGGCACCACTGCATTCCAGCCTGGGTGACTCCAGACCCTGTCTCAAAAAACAAAGTACCAAAAATAAACAAGGGATTTCTTTACTAATCTTAGAGTAGGGAAGACATTTCTAATTATGTTCCAAAGCCCAGAAACCATAAAATAAAGATCAATTTTACTAATGAATATAAAAAATATGTGTGTGGGGAGAAGTGCTGAAAATAAAGTCAAAGTACAAATGACAAGTAAAAAATACTAGTAGCTCCTAATTAGACAAAAGACTAATTGCCTTAATATATTAAGAACTCCTACAAATCAATAAGAAAAAAACCTAAAATCCATTAGAAATGGGCAAAAGGATTTGAAGAAACAGTAAACAGAAAAGGAGATGCATATGGGAAGATGCTCAGGTTCACTCCTAGGAGCAGTAGGAACTAAAACAATCAGGCACTGGTTTTAAAACCACTTTTTAGATTAGGAACAAAACAGCATTAAGAAGACTGTGGTGAAGCAAAGTGCTCATCTGATATACCTACTGGGAATTGCTATGGTTTGAATGTGTTCCCTCCAAAATACCAATGTGATAGTATTAAGAGGTAGGGCCTTTAAGAGGTGATGAGGTCATGTGGTCTCCTTCCTTGTGAATGGGATTAGGCACCTTTTATAAAAGGGCTTGAGGCCAGGCACGGTGGCTCATGCTTGTAATCCCGGCACTTTGGGAGACTGAGGCCACTGGATCACCCGAAGTCAGGAGTTCAAGACCAGCCTGGCCGACATGATGAAACCTCATCTCTCCTAAAAATACAAAAATTAGCTGGGTGTGGTGGTGCACACCTGTAATCCCAGCTATTTGGGAGGCTGAGGCAGGAGAATCCCTTGAATCCAGGAGGAGGAGGTTGTAGTGACCATGCCACTGCATTCTAGCATGGGCATCAGAACGTGACTCCATCGAATAAATAAATCACAAATAAATGGGCTTGAGGGAGTGAGTTTGCCCCTTTTTGCCTTTCTGCCAGTTGCCCTGTGAGAACACAGTGTTTAAGGTGCCCTCTTGGAAGCAGAGAGCAGGCCTCACCACAGGCTGGCGCCTTGATCTTGGACTTCCCAGCCTCCAGAACTGTGTGAAATAAATTTCTGTTCTTTAGAAATTACTGAGGCTTGGCCGGGCGCAGTGGCTCACGCCTGTAATCCCAGCACTTTGGGAGGCCGAGGCGGGCGGATCACGAGATCAGGAGATCGAGACCATCCTGGCTAACACAGTGAAACCCTGTCTCTACTAAAAATACAGAAAATTAGCCGGGCGTGGTGGCAGGCGCCTGTAGTCCCAGCTACTCGGGAGGCTGAGGCAGGAGAATGGCGTGAACCTAGGAGGCAGAGCTTGCAGTGAGCAGAGATCGCGCCACTGCAGTCCAGCCTGGGCAACAGAGCGAGACTCCGTCTCAAAAAAAAAAAAAAGAAAAAAAAAGAAAGTACTGAGGCTCAGATATTTTGTTGTAGCAGCACAAAACGGACTGAGAGATAGGAACTAACTTCTGTGGGGAGAATTTGGCAGTACCTATTATAATAAAAAAGTCACAGATCCTTTGAGGTGGCAATTCCACTTTTATGGAAACAACCCTCACGTCCATCAATAGGGAGGTAATTAAATCAGTCTACAACAGTGAGACAACAGAGTATCATGCGGACAATAAAAGGAACAATTTAGTTATTACTTTGGGTTTGTTTTCAGTGTGTTGATGTAATCAGTGCTGCAGTGGCTTCAGAGTGATCTACAGTTGTTTCCAAGGGGTGTGTGTGTGTGTGTGTGTATGTATGTGTATATATATATAATTTTTTTTTAAATAGAGTCTCACTGTGTCACCCAGGCTGGAGTGCAGTGGCACAGTCGCAGCTCACTGCAGCCTCTGCCTCCTGGGTTCAAGCAATTCTCCTGCCTCAGCCTCCTGAGTAGCTGGGACTACAGGTGTGCACCACCACACCCAGCTCATTTTTGTATTTTTAGTAGAGATAGGGTTTCACCATGTTGGCCAGGCTGGTCTTGAACTCCTGACCTCAAGCGATCCACTCACCTCGGCCTCCCAAAGTCAAGACACATTTTTAAATGAAAAAAATGCAAGATGGAAAATAAAATTTTGTTTTAAATAAAGGAAAAAAGAAGGGAAGGAGAAAAAGAGGGAACATGTATATTGCATAGATTTTGTCTGGAAGGATACCAAAACGTGCTTGCCTTGGGGAGGGTGTCTGGATCAGATGGGAGGGAGATTAAGGTCTTATCTCTGTCCTTTTGGACCTTTTGAGTTTTAGACCACATTTACACATAATCTAAAATTAAGTAATTTTAAGACTAAGTGAATGTGTTCACTATAAAAAAGGAAATATAATGGATTTTAAAATCACTTACAAAAATATTAATGTATGTAATTATATCACTGATATTCTTTTTCATTTAACTATATGTGAACATTTTGCCATGTCTTTAAAAAATATTCACAAACATCATTTTAATGCCTGAATGGTATTTCATTTAGATATAAATTAGTTAAGTATGTATATATTAATAATTCTCCATTGTCCGTTTAGGACATTTGACACATCCATTTAGGAACTCATTTTGGTGTCTTTAGTTTCCTGCTATTATAAATAATACTGTGGGCCGGGCACAGTGGCTCAGTCCTGTAATCCCAACATTTTGGAAGTCCGAGGCAGGAGGATAACTTGAGCCCAGGAGTTTGAGACCACGAGTTTGAGACCACCTTGGTTAACATAATGAGATTCCCATCTCTAAAAAAATGAGCCAGGCGTGGTATAGTCCCAGCTACTCAGGAGGCTGAGGCAATAGGATCGCTTGAGCCTAGGAAGTTGAGGCTGCAGTGAGCCATGATTGTACCACTGCACTCCAGTCTGCGTGACACAGCGAGACCCTGCCTCAAAAAAAAAAAAATAATAATAATACTATGATGAACATTTGTGTACGTTTATCTTCATGTAGCTCTTGGATTATTTTCTTAGAATAGATTATTATAAACTGATTTAGTAGCTCAAAGATATGTAAAAAGTTGAGGTTTCTGGATACACGCTGTCAAGTCACTGCCCAAGGAGGTCTTGGAAGTTTACACTCTAACAGGGTTTGAGAATGACCCTTTTCTGACATGATTTCCAACTCTGAGGATGCTTTATTTCCCCATTTGCTGTTGTCTTTAAAGATGAGAGGGTGAGTGACGAATATAAATGTGGGAGAAAAATTAAATTATGTGTTTGTGCTTTGGATTGGAGAGCTCTCCAGAGCCATCTTTGGAGTTGCTGCTCCCTGAGGGTATACGGTAGCCAGAGCATGTTGGCCTAGTTGATGTTTTCTAGGATTGGTCTTTGAGTGTGGCATTTGCTGTCTCCATGTCCTGAGGCCCAGTGTCCTGCACTGGGCAGCTTGTAACATCAGATGGCATTGTGAGATCAAAGCCCCAGGAGACGTTCCAGCACAAAGCTGGCCTTTCAGATGGAGCCTGTAACTCCATCCCATGGTGTCAGGTCCTAGTACGAGAACACCTGCACAGCACTTCACGGTGCACGGAGGCCCTTCTCAACAGTCCAAGAAGGAACTGCTGCTCCTCCCCACAGAGGAGGGGAACAGCAGGGGAGAAGAGGGATAGGTACAAACTCCCTCTCTTTCAGAGAGTGAAATCCAGCGAGTGTGCATGGAGCGCCTGCTCTTTACCAGGTGCTAGATGAGAATCAGGAAATGGAGCAGCCAGAGCCTGTTGGCTCAGCTGCCAGGATTAGGTTTCAGCTGGACATGGGAAAAATCCAGACCAAATTCCTGTTCCCGTGGAGCTGACATTCTCACTGAGGAAGAGCTGAGGACTCGGAGGCTCCGGGAGCCAGTGTGGCCTGCTCGGTGTTTGTCCCTTTCCAGAGCAGCAGGTTTCAGGTGGGAATGAGGCCCTTCTGAGCTGTGGCTTATACCGGCCTCACTCACCTCAAGAGGGCAGCTGTGGCCACTGCGTGCGTGATGTGTGTGAAAACACAGGCACCTGGGCCATGGTACCTTTCGTTATTGTAGGAATTTTCGGCATCATTTTTATCCTCTGTTGTTACTGTTATCATAAGCCATTTCCCTGTCCTTAAGCACTGAGCGGTTTCCCCCGAGGGAGAGGGCAGGAGTGAACCTTCGTGACCTGCAGAAGGAGCCACCTCTGGAACTTCCGGGAATTCTGTTAGCCAAGGAGGAGCCAGAACGTGACTAGGGCAGCACGCAAGGCTGCTAGGAAGATAGGCAGGGCGCGCCATCTGCTGCAGCCGGGGGGAATTGCCGTGGACAGTGTCCTGGCCCTCCTCTATTTTACACAGGGGAAACGAAGGCCCGAAGAAAGGCAGGATCTTGCCCAGGGTTAGGTGGCAAAGCTTGGGTTTAAGGTCACGCGTCTCATTCTTTGCTTTTTCTACCATAGGACACCTCCCACCTCCCTGTCTCACCTGTCTGATCTTTGAGGGCCCCTAATTCATTCTTTAGCTAAGTGTTTCTTCTGAGCTAGGTGTTGTAGGGGATGTGGGCCCAGCCCTCCATAGTGATCCTCTCTCTCTTTCTCTCTCTCTCTCTCTCTCACACACACACACACACACACACACACACACACACGCACCTGCACCCCTGCAGCACTTACTGGCTCAGTCCCACCCCGGGTGCCTTCTGGGCACTTCTGCCAGTGTCAGCTACCTTCGAAAAGCATTGCACAATAATTTGGGTTTATGAAAACTTCAACCATTGAAAAAATATAGACTTAGAAAACGAAAGTTCCCCTTACTCACAAAGAACCACAGTTGACAGGGTTGATACATGTTTTTTCAGATTTTTTTTTCATATGTCTGCTATCTTTCCCCACAGGAACTGGGTTTTATTTTACGTGTTGTTTTGCAACCTCTGTTTTTCAGTTGCCAGTTTATCTCAGATGTTGTCCTATGTCAGTACAGGCCCATCTAGCACATTTCTTACTTTATTATTTATTTATTTATTTTTTACTGACATATCATTGTATATATTTGTGGGGTACAACTTGATGTTTTGATACATATATGTTGTATAATAATCAAATCAGGGCAGTTAGCATATCCATCATCTCATGCATTTATTTATTTCTGATGAGAATATTCAAAAGTCTCTCTAGTTCTTTTGTAATATAGAATGCCTTTTTTTTTTTTTTGAGACGGAGTCTCGCTCTGTCTTGCCCAGCGTGGAGTGCAGTGGCGTGATCTCAGCTCACGGCAATCTCTGCCTCATGGGTTCAAGCGATTCTCCTGTCTCAGCCTCTAGAGTAACTGGGACTACAGGCGTGTGCCACCACATCTGGCTAATTTTGTATTTTTAGTAGAGGTGAGGTTTCACCATGTTGGCCAGGCTAGTCTCAAACTTCTGACCTCAGGTAGTCTACCTGCCTCGGCCTACCAAAGTGCTGGGATTATAGGCATGAGCCCGGCCTAGAATGCCTTATTGTTAACCATCACCTTACTGTGCATCAGAATAGGAACTTACTGCTCCTATCTAAGTGTAACTATGTACCCGTTGACCAGCTTTCCATCCTTTCCTCTCCTTTCCCCTCCCTAGTCTCTGGTAATCATTGTTCTGTTCTCTCCTATGATGTCGACTTTTTTTTTTTTTTTTTTTTGACAGTTTTGCTCTGTCATCTAGGCTAGAGTGCAGTGGCGCGATCTCGGCTCACTGCAAGTTCTGCCTCCCGGGTTCGCCATTCTCCTGCCTCAGCCTCCGAAGTCGCTGGGACTACAGGCGCCTGCCACCACACCCAGTTAATTTTTTTTTTTTTTTTTTTGTATTTTTAGTAGAGATGGGGTTTCACTGTGTTAGCCCAGGATGGTCTCGATATCCTGACCTCGTGATCCACCTGCCTTGGCCTCCCAAAGTGCTGGGATTACAGGCGTGAGCCACCGCGCCCAGCCAATATCAACTTTTGTTTTTTAAGATTCCACGTATGCATAAAATCATGCAGTATTTGTCTCTCTGTGTCTGGCTTATTTCACTTCACATTATGTCCTCCAGGTTTATCTATGTTGTCCCAAATAACAAGATTTCATTTTTTTTTAATGGCTGAATAGTATTCCTTTGTGTATATATACATTTTCTGTATCCATTCAATCATGTTGGACATTTGGGTTGATTCCATATCTTGGCTATTATAAATAGTGCTGCAGTAAACATAGGAGGTCAGATGTCTTCTTGATATACTAATGTCAGTTCTTTGGATGTATACCTAGTAGTGGGATTGTTCGGTCATATGGTACTGTTTTTAATTTTCTCAGGAACCCTCCATACCGTTTTCCATAGTGGCTGTATGGCACATTTCTTTTTAATAAATACTTCATAATTCATGCAATGCCTAACCTCCTGGTGGACATTTGGGTGGTTTCCTGTAGGCTGCTATTACTGACCAGGTGCAGTAAACATCCTCACACTATAGAAAACATTGGGCATTTGCCTGAGTGGGTCTAGAACTAGGATTTGCTAGGTGGGCCCACCCCACTGGACTATGAACTCCTAAAGTCAGGCCAGTGCTTAGACCACCCCTCCCACTTACTAATTCAGGTCTGCGAGGTAGCCAGAGTCCATGCAATGACTGCTATCTAATTGCCTTCAGAAAACCATAGGTGTTCAATGAGAGATACTAGTATCCCCTTCGCAAATTAACCTTTTGTTAATATAGTAGCAGTACTTCTTGTTGCCAAGAGTACATAAATGGACAATCTTGTGTGCTACCGGTGGGAATATAAATAAAAACAATGCTGACTTTATAAGTCTTTCTGCCAATTTTTTGTCATTATAAATACCACTATGCCATTTGGGAAGGCAACTGGGAAATGTGTCAAAAATCTAAAAATTATTTCACCCTTCCCTTTAGCCCAGCAATTCTGCTTCTAGAGATATACTCTCAGTATATCTCTAGAATATCTCTAGTATATCTCTAGTATAATTAGGGATGGGCACAGAGACTTTCATAAAGGCCCAGTGCTGTGTGTGGCAGTAGAAAACTGGGAAGTACCTCTGTGTTCATTTCTGGAGGCCTCATCCTAGAGTAAATCATTGCCCATGCAAGTATGCTGGCACAAAATTCATGTGGAGGGAGCCTTAGTGACATGTTCTAAAGCGTCCCAAAGAGTAGACTACATAACAACATAAGGTATGGTCCCAAATCATTTCTAAATGTATGTGGCTCTTCTTTATATATGTGGCGCTCTTCTCTTCTCTCTCTAGACTGTGTCACCAAGCACCAGGGCTGTGAACTGCTATCGGTGTAGTAAGAACTACTAATTTCATATCTTTCCTCTCCACTCCACCTCTCTTCTGAGCTCCAGCTTCCTGGTTCCATGTACTTACACTACCTCTCCCCTGGGAGGGCTCACAGGCATCTCAGAGTTACCAGATACGCCAAATAGGACTTTATGCCCCCAAATATTCCTCCTTTGTTCTTCCACATGTCGGCAAACCATACTTCTGTCCACCTACTTATTCACACCAGAAACCTAAATTACCTGTCAGTCCAACACTACTTCTTGGTTTGATTTCCAAGTTACATCTAGAATCCTTCCCACTGCCACCCTCCTCCACCCACCATCTCGGCACCTGAACTTTGCAGGAGCCTCCTAACTTGCCCCTTCCCGGCACTGCTCTGCCCAGACACCAGAGTCATCTTTGAAAATGCATGACTGCTCCTTCATGACCTGGCCTAAAGCCCTTCAGGAACCGAGTTCCAGATGTGGTCTGGCTCCTGCCTACCTCAGCAGTGTCCTCAGTGTCATTGTCCCGCTTCCGCCATACTCCTGCCTACTGGCTCTTTCTGTCCTTCCAAGCCCCGATGCCTCCCCCTCCCTCAGAGCCTTCACACGTGCTGTTCCCCTCTCTGTAATGCTCTTCCCCTCACTCTTCATCTACATGACGCCTCGTCATCCTCGGTTCTCAGGTAAAATGTCACTTGGTGACCCCCAGACTTGATCAGGTCCTAGTGGTCACTCCAGCATCCTGCATTCTCCCTTGAAGCCCTGAGCACCAAGGCTATGACTTAGGCATGAGGTGACTTTATGCCACCTGTGGTAGATGATAAGCTCTGTGAGGCCAGGGACCATGGCCAGTTTGTTCATGGCGGTATCTGCAGTATATAACCAGTGCCTGGCATGTGGTATTGATAAATATGTGTACATGTTTGTCAATAAGTTTATTTAAAGAAAAGTCTGAGCCCATGTTCTTTAAAATGTTGATGGTGGTTGTCTGGGTATGGAATTATGGGTGACTTGTTTTGTTCTTTGTACTTTCCTGTGCTTTTTGCTTTGTTTTCAATAAGAGGCAATAACTGTCATTTTGACAGAAGCCACAGTGCTGGGGAGCTGGAGCTGTCCTCTCTGCAGAATGCATCTGGACTTACCTCTGCCCCCTTGCCTCCTGTCCCCACAGGCCTGAGGAGCAATGCGACAGGCATGATGGAGGTCGAGTCCTCCTACTCAGACTTCATCTCCTGTGACCGGACAGGCCGTCGGAATGCAGTCCCTGACATCCAGGGAGACTCGGAGGCTGTGAGCGTGAGGAAGCTGGCTGGAGACATGGGCGAGCTGGCACTCGAAGGGGCAGGTTAGAGCCAGCAGGTCCTCAGCACTCATGCATGTCAGAAGCTCTCTGCCAGGCCCCGGGCTGGCCTCCAAGTCCTAGACTGCCCACACTTTCTTAGAGAAGAAACTGCCTTTAAATCAGCCCTGCCCCATGGGCAGTGGCAGAGTCCAGCAGTCTCTAGGTTGGAAGATGTTCGAATCTCAGGCCCCAAGGACTCTTCTGGCCGGGCATCCAGGGCTCTTCCTGTCCTCCTGCCCCCTAATCCACCCATAAGTCTTGTCAGTTCTCTTCCAAGATACATCCCAGGTCCCTCCACTTCTCGCTGTCGCTACAGTCATACCTGGCTTTGGCCACTCACAGCTCTCACCTGGCTGACTATAGCGGCCGGCTTCCCTGGGTTCCCTACACCCATCTCCACCCTTCCTGTTCAGCGCTATGCAGCAGCCGGCAGACCTCGTTTAAACCATTCTGTCCATTATGCTTCTGCCAAAAAAAAATCCCCCAGTGGCTTCACTGAGTGAAGCTAAGCTTGTTACATTGCTCTGGGGCAGTCCTGCTGTAGGCCAGACCCTGCCCGAGTCTCACTCGATGCCACTCCTCTCCCTGCCACCCTCCAGCCACATCTACCTTTGGTCTGTTTCTAGTCAAGCCTCTCCAAGGGGCCTTCTCTGACTGCTAGATCACCCTTCCCCAATCACATGACCCTCATCACTCTCTGACAAGGTCTCATGGGTCTAAATGTGAGCGCCAGGAGGGCAGACGCCTTGCGTTCTGTTTGGCACACAGCAGGTGCTTGGGAACCACAGACCGAATGACAAAAGGAAACAGCATCCACCCACCCAAGTACTGGCTGGAACACCCCCACCCCCTCCATCCCCCCAGAGAACCCCTTGGCTCAAGTCCATGGTCAGCCTGGGAATTTCCTTGGGAAGCTTCCTTGACCCCTGCACGGCTGAGGCCTTTCCCTTCTGCTCTCACAGCGCCACAGAGGCCATGTGTGCTTTTCACAGCACAGCCGTCAAGCTGCATCTGTCTCCCCGTGGGCTGTCCTTGGAGGGCCACAGCCCTGCCCCTCCCTGGGTAGCCCTAGTCTTCTTGCCCCTCACTGGCCAGAAGTGAATTAAAAGTACAGAACAGAGAAGACTTTGTGGGGGCATGGACCCAGCCCTCTCATGTTATAGATGGACAAACTGAGGCCCAGAGAAGTTGGGGGGCTTGCTCCGGGCCATCCAGGGAGTTAACATAGAATCTGGCCGCCTTTAGAGAGAGCCCCCGGCACCCTGTCGATGGAACCCCACCCCACAAGCCTTCCCTGTCCCATGATCTGTTCATCCTCCTCTGTCACGTGGCCCAGGCAGAACTTCCACGGGCTCACCCTGCTCCTCTCCAGCCTCAACTCTCATCCCCTCGCCAGCTGTAGTAAAGTACTTTGATTGCTCAGAAGCCCCTGTGGGCCTTCACACGCTGCACCTCTGTTTGCTTCTCCCCTTGCCTGGCTGGGTTCTCTTCATTCTTAGAGACCCAGGCATCTGCTCAGCTGAGAAGCCTTCCCTGACTGCAGTGCCCCTCCCAGACGGGGGAGGCACCTCTTCTCCCTGCTGCCTCCATGAGCCCACTGAGCATAATGGTCCTGCTCTAGACTGAGCTTCTCCTGACAGGCTCTGCGTCTTGTGCCCTCGGTGCCTGGTGGCGTTTGGCACATGATGGAGGTGCCAAATCAATGGCTGTTCATTGACCAACTGAATGACCAGCATGTCCAGCTGCCACACTGGGCACTCTGCCCTGGGCTCTCTCAAGGCTTCTGTATCCTCACCCTCTGCTCTGGTGAGCTCTGTTCTGTCTCTCTCTCCCTCAGCAGTTGTAGCTGCTGGCCCATGTTCCCAGGCCCTCCTAACACCTGTTTTCCCTGACTCAGATTCCCTAAAGTGTGGGTCCTCTAGCTACATGATATTCACCTGCCAGGGTGACTGACATTTAAAAAAGGGACCTGAGGAAAGAACAGTGCTCACTGAAAGAAACGAAACACTCATGGTGGTGTCCAGGCAAGAGTGACTGGCCAAGGAACCTTCCAGGAAGCCCACAGTGAGCAGTTCTGTTTCCACAGGTAGGGCTGTGGGCCAGGCCCTGTCCAGCAGACTCCCCAAGGCAGGGGGAGTACAGAGTTCCAGGCACCGCCCCGCTGGGAATAAGATTAGGCTTTCTAGGCAGCTTGCTCGGGACAGGGTCCCAAGCTACCACCCACTTCCTAGCTTGCTGCAGGGGCACATGAGGCAGTGCTGATGTCAGGCCTCTATAAACCTTCAGGAATGCTGCTTATTGGAAGGGGTTAAATTTGGTAGAAGGGGTACTAGCCTTGGTGGCAGGCAGGGCTCTCCACCCTTGATCCAGGCAAATCAGCTCACCTCACTGGGCCTCGGTTTTCTCGTGCATATCATGACCCTAGTTACACCTCCATGTTACTGTGTGCATTGCACAAAAAAGTGCCCGTCCATCTGCAGACCCTGGAGCTTGCTATAGGGTGGTGGTTCTCCTGGTTCTGTGAAGGGCTTAGCCTGAAGGATAAAAAGGTGTGGTCTGGTTGGGCTGGATTTGAACTTAGGCCCTCAGTGAGCTTGTAGGGCACATAGTGACATTGCACAGTGTCACTGGGGTTTAAGAATGTACCACCTATTGAGCTCTGCCCACATGCCAGGCCCCACATGAGGCACCTTATGAAAAGACACCTGTTTATCATGCAGCCTGAGGAGGAAGGCATGGAGACTGGGGCCTGGGCGTGAGTTTGGCACCCCCCTCACCCTGCACTGCTGGTCCAGTTGGTGGCTGGGGCTGCCTGTCCCACCTTGCACAGGGGGGCTCAAGGGAAGCTGAAAGGGAGGAGACCTGGCTTGTATCCTGACTCCCTGGGTGAGGTGCTCCATCTCTGTGAGCCTGCTGCTGCCCCTCACCCCACCGAGATGTCTGGCAGGATGGAGGTGAGGAGGAGGCACCACACACACCCCATGCTGCATAGTTGGCGCCCACAGGCCCTGATGCAGGCCGCACCCTGGCACTCCCTGAGCTGGCCTGGTGCAGTGCTTTTTACTGTCTTAGAAGAACATTGGCCGGGCACGGTGGCTCACACCTATAATCCCAGCACTTTGGGAGGCCGAGGCAGGCGGATCCCCTGAGGTCAGGAGTTTGAGACCAGCCTGGCCAACATGGTGAAACCCTGTCTCTACTAAAAATACAAAAATTAGCCGGACATGGTGGTGGGCACCTGTAATCCTAGCTACTTGGGCGGCTGAGGCAGGAAAACTGCTTGAACCTGGGAGGTGGGGGTTGCAGTGAGCTGAGATTGTGCCATTGCACTCCAGCCTGGGCGACAGAACAAGACTCCATCCCCCCCCCCAAAAAAAAAAAATACAGCTGCCGTTTGCTGAGCACCTGTGACACACTGGGGACTTAACATCTGGCCTCTCCCTCTGGGGAACCTGCACAAATAAAACGACCTTCAAGAGCCCTTCACTTGATGCTTTAAGCACCCATCCATAATGGCCCTTAATTGACTCTTAATTATACTAACACCATGTGCATTTCCATGTAAAAAGATATTACAGACCAGGCTGAAGTCCCGTGGGCCACCACCTCAGTCCAGTTTGTCTTGCTCCCCAGGGCATACCCACTGCTATCAGTTTGGCTGGGCCCTTTCACACCTCCTTCTGTGCTTTGCTTTGTAAGTATATGTGCCCAAGAAAAACCTCTTTCTCTCCTCTCCAGAAGGACAGGTGGAGGGAAGCGCCCCAGACAAGGAAGCTGGCAACCAGCCCCAGAGCAGCGATGGGACCACCTCATCTTGAGTCTGACCTTGTCCAAGAAGGCTGGACGAGAGACCTTCTGTCCCCTCCCAGAGGGGGAACCCTGGCACTGGCCCAGCAGCCTCTTCTCTGAGCCCCATGTCCCAGATAAACCAGGCCAGACTGAGAAGGCTCCCCAGAGGCCTCTGTGGCCTCCACTCCGGGAAAGCCCTCTGCCCACACCCACAGGCTCCACATTCCCACCACCTTCTCACCGTGCCCAGGTACACTTTCAAGACACTGTAACCACAAGATGTTATTTATTGAGCTGGCGCCGGCACTTGGGCGGGGCCCTGCCCTACAGTGAGCAGCCCACGCAGGAACGCTCCTCTTGCGAGCAGCCCGAGCAGGATCCCTGTCCCAACACCAACACCTCCTCTCCAGCCCAATCGTCCGGGTCAAGACCTGCGTGTCCCTTTTTTAGAAAACACTTTTAAACTTTTTAAAAATTTTAAACGTTTTTTCAGCAGAGACGGAGAGAGCTGACAATCAATTCACATTTTTTAAGCCATTTTAGCTAAACTCTCATTGTGCACTCTGAGGTTCCCTCATGGAGCTCCACAGATCCATTTTTAGGGAAGGGATTTTGGCTCAAAATGATCTGACCACCTCTACCCTTTCCACCAGGATAAGTGACACCTAGGACCCAGGAAATAAATGCTGATGATTTGTGTGACTGGCTTAAGATTATTTCTCCTTAACGCAGCAAAAACGGGTTGGGCCTTATTTTCCCCAAGTCCACAATTAGCCAGACTTGCCCCAGGCTCCCAGAGCATACGGTTCTGAGAAGATGCTGGCATTCCGCAGAGGCCAGCACCCTCCAAGGCCAGTGTCTGATGAGCCCTCTTCCATCTCATCCGCTCTCACTCCAGCCACCAGCTTCAGGAACCCAAAAGGAAGGTTTACTCCTTAAAACCTAGAATTAGGAGGGGGCTGAGAGTTCAGGGAATGTTTGAGCAGACAACCAGAGAAGCCTTATTTCTTCTGGAAGGAGGACAGTCTCTGGACCCCTCTTGGCCCATAGCATTGGGATCTCTGGCCTAGCATTCACAGCCGCCCCTGGACTCAGGCCCTGCTGCTGAGTAGGCTGACCCGGCTCCCTCCATGTTCACCCTGCCCATATCGGCCCACCCAATTACATGCCACCTGCTGCATGCCACCAGCCATGGGCTTCTTTATTGAGCACCAGATTTTCAGTACAAGTTGCCACAGAAGGAGGGTTTCAGATTCAACCATGCCCATGTGCAAGGGCGCTGGTCCCTGACCAGGACACATAATCAGAAAAGTGATATGGCCATGCCGAGGTATACGTGTGTGCAGAAATGGACACACAGGCTTCAGAAGGATCAGTAACTGACGATTGAGATCATGGTCTTCTTGGAAGGAATAAATGTAAAAATGTTGCTCAGCGCCACAGAATTGGGGTGACTCCACAGGGCAAAGGCTTGGAGGGGTGGTGTCCTCAGAGGTGCTGCCCTGCTCGTTGGTTCAGAGAAGCAGAAAGATCAGGCAACTTGTAGTACCCAGGATGTTGTAAAAATCATAGAACACCAGAACCAGAAAGGAACTCCTTCCTATGATGTCAAGAAGATGCCTTGCCAAGACCACATAGAAAGGAGCAGAACAGGCCTGGGCCTCACTCCCTGCCCTTGGCTTTGGGCAGCCATGGAGATGTCCCAAACTGCCCAGACCTTTGGGACTGGACTTCAGAAAGTCTCCCCTTAGAACAGCCTCTCAAGAAGTTATGTAGAAAACAAGCCAACCTAATGAGACGCTGCTCCCAGCCAGGGCCCAGGAACCAGGGAGTCATCACACATTCTTGGTGCTGCCCAAGAATGGAAGGGCATCTTGCTAGAAGTCCCGCAGAAAGCCAGGCTGGAGCCAGGACGGGGCAACCGCCCAGAAACCCAGACAGGAACCTACCTGCAGAGGCCGAAGGTGGCATCCCATAGGCTTTATAGAGCAGGTCGAGAAGCTCCCTCTTCTCATCTTCTGGGAGGAAACTAGATTTGGCCGCATTGATGTTCTGGAAAGGCCAGAATGGCAGACGACATGGAACCAGGGAACAAAGAAGGCAGCTCTTAGCAATGTAGTGATAGTCCATCCTCTTCACTGAACAGGGGCAGATATGCTTAGAGGGGGAGGGATTTGTCCACTGTTTGTCCACTGTCACACGGCAGCAAGTGCCAGAGCAGAGACCATGAGCTTGTGTTCTTAATGTGTCATTACATTATAAAGGGCTGTGAGAAGGAAGTTGGAGAAAACTTTGAGAGACAGGGTAGCATGTAGGGGGCCAGAGACACCCCGCAGACACCTGCAGGAACGGACTTACTCAGCTTGGGATTTAAGAACAACCTGAAGAGAGCGCACGAGACTTCATAGCTGCACACACCTTTCTGGGGAGAGGGCTGATAGCTTTCACTGGGTTCTTTAAAGGCACTCAACCCAAGCAAAGGATCAAAAACCTGGTCCTAGGTCAGGTCGTCAACACAAAGAGTCTTCTCTGTGGAAAGTGTCTAGGTTGGGCTTGTCTTGGACTGTTGAGGCAAACTCGCTCCCTCTCTCCAAAGGTTTGAGGCCCCAGACCGGACCTGTAGATATCATACTCCCAAACCCGAGTCAAGGCCAGTATGGCTCACACCCACTCACCAGCCTCTTAAACTCCTCTTCAGTAAAGCCCATGTCCCGTTTGGTCATCTGGTAATCAGTGTCCAGGGTGGACTTGAAGATGAGCGGGTCATCTGTGTTGAGTGAGTAGTTAGCCTGGTCATTTTTGAGCCTGCAGAAGGGGGAGGAGGAGAGAACGAGCCTCCTTTTACTCGTACGTAAATAGAACACATTGACATTCACCCGCTTTTGATCCTCAAAGCAGCCTCAAACAGATCTGAAAGATCTGATCCTTGTGCAGAGGGGGAAATAAATTCAGAACTGAGGTGACTTGTTCAAGTCTAGGTAACCAGAAACTCCAGACTCCAACCCATCCTGCAGACCAGAGCTGGGCAAAGGCAGCAGAGAGGCCAGACATGAGAACCAGGCAGAGTGGCAGCCGGTGGCAGGGGGGGGTGGAAGCCAAGAAAGCAACATCCCCCTCCAGCTGCCACCCTCTCTAGCCTTCCCCTCTGCACCCTACCCTGCTTGTTCCTCAGTCCCACTGGGAGCTGGCTATTCCAACATACCATGAAAGCTGTTCTTGGCACGATCCCTGACCACCATCTTGTTGTATCTAATGGATCTTTCCTAGCTCCGACCATAATTGACTTGTATAGCAGAATTTCACACTGTTGGCTGTTTGTTCAAACCTTTTCCCTGGATTTGACACCACACTTTTGACTTTCCTCCTACTTGTCTCTTTTGCTGGTCCCTTAAATACCATTGTCCCACTGGGTTCTATCCTAGGCCCTCTTGCTCCACCACCTCCTGGGGCCACTGCTTCTCCTTCAGCCACCATATCTGTGCAGATGACTCCTGGATCACGTATACCCACGTGCCTCCAAGAACCACCACAGGTGCCACATGTCCCTAAGGCAAGCCTCAAGACTCCCTTGTCATCAGAACATCAGAGCCCAAGCCCCTCCCCTTCTCATATGCCTGGCAGATAAGTGCTGGCCTGACCATGGTCACCCTGAGTTCTTGCTGTCCTTGTCCTGGGGAAGGCAGCTTTTTCCTAAGGCCTGATATTGCTCCAAGGGCTTGGTGACAGGACGGAAGAAGGGTCTTGGCCCTGGTTAGACTCCAGGATGGGAGCCAGGTAGGGTGGAACAGACCCTCCAGTGGAAAGCTTCAAGCTGGCTCTCAGGGGACTGCCCAGGGATCCCAAGGGCCAGGTGCCAGGAACAGAGAACATGCTGGCCAGAGGGACTCCTGCTTCCTACGCGATGCCCAGGAGGCAGAGTTGGGAGAATTGGAAGGTATGGAAGCTTCCCTCAGAGTATCGGAGCATTCTGCTCCAGCTGAATGAGCTGTAGGGCCCCAGCTCTGCTGGTTAGCAGCTGGGTAGTCCCAGCCAAGCCACAGCACATCTGGGCCTCGGATTCCTCGTTTGTCAGATGAGGACAGCAATGCCTGCTTCCCAGGGCATCAAAGAGATTTCATATCTAAGAGACCCGGCCTGGGCTGATGCCCAGTCCCTGCAGTTTCTTCCCTCTTTGGCCTTCCTGGAACAAAATTGAACAGGCCCAGGGGAACAGAGCTCACCGAACGACTGCATGCTCCGTGTCCGGCTTCCAGGCACCAGTGAGGTAGCTGGACCAGGGGCAGATCTGGAAGAGCAGGTGTGTGGCTGGCAGGGATGGCCGCAGGCCATGCTGATCCCTCCCCCGTGTCTGGGCCTGGGGCCACCCCTCGAGTTCCTGGGACCTGCCCTGCTTTCTGCCTCTCTACACAGGAAGTGGGGACAGCCGGGGATGGTTCCTCCCAACTCCCTGGCCCGCTCACCTCGAAGTGCATGTTTTCCTGCCGCAGCCTGTCATAAAGGGCCTGGTCTTCCAGGGTGTGGTAGCCGTGTCCCAGCCGCTCTGTCTTGAGTATATCCACAGCCTGTAGAGAAGCACAATGGAGCCAAGTACGGGAGGAGGCAGGAAGGAGGGACCCCATGGCCAGCCCAGGCCCTCACCTCTTTTACTACTTCGGCCGAGCCCACCTCCCCAGCGTGGACGGTACGGTGAATGCCGCTCTTCACAGCCTCCTAGAAGGGGGAGAGCCAGGTCATGGGCGCCCTAGGGAGAGGGCCCCGGCAGGCCCTGCCTTGACCACGCTGTGGAGCTTGAACCATCCCAGTCAGGCCGCCTGCTTCAACAGCATGGGGAAACCTGGTCTTTTACCCCCCAAGTCCTTATCTAAGTGGTGGCTGTCACTCATTAGCCAGTTACCATGTATCAGGTAGTATATGAAGTGACTTGTTTACATTATCTAATTTCACAACGATTATCCCACCCATTTTACAATGAGGGACTGAAGCTCAGGAGAGTCGAGTCACGTGACCAAGGTCAGACAGGAAGTGTGGAACCAAGCTCTGAGCCCGGGCAGTGGGACTCCAGAGCCCTGACTCTTCCCCACCATGCTGCCCCTCCACAGGAAGCCCATTCATCATCAGGCTGGAAGCGACTTTTGAGATGTCGGCTCCAACTCAGTCACCCCAATAGAAGAAACAGAGGCCCAGAGAAGACACAGTCTTGCCCAGGTTCACATAGCAAATCACAGTCAGAAGCAGGCTCAACATAGGACTCCCAACACCAAATGGAGGCTTTTCTTTCTCCCTTCCTCCCTCCCTCCCTCCCTCCCTCCCTCTCTCCTTCCCTTCCTTCCCTTCCTTCCTTCCTTCCTTCCTTCCTTCCTTCCTTCCTCCCTTCCTTCCTTCCTGCCTTCCTCTCTTCCTCCTTCCCTCCCTCCCTCCCTCCCCCCCTTCCTCCCTCCTCTCTTTCTTTCTTTCTTCTCTTTTTTTTTTTTTTGAGACAGGGTCTCCCTCTCACCCAGGCTGGGGTACAATGGCGTGATCCCAGCTCACTGCTGCTTCGACTTCCTGGACTCAAGCAATTCTCCCAGCCCAGCCTCCCAAGTAGCTGGGACTACAGGCGTGCAGCACCGTGCCTGACGCCTGACTCATTTTTTGTATTTGCAGAGATGGGGTCTCACTATGTTGCCCTGGCTGGTCTCAAACTCCTGGGCTCAAGCAGTCCTCCTGCCTCAGCCTCCCAAAGTGCTGGGATTACAGGCATGAACCACCACACCTGGCCCAGGGGGATTCCAGTTCCAAGCCTTAAGACTCAACAAAGACACACTTCCATGCTCCCCGATTCTTGTGATTTCTCCCAACTATGGGTGGGAGACAAGCTCACCCAGGGCCAGCCTCTCCATTCCTTCCCATAAGACCCACCTGGTAGGCCTCGACATGTCCAGGAAAGAGGCTGCTTCCTGGGATGGTCTCATCTCCAGCCAGGTCAATGGCCACCACGGTCTGCTGCTGGTACTTCTTACACAGCTCCACCACCTCGGGGGACCAGTCTGTGGGCGAGATGCCCACCCAGGCTCTGTCACCAGCACCATGGAGAGACCTCCCAGCCTGCCTGCTGTCCCATCCAAACCCCCGCCATGGGAGACCAGCAGAAAACAGGGCTCAGTGTCTTCAAATCCTAACTGCCATGTCCTAACCACATGGCCTGCGGAAAACTGCTCGGCTCAGGGCCTCAGTTTCTGCCCTTTGCAGAAAGAACACTGCTGCTGTTGCACAGGGGTGGCCAGGCTTTGCCGAGGCCATGTGTGTAAAGCACCAAGGACAGGGCCTGAGCTCAGTAAATGACACGGACCATTCTCTCACCTGGTGTTTCCAACAACACTCATGGTAGGCTTACTCCCATGTGCAGATGAGGAAATGGAGGACCGTTTAACATGTCATCTAAAATAGAATTCACACTAGTATTGCGAAGTATATTGCTAATGTATTATGTACTGTTAACCAACAAAGTTATTATGAAGTGTTCAAGAAAGAATGAATGAACACAGGCTTTGGATGTCCCTGGAGGAAAATCCAGGGTTCGTGCCTTGCAAGAGGCTGCACCTCACTCCACCTCAGTTTCCTCATGTGTCAAATGGGAATAAGCAACGGTAGTTCTGCTTTACAGGCTGCTGCAAGCGTTAGAGGAAATGCATGCAGCTAGCTCTTTGGTTCTCACTAATCCTGAGGGTAGAGGAATGAAGTAAGTGTGATCATCTCTTTGTGACACTGCACAACTGAGGTGTCTTGGTGCACAACCAGAGAGGTGGTGTGACCTGCCCAAGGTCACACAGTGAGGCTGTTCACCACGAGGCACAAACTCTAGAGATCTGATCAGTATCAGTGACAAGGAAGACCCCTCAGAAATCCTGGAAATCAGGCCTATTCATGGGTTCTGTGGCCTAGACAGGATGGGGCCTGGTCTGGGGGTCTCAAGGGGGGACCATGGGCTGATCAGAATCTACCCTAGATTTTTTTTTTTCAATAGTTAAGTTCCTATTTGGTGTTGAGCTTCCTGCAGGGTGGCTACAAAGGCATGGCGTCCCTGGGGAGAACATCTCCAGGAAGTTCTGAGCCCGCCTAGGAGGTCTACAGTTGTTTCAGGAAGCCCCAAGTTCCTGCCAGTGGGCTCAAGGGGGTGAGACAGGTGGCCCTGGGCAGGGCGGTGATCCTACTCACTGGGCTGGTGGCGCATGCAGCACAGGATGGACCGGGCCTTGACCCCGAAGTCTCGCTCCCCCTCCTGCAGGCCCTGGGCCACTAGGGCCACCACCTCGTCTGGGGTGAGGTCCCCTCTGTGTGAGGAGAGGAGTAGGGATGGGCCTGAGGCAAAGGGAAGGCCTAAAGGGCAGCTCTGGGACTGGGACAGAGGAGGAAGACGAGGCTTTGGGGAGGACCCTCCTCCCCCATTGACCCACTGCCTCAAAGGAAAGACTGGCAGAGATGCCCCCAGGCCCTAGCATGTCCCTTCTGGCTCTTAAAGCAGCTGGGTGCTCCTAGGTCTTAGTGGGAGGTGTGTGGTGTTACACGGCCCTCTCCACCCCTAGATGGCCAGCATTGCTCAGCTGGGACCTGCCATGATGTCCACATTCTATATGTATCAGAGTCATGGCTCAGAAAATGGGGCAGGATAGTTTTGTGACACCACTTAGAGATCCATGGGGGCCCAGGCAGGGGGCTAGAAATGGCCAGGCTCACTTCAGTTATGAAGTTAGAGCAGGACCTTTAGAGATCTGATCTGCGTCAGTGACAAGGGAGACCCCTCAGAAATCCTGGCTGGCTAAGCAGGTTAACATTCCTGGACAGCAGGCCTGTGGTCAGAGCAAGACACAGCCAAACACTTGTGCCCAAGGTAAGAACATAACTGCAAGGTGAGGATGGGAACCACGTCTCTTGTGACAGAGTTAAACCCATCTTTCTGAGGCCATGGACCAGCTTAGGGGCAAGAGCAAAGTCTTGCTTGGGTCAGGAATTCCCAGCAGTTCACCCCTCCAGTCTCAGAGCTGAGCCTCCCAGCCACACCCACAGCACCGCCCCTTCCAGGCCCATCACTCACTCAGCCTGGTTCCAGGGGATTGGCTCCACTTTGGAATTGGCAAGCAGGTGCGGACTGTACCGCACCTCCACGTACACCACGCCCTCTTTGGCCTTCATCTCTATAAACTCATAGGCGATCCTTTTGATAGCCTCCCGGCAGCCCCTGGGAAGGGAAGAAAGGGGTTGGGATCAAACTTCCCCAAGTCCCTTGGGAGCTCCAGGAGCAAATGACATCCCCAACCCTTGGCAGATTAAACCCGCTTCTGGCCCCATTCTCATCCCCCAGACCCAAGCTCTGGGCATTCACTGGATAAGATCCTAGACACTGTGCAAGTCCTATCAGCTCTACTTTGGAACTGCATGCCAGTTCTCCCTCCTCCATCCTGGCTTGAATCACGCCATCTCTAACTGGCCTCCCTGTCTCCACGCTTGCCCCTGTCATCCTGTTCTCCACCCAGCAGCTGGGGTTTAAAAAGGTAAATCAAAGCATATCGCTTCTCCCCTCAAAGCCCCAATAGCTTTCTGCCACGGAGAATGACATCACAACTCCCAGGTCCCATCCACAAGGCCTACATCCTCCAGGTCTTGCCAGGCTCCCCAACATCTTCCTTCTCCCTCATTCCCTGAGGCCACCAGAGAAGACACAGTCCTGCTCTTCCGCTTCCCCGATAGTGTCCTACACTGCGTCTCTCCCACTCTCCTGGTTTAGAGCCAGCTCAAGCTTCACCTCCTCAGAGAGGCCTTCCCTGACCGCCTTATCTTTTTCTTTTCTTTTCTTTTCTTTTTTTTGAGATGGAATCTTGCTCTGTCACCCAGGCTGGAGTCCAGTGGTGCCATCTCAGCTCACTGCAGCCTCTGCCTCCCAGGTTCAAGTGATTCTTCTGCCTCAGCCTCCCGAGTAGCTGGGATTACAGGCGCCCGCCACCATGCCCGTTTAATTTTTTGTATTTTTAGTAGAGATGGGGTTTCACCGTGTTAGCCAGGATGGTCTCAATCTCCTGACCTCATGATCCACCCACCTTAGTCTCCCAAAGTGCTGGGGTTACAGGCATGAGCCACTGCACCTGGCCCAGACTGCCTTATCTTAAAACGGCCCCTCCACCATTCTCTGGGGCTTTCTTTTTCTCCCAGGTCCTTATCACCACTCAACATTGTGTGCCATACGGTTTATCAGCCAGTTGGCTGTATCCCCTATTAGAATGCAGTGTCCATGTGGCAAGGACCCCTCTGTCTTGTGATGGCTGTGACCTCTCAGCTGAGGACCATGCCTAGGACAGAGTAGCCCAATATTTGTCGGTGATGAAGGTAAGGCTGGCAGGGAAGAGAAATAAGAGAAAAGGACACAGCTGGACAAGTCCAGAGGGACGCCTGGATGTGAGAGACTCCTGGGATATAGTCACGGACTTGGATCCTTGTGTCCACACTTATCTGCTATGTGACCCCCGGTGAGTCACCCTCCGACAACAAGGAGTTGTTGTGGGGACAAATGAGTCGAACTTCATAAACCCCACCCGGGCCAGTGCTTGGAGCAGAGCAGACACACGCTCAAAACATTTTCATTGTTATCACTGTATGTTTGTTCCGGAAGCAAGGCACAAATTGGCCTGCCAGGGCCACTGTGTTGATCACATAACGGTGGACTGTGCTTAGCTGGAAGTTCCCGCCACGAGGAGTGAAAATGAAGCGGTTACTAGAATGTGTGAGGGAAGGCACACAAGTGCTGGGAGAGCCCAGTGTGGGAAGAAAGTGCCCTGCCCAGGGGAGATCAGGCCACTCTCAGGAGAAGGGGTCACTGGAAGTTCTTGCATCTCGAGGATGAGGATGGAGGCTGGGTGCGGTGGCTCACGCCTGTAATCCCAGCATTTGGGGAGGCTGAGGCGAGCAGATCACCTGAGTTCAGGAGTTCGAGACCAGCCTGGCAAACATAGTAAAATCCCATCTCTACTAAAAGTATAAAACAATTAGCTGGGTGTGATGGTGGGTGCCTGTGAACTCAGCTACTTGGGAGGCTAAAGCAGGAGAATCCCTTAAACTGGGAAGTGGAGGTTGCAGTGAGCTGAGATCGCACCACTGCACTTCAGCCTGGGCAACAGAGTGAGACTCTGTCTCAATAAATAAATAAACAAATACATACATAAATAAATAAGTCATTGAAATTTCTCTCTAGCACTCACCCATACCCCTTCTGGGCCTTTTCAGTACCTAGTGCTATTCCCCAGCGACTCAAGACAGGAGGGGGAAAAAAAGCCTTCGAGAGAATCTTCCCCACATCTCCCTGCCCCCACCCCACATTCAGGCCTCCCCTCCCCTCACGACACGAAGCCCTGAACTAGGAGATAGATGGCCCGGGTTCAAGCCCTGCACTGCCTCTGACCCTGTGTTCTTAGCTTCCATATTCTGCCATTTCTCTCTAGAAGTTGAAGCAATTTCAGTCCATCACACCCACATCTCAGAAGGAAAAACCGAGGCCTAAAGGCACTGGAGAGACTCACTAAGTGTACACAATGGTGAGAAAGACAGCTGTGGTTTCAGAGCACCTTCTCTGGCCCCCACAGGCTGAGGGACAGGCCCGGTCCTAGTTGTAGGGATCAATACTGCCCCAGGACCTGCGGGTTGGGGGCAACTCACGCAATAGCAGGCATGTAGTAGTCAAACTTGGCCAGGAAGTCCGGCAGGGTGAGCGGCTTGTCCATGCCAATGACGTTCAGCAGCCCCTCTGCTGTGTTAGCTGGGAGGGCGATCCCTCTCCTCCTGGAAACAAAACAGTGAGTGGTGGACCAACCTGGGGCGGGATCCAGGCAGGCCTGATGGGCCAGGGTGGAGCAGACTCAGGAGCACCGGCCTCCTTGCAGGACCACAGCAGGAGACATGGGCATCTCTCAGTCCAGCTGCTCCCACTAGACAGACAGGGAAACTGAGAACCAGGACCAGAATTTTCCCAGCACCTTTTACCCCCAGTGCACAAGTCAGCAAATCTCAAGGGGGATAAACAGGTTGAAGTTGTGTGTGCGTGTGTATGTGTGCACACGTGCACACACGCCCTCCATATCCTTGGTTGACTGATGCTTGGAGACAAGGAAAGTGCCAGGGCAAGCTCATGACTTTCTCCTCAGCCCCAGGAGCTGGCACGGCCAGGTGGTCCTATGCCCATTCAGGGGTTATCAGGGTCACTGCAGCGTCACAATTCCCAGGGTAGGGGCAGGCATCAGGACTTTGCTCCTCTGACCTCCATCTGGCACATCAGAGGCTTGCCTGGCCCAGCACAATGGGAGAGGGCTGGTGGAGGCTCAGGGGAGGGTCCCAGTGGGCTGCCATCCAGCTCAGACCTCTCTCCCCTCCCTGCCCACAGCCGCCACACCAGGCCGGACTAGAGCAGCGCTCAGTAAGGGCATGCTGGAAACAGTCACTCTGGCTTGGAGCCTTCATTTCTCCCCAAGCATCTCAGCCTCCCCTCCCAGCCACAGAAAGCCAGGGCGCGAGCTCAAGGGGCTTCCTCCCTTCAGCACATGCTCCTGCCTCCTCCTCCCATCCCGGCTCTGCTCCAGCTCACAAGGTCACCTCGAGTCTCAGGTTCCCCTTTTTTTAAAATAAAAGGGACAGCCAGAGAACACCAGACATTAAGAAATGCTTCTAGGCTGGGCATGGTGGCTCACGCCTGCAATCCCAGCACTTTGGGAGGCCAAAGTGGGAGGATCATGAGGTCAGGAGATTGAGACCATCCTGGCCAACAAGGTGAAACCCCATCTCTACTAAAAATACAAAAATTAGTTGGGCGTAGTGGTGGGTGCCTGTAATCACAGCTACTCGGGAGGCTGAGGCAGGAGAATTCCTTGAACCAGGGAGTCAGAGGTTGTGGTGAGCTGAGATCATGCTACTGCACTCCAGCCTGGGGACAGAGTGAGACTCTGTCTCAAAAAAAAAGAAAAAAAAAGAAATGCTTCTAACATGAGGGACAAAACAAGAGAACAGACAAAAGCACTCCGAGGAAATGGCACAGAGAACAGATGAAAACCTAAGAACTAAAACAAAAAAGAAATGAATATCCTCAAAGAGATGAGAAGACATAACATCCTTGAAACAAGGGAACATTCAGAACCTAGGAACGCGCGCTCGGACATTTATAAGAGAATGCGGCAGCAACGTCAGGATGTAAGAAAAGAACTGGAAGCTAAAAGTGAAGAAATCCTCCACAGAGTAGAACAAAAAGACAAGATGATAAAAAATAGATAAAAGAAAATTAGAAGATTAAATCAGGAGGTCCAAGCATCCAATTATCCACAAAGCAGAAACAGAAAAACAGGAGGCCAGGCACAGTGGCTCACACCTGTAATCCCAGCACTTTGGGAGGCCAAGGCAGGCGGATCACTTAAGCCCAGGAGTTTGAGACCAGCCTGGGCAACACGGTGAAACCCCTTCAAAACAAAAATTCACCAGGCGTGGTGGCGCGTGCTTGTAGTCCCAGCTACTTGGGACACTAAGGTGGGAGGACCACCTGAGCCTGGAAGTCGAGGCTACCGTGGGCCAAGATTACACCACTGTACTCCAGCTTGGGTGACAGAGGGGGACCCTGTCTCAAAAAAAAAAAAGAGGAGGATGCCAAAGAAACAGAAGGGTTTGACCAAATGGTGTTTGTATGTAAGTTTGTAAGTGTTTTAATAGCTTCTGTTAGTAAAATATTAAAATGTTTCCCTACATAAATGTGTTTCCTAAGCCCCCTGAATGTGCTCCCTTCCCCATGTTAGCCTCCGTCCCCATGAGTGCCCAGAGGGTACCACCAAGGGGCCACCCTTGTGCCCACCAGCCTGCTAGTCAGCCCACCACAGCTACTTACCAGTCCCTAATCCCTGTGCCCACCAGCCTGCAGGGGAACGGTGCCCTGGTGCGGCACTGGCACCTGCAGGTCGGAGCTCAGTGCCTTGGGTTCCCCTGAGACCGCTTCCCCTCCCACTGCTGGCCAGCTGCCCCAGAGTCACCCTCATAAGGCCTTGCCCAGTAACTGTGGCCCCTGAAGAGCCTGTACCAGTTGTCAAACACTGTTCTGGATATCATTCTGGGAACTGCTGGGTAGAAGGCAAGGAGATGACGCTAGGGCTGTGGCTCCCACATTGCCAAACCAGTGGCCACATTTGCCTGGGACCTGCTGCACCAGCCATGTGCGATTCTCTTAATGGTCTCCCTCCAGCTCCCGGAACTCCACCTACAGGGGCTCTGCCCTCTGGCCATTCTCTCTCAGACTCTGCCTTGTACACACCTGGCCAGGCCAACTCATCTCCTTTGGTGGTTTTCAGCTCAGGATCCAGAGGGCCACAGCTTCTAATTCTCTATGCTCACACACCACCACTGAGGGCCTGTGATGTGCTGGGCACTGGGCAGATAGCAGTGACCAAGACAGACCCATGTGTCTGGCTGCCTGCTGAGAGGCAGGCATCTCATGCCACTTTTCCCCTTCCTCTAGATCACTCCCTTCCTGGGTTCCGCATTTCCAAATACGGCTCCTTCATCTACCCAGCTGTCCACACCAGAGACGGGCGCCTCCCCTTGCCCACTGCCAGCCGGTCCCCAAGAACAAATTATTTTGCTTTCTATTTCTCCTCTTCGATTCTTCTTCTCCAGCCTCCCTCCTCAACAACCATCAAGAAGGACCTTTTCAACACACAGTTTAGACAGAGCAGCCAAGGAAGGCCTCTCTGAGGAGGCGACATTTAACCAGAAGCCTTGGGGAGGGGCGGTTCTGGGCAGAGGAGGGGTCTGTGCTAAGGCTGCAGGCAGGAAGCAGCGGGTATAGGAAGCGCAGGGTGGTTGGAGGTCAGAGAGCAGGCATTTCTGTAGATGATGCACCAGGGAGGGCAGGGCCAGGCTGGGCTTAGGAAGGGACTAGGGCTTTGGCTGAAAGCACTGGGAAGGCACTGTAGGATTTCAAGCAGGGGACTAGTGTGAAATAATTTACCTTTTTAAAAGCTCCTCTGGCTGCTGCATGGGGAACAAATTGGAGGGAAGCCAGAGCTGAGGCCAGAGAGCTAATGCGGGGGCCCGACAGGAGACAAAGAGCACAGGGCCTCCCAGAGTCTCCCACCGGACCTGGCCTCCGGAAGCTGCTCAGACTGAGCTGGAAAGCGCCCATCTGGCCCGAGCACCTCTTGCTGTCCCTGGCCACCCACACAAGCCGAGGCTCCTCACAGGGCCACGCTCTGTTTTTTCTTTTCTTTTGTTTTTTTTTTTTGAGATGGAGTCTTGCTCTTGTTGCCCAGGCTGGAGTGCAATGGCGCGAGTTCGGCTCACTGCAACCTCCACCTTCCTGGTTCAAGCGATTCTCCTGCCTCAGTCTCTCAAGTAGCTGGGATTATAGGTGCCCACCACCACGCCTGGCTAATTTTTTGTATGTTTAGTAGACATGGGGTTTCCCCATGTTGGCCAGGCTGGGCTTGAACTCCTGACTTCAGATGATCCACCCGCCTCAGCCTCCCAAAATGCTGGGATTATAGGCGTGAGCCACCGCACACGCTCTGTTCTTAGACGATCCCTACTCCCTGGTCAGCCACAGCTGCTGTGCTGGGGCACTGTCTAGTCCTCTTCCTGCCCTGGTGGGCAACGCAGCCACAAGAAGCCCACCCTCAGGAGCCCAGGGAGGGAGAATGAGCTCAGGGGTTGCAGGTCAAGTCCATTTCGCACCCCTATTTACCACATCATCCCGGGCAGAAGCTCTCCCCTCTAAGGCCCTTGGTGCCCTTGTCAGTAAAACATAGTATTTTCCTTGTAGGGGTGCACAGAGGAAGAAAGGAAACTTTGCGTGTCTTGACTCGGAAGCCCAATGGTCTGGGTTTGAATCCCAGCTCTGTGACTTAAAGGCTGTGTGACCTTGGCCAAGCCACCCAGCCTCTCTTGGTTTACTAGGTCTGGCGTGTTTGAAAAACATCCAGTGTGGACTAAGCAGGGAGCCTTAGAGAGGTCAGAGAGGCAATGCAGGCGTTGCAGAACTTTAAGGCCCGTGTGTGGACCCTGGCTTTAACCCTGAGTGAGGTGGGGAAGCTGGGGAATGAGCTGGGAAGACCATGGGTTAAGGCTGTTGCTCCAGCTACAGCACTACAGGGCCCATAGAGAGGAAGGCCAGAGTAGACAGCTGAGACCAATCAGGAGGCCACAGCACCAGGCAGGGACGGTGGTGGCCCAGACCTGGGCAGTGATCGGAGGAAAGAGCAATCCGGTTCAGAATCTCTGTAGAAATAGCTGACAGGGTGATAAACAAGACTGAGAACTATGTTGGAGAAGTCCCTGAAAAGGGCAGAATCCCAGGAACTGAAGGAAGGAGAAATGGGTGAGAACAAATTAATGAGGCAGGCCTGAGTCCCAGAGCTTGAAAAAGGGCCACTGAATTGGGCCTAGCAGGGCTCAGGCCAGAGGCTCCCCTCTTCCTTCCACTCTTAGCCCATATTTGTGTGCATTTACAGACACCCATATCTGAGTGTGACACACTCCCCAGTCCGCCGCCTGCTGATTTCAGGCCAAGCTCCAGCTGGCTCCTGCCGCACGCCATCTCCAAGGCCCAGAGGTGGTGTGAGGAATGGACAATCGGACCAGTGCCCCTGCTGGTGGTTCCTTTCCCCTTTCTCTTGGCCCTGCCCGGTGCTCACAGTCCCTGGCTGCAGCTGATGAGCCCTCCATGACCCCTTAATGAGTGTCTTGGTTCGATCTCATCTTGGTGCCCCACTGAATGACCTCATTAGGGGCTGTGTGGTAAGTTGGTGGCTTGACAAGGGCAAAGGCCAGGCAGAGATAAGCCAAGAGGCTTCACCCCACTGAGAGACGTAAGCTCTGATTAATAAGAATATTATCATTAAGTGACATTTATGGAGCACATTAATGTGTGCTAGGCCCTGAACTAAGCATTTTACGTGCATCACTTCACCAAAACCTCTAACTGACAGGGGGTAATGGCCAGGGCCATGGACTCAGGGGCAGACTATCTGGGATGAAACCTTTGCCCTGTGCTTACTGGGCACCTTATTCCACCTACCGTGGCTCAGTCTCCTCATCTGTAGATGACGGCAATAGAGTTCCTATCTTACAAGGGGTTGTGAGGATTCAATAACTTAACCCGGGTAAAGCATTTAGAGAAGTGTTTGGCACACAGGAGATGTTAATATGCTTATGCCTTGCAGTTAAATAGGAATTAAATCAGTGCCAGCTTCCTGGGGCAGAAAAAGGTCCCCGGAAGTACGAAAAGATGGAGAACAGTGGACTTACCAGAAATCTCTCAGGGAGTTGGTGGAGATGCTCCCGAGAGTTGGGGGCAACCCTCAGGGATCCCTCGTTCTCCCCACAGGGGCAGACCTCTGAATAACAGGATTCTGGCTTATGGAGCAGAAATGTTCAAATTTGGGTCCAGAGCTGAATTTCAAGACCATGAGGGAGAGGCTGAGTTCTTTCAGCTCCAGACAAAGTGAGTGCTGTGCAAACATGCAAGGAACGCAGGTCTGCTGGGGCAGGGCTGGGTGGACAAGGAGCCCGTATCTCCTAGGTCGTCTCTCTAGGGAGTGCCTGTTCTTAGCCTCAGTTGATAGAGACCAAGTTCACAGACAGGAGATAATGTGTCCGGATTTCAATCCAGATCCGCTGGATTTCAAAGTCCCTGCCCTTAAATGCTGGTCCTAAGAGAGGAGCTGCTGTGAGCCCTTGAGGTCTGGGTAGGAAGGGAAGGACCTTCCTCGCCGGGGAACAGGGGGACCCTCTGGCCCCCTAGCGCCTCTGAGAGCGGAGGCAGGAAGTGTGTTCTCACTTGGAAGATGCAGAGATTTGGGCCCACAGCGGGGGAGCCACTTTTCCGTGACTCCTAGCAGGTTATGACCCTGATGATGTAGTAAAGCCTTAGGGGTCAGACAGCCTTGGGTTCAACTCTTGATCTGCTATTAATTTGTGTGACCTTAGACAACTGTCTTGTCTGAGCCCATTCCCTCCTCAGTAAAATGCAGAGAGCATATCCTCCTCTTCCAAGCGTAGAGGAATTCAATGAGCTGATAAAGCCCAGCCCAGCTCTAGGAGATGCTCAACAAATGGTACTGGCATCTCATGTGGGAACATCACCAGCTATAGGCTCTCAGCTAAGTCAAAAGACAGGAGCTGGGCACAGTGGCTCACGTCTCTAATCTCAGCACTGTGGGAGGCCAAGCTGGGTGGATTACTTGAGGTCAGGAGTTCGAGACCAGCCTGGCCAACATGGTGAAACCCCGTCTCTGCTAAAAATACAAAAATTGGCCGGACATGGTGGCGTGTGCTTGTAATCCCGGCTACTTGGGAGGCTGAGGCAGGAGAATCACTTGAACCCAGGAGATGGAGGTTGCAGTGAGCTGAGATCGTGCCATTGCACTCCAGCCTGGGTGACAGAGCAAGACTCCATCTCAAAAGAAAAAAAAAAAGAGAGACTGATTCAGCCCTGGGAACTACCTTCACGCATGTATGTGGGTGGGTGGGGAGGGCAGGCTCAGGCCTGGCTCACCTGACACCAGGAGGACAAAACTCGGAGGCCCAGAAAGCTCAGGAGCTGGTCTGCGGGTCTCCAGCTCAGTGCTGAGGCCTCCATGTCTCCACAGTCCCACTTCTGGCCTGGAGCTGGCTTAATTCCCACAGGGAGACAGGAAGGAACAGTGACCCTGGAATTCCCCAGGGTCCTCTGGGTGGAGCTGTGAACCCCACCCAAATCCCAGGGACAGAGGGCTCTTCTCTACGGACTTACCTGCCATAGTATAAGATGGTTTCAGGCTTGATGGCTCCGTCTAGGTGGACGTGCAGTTCTACCTACAAGGGGGCAGGGGGAAGAGACAGAGAAAGGGAGAGAGAGAACAAATACCTATGAGTTCCCGTCAGACCTTTCAGAGCTTAATTAATTAATCATGATAACCATTAGCCACCATTTACTGGCCGGCTGCTGACCCCAGACACTTCAGTAAACTCTGTACTGCACTATCTCGTTTAATCCGCTCTTGGCATATGAGTTTAGCTGTTATCTCGATCTCTTTCACAATTGAGGACATTGAGGTTCGGAGGGGTTAAATATCTCATCCAAGGCCACACAGCATGCAAGTAATAGAAGCAGGGGCCCAACCCAGTATTTTTGTTCTTAATTGCAGCTGGTGAGTGGCAGAGGCGGAATTCTAACCCAAGCCCAATTCCAAAGTTTGTGCTCCAGGTCACGTAGGCAGCTCTCACTCTCAGCCAACTAAATAAACTACTTTAACAAAAGGAATTGACCCAGATGTCCCAAACTAGGGAAGAGCCACAGCATATTTCAAAATTCAGGATCCATTTTCTTTTTCTTTTTTTTTTTGAGACGGATGGAGTGTCGCTCTGTCTCCCAGGCTGGAGGGCAGTGACGCGATCTCTGCTCACTGCAACCTCCACTTCCTGGGTTCAAGCAATTCTTGTGCCTCAGCCTCCTGAATAGCTGGGACTATAGGCAGGTGTCACCACGCCCAGCTCATTTTTGTATTTTTAGCAGAGACGGGGTTTTACCATGTTGCTCAGGCTAGTCTTGAACTCCTGACCTCAGGTGATCCACCCACCTCGACCTCCCAAAGTGCTGGGATTACAGGTATGTGCCACTGCGACCAGCCCAGGCTCCATTTTCAAAAGCAGATGCTACTCAAGCATAGCCTATCAGGAATCAATATTAGGCAACAGAAGAACTTTCTAGTACTCTAGAGTTTAAGAGCAGGGTCCTTGGAGGCAGCCCATCTGGCTTGACTCCCAGTTCTGCTGTGTGACCTCAGACAAGACACTTGACCTCTCTGAGCCTCAGTTTCCTCAACTGAAAAACAATGGAATATTATGCTCCCCCGTCCAAGAAAAATTGCAAGGATTAAAAAGGACAGTGTAGGTGGACATGGATAGCCCAAAGGAAACAGCCCCTGCTGCTCAGTTAGGGTGTTTAGTATGAGCTGTTAGAAGCACAGCAGGCAGTGGGAGACGGTGGGGAAAGGGACTTTGCCGTTCGTGCTCTTCCTGTTCCAAATGATGGAAGCTTTCTCCGTAGCCAGGGGAGATCCAGAAAACTCTCAGCTGACATCTCATGCTGGGGTGGGGAGCATGGGGAGCTGGATAAGAAAGTTGGCTGCCCTGGCTCAGGGAGGAACAGCCAAGGAGCTGCTGGTCCAAGGGCATCTAGGAGCACATACATGAGCTGCCTCCTGCAGAGGAAACCCAACCCAGGCCCATGGGAGGCCAGCAGGGAACAGAGACACCAGAGGTCCTATCAGCAGGACCTCAGAGTCATCAGATCTCTCCTGAGGTCTTCCAGCTGGCAAGGGACAGAGCGGTCCTCACACCCAGGCTCGGGGCCAGCTTAGTTGCTGGATTCCCTGACAAAATGAGTTCAGTTCCCACCCAGTCAAATGTTTGCTTCTTGGGTTCTCAAAATATGCTCAGCATTGGGAATACTGAAGCTTATAGCCCAGGGAACGGCCAACCAGCTGTGTGACCTCAGGCAAGGGACCTCACCTCTCTGAGCCTCTGTTTTCTATCTTTAACCCTCACAGGGCTATGGAGAGGGCCCAGCCAGAGAGCCGGAGTCACACTGTATAGAGCCTCACGTGGTTACAACTGGAATCTCGGCTCCTTCACTCACTCCCAGTGTGACCTTGAGAAAGTCACTTCACTTCCTGTGCCTCGGCATCCCCATCTGTTAAATGGGGAGAATGACAGTCCTTCCTTCTAGGCTTCATGAGAGTCAACTGCATTAGTACACAGGGAGTTCTTGGCACATAGCAAATGCTAAATAGTTGTCAACTAACAGTCAATGAAGGCCGGGCATGGGGGCTCACACCTGTAATCCAACCACTTTGGGAGGCCAAGGTGGGTGGATCGCCTGAAGCCAGGAGTTCGAGACCAGCCTGGCCAACACGGCAAAACTCCATCTCTACTAAAAATACAAAAAATTAGCTGGGCATGGTGGCGCACACCTGTAATCTCAGCTACTCGGGAGGCTGACGCAGGAGAATCACCTGAACCCGGGAGGCAGAGGCTGCAGTGAGCCGAGATTATGCCACTGTACTCCAGCCTGGGCGACAAGAGCGAAACTCCATCTCAAAAATAAAAATAAAATAAAAGTCAATGAAGGCCTGCGCTCCTGCTGGATGCTAGATTGTAGAGTTAAACAGAAGGGTCTAAGTCCTGTTCCTGGGGCTTGTACAGGCCCCAGAGTGGGAGAGGCATTAAGCAAATGTCACATGGGGAAATGTACAGTCACAAACCAAGACGACTCCTATGACAGAGGGTAACAAACAAGAGAAGCGAACACATCTAGAGGGCCAACAACGAGCCTGAGCGAAAAGCCGGAGGATAGAGAGGAACCCACAACGCAAGGAGGGGTACAGAGGGAGGCGGGAAGAAAATTCCAGGTGGAGGGAACAGCATGTGCAAGGCCCTATGGCAGGAGAAAACGGGGTGTATGAAAGGAATTAAATAGAGGCTCAGAGAAGGGATGGTTCACGGGACTGGAGAGGCTGCAGGATAGGACCACCCAGGCAGGGCTGTGCGGGCCACGAGGAGTCAGGCTTTATCTGGAAAGCACCCAGAAGCCACTGCAGGGTTGGCAGCTGGTTAGAGAAAGAGGGTGGCTCCTGCAAGGCCAGTTAGAGGCTACTGCAGCCATTTGCAAGATGACTGTGGCTTGGACCAGGGTTGTGAGGTGCATAGAGGAAAAACAGGCGGATAGAAAGAGATGCCAAGGCTCACACTTCAGGTTAGGCCTGGGTGGGGAGCAATTCCCACAGTTTGAGACAGAGAACTCTGGAAGAGAAGACCAAGTGCTGGAGCTCCCTCCAGGAGGGAGGATGCGGGGGAGGGAGGCATGATTGGTTTGGTCTTAGTTACGTTAAACCGGAGACGCCTTTTGTTTTTTGTTTTTTTTGAGATGGAGTTTCGCTCTGTTGCCCAGGCTGGAGTGCAGTGGCTCCAGCTCAGCTCATTGTAGCCTCCACCTCCCAGGTTCAAGCGATTCTCCTGCCTCAGCCTCCCGAGTAGTTGGGACTACAGGCACCCACAACCATGCGCAGCTAATTTTTGTATTTTTAGTAGAGACTGGGTTTCACCATATTGGCCAGGCTGATCTTGAACTCCTGACTTCAAGTGATCTGCCCACCTCAGCCTCCCAAAGTGCTGGGATTACAGGTGTGAACCACTGCGTCCAGCCAACTGGAGATGCCTTTGAGATATCCAAAGGTAAATGGAGGAAGCCAATGGGATGTGAGTCTAGAGCTGCCCTGAGAAGCCCACGCTGGGAATGTGGGTGGGAATGTAGGTGAGCACAGAAGGTGTGGGCCTGAAGGAGCTCACCTAGGGAGAGAACATCAAGGGAGGTAAGGAAAAGGCCTAGGATGAAGCTTTGACCAGCGCAAGCACTTAGTGGCTTTACGGAGGAGGCTGAGCCTACAGTACTGTGGCCAGAGAGGTGGGAGGGTGTGTGGTATGCAGAAGGCCGGGCCATCGGATGTCAAGTTAGCAGCGGTTCACAGGGTTAGCACAGTGGGCTGAATGGTGGCCCCCACAAAGCTGTCTACATGCTAATCCTAAAGCCCAGAACCTGTAACTATTACCTTATATGGGTTGGGCACGGTGGCTCATGCCTGTAATCCCAACACTTTGGGAGGCCAAGGTGGGTGGATCACTTGAGGTTAGGAGTTCAAGACCAGCCTGACCAACATGGTGAAATCCCATCTCTATTAAAAATACAAAAATTAGCCAGTCATGGTGGCACACACCTGTAGTCCCAGCTACTCGGGAGGCTGAGGTGGCAGAATCATTTGAACCCAGGAGGCGGAGGTTGCAGTGAGCCAAGATTGAGCCACTGGACTCCAGCGTGGGCAACAGAGCAAGAATCCCTCTCAAAAAAATATTACCTTATGGCCAGGCGCAGTGGCTCATGCCTGTAATCCCAGCACTTTGGGAGGCCAAGGCGGGTGGATCACCTGAGGTCAGGAATTCAAGACCAGCCTGGCCAACATGGTGGCTACTAAAAATATAAAAATTAGCTGGGCGTGGTGGTAGGTACCTATAATCCCAGCTACTTGGGAGGCTGAGGCAGGAGAATTGCTTGAACCCGGGGGCAGAGGTTGCAATGAGTCGAGATTGCATCACTTCACTCCAGCCTAGGTGAAAGTGCAAAATTCCATCTCAAAAAAAAAAAAAAAAAACCTTCTATGGCAAAGTGTGATTATTAAATGTCTTGACAGGAAGAGTTTATCCTGGATTATCTGGTTGGGACCTAGATGCAATCACATGTATCCTTATAAGAGAGAAACAAATAGTTCTAAGAGAAACACACACAAGAGGAAGCAGCAACGTGACCTCAGAGGCAGAGACTGGAATGATGCGGCCACAAGCCAAGGAATGCCTGGAGCCGCCAGCAACTGGAAGAGGCAAGGAATGGACTCCCCCGAGAGCCTTCAGAGGGCAAGTGGCTCTGATGATATCTTGATTTTGGACTTCTGGCCCCCAGAACTACAAGGGCACACGTTTCTGTTGGTTGAAGCCAGCCAAGTGTGGCAACTTGTTACGGCAGCCACAGGAAACTCACATAGTCAGGCCCTGCTGGAGGTCACAGGATGAAAGGGCAGAAACATGTTCCCCGGGCTAAAAGCGCAGGCACTGGGGGCTTCGGATGAGTAGTTCTCAACCTCGGCTGCAAGTTAGGAGCACAGGAAGTTCTGGCCAGTTCCCAAGGCCTCAGCCCCATCTGAGGTCAATTAAAGCAAAATCCTTGGTGGCAGACCCAGGCAGAGGATTTTCAAAAAAAATATGTAGTCAAGGTTGGGAACCACTGCCCTAGAGGAACTATTCTAGAGGCCTGAGTGAGGGTAGAATCCGCACTGAAATAAGGTAAGAGAGAAGTGGAGGTAAGAAGAGGAAGAAGGTTTAGATTACTCTTTCACAGTTTTGCCCCTAAAGGAACTAGCAGCCTTGGAGGGGGCAGGACGTGCATGTGGGTCAAGAGAATGGCGGGCTTTTTTAAAGGCAGGGATGTCTTGGGTAAGTTTAAACATCCATGGGGATGATTGAGGCTGAATGAGAGGAGTTGCATGAGGTTACTGGGAAGGTAGAAGGAAGTCAGAAGGTCAAACCAGGCCTGGCCTTGGAGCCCGGAGAACAGGAGGATCAGGCAGTGAATGGGGGCAGTAGTCACGCGCCCTTGTGGGTGGGGCGGTCTGCATGGCTACTTCTGGCTAAAGTATTTATTTGTTTCTTTACTTGTTTTTTTTTTTTTTGAGATGGAGTCTGGCTCTGTTGCCCAGGCTGGAGTGCAGTGGCAAGATCTCAGCTCACCGCAGCCTCTGCCTCCCAGGTTCAAGGGATTCTCGTGCCTCAGCCTCCCAAGAAGCTACTTACTACCTACTACCACGTCCAGCTAATTTTTGTACTTTTAGTAGAGACAGGGTTTCACCATGTTGGCCAGGCTAGTTTCGAACTCCTGACCTCAGGTGATCCACTCACCTAGACCTCCCAAAAGTGTTAGGATTACAGGCATCAGCTGCCTTGCCCTGCCTGGCGAAAGTATTCAAATGTCAATTCAAGAACCAGCTCTGCTTTACTCTGGCACAACAATTGGCAATGTTCAGAGTGGAGTCTTCCCATCTGCCTGGGCCCTGAGTGATCGCAAGGAGCCAAAACCTCACTGGAGGCCCTGGAGGGACAAACAGTATAAGGTGAACCTGGGTCGCTGCAGGCCCCTCAGACCTGGGGGCTGTTTGTCACTGCAGCAGCACGAGGTAGCCTCTCCTGCCTGAGAATGAGCAAACACACCTTTCTCAACTCAGCCTTGCAAACTGTGCTAAGAAGCAGAACCAAGTGCTATGAGATAAAGAAAAATCACACTGGGGTGGGCGCAATGTAGAAAGTGTGTTGGGAAAAGATCACTTAAAGGAGGAGTTCGCCAGGGAGAAGAAAGAAGGAAGGAGAGGGAGAATGGCTCCAGGCAGGGGAGCTGCGTGTGCTTAGTGTCTGAATCAGGAAGCAGGCGGGGAGTTGGCGAGAGTGCAGAGTGAGGTTAGTGGTGAGAAATGAGGCCAGGGCAAAGTGGAGAGGGGGCAGGGAGACTGCAGAGCCCGAAGCAAAGGGTTTTCCACCCAAGTGTGTTAAATCGGAGAGTCCCCTTTAAAAAAAACCTTTCCCGGCTGCTGTGTGGAGGACAGGATGGCAGGAAGCCAGAACAGAAGACCAGCTACTGTGGGAGGGAAGATCTGATTGGGATTTGAATAACATGCAGGAAGTACTCAAGGCAGCATCGGAGACAGTGGGTGCTCAGTGAGCAGGAGCCAGACGGTGCCGGGGTGCAGAAGCAAGGGGTTGAGGGAGCCGGGCAGGAGGCAGGAGCGCCTCCGGGAAGGGGCAAAGCAGAGCCAGCTACCCACCATGACCAGTAGCATTCATCCCTTCTCAGGGCTGCCTGAGAAGAGGCCCAGACACATTTCAGGAGTGGAGCAGAGGCAGGAAGCTACCTCCACAGGTGGCTCAAGCTCAGGCAGGCCTCTCACTGAATTTTCTAGAAAACTGCAACACACCATGGGAAGTCTGTCAGCCAATTCCAGATGACAATGACAATGGGGTGGGGACCCCGCTCTCGTGTCCCCTTTCAGGGAAAAGGGTCAGCAGTGGCCTCGAACTTTTGAGTATCTACTATGTGCTAGACCGTCTACATGCATTATCTTATTTCATCCTTACAACCAGCAAGGTAGCGACTTCACTCCCATTTTACTGATGAAGAAACTGAGGTTCAAAGAAGTACCCCCAAAACAGTCAGTGATGGAGTCAGAATTTGAACCCTAGTCTGATTCTTGAGCTCCTAACCACTCTACTGTACTGCCTCTGTGGGCCCAGCCTCAGACATCAATAATACAGAAATAATAATAATGATAAAGCAACTACCTACTGTTTTCAGACCCTTTATCTCATTTAATCTTAATCCCCAGGCAATGTACATATCGGCCCCTGTTACAGATGGGGAAGTGGACTTGCCAGGCTAAGCCCGGAGAAGTTTAGTGGCCCGTCCAGGGTTACACAAATTGATGGTGGTGGAACTAGGGCGGAACTCAAGTCCCTCTGCCTCTATTCCCAAGCCCTGCCCACAGGCCACACCCCCTCCCTGGCACTCCTGACCTCTCCAGAGGGGAATCCCACGCCCCTCCCACTGCCTTTGCTCTCTGCAAGGCTGACTTACAGCCAGCCCAGTAACAGTCCCCACAGCAGGAAATCCTCCCAGCGCTGATGTGAACAGGAAGCATCCTCAGTTACCAACAAATATTTACTAAGCCCCACTATGTGCCAGGCACTGTGGAGGCCCTGGGGAAATGCACTAAGTCTCTGCTCTCAAGAGATGCCCGCCAGAGAGGCCCAGGGCGGTGGGTTCACTCACCCAAGGTCACTCAGTGTGTCGGCAGCAGAGCTACCATGAGGACCCAGGTCTTGGACTTCTGGGCCAGATACTCCCAGATCTGACTCATGTTTCCATGTTCCCAGCTGCTGGAGGGCGAGTAGGGCTGTCTACCTCCAAGGCAAACCCAGTCAGATGAGCTGACTCAAGGCTCGCCAGGGAGAACTAAGCTGACTGGGTTTGCCTGGGAGGTAGACGGCCCTACTCGCCCTCCAGCAGCTGGCTTTGCCTCCCAAACACATTGCTCTGTTTTGTTTTCATCTGACTTTTTGGGTTCATGTATGTAACATGTCTGTCTCACTCATGAGCCATTTGCTGAGACGGAGCACCTTGTCTGTGTCATCATGCCGTGTCCTCAGTGCCTACGACAGCACCTCGCACAGCATCAACTGCTCTCTATGTTCAATGACCACGCCGTATTTCCTCGTCTCCCTGTCCCATGTCAGCGATGCTGGGTGCTCTCCCTGCAACAAGGAAGGGGCTGACCTGCCCCCATGGGAGCTGGCAGTACCCACACAGGGGCAAAGGAGCCAGGGCTGCCCGGTCAGCTCACAGAACCTGAGCACCATGGCCAGAACCCAGATGAGCCACTGGTGCCCACTGCCAGCCGAACGTCCCCTCCCTCTCTAGCCCTACTTTTGGTGATGAGCTGGACAGTGCCAGGGTCAGTGACTTATGCCACCGTGGCCTCTCAGCTGACTTTTAGTGTGAGGCCAGGAGACAGAGGAGCCCTGGGCTGATAAACTGTTTCAGCTCCACCTCCTCCAGGAAGCCCTCTGTGCTCAGCCTCATCTAGGCTCCACCAGCTCCGAGGTACACAGTGGAAGGGACTGAGCAGTCCCCGCAGTGTCTCCTGCTGACTTGAGGCCTCACAGCTCTGCTGCTCAGAGGCTTCACAGAAGGCGAGGTGTGCCTTCCACCTGGGGAAATTCCTGTGGAGCCACAGCATAGGGACTCAGCACACCTATACTCGTTTTAAAGGCAACAAGACTGAGACTCAGAGAGTGGGAGGACCTTGAGTTAGAAAGTCTAATACACACCACAGCCACGAAGCTATTTGACTCTAAACCCAGAGGTCTTAACAGCAGCACGCTCCCTTCATGCCACATAGCAAGGTGCTGGGTCACTGATGCTAACATCTAAACAGGGGCCAGGCGCGGTGGCTCACTCTTGTTAATACCAGCACTTTAGGAGGCTGAGGCGGTTGGATCACTTGAGGCCAGGAGTTCGAGACCTCCTCTTCACAGAGGTGGAAGGGAGGACCAGCGAGGGGAAGTGGATCCCGAGTCCCAGCTACTCGGGAGGCTGAGGCAGGAGGATGGCATGAACCCAGGAGGCAGAGGTTGCAGTGAGCCAAAATCGTGCCACTGCACTGCAGCTTGGGTGACAGAGTGAGACTTCGGCTCAAAAAAAAAAAAAAAGTAACTGAAGGCACCTGGTACCCAGGACTACTTCAAGGACAGCCATTGTTATGGACAACATGGTGAAACCCTGTCTCTACTAAAAACACAAAAATTAGCCAGGCATGGTGGTGCACACCTGTAATCCCAACTACTTGGGAGACTGAGGCAGAAGAATCACTTGAGCCCCGGGGGGCAGAAGTCGTAGTGAGCCAAGATCACACCACTGCGCTCCAGCCTGGGCGACAGAGTGAGACTCTGTCTCAAAAGTCTAAGCAGGACCATTACCAACCATGGTGGCGCTGACCAATGGCAGCCATTGCTGCCGCACCTACTCGGAGCCAGGCCTGTACTTGGTGTTTGAGAGGTGGGTATGGGTATAATTCTCATTTTAGAGAGGAGAAACTGAGGCACCATGAAGTTAAATGACTCATTCAAGCTCCTCTAGTTGGAAAGTGGGAAATCAGGACTCAGACCCAGACAGCCTGACCCCAGTTGGTGTCCAAGTTCAAATTCCTTGCTGTTCTAGCTCCCTGGTCACTAGGCGTGCAGAGGTTATCCTCAACAACTGTTCTGGGGCCTGAGAACACTAAGGGCTGAGGACAAGCCTACCCCCAACACCTTGGGTAAATACAGATTCCAACCTCACTCTGCCCCACAGCCTGCTCCTCTCCACCACCCACAGCCAGACCACGGTCCTACTACCTTGCCCCGCCCCAGGGGGTCCCATAGGGAACCCTTCAAGACACCCGAGCAGGTGGACAAGTCTCTCCTGAATCACAGGGCCCCCAGCCACCCAGGCCAAGCCCACCCTGAGGTTGAATGCAGGATTGGGAAGCTGTCTGGCCTCCCCTGCTTCCCTGTATGACCACAGACCACTTCCCCTCTCTGCTCGTCCCTTCCTCCTCTGAAGCAAAAGGCTTCAATGAAACTCAGTCTCCTCTGTTCCCTTCCCCCACCAACTGCCACGTTAGTCAAAATGGGTAAGGCAGGCTCTTCCTAGCGACATTTGTGTTTTAACAGGTGGCTCTGGTAACTGAAAACCACTGCAAGCCCGAAAAGAAGTGCAGCTGGTGGGTTCTGTGTCAGGAAGAAAAAAGGAGGGAGACTGCAGCTGGGGAGGCCTCTCAGAGTCTACTGCAGCCCCTACTCCAGTCCCCAGGAAGGAAACCCACCCCTGAGGGCCTGCTGGTACCAGCCAGGCACCGTGTAAAAACCAGTCAGCACGTCAGTTTCCCCAAGAACCCCAAGATCATGGTTTTGTCATCCCATTTTATAGAGGGGGAAGCTGAGGTTCAGCAGGTGTCTCCCTGAGGTACCCTAGCTGCTATGCAGCAAGGCAGGAATTCAGCCCCAGTACATCTGAAGCCCGGGGCTAACGCACTGGCCCACACTGCCACCCTGATTCTAACTCTTCCCGCCACATGGCCCCACCTTTTTCTGCATAAAGTGGGAGTGGCAAATGAGCAAAGCAATGAACAGCTTCTGCTTCAGTGCAGGCAGATCTGGGTTCAAGTCTAGCTCTGCTGCTTGCCAGCTGTGTGACTTCGGCAATTTCCCTCCCCTCTCTGAGTCTCAGTTTCCTCCTAGATAAGTGAAGTAAATAATAGTACAGGACTTTCCTCAGAGGAAAACATTAAATGAGTCACTGTATGCAAAGCAGGACAGCGCCTCGTGCAGAGTAGACATTCAAATATGAGACAGAAAAGGGACATTGCTGATTTAGCCCCAATTCCCCTCTGCATCAGACAAGGGACAGTTTAGAAATTGCTGTCCCTTGGCCAGGTGTGGTGGCTCACGCCTGTAATCCCAGCGCTTTGGGAGGCTGAGGTGGGCGGATCACCTGAGGCTGGGAGTTCTAGACCAGCCTGGCCAACAAGGAGAAACCCAGTCTCTACTAAAAATAAACAAAATTAGCTGGGCATGGTGGTGCATGCCTGTAATTCCAGCTACTTGGGAGGCTGAGGCAGGAGAATCGCTTGAACCCGGGAGGGGAAGGTTGTGGTGAGCTGTAATCGTGCCACTGCACTCCAGCCTGGGCAACAAGAGCGAAACTCTGTCTAAAAAAAAAGAAAAGAAACTGCTGTCCCAGCCCATACCAGTTCACTCGCCAGTCTATAGCTTCAAAGCTCTCAGATTTTGTGTAGCCCTGGCAAGTCCCTCCACTCTCTAAGCCTCAGTTTCTTCATCTGTAAATGGGGATGAAGACCTATGCCTTGTCAAGTCATTCAGAGGATTCCGTGAGATAAAAGTTACTGACTGGGCACAGTGGCTCACACCTGTAATCTCAGCACTTTGGGAGGCCGAGGCAGGAGGATCACCTGAGGTGAGGAGTTTGAGACCAGCCTGACCAACATAGTGAAACCCTGTCTCTACTAAAAATACAAAAATTAGCCAGGCGTGGTGGCTGACGCCTGTAATCCCAGCTATTCCGGAGGCTGAGGCAGGAGAATCGCTTGAACTTGGGAGGTGGAGGTTGTAGTAAGCCAAGATCACACCACTGCACTCCAGCCTGAGCAACAGAGTGAGACTCTGGCGCAAGCCTGTAGTCCCAGCTACTCAGGAGGCTAAGGCAGGAGGATCGCATGAACCCAGGAGGCAGAGGTGGCAGTGAGCCAAAATCGTGCCACTGCACTCCAGCTCGGGCGACAGAGTGAGACTCTGGCTCAAAAAAAAAAGAAGTCACTGAAGGCTCCTGGTACCCAGGACTACTTCAAGGGTAGCCATTGTTCTGATTATTATAACAACAGGCATGTGATCGGCATTGGCCTCCAGGATGCAGAATGCCTGAGTGCCTGGTGCCACCTGTGAACACAGGCTTATAAGGGCCACCCCTCCAACTTCCCTTTCCACTTCCTCCAGTGCCCAACAGGTGTTCACACACCTGACAGGGAAAACTTGACTTGGGCATTCCCTGACAATGACCCTGTGTGGCAGGCACACTTGAATGTGTGTTTAGAGTTCCGAGTGAAGGAATCCAGGAGTGGCCAACCTGGAGATCCATTCCTTATCTATGAGGAACATCTGAGCCCCACCGCATTCCCACGGGACACTGACCATAGAGGGGTATAGGGACCGAGGCCCTTTGTTTTGGGTTAAATGAAGGTTACTAGGTGCAGGTGGTTGGGGGAAGGTGTTAAATGAAAATGCTATATAAACTGCATGCTTCTGCAAGTGGTTGCGGTTCTTCTGCTCAGCCTGCCACCACTGGACTCTCTTCCCTGTATGTAAGCCCCCAGTAAAACCCCATATCTTGTTGGCTACCTCTTCCAAAGAAGGTAGCCTCTTGAACCTGGTGCTATCTCCATTGGAGTCAATAGGGGTCCCGCACAACAGAAGGCAGCTGCCTAGGGCCTTGCTACGCAAAGTGTGTTCCTGGATCGGTGACGTTAGCATTTCCCGGGAGCTGGTCAGCAGTGCAGCATCACAGGCCCCACCCCAACCCACACAGAATCACAGTGTGAACATTAAAAGTCAGGCCATCTGAGTTAAGTTTGAAAAGCACTGCCCTGCTCTGCTTTCTTCTAGCTGACCGGGTCCCAGGCCTCAGCTGGTGGCAGGTATGAGAAGGTGAAGGACACAGCAAAGGCTCCTGTCTCAGGAGGTTTGCACCTGGGGCACTGGCACCTCTATCCCCAAAGGTTTCTGCAGAGGTAGTTTAGGAAAGATGGTTAGGGGCATGAGATTACGAAGCCAGCCTCCCTTGGACTCAAACCCCAGACTGGACATTTCCTAGCTGTGTGATCTTGGGCCTAGTTAACCTTTCCGTGCCTGGATTAAATGAAAAATGCAGATAATGTGTTTAGAACGGTGCCTGGCACAGGAACATCAACACTCCATAAGCTGCAGCTAGTAATGCTAACAATTATAACTATCATCTGTCCCACCCACGAGAGGGCAGGGAGCTGGCTCTGGTCATAGTGGCTCTGGGATTCACACTCCTTCCCACTTCTCCTGCCAGCTCAGGCAAGTTCCTCCTCACAATCATATAAGATTTGTCACGCCTCAAACACATGGCAGGTAACAGTCTACCTTCACTCTCAAGCATCACTTTGTGGCTTTGGGACTCAGGACACAGGACACCCACATAAGCAGCTGATGTCCCATCCTCCCGATGTGGACACTGAGGTCCCAACAGGGAAAATGATCTGCCAGCTTGAATCAGATGGGAGGACTGGGCAAGGCCAAAAAAATGGGGATAATAATATGAGCCCCTCCCTTGATGGGCTGTTACAGAAGAACTGCAAGGATCCAGTGGGTGTCTGCAACAAGTTCTCTAGAAGTGGGCCCTGCTGTTTGTCTCCATAACTCCCAACACATTCGCAATCGAGGAGCTTTTTTTTTTTTTTTTGAGACGGAGTCTCGCTCTGTTGCCCTGGCTGGAGTGCAGTGGCGCGATCTCGGCTCACTGCAAGCTCCAGCTCTCGGGTTCACGCCATTCTCCTGCCTCAGCCTCCCGCAAAGCTGGGACTACAGGCGCCCGCCACCATGCCCGGCTAATTTTTTGTATTTTTAGTAGAGACGGGGTTTCACCGTGTTAGCCAGGATGGCCTCCATCTCCCGACCTTGTGATCCGCCCGCCTCCGCCTCCCAAAGTGCTGGGATTACAGGCCTGAGCCACCGTGCCGGGCCAATCAAGGAGCTTTGCTACTGCCATAGGATTCACATCAGGGGACAGTGGGTCCCCAGCCCAAGGGCAGAGGGAGCCCAGAGCATTTAACAAAAAGACTGAAAAGGAGAGATGCCAATCATGGGCCACCGGGCTCCAGTAAGATGTGAAGGAGGCAGGGGTGGGGGTAGGAGGGCTTGTACAGCACCTCAGTGCTCCCAGCTTCTGATGGGGAGTAGCTGAGCATTTTCCCTGGGCTGGGGGCATCAGTAGTGGGGGCTGGGCCCCACCCTCCGCAGAAGGTAGGTGGGCTCTCCCACCCACAGCCTGTCTCCCTCACACTAACACATGCACACTTACTGGATTCTCACCGGCATGTTTGTGGTATCTGTCATCATCATTCACACCTATTTTTTTTTTTTTTTTTTTTTGAGACAGGGTCTCGCTCTGTCTCCCAGGCTGGAGTGCAGTAGCACCATCACAGCTCACTGCAGCCTCGACCTCCTGGGCTCAAACAATCCTCCTGCCTCAGCCTCCTGAGTAGCTGGGACTAGGGGAGTGCACCACCACACCCACCTCCCTTAACTTTTTTTATTTTTTGGAGAGAGGGAGTCTAGTTATGTTGCCCAGGCTAGTCTCAAACTCCTGGACTCAAGTGATCCTCCCGCCTCAGCCTCCCAAAGCACTGGGATTACAGGCCTGAGCCAACCTGTGGGGCCACTCACACCTATTTCTAAGAAGGGTAAGTTGAGGCTGATTGCAGCTGACTCCTACCCCAACCCCCCACTCTCACACCCTACTGGCTGATTCACCCTGCTTGGCAGACTCCTGGCCCCTCCTCTCGGACTCTGAGACAGGCCAAGGGGGTCCGGACCCTCCCTGACCCCACCAGTCCCAAGACGCCACAGCTGGTGGGCGGAGAGACAAGAGGATTCTCCCCTGGGGCCAGTGGCCATGGCTTGCCCTCGAGTGAACCCTGCTAGGGCCCCAAACCCAGGGCCTACCTAGCTCCTGTTCTTCCCGCGGGGGTAAGGGGGTGCCCTGCTCCCCTCCCTCCGCTTTCTGGCAGGGCTCACGGTTCTTCCCCGGGACGCATCCACAAACCCGGGCTCTTTGGCGCTCACCACCATAATGCTGGCGTACAAAGCTGCTTCCATTCACTGAGCACTCAGTAGGCACCGGGCACAGCACTAGGTGCCTATCCGGCATAGACATCGGGCCCGATCATACAGCTGAGCTTCAGAGACCTCAAGCCCCTGCCCAGGCCCACACAGCGCTCAGCGGTGCTAGGATGCCCACTTGACAGACAGCGAAACTGAGACCCAGAGGGGTCAAGTCAGGGGCAGAAGCAGACTCTGGAGGCCTCTGGGTTCCGGACCTTCTCTTTTCCATTGTCCCTGATTAGCCCGCAAGCAAGCCACAGCCTAAGCCGAAGGAAGAACGCGCCTGCAGGAACCCCCGTTCGTTCCCGGGGTTCGGACGCCCCGGGCTGGGCCCCGTTAAGCCCCTCGGGCCGCCCAGGCGCTGGTCCCCCGGCCCCAGAGCCCCCGCGCACTCTCACTTTGGGCTTGTCGAAGGCGGGCGTCTGGGTCATGGTGCCCGCGTGCGCCCCGGCGCTGTTCCCTCCGCCGACGCTCGGTGGGTCTCTGCCGGCTCGGTAGCCACTCGGCTTTCTCTGCGGCCCGCGGTGGCCGCTCTTAACGGGGCTGGGCCCCGCCTCCTACCCCGCCCCGCGCCGTTCCCCGGGCCCGCCCCCTCGCCGGAGCCCCCGCCCCCTCGCCGGAGCCCCCGCCCCGTCCGCCGGCCAGGGTCCCGCGTTTCCTGGAATTCTGGACCCAGCGTCCTCGCCCGTCGACCCGAAAACTACCGCCCCGCGGCGCCCGACCGGACCCACCTGTGGGCGCGAGCCCCAGCCGCCTCGCTGGGCGCTGCCTTCCCCCCGGCTCCTCCAGCAACTTTCAAGGGTCCCCCTGCAGTCTGGGCGCTGCTGTGAGCCAGGCCCGAGCTAGAAGCGGGGACCCCGGGAGCATCGCAAACCTCGAGGGGCGTGCTTTCCACCGGAGAGACGGACGCTCGTCGCAGAAACACATGACATAATTGTATAGTTAAGGAGCTTTCGAGGGGGGCCAGCCTTGGCCTGCAGAACCTGCAGGAATTCACCAGGGGTGGAGAGAACATTCTACGTGAGAGACTCCAGGGAGCTGGGAGTGAAAGGAGGTGAGGAAAGCTGGAGCCCGAAGGGTGGGAGAACACAGACAGTCCCCTCCTGGGCATTCACCTTTAAGAAACCCGCCCAGGCGCAGCCAGAGACCTGTGCAGAATGTTCACACTGTGCTGTTCCGAATAACAGGAGCATTGGAAACACCCCTAAATGCCCCTCCATGGGCGAGTGGGCAAATAAACTGGAATATTCACACCATGAAACGTTAGACAGCAGTGAAACGGAATGAACTTCAGCCAGATAACAACAGAAGCAATGCCTCAGAAACAACGTTGAGTGAAAAAACTAAGTTGCAGAAAACTGAATACAACGGTGCAACTTTTAGAATGTGTAAAAGCAAAACCAAAAGTGTGTATGTTTAGACACATGCACCGGTGGAAAGAAATTTAAAGCAAGGGAAAAATGAGCATAGATACTGGAGAAGAGTGGTTATCTCACGTGAATGGGAAGGAGCTGGGAGGAGGTAAGGACGGAGGGAAAGAACACCCGGGTACAGCTTATTGATTGATTGATTGATTGATTGATTGAGAAGGAGTTTCGCTCTGCTCTTTCGCGGAGGCTGCAGTGAAGTGGCGCGATCTGGGCTCACTGCAACCTCCGCCCCTCCGGCCCCCCTCCCCCCACCCCCCACATCCCCCACACCCCCATCCTCCCACCGTTTCAAGCGATTTTCCAGTCTCAGCCTCCCCAGTAGCCCACCACCACGCCTGGCTAATTTATTTTGTTTTGTTTTTTTTGTTTGTTTTTTATTTTTTGAGATGGAGTCTTGCTCTGTCGCCTAGGCTGGAGTGCAGTGGCGAAATCTCGGCTCACTGCAACCTCCGCCTCCCGGCTTTTAAGCAGTTCTCTGTCTCAGCGCGTGGCACCTCGCCCTGCTAATTTTTGTATTTTTAGTAGAGACGGGGTTTCACCATTTTGGCCAGGCTGGTCTCGAACTCCTGATCTCAGGTGATCCACCCTCCTCGGCCTCTCAAGGCGTGATTACAGGCATGAGCCATCACGCCTGGCCACACACAGGTTATTGATAATGTTCCAGTACTGGGGTGGATGGTAGCTTCATCTCATTTCATCATAAATAAATTAACAAAACCATAAACAAGGGGGAAAGAGAGGACGCGAGAGTGGAGAGCAAGGGTCTAGAAAGTCGGATGGGAGCTGAATCCTGCCCGGCCTGTGGGACCCAGTGATGGTGTGGGATTGCTAGGAAGTCAGTGGAGTGTTTTAAGCGGAGTCGAGACAGAATCACCCTTTTATTTGGAAAAAAAATATTCTCCAGCTACTGAAAGTGTGATCCAGGAGTCATCAGCACCCACATCACCTGGGAGCTGACTAGAAATGCAGACTTTCAGACCCCATCCCAGACCTACTGAACTGGAATCTGTATTTTATACAAACAGGACCCCCCCAGGTGGCTCGCACCCACAGGGCACTTTGAGAAGCCTGGGCTCCCTGCTGTGAGGGGAGGGCATTACAGGGGGCAGGCGGGGGTGAGGGAGGACGGGATACCAGGAAGGAGGTAACTGCCGTGGTCTGGGTAGGGCATGGTGATATCAGTGGGGGAAGTGGAGAAACATATTTAGGCTGCATTTCGGGTGTAAAATCAGCTGGATTTGGGGTTTGGTTGTATGTGGGAGTGTGGGAGAGGGTGGCTGTATTAGTCCATTTTCATGCTGCTGATAAAGACATATCCGAGCCTAGGCGTGGTGGCGCATGTCTGTAATCCCAGGACTTTGGGAGGCCGAGGCAGGAGGATCACCTGAGGTCGGGAGTTCGAGACCAGCCTGGCCAACATGGTGAAACCCCATCTCTACTAAATAAAAATACAAAATTAGCTGGGTATGGTGGCGTATGCCTGTAATCCCAGCTACTCAGGAGGCTGAGGCAGGAGAATCACTTGAACCTGGGAGGTGGAGGTTGCAGTGGAGGTTGCATTCCAACCTAGGTAACAAGAGCGAAACTCCATCTCAAGGAAAAAAAAAAAAAAGACATACCCAAGACTGGGTAGTTTACAAAAGAAGGAGGCTTTAATGGACTTACAGTTCCACAGTGGTTGGGGAGGCCTCACAATCATGATGGAAGGCAAAGGAGGAACAAGTCACATCTTACATGGATGGCAGCAGGCAAAGAGAGAGCTCCTGCAGGGAAACTCCCATTTTTAAAACCATCAGATCTCTTGAGACTTATTTACTATCACAAGAACAGCGTGGGAAAGACCATCCCCCATGATTCAATTATCTCCCACCGAGTCTCTCCCACAACATGTAGGAATTATGGGAGCTACTAAATGAGATTTGGGTGAGGACACAAAGCCAAACATCAGTGGGTCTCATACATTGTCAAAGCCAGGGGAGTTTTTTGTTAGATCCTTTCCTGGCTCTCTGTGTTACTCAGGTTCAATAATAGGGGCCGCCATTTACTGAGACACGTTTGGAGCCAGGTACACTGGGAAGCACTTTATAAGCACCATCCCGTTTCATCTTCACAGTCATTCTGAGATGTAGAAGGTATTCTCCTCATTTTACAGATGAGGACACTGAGGTTCAGATAGAGAGACAGCCTGCTTGGCCCATGGGTTGTAAGTGGCAAAACTGGGGTGTAAATTTGAATCTGACTCGAGAAACTTCACTCCCCACCTTATTACCTCCCCAGCCTCTCATGACATTCAAGTCCCTCTTCAACATCAGTCCCACCACTTCCCACCACATTGCTGAAATGCCAGTCAATCTAGATGAGTTGCTGGTTGCTTAAGGGTGACCACAAATTATTTGCAATTCTTCACATTGCAGGATGGAGTCTAGGTTTCCTCCTCTTGGACCTGCGCTGGCCTGAGTGACTCATTGGAGTGGTAGAGCATGATGGGAGCAAGCTTCCTGGATTTCCGAGCCTTGGTCATTAAGAAGCTTTGTGGTGTCCTTTAGGGCCTCTTCAACATTCTCTCTGGGAACCCAAGCTTCTAGAAGAGACCATCATGCTAAGAGAGTCCACATATGGCCATTCCAGTTGGCAGTCCCGCTGAGCCCAGGCTTCCACCATCCCTACCAAGACAGCAATCATGTTAGTGAAGCTGTGGTGGGCCATCCAGCCCAGCTGCCCACTGAAAACCAGGCTTCGGTCAATGCCATGTGGGACAGAAGAATTACCCAAGTAAGCCTAGCCCAAATTCCTGACCTACAGTATTGAGATATGTAATGAAATGGATGTCTTTTTTTTTTTTTTTTTTTTTGAGACGGAGTCTCACTCTGTCGCCCAGGCTGGAGTGCAGTGGCACGATCTCGGCTCACTGCAAGCTCCGCCTCCTGGGTTCACACCATTCTCCTGCCTCAGCCTCCTGAGTAGCTGGTGCCTGCCACCACGCCCGGCTAATTTTTTGTATTTTTAATAGAGACGGGGTTTCACCGTGTTAGCCAGGATGGTCTCGATCTCCTGACCTCGTGATCTGCCCACCTCAGCTTCCCAAAGTGCTGGGATTACAGGCGTGAGCCACTGTGCCCAGCCAAAACGGATGTCATTTTAAGTCATTGTGTTTTAGGGGGAGATTATCACACAGCAGTAGATAACAGGAATGCTTGCTCCTACCTGGCCCAACCCTCCAGCCTCTGCACCTTCGTCGCTTCCATCCTGACACCTGGAAAACCCTTTACCCAGATCCTAGACTATCAAAATTCTGCTTTCCAAATGGGTCATATCCAAAGGGCTGGGCTGCGTGCTGCAGTTCTTCTGTTTGCCACTGCAGGTGCACTCTCCACCCTTCTGCACGCTGCTCTGCTGCTGTTTCCAGCAGCCACACCGCTGTGGGTGACACCAATGGGCCTTCCTGCCCTCTGGCTCTGGTTGGGTTTTGTCAACAGGGGGCACCAGCAGGAGATCAGCAGGTGAGAGGAGAGGGGTCAGGATTTTCATTCCCCCTTTCCGTCAGTGCAAAGTCACCGGGCTGACTGTGTCTCTCTACCAAGGCCACAGCTCCGGACAGTCCTCCTGGCCCTCCTCTCCATACCCTCCCCTCTCCAGGTTCCCTCTTGCCTATTTATTTATTTACTGATTGATTGATTTTGAGACAGAGTCTCACCCTGTCGCCCAGGCTGCAGTGCAGTGGTGCAAACTCAGCTCACTGCAATCTCCACCTCCCGGGTTCAAGCAATTCTCATGCCTCCACCTCTGGAGTAATTGGGATTACAGGCACCCACCACCACGCCCGGCTAATTTTTGTATTTTTAGTAAAGACGGGGTTTCACCATGTTGGCCAGGCTGGTCTCGAACTCCTGAACTCAAATCATCCACCCGCCTTGGCCTCCCAAAGTGTTGGGGTTACAGGCACGAGCCACCGCGCCCGGCCTCCTGCCGTTTTCTTGAAAGGCAGTGGTTTCCTTTGTTACCAGTCCCAGAGTCCCACGCCACCCTTTGTTGCTTTCCTTAAACTCTCCTCTCTAGGTTCAGGTTTCCCCAGAAGCAGAGCCTGAGACAAAGATTTGAATGCAAGTAGTTTATTTGGGAAGAGGAAACAGGGGAAGGATGTGGCTGCAGAAACAAGACAGGAAAGGGGAAGAAGCTGACACGAGCAGGTCACCACCACCACTGAGCATCTAGAGCTCTATCCCTGGGCAGCACTCTGGGAGATGACAAATATGTCACGGGCTTAACCCAACTGAGGTCCCCAGCGAGGAAGCTGAGGAATCTATCTGCCCCCTCCCCTCTGGCAATGCTTCCAGAACATTAACTTCCTGGCACTCTTAGTTTGTTCAGCGTAACTGTCTGAGCTTGCTCGCATGGCTAGAAAATACTTGCAGCAACGAGAGAGAGACTCTTTTGGCAGTAAGTAGCTCTTGCCATGTAGAGGTGATTTCAAGGGCATATGGGCAGCTACACCAGGCCACACCTTTGTAAATAACTCCCATATTAAACCCTCTTCAATGACTCAGTTTGAGAATGGCTTCTGGGTCCTGCCAGGACCCGGAGTGATACAGGCTGGTCTTGAGCGTCTTCACAGCAATACAGAGTGGACCAGCGACTACAGAAAGCTTGAGAGGGGCTGGAGAGAGACACCTTCCCCAACATTCATTATCCACACAGCACGCCACTCCTGTGAGAAGACAACAGAGATTGTGTATGTTTGAGAATGTCTCTCTACCTCTCATGTAGCCATCCTGAAAAATCTAGTTCAAGATCTATTCCAGGCCAGGCACATTGGGTCATGCCTGTCATCCTAGGACTTTGGGAAGCCGAGGCAGGTGGATCACCTGAGGTCAGGAGTTCGAGACCAGCCTGGCCAACATGGTGAAACCCTGTCTCTACTAAAAATACAAAAATTAGCTGGGCATGGTGGCGGGCACCTGTAATCCCAGCTACTTGGGAGGCTGAGGCATAAGAATCGCTTGAACCCGGAAGGCGGAGGTTACAGTGAGCCGAGATCAAGCCACTGTACTCCAGTCTGGGCGACAGAGCAAGACTTCACTGGGCTCTAGTGTCTTCCTCTGTGAAACTTTGAGCAAGGAGTTGAGAAATCAAGAGTTGCAAACTCAGGCCAGGTGCAGTGGCTCATACCTGTAATCCCAGAACTTTGGGAGGTCAAGGCAGGTGGACACCTTGAGCCCAGGAGTTCAAGACCAGAACAACATGGTGAAGCCCTGTCTACCAAAAATACAAAAATTAGCCAGTCTCATAACCCGGTCTCAAAATAAATAAATAAATAAATATATTGAAATATTAAAAAATACATAGAATCTAAACAAAAAAAAATTAAGTTTTTAAAAAAAACCACATAGAATATAAACATTTTGAAAAAAGTTAAAAAAAAAAAAAAAGAGTTTCAAGCTCAAACACAGATGATCGGGGCTGGGTGCAGTGGCTCATGCCTGTAATCCAGCACTTTGGGAGGCCAAGGCGGGTGGATCGCTTGAGACCAGGAGTTCAAAACCAGCCTGGGCAAGATAGTGAAACCCTGTCTCTACTAAAACAAAACACAACAAAACAAAACAAAAAGCCAAGTGTGGTGGCACGTGCCTCTAATACCAGCTACTTGGGAGGTTGAGGCAGGACAATCATGTGTACTTGGGAGGCAGAGGTTGCAGTGAGCCAAGATCTCACCACTTCACTCCAGCCTGGGCGACAGAGGGAGACTCTGTCTCAAATAAATAAATAAAAATCAAGATCAAATGTATATGATCAGGAGCCTCAGCTCCACCACTTACAGCTCTGTGGCTTTGGGAAAGTTGTTTTGAGCCTTGATTTTCTCATCTGTGTAGTGGGGATAACAATACATACTAATTAACAGAATAAACCATAGACACGCCTCGTTCATAGGAGGAGGAGAAGAGAATCCTCACACAAGAGGAGAGGTGGGGATCATGGCAATGAACAAGCAAATGCCTCATCAAGATGCTGCTGCGCTGAAACATAAATCCAGTGTTGCCAGATCCTCCAAGCATCCAAAAAAGCCAGCGACTCCTCTTTTAATGTTTATTTATTTATTTATTTATTTTTTTTTTTTTTGAGACGGAGTCTCGCTCTGTCACCCAGGCTGGAGTGCAGTGGCCGGCTCTCAGCTCACTGCAAGCTCCGCCTCCCGGGTTCACGCCATTCTCCTGCCTCAGCCTCCCGAGTAGCTGGGACTACAGGCGCCTGCCACCTTGCCCAGCTAAGTTTTTTTTTTGTATTTTTTTTTAGTAGAGACGGGGTTTCACTGTGTTAGCCAGGATGGTCTCGATCTCCTGACCTCGTGATCCGCCCGTCTCGGCCTCCCAAAGTGCTGGGATTACAGGCTTGAGCCACCGCGCCCAGCGCTTTTAATGTTTAAACTGTATTCAAATGTGTCCTAATGTTTAAAACTTTGTACAAGCCAAAGAAAACATCTGTGGGCCAGATTTTGCCCCACACAGCCAAGGTCCCTGCTGATTCTGATCTTCTAAGATCTCTGAGTAAGAAATAGGACAAGGGAGAGGTTGCATTTTCACTCACATTTATCAGACAGGATTAAGATCAGTTGCACACAACAGAAAACCCCCAAATAATAATGGCTGAAAAAAGACAGAAGTTTATTTCTCTGTTGTGTAAAAACAGATTAAAAAACCAGAGGCAGGCAATGCCACTGATGTGACAACTCTGTGAAGATGGCTCCTTCCATCCCTCTGCTCTGCCATCCCTAGCATCCAGTCCCTATCCTCATTGTGCAGTATGGCTGCTGGAGCACCGGTCTTCACATCTGCAGTCAAGAGAGCAGGGCTGAGGAAGGGAAGCAGCAGCTGGTGCTTCTCTCTTTTAAAGATCTAGATACCTGGTTTTTCTCTCAACAAATTCTGCTTATATAGTCACATGGTCACACCTAATTACAAAGGAGACTAGGAAATCTCTTACAGCTGTAAGGCAAGGTACCCAGCTAAAAAAAAAAAAGGAGATTCTGTTACTAAAGAAGAGGATAGTAGGCGTGGTGCGGTGGCTCACGCCTGTAATCCCATCAGTTTAGGAGATCGACATGGGCGGATCACAAGGTCAGGAGTTCGAGACCAGCCTGGCCAACATGGTAAAACCCTGTCTCTACTAAAAACACAAAAATTAGCCAGGCACAGGGGTACATACCTGTAATCGCATCTGCTTGGGAGGCTGAGTCAGGAGAATTGCTCGAACCTGGGAGGCAGAGGTTGCAGTGAGCCAAGATCACACCACTGCATTCTAGCCTGGGTGACAGTGCGAAACTCCATTTCGGCGGTGCAGGACGCAGTGGAGGGGGGAAGAAGAGGATAGTAGATACTGGAAGGGTGGTCATTTCTGCCACATTAAATAGCCTGGTAGGTGAGGAGGGTGTATGGGTAGGTGGAAAGAGTGTTAGCAGGAAGCCAGATTCTGCTGTCCATATCATATGTCTTTGAGCCTCTTTCTGACCAGAAGAAAATAAGAGAGCAAGATAGAAAGAGGCCTGAGTGTAATCATACTGACAACTTACCAAGGACCTGTTGTATGCCAGGCCCAGCACTGAGTCTTGTGCCAACATTGTGTTAGTTCATTTTGTGCTGCTATAGCAGAACACCTGAAACTGGGTAATTTTTATGGAACAGAAATGTATTGGCTCATGGTTCTGGAGGCTGGGAAACCCAATATCAAGGTGCTGGCATCTTTCAAGGGCTTTTTGCTGTGTCATGCCATGGTGGAAGATGAGAGAGTCAGAGAGGGTAAGAGAGGGAGCAAGAGATCAATCTCATGGCCTTAAGCCTTTTTATACTTAGCATTAATCCATTCTTGAGTATGGAGGCCCCATGACCTAAACACCTCCATAAGGCCCCACCTGCCAACACTGCTTCATTGGGGATTAAGTTTCTTTTTTTTTTTTTTGAGACAGAGTCTTGCTCTGTCACCCAGGCTGGAGTGCAGTGGTGCCATCTCGGTTCACTGCAGCTCTGCCTCCCGGGTTCACGCCATTCTCCTGCCTTAGCCTCCCGAGTAGCTCGGACTACAGGCGCCCGCCACCACACCCAGCTAATTTTTGGTATTTTTTTTAGTAGAGATGGGGTTTCACCGTGTTAGCCAGGATGGTCTCAATCTCCTGACCTCATGATCCGCCCGCCTCGGCCTCCCAAAGTGGGGATTAAGTTTCTAACACACGTTTGTTGGGGCACACACTCAAACCATAGCAAACATCATCTCAGATTATTCTTTTCACCCAGCCTATCCAGTGGGTGGGCCTCCTGTTATTGTGGGGTGGGGTCATAATTGCTTGTGCCAGCTGGGGTAGGAGACCTAGACATCCAGTTGTCCCCCAGATTGATAACCAATCCACCCTTCTGTCTTCTGCCCTATCCCACACCACATGGTCTTCAGAGATTTCTGGTCTGTCCAATCCCTGAGCCTCTCCGAGATTCTGTGATTTGCTTTGTCCTAATGGCTCCCCGTGAACAGCTAGGTTTCAGCTTCCTGGTTTCTTGTCAGTCCCCACTCACCATCTGCCTTCTAGCTTCCAGAATTTGGTTGATTCTTCTCATCTGCTATTTTCTTCCTCATATGTTTTCTTTGTCCCAGAAGATAGATGTGCATTTAAAAAAAAAAAAATCCCTGTGTCATTTTCTTGGAATTTCAGAGAACCATGGGGAGAAATAAGTGTGTTCAACCTGCTATGTTTAAACAGCAGTCTCCAGCCTCAGTTCTTGACTGGGGAAATCCTCAGCCCTCAGGAGGATTGTATGGTACCCCGTCCTCCCCTCATTCCTTCTTCATCCCGCTCCAGGAGTCCATGGGAGCCCTCAGCACACAGGATTCTCTTCCCCACTCTCTGAGCCTGGGGCATAGTTCTTTCCTGCCTCCATAGCCCATACCTACTTCTCAAGAGCAGAGGCCTTGCCTTCTTCTCTGTACTTCGACAGGTCTGGGCAGGCCTCAGGAAGATAGATATGAGCTCATGGTGTGGGTCATTCCTGAGAAGTCACTTTGGGCTTTGAGGAGTTAAAATTCAAAGCTGGGGATGAGAGTCAGGCATTTCTAAATTAGAATATCGCGTATATTCCCACTGTATATACAATGGAGGCCAGCATCAACACTCAAGGCAAAAACCTGATAGAGTCACATTTGTCCTTGGAAACCTCTTAGGAAGATGCCAAGCGGAGACAGAGGCATTATCCCTCACTGAATCTGATACAGCCAGCGTTTCCTCCAGGGCTTCTTCCCTGTATCTTGAGTAAGTGCCTGCTGGAGATCCTGGTTTGGGTTAAGAAGCTATGTTATATAGATAATGAGCATCTTCAGATCCTAGAATCTTCCTCAGTGGGTCATGATCCTCATGTTGCTCATAGGAAAAGAGGCCAAGAACTAGGGTGATCAATCATCCCGGTTTACCAGGTCTGGGGAGTTTATTGAAATACAGAGTTTTCAGTGCTAAAACCAAAACAGTCCCAGGGAAATTCCCAATGGTTGTCCACCCTACAGAACAACCGTAACAACAGGATTACCTCTCACACACCCTCCTGGGCGTGCGCATGTTACACGATTTGTCCACTTTCTGTTGCTATCATAGAACCCATGAGACTGGGTAATTTACAAAGAAAAGGGGTTTGTTTCTTACAGTCCTGGAGGCTGGGAAGTCCAAGACAGGGTGGCTGCATCTGGTCAGCTTCTGGTGAGGGCCTCGTGCTGTGTTGTAACATGGCAGAAGGTATCGTAGGGTGAGAGGAAGCAAGACAAAGCCAAGGAAGCCAAACTCATTTTTGTAATGAACTGCTCTCAATAACTCACCCACTCCTGTGAGAATTAACCCACTCCTGTAAGAAAGGCATTAATCCCTCCTAATGACCTAATCCCCTCTTAAAAGCTGCACTTCCCAATACCATTACATTGGGGACCAAGTTTCTACATGCATTTTGGAGGAGACAAACCACATCCAAACCATAGCACACACACAACATAAATTGGTTATCTCCTGCTGTTTACCACACCCCTCAACCTCCATGCCCACCCCACCATCCATTTTTTTTTTTTTTAATACAGATTCTTGCTGTTGTTGGTCCAGGCTGGAGTGCAATGGCACAGTCTTGGCTCACTTGCAACCTCTGCCTCCCGGGTTCCAGCAATTCTCCTGCCTCAGCCTCCTGAGTAGCTGAGATTACAGGTGCCCACCACCATGCCCAGCTAATTTTTGTATTTTTAATAGAGATGGGGTTTCACCATGCTGGCTAGGATGGTCTCAAACTTCTGACATAAGGTGATCCACCCACCTCAGCCTCCCAAAGTGCTGGGATTACAGGTGTGAGCCACCACACCCGGCCACACCAGTCCTTTTAGGGGAAATAGATGGTAGAATTGTTCAGAGAATGGGCTCTGGAACTGGGCTCTGGAAGTTTCAGCTACAGCATTCATTAGCTGTATGTGTTTGGGCAAGTCACTTCACCTCTCTCTGCCTCAGTTTCCTTATCTATAAAGTTAGAAGAGTAATAGTAAGTTCTACTCTGTCAGGTCATTGTAAGGATTGAGTGAGTTAATAGATGGAGAGCAGTTAGAACAGTGCCTGTCATGGAGGAAGCTACACAGGTCACAACTTAACTGAAACTCCAGTGTCTCAGGATCCTGATGCATTTTGGAATTTAGGGAGTTCTGGGGTTTTGGAAAGCACATGACTTATATAACACACTAGTGGGTAGTGGGATCTGGCTTAGCATCCCATAATGAAACACGTTAATATTTCTGAAGAAAACAACATATGAGTATTCATACATCTGTTCAGGTTAGGTTTTTGCTACCGAATGAATTTTGGTGTTACACTTAAATTATTTTGTTCAGAAACGTTGGGATCTCTGAAGTGTGGATAAGGGCTTGTAGATCTGTGTAAGGGTTTGCTGTGATTATTGTTGAATGTGCATCTGATATAACTGCCATACAGTTGCTTCTTGAGGACAACTCTGAGCTTTTATGCTCAAGGCCCTCCTGGGCTCTTGGAGTTTTCTAGCAGGGTCTTCCTGTATCAAGAGCTCTGAATAAACTTTGAAGACTGACAGGACACTCTCTTCTCTCTCTACCTAGGTCCTCAATTTAGTGATGTCTCCCTGTTCCTTTCAGTGTGGCAGTAGAGGTTGGCAGGGGAGGGGTAGGTTGCAAATGCAATTTCCAGGAGCCTTCCCCAGCCTGACCCCCACCCCTTCCACCCCAGCTGGTCCCAGTGAGGGAGGGGCACAGGTTGTGTGGAAGTGATGAGTGAGCCCCTCTTCTGGCAAAGCTGTTGTGGGTTCAGGCAGTCATCTGGCCTGCACAGGCAAGATAATGGAGTCAAAGGAGGCTTATGGCCCCTCAGCCGCCCCTGGGCGTGCACAGATGTCTCTGTGGCAGACACTGTAGCACTTGCAGAAAAGCGTTGGTGCCAGGTGCGGTGGCTCATGCCTGTAATTCCAGCACTTTGGGAGGCTAAGGCGGGTGGATCACTTGAGGTCAACAGTTCGAGACCAGCCTGGCCAGCATGGCAAAACCCCGTCTCTACTAGAAATATAAAAATTAGCCAGACGTGGTGGCGGGCACCTGTAATCCCACTACTTGGGAGGCTGAAGCAGGAGAATCACTCAAACTGGGGAGGCGGAGGTTGTAATGAGTCGAGATCATACCACTGCACTCCAGCTTGGGAAAACAAAAACAAAAAGCAAACAAAAAAGAAGGAAGGAAGGAAGGGAGGGAGGGAGGGAGGGAGGGAGGAAGGAAGGAAGGAAGGAAGGAAGGAAGGAAGGAAGGAAGGAAGGAAGGAAGGAAGGAAGGAAGGAAGGAAGGAAGGAAGGAAGGAAGGTGTTGAGGGGAAGCAGAAAGTTCCCCCTTAATTCTCAGCCAGCATTTACTGAGTGTGACCCTGGGCTGGGCCGCGGGTTAGGTGCTGGGGACACATGGTTAGGAAGACCTGGCCCCTCTAAGAGAAACCCACATGGTCAGGGGCAGCTGCCTTCTGACCTCATGGGTACAGGGCTGGCCCTTATCCTGCCCATGGTGTCAGGTGCCAACCTGCCCTTCAAAGCAAGAGGAGGGAGGGAGAAGTGCCTGTATGTTCAAGAGTTACTTTACGAGGACAAAACAATCACCTTGGTTGACATCAGCAAAGAAACATCAGCCAAAAGCTTAAGATGACTCCAAAGGACTGGGGTGCAGGTGGGGGGTGGGGCGCTGAGACAGGCTCGGCCTGGAGAGAGGAGGGGAAAGCTCCTGCGGAGGCCCCAGCTTGCAAAGATGAAGCTATTGCTTGATGATGCTGTCTCCAGGGCCAGAGATCTTCCTCTCATCTCGCACCATCTGCAGTCCTCTCCTGCTGCGGGGGAGGCGCAGTCATTAGACCCATTTTCCAGGTGAGAGATCTCTGCCTCAGGGCTCAGACCGCCTCCTGGGGTTCCAGGTCAGTCTTCCAGGATGGAGGACAGGAAGCAGGCCATCGAGGGCTCTGGTAAGAAATGAGGTTTCTGGCCAGGCACGGTGGCTCATGCCTGTAATCCCAGCACTTTGGGAGGCCGAGGCAGGCGGATCACTTGAGGTCAGGAGTTCCAGACCAGCCGGGCCAACATGGTGAAACCCTGTCTCTACTAAAAATACAAAAATTAGCGAGGAGTGGTGAAGCACGCCTGTAGTCCCAGCTACTTGGGAGGCTGAGGCAGCAGAATTGCTTGAACCTGGAAGGTGGAGATTGCAATCAGCTGAGATCGCATCACTGCATTCTAGCGTGGGTGACAGAGGGAGACTCTGTCTCAAAAAAAGAAAAGAAAAGAAACGAGGTTTCCCTGGCTGAGCCTGGGAAGCTAGAGTTCATTCGTTCGTTCATTCATTCATTCATTCATTCATTCATTCATTCTGGCTGATCCTGAGTTCTGGCGGTTCCTATCTGCATGACCCTGGCAGCTCACTTCAGCCCTCTGAGCCTAAGATTCTACTATGTACCAGGCACTGTTCAGTCTACTGAGGATACAGAAGGAACTAGATAGTCATGGCCTCCAGCCTCACGATGCAGATAATGGGGTGGAGGTAGGCACAACTAGCTTTTTCTGGAGGCTTCCTGTAAAAAACAACGCTTAAGTGGAGGTGGACAAAATCTGCCCATCATGCTGGGGAGAGGCAGAAATGGATTTAGCAAACTTACTGTGAAAGTCACAGCTTAAGCCTTAGAGCCACTCACTTGCCAGGGGCCTTCCAGGGGCCTGGGAGGGGCCAAGTCACGCACTCTCAGGATCACATGCTTTAGTAGAATTTGCCAATGTAAGATGTTTTAACTATAATTTATTAAGAATGCTACCGCTTTCCACTCCAACTTCCCTCTCTGCTACACTTCCCTTCCTTTTGGGTATTGCCCCGGTGGTTCTGGCATTTTGGGGGATCTAGCTAAGGAGAAGTTGTCACGGAATAATGACATTGATGAAAATAACAAAAGTCAAAATACACCACTACAAAAAGGATATAATAAATAGCATCAGTTCAAAAAAATTTTAAGATTAATAATCAAGGAAACATAACAAGTCCGGAAATCTTACAGCCCTGATATGAAAGAAACTTGATAGAGGTTCTTCTAAATTTGACAACAATCCTAGAATTGTATGACCTTCCAATAGTACCCCCTTATCCTCGAGGGATACATTTCAAGACCCTCAATGGGTGCCTGAAACTGTAGATAGTAAGGAATTCTATTTAGACTATGTTTTTTTGATCCAGTAGCCAAGACAACTACTAAGTTGGCTAACGGGCAGGTAGTGAAGATGCTGGACAAAGGGACAGTTCACACCCTGGGGGGACAGGGTGGGGTGGAGTGGGACAGCACCAAATTCCATCACGCTACTCAGAACAGCATACAATGTAGAACTTAATGAATTGTTTCTGGAATTTTTCATTTAATATTGTCAGACTATGGTTGATTATGGGCAACTGAAACCTCAGGAAGCAAAACCTTGCATAAGAGGGGGCTACTGTGCCAGTAATAAGTTGTGAAGCTGAAAGAAACTTTAACTATTGACCATAAAAAATTTGGGGCCAGGCACAGTGGCTCATGCCTATAATCCCAGCATTTTGGGAGGCCAAGGTGGGAGGGTGGCTTGAGGCCAGGAGTTCAAGACCAATCTGGGCAACATAGTGAGACTCTGTCTCTACAAAATCTTAAAATATTAGTTGCGTGTGGAGACACATGCCTGTAGTCCTGGTTACTTGGGAGGCTGAGATGGGGGGATCCTTTGAGCCCAAGAGTTTGAGGCTGCATTGCACAAAGATCAGACAACTGCAGTCCTGCCTGGGCAATGGAGCAAGACCCTGTCTTTAAAAAATGGGGGCCAGGTGCAGTGACTCACACCTGTAATCCCAGCACTTTGAGAGGCCAAGGTGGGTGGATCATTTGAGACCAGGAGTTTGAGACCAGCTTGGTCAACTTGGTGAAACCCCGTCTCTATTAAAATTACAAAAATTCGCCAGGCGCACCTGTAGTCCCAGCTACTTGGGAGGCTGAGGCAGGAGAATCGCTTGAACCCAGAAGGTGGAGGTTGCAGTGAGCCGAGATTGCACCACTATACTCCAGCCTGGGTGACAGAGTGAGGTTCTGTCTCAAAAAAAAAACCAAAAACAAAAACAAAAAAAACATTAGTCAACGGTGCTAGAGAAAAGACTAAAGTATCTTCTTATTCTCTCTAAATAAAATGACATTACAAAATCAATGTCACATGAAGAGGTTAACGTAAAAGTATACAACCACAATGTAGGAATGAAATAATTATAGATATGTATCATATGAATGTAAATATGACAGTAAATGTAAATTTTAATGTATGTAATTATGAACAAAGATGTAATGCTATTATGTAAATAAATATATTGTCTTATATATAACTTAACATGTTTAATATCACGTTATATTAGGAACTGTTGCTGGCTATGTGGCTACAACAGGGCAGGGAATCTTGGGACCCTTATTCAGAGAGACCAAGACCAAATAAAGTCATTTCCTTCAACCTATCACCAGTGCAGGAATCCTCTTCCTGATGACAGCTGTCCCCTGAGCCTTGGCTCTGCACATCTGCTGGGATGGGGAATGCCCCCCTCCTCCAAATCCTGTACTCTCATGGGTCAAAACTCTGGCTGTGGGAGGTTCTTTAGTCATGCTGATCACTAGCTATCAGTGGTTTCCTCTTGTGTCCTCATCTTCCCCAGCACCCCCAGAAATCATGGGCTGCTGCTTCCCATTTTATTATAGCTCTGCAGTACTACAGTGCAGCTCTAGTATCTTGCCCTGGCCTGGGATAACCTGGCCTTCTTCAAAGTTTCTTTTTATGTCTTGACTTCCAAAGTCTTCCGCATCCACGATCTCAGAGATTAATCAGCCACCCATACAGATATGAGGATGACAATGATGATGATGATGATGATGAGAACAGCTAGCCAACACCGAGTGCTTACTGTGTACCGGGCTCTGTGCCGGGTGCTGTATGAGCACCTGTTGTTAGTCTCAGGCACACCTATTTATGTTGGTTTTGAGTAACTTGTGCACATATACCTTTGATTTAAAATTTTGGTTTCTATTTAGACTATGATAGGAATTTTGTTTAGCCTTCTCTCCTAAGCTTAATGAAACCACATATTCAGAAAGAAAGGACACATTTAATTAAAACATTTCAAAGGCAAACAGCTAAAAAGAGTGATTACCTAGACCTCTAATAAACAAATATGCCCCTCCTACAAAACTCTTCTTAATGTAAATTCCAGAGAGGAAAAGCCAAAAACAAAAATAAAATCAAGAATGTTTGTTATTTACCTGGCTAAAACCTGATAAAAATATTTTCTTAAGAGCTCTGTAGTTCAAAGTCAACTTAATTAAAAGCAGGTATTCAGACTGTAATTTTTAAAATAGGGCCTTTCTGCTTCTTCTATTTTGGATCTTGTTTGGGGGAATTTTTTTCAGGTGACTGAAACCCCTCTTTTAATGATATGGTGAGTCCCTCTCTCTGTTTGCGTCCTTTCTTGTTGGTATGATTTTTTGCTGAAGGAAAAAAAAAATGTAAATCTTAAGCGGCTTTCTGGAAAGCTTAAATTTCTTCTCTGTGCTTTGAAATGTAAATTTCCTACCTTGTCTAAAATTCAGTGAGGTACTCGCTTCGGCAGCACACATACTAAAATTGGAATGAAGGCCGGGCGCGGTGGCTCACGCCTGTAATCCCAACAATTTGGGAGGCTGAGGCGGGTGGATCACCTGAGGTCAGGAGTTCAAGACCAGCCTGGCCAACATGGTGAAAACCCATCTATACTAAACATACAAAAATTAGCTGGGTATGGTGGCACATGCCAGTAATCCTGGCTACTTGGGAGGCTGAGGCAAGGGAATTGCTTGAACCCGGGAAGTGGAGGTTGCAGTGAGACAAGATTGTACCACTATACTCCAGCCTGGGTGACAGAGAGAGACTCTGTCTCAAAATAAATACATAAACAAATAAGTAAATAATTAAAATGAAATTGGAATGATACAGAGAAGATTAGTAGCATGGCACCTGTGCAAGGATGACACGTAAATTCTGAAGCGTTCCATTAAAAATATATACATATATATATGTTATTTAATAAAATTAATTAACACCAGGTGTGGTGGCTCACACCTGTAATCCCAACACTGGGAAGCTGACGTCAGGAGTTTGAGAGCAGCCTGGCCAACATGGTGAAACCCAGTCTCTACTGAAAATGCAAAAATTAGCTGGGCGTGGTGGTGCACGCTTGTAAGCCCAGCTACTTGGGAGGCTGAAGCAGGAGAATCACTTGAATCCGGGAGGTGGGAGGCTGCAGTGAGCTGAGATTGTGCCACTGCAGTCTGCTTGGGCGACAGAGCAAGACTCTATCTCAAAAACAAACAAACAAACAAAACAAAAAATGAAAAGAAAGAAGTCACAAAGGGATCAAACTTCATTTTGGCTACTCCTGCTTTGGCGATGGCCACAAAAGGGAAAAAGTTTTTCAAATTTGTTTGGTAACTATGACTTTAGAGTTTTGCCAAGCTAAATTAAACTATGAATATTTATTGAATATCTAGATCATTTCCAAATAAGATATAATGCTAAAACATTAATTACTACATATAAGTTTAAGCTCATATACTTTTGGTTTCTTATTTCAGAGAAACAAAAGATATTTAGAGGCTGGGTATAGTGGCTCATACCTGTAATCCCAGCACTTTGGAAAGCTGAGGTGATGGGACTGCTTGAGGCCAGGAGTTCGAGACCAGCCTGAGCAACATAGTGAGCCCTTGTCTCTACAAAACAAAAGTTTAAAAGTTAGCCAGGAGTGGTGCTGCATGCTTGTAGTCCTAGCTACTCGAGAGGCTGAGGCAGGAGGATCACTCAAGCCTAGGAGTTTGAGGCTGCAGTGAACTATAATCACACCACCATATTCCAGCTTGGGCAACAGAGCAAGACCCTGTCTCAAAAAAAAAAAAAAGAAAAAAAAAAGGAGAGCTATTAAGATCCACTAGTAAAAGTATCGTATTCCACATTGAAAAATTGTTCCATTAGAAAGTTTGTGTTTCCAAATATTGTAAAATGTGTATTCATAAATTATAGTACATACTGACAAAATTACTTCTGACTGGGCAGTGGCTCACACCTGTAATCCTAGCACTCTGGGAGCCTGAGGCGGGCAGATCACCTGAGGTCAGGAGTTCACCAGCCTGGCCAACATGGTGAAACTCTGTCTCTACTGAAAATACAAAAAATTAGCCGAGCGTGGTGGTGTGTGCCTGTAGTCCCAGCTACTTGTGAGGCTGAGGCAGAAGAATCACTTGAACCTGGGAGGTGGAGGTTGGAGTGAGCCAAGATCGTACCACTGCACTCCAGCCTGGGTGACAGAGTGAGACTCTGTCTAAAAAAAAAAAAACAAAAATAAAAAATTACTTCTTAGATTTTTAGTATAAATTGAGATTACTAAGATTTAAAAGTCTGACTAATATATGGTAACTGACACTGGAGACCAGAAGGAAGACAATTCTGTATTCAGAATATGTAAGGAAAGGAAGATGCATTTTTAGGAAGGAAGACCATAAGAAAGACATAAGTATGTGGTTTTTGTTAAAGAGTAAGTGATTTTGCCTAGTTTAGGGGTTATTTAAAGGCTGTATCAAATTGGGATAAAAGAAGGAAAGAATAAAATAGATTAACTGAATGGCTATAGAAAGCTGGGAAAAGAAAGAGGAATGGAAAAATTGTAAGAGGTTATAAAAGGTTTAGGGAAATATTATCTTGTATGGTCAAAGCTGATTGAGATTAGATGATTTATAAGGCTTTATTAAAATTAGCCTTCATATTTATAATGCACTGATGCAAAAGTAGAATCAGTTTTCTCTTTTGAACTAGATATTCATACAGTTATTTTATTTTATTATTATTATTTTTTGAGATGGAGTCTCGTTCCACCCAGGCTGGAGTGCAGTGGCGTGATCTCGGCTCACTGCAACCTCCGCCTCCCAGGTTAAAGCGATTCTCCTGCCTCAGCCTCCTGAGTAGCTGGGATTGCTGGCATGCGCCACCACGTCAGGGTAACTTTTGAATTTTTAGTAGAGACAAGGTTTTGCCATGTTGGCCAGGCTAGTCTTGAACTCCTGACCTCAGGGTGATCCGCTCGCCTTGGCCTTCCAAAGTGCTGGGATTACAAGCATGAACCACCGTGCCCTGCCTCATATAGTATTAGTAAGAGATAGAAAAGACTTTTTTGTTTACCTTTTGAGTAAACTGCTACTAAAAAAGAAAAGAAAAGAAACGAAACTGGGGAGAGGGAGAGACATTCTTTTGGTCTCAAGCTGTCTTTTTCAGGTCTTTTGTGTCAGGCCTCTGAGCCCAAGTTAAGCCATCATATCCCCTGTGACCTGCACATATACACCCAGATGGCCTGAAGCAACTGAAGATCCACAAAAGAAGTGAAAATAACCTTAACTGATGACATTCCACCATTGTGATTTGTTTCTGCCCCACCCTAACTGATCAATGTACTTTATAATCTCCCCCACCCTTAAGAAGATTCTTTGTAATCTCCCCCACCCTTAAGAAGATTCTTTGTAATCTCCCCACCCTTAAGAAGGTTCTTTGTAATTCTCCCCACCCTTGAGAATGTACTTTGTGAGATCCACCCCCTGCCCCCAAAACATTGCTCTTAACCCCACCACCTATCCCAAAACCTGTAAGAACTAATGATAATCCCACCACCCTTCGCTGACTCTCTTTTCGGATTCAGCTGGCCTGCACCCAAGTGAAATAAACAGTCTTGTTGCTCACACAAAGCCTGTTTGGTGGTCTCTTCACATGGACGCGCGTGACATTTGGTGCCAAAGACCCAGGTCAGAGGGACTCCTTCGGGAGGCCAGTTCCCTGTCCTCACCCTCACTCCGTGAAGAGATCCACCTATGACCTCCGGTCCTCAGACCAACAAGCCCAAGGAACATCTCATCAATTTCAAATTGGGTAAGTGGTCTTTTCACTCTCTTCTCCAGCCTGTCTTGCTACCCTTCAATCTCCCTGTCCTTCCAATTCTAGTTCTTTTTTCTCTCTAGTACAGACAAAGGAGACACATTTTATCCATGGACCCAAAACTCCAGCATGGGTCACGGACTCGGGAAGACAGTCTTCCCTTGGTGTTTAATCACTGCGGGGACGCCTGCCTGGTTATTCACCCACATTGCATTGGTGTCTGATCACCGCAGGGACGCCTACCTTGGTCTTTCACCCACATTCCTTTGGTGGCAAGTCAATTGCAGGGACACCTGCTTTGGCTGCGCACCCACATTATAGCCCAGGGCTGCTCCCCACCCCTTTCTCCGTGTTTCTACCCTTCTCTTTAAACTTGCCTCCTTCACTATGGGCAACCTTCCACCCTCCATTCCTCCTTCTTCTCCCTTAGCCTGTGTTCTCAAGGACTTAAAACCTCTTCAACTCTCGCCTGACCTAAAACCTAAGCGTCTTCTTTTCCTCTGCAACACCGCTTGGCCCCAATACAAACTTGACAACGATTCTAAATGGCCAGAAAACGGCACTTTTGATTTCTCCATCCTAAGAGACCTACATAATTTTTGTTGAAAAATGGGCAAATGGTCTGAGGTGCCTTATGTCCAGGCATTTTTCACACTTCGTTCCCTCCCTAGTCTCTGTTCCCAATGCAATACGTCCCAAATCCTCTTTCTTTCCCTCCCACCTGTCCCTTTAGTCCCAACCCCAAGCTTCACTGAGTCTTGTGAATCTTCCTTTTCTACTGACCCATCTGACCTCTCACCTCCTCCCCACACTGCTCCTCCTCAGGTCGCTCCCCGCCAGGCTGAATCAGGCTCCAACTCTTCTTCAGCCTCTGCTCCCCCACCCTATAACCCTTCTATTGCCTCCCCTCCCCACACCCGGTCTGGTTTACAGTTTTGTTCTGCTACTAGCTCTCCCCCACCCGCCCAACAATTTTCTCTTAGAGAGGTGGCTGGAGCTGAAGGCACAGTCAGGATACATGTGCCTTTTTCTCTGTCAGACCTTTCGCAAATAAGCCAGCGTTTAGGCTCTTTCTCATCAGACCCCACTAAATATGTACAGGAATTCCGATATCTAACTCTGTCCTACAATTTAACCTGGAGTGATTTAAATGTCATCCTAACTTCTACCCTCTCCCCGGGTGAACGGGAAATAGTTTTTTCTCTAGCCCAATCTCACGCTGATAACCGCCGGCTTCATGAGCCAGGCCTCCAGGAAGGCATTAGAGCAGTTCCCTGAGGAGATCTCCAATAGAACTATCAGGCCAATTCCCCACGTATAGCTAGGTGAGGTTACATGGTTTCCTGTCTAGTTACTGGGCTTAAAAAGGCAGCTTACAAAGCTGTTAATTATGACAAACTTAAAGAAACTACCCAAGGTAAAGATGAAAACCCAGCCCAGTACATGGCCCGCTTAGCAGCAACCCTTAGACGCTTTACTACTCTAGACCCAGCGAGGCCAGAAGGCCACCTTATTCTTAACGTGCATTTTATCACCCAGTCAGCTCCTGACATTAGAAAAAAGCCTCAAACATTGGAATCCGGCCCTCAAACCCCACAACAGGAATTAATCAACCCTGCCTTCAAGGTGTACAATAATAAAGAGGAGGCAGCCAGACAGCAACACATTTCTGAGTTACAGCTACTTGCCTCTGCTGTAAGACAACCCACAACCATGTCTCCAGCATGCAAGAACTTCAGAATATCCAAGCTATAACTTCCAGGGGCTCCTTCAAAACATCCTCGTGGACCCTGCTTCAAATGCCAAAAGCCTGGCCACTAGGCCTCAGAATGCCTGCACCCCGGCATTCCTCCTAAGCCATTCCCTCTCTGTGCTGGCCCCCACTGGAGGTCGGACTGTCTGACTCACATCGCCGCTGCTCCTAAAGCCCCTGGAGCCCAAACCCAACGTTCCTTGGCCGACTCCTTCCCTGATCTCCTTGGCTTAGCAGCTGAAGACTGATGCAGCCCAATCGCCTCAGAAGCCTCCTGGACCACCATGGACGCCAAGCTTCAGGTAACTCTTACAGTGGAGGGTAAGTCCTTCCCCTGTTTAATCGATATGGGGGCTACCCACTCCACATTACCTTCTTTTCAAGGGCCTGTTTCCCTTGCCCCCACAACTGTTGTGGGTATTGATGGTCAAGCTTCAAAACCCCTTAAAACTCCCCCACTCTGGTGCCTACTTGGACAACATTCTTTTATGCACTCTTTTTTAGTTATCCCCGCCTGCCCAGTTCCCTTATTAGGCTGAGACATTTTAACCAAATTATCTGCTTTCCTGATTATTCCTGAACTATAGTCACATCTCATTGCCACCCTTCTTCCCAACCCAAAGCCTCCTTTGCGTCTTCCTCTTGTATTCCCCCACCTTAACCCACAAATGTGGGACACCTTCACTCCCTCCCTGGCAACCGATCACACCCCATTACTATCCCATTAAAACCTTATCACCCTTACCCCACTCAATGCCAGTATCCCATCCCACAACAGGCTTTGAGGGGATTAAAGCCTGTTATCACTTGCCTGCTACAGCATGGGCTTCTAAAACCTATAAGCTCTTCTTACAATTCTCCTGTTTTACCTGTTCAAAAACCGGGCAGGTCTTACAGGTTAGTTCAGGATCTGCACCTTATCAACCAAATTGTTTTGCCTATCCACCCTGTGGTGCCCAACCCCGTACACTCTTTTGTCCTCAATACCTTCCTCCACAACTCACTATTCCATTTTTGACTTTAAAGATTTTTTTTTTCACTATTCCCCTATACCCCTTGTCCCAGCCTCTCTTTGCTTTTTCCCGGACTGACCCTGACACGCAGCAGCTTACTTGGGCTGTACTGCCGCAAGGCTTCAGGGACAGCCCTCATTACTTCGGCCAAGCTCTTTCTCATGATTTACTTTCTTTCCACCCCTCTGCTTCTCACCTTATTCAATATATTGATGACCTTCTACTTTGTAGCCCCTCCTTTGAATCTTCTCAACAAGACATCCTCCTTCTCCTTCAACGTTTATTCTCCAAGGGATATTGGGTATCCCCCTCCAAAGCTCAAATTTCTTCTCCATCCATTACCTGCCTCGGCATAATTCTTCGTAAAAACTCACGTGCTCTCCCTGCCAATCGTGTCTGACTGATCTCTCAAACCCCAACCCCTTCTACAAAACAACAACTTCTTTCCTTCCTAGGCATGGTTGGATACTTTTGCCTTTGGATACCTGGTTTTGCCATCCTAACAAAACCATTATATAAACTCACAAAAGGAAACCTAGCTGACCCCATAGATCCTAAATCCTTTCCCCACTCCTCTTTCTGTTCCTTGAAGACAGCATAAGAGACTGCTCCTACACTAGCTCTCCCTGACTCATCCCAACCCTTTTCATTACACACAGCAAAAGTGCAGGGCTGTGCAGTTGGAATTCTTACACAAGGACCAGGACTGCACCCTGCAGCCTTTTTGTCCAAACAACTTGATCTTACTGTTTTAGGCTGGCCATCATGTCTCTGTGTGGTGACCGCCACCACCCTAATACTTTTAGAGGCCCTCAAAATCACAAACTATGCTCAACTCACTCTCTACAGTTCTCATAACTCCCAAAATCTATTTTCTTCCTTACACCTGACACATACTTTCTGCTCCGTGGCTCCTTCAGCTTTACTCACTCTTTGTTGAGTCTCCCACAGTTACCATTCTTCCTGGCCCAGACTTCAATGTGGTCTCCTACATTATTCCTGATACCATACCTGACCCCCAAGACTGCATCTCTTTGATACATCTGACATTCACTCCATTTCCCCATATTTCCTTCTTTCCTGTTCCTCACCCTGATCACACCTGGTTTATTGATGGCAGTTCCACCAGGCCTAATCACCACACACCAGCCAAGACAGGCTATGCTATAGTATCTTCCACATCTATCATTGAGGCTACTGCTCTGCCCCCTTCCACTACCTTTCAGCAAGCCGAACTCATCGCCTTAACTCAATCAAGCCCTCACTCTTGCAAAGGAACTACGCGTCAATATTTATACTGACTCTAAATATACCTTCCATATCCTGCACCACCATGCTGTTATATGGGATGAAAGAGGTTTCCTCACTATGCAAGGGTCCTCCATCATTGTTGCATCTTTAATAAAAACTCTTCTCAAGGCTGCTTTACTTCCAAAGGAAGCTGGAATCATACACTGCAAGAGCCACCAAAAGGCATCAGATCCCATTGCTCAGGGCAATGCTTATGCTGATAAGGTAGCTAAAGAAGCAGCTAGCATTCCAACTTCTGTCCCTCATGGCCAGTTTTTCTCCTCCTCATGGGTCACTCCCACCTACTCTCCCACTGAAACTTCCACCTATCCACATAAGGCAAATGGTTCTTGGACTAAGGAAAATATCTCCTTCCAGCCTCACAGGCCCATTCTATTCTGTCGTCATTTCATAACCTCTTCCATGTAGGTTACAAGCCGCTAGCCTGACTCTTAGAACCTCTCATTTCCTTTCCATCATGGAAATCTATCCTCAAGGAAATCACTTCTCAGTGTTCCATCTGCTATTCTCCTCCTCCTCAGGGATTGTTCAGGCCCCCTCCCTTCCCTACGCATCCAGCTCGGGGATTTGCCCCTGCCCAGGACTGGCAAATTGACTTTACTCACATGCCCTGAGTCAGGAAACAAATACCTCATGGTCTAGGTAGACACTTTCATTGGACGGGTAGAGGCCTTCCCCACAGGGTCTGAGAAGGCCACCACGGTCATTTCTTCCCTTCTGTCAGACATAATTCCTCAGTTTGGCCTTCTCACCTCTATACAGTCCGATAACGGACCAGCCTTTATTAGTCAAATCACCCAAGCAGTTTCTCAGGCTCTTGGTATTCAGTAGAACCTTCATACCCCTTATCATCCTCAATCTTCAGGAAAGGTAGAACAGACTAATGGTCTTTTAAAAACACACCTCACCGGCCGGGCGCGGTGGCTCAAGCCTGTAATCCCAGCACTTTGGGAGGCCGAGACGGGCGGATCATGAGGTCAGGTGATCGAGACCATCCTGGCTAACACGGTGAAACCCCGTCTCTACTAAAAATACAAAAAATGAGCCGGGCGAGGTGGCGGGCGCCTGTAGTTCCAGCTACTCAGGAGGCTGAGGCAGGAGAATGGCGTAAACCCGGGAGGCGGAGCTTGCAGTGAGCTGAGATCCGGCCACTGCACTCCAGCCTGGGCGGCAGAGCGAGACTCCGTCTCAAAAAAAAAAAAACACACCTCACCAAGCTCAGCCTCCAAGTTGAAAAGGAGGACTCTGTCAAGGATACAGCCCAAAAACTCACCAACCAAGCAAGTAATTACGCTGAATCGCCTTGGGCACTCTCTGATTGGATGTCCTGGGTCCTCCTAATTCTTAGTCCTTTAATACCTATTTTTCTCCTTTTATTCAGACCTTGTATCTTTCGTTCAGTTTCTCAATTCATACAAAACCGCATCCAGGCCATCACCAATAATTCTATACGAAAAATGTTCCTTCTAACAACCCCACAATTTCACCCATTACCGCAAAATCTTTCGTCAGTTGAATCTCTCCCACTGTAGGTTCCCATGCCGCCCCAATCCCACTTGAAGCAGCCCTGAGAAACATCGCCCGTTATCTCTCCATAGCAGCCCCAATATTTTTCGCTGCTCCAACTTCACCACTATTTTGTTTTGCTTTTCTGATTAATATAAGAAGACAGGAATGTCAGGCCTCTGAGCCCCAGCTAAGTCATCATATCCCCTATGACCTGCACATATACACCCAGATGACCTGAAGCAACTGAAGATCCACAAAAGAAGTGAAAATAACCTTAACTGATGACATTCCACCATTGTGATTTGTTTCTGCCCCACCCTAACTGGTCAATGTACTTTGTAATCTCCCCTATCCTTAAGAAGATTCTTTGTAATCTCCCCCACCCTTAAGAAGGTTCTTTGTAATCTCCCCCACCCTTAAGAAGGTTCTTTGTAATTCTCCCCACCCTTGAGAATGTGCTGAGATCCACCCCCTGCCCGCAAAACATTGCTCCTAACTCCACCGCCTATCCCAAAACCTGTAAGAACTAATGATAATCACATCACCCTTTGCTGACTCTCTTTTTGGACTCAGAGCCCGCCTGCACCCAGGTGAAATAAATAGCCTTGTTGCTCACACAAGGCATGTTTGGTGGTCCCTTCACACGAACGCGTGTGACATTTTGATTGTTTAGAAAATTGAGTCTCCTCTCTGTGAAAGAATAAAGGTTTGCTTTTTGAAATATTTGAATCATCACTTTGGCTAGATGAATGACATAATTTTAAACTCACTTGGCCAACACACTGAGATTGGCAGAGTGCAAAAATGGCAAGAGCCTAGGTCCATGGTGACACTGTTAGGGAAACAGGAGCATAACAGAGTCAGGGTGATGCCATTTTAAAATCAACTGTGGCTGTGCGTGGTGGCTCACGCCTGTAATCCCAGCACTTTGGGAGGCCAAGGCAGGCGGATCACCTGAGCTCAGGAGTTCAAAGTCAGCCTGGCCAACATGGAGAAACCCCGTCTCTATTAAAAATACAACAATTAGTTGGGCGTGATGTTGGGCACCTTGTAATCCCAGCTACTTGGGAGACTGAGGCAGAAGAAGCACTTGAGCCCGGAAGGCAGAGTTTGCAGTGAGCTGAGATTTTGTCACTGCACTCCAGCTTGGGTGACAGTGTGACACTCTGTCTCAAAAAATAAAATAATAAGATAATAAAACCAACTGCATCTTCAAACTAGGAAGTCACAGTCCTTGGCAGTCACAACTCCTGGCCATGAGATGTTTCGGGCGAAGGAAGCGATTTAGTAATGCCTGCAAGGGCAAACTCCTATGATGGCAGGGTGTCCAGATATCCTGATAGCACATAACAATATCTGATTTTGAGATAGTTAAAGTCATGCTTTGATGTATTTCCTCACTAAAATACCAAGGATAATTTTATTTAAATCAACAAAGCACTAAATTTTTCTTTTTTGGGGTAGGTGTTTCGCCAGGCTGGAGTGCAGTGGCGGGATCTCAGCTCACTGCAAGCTCCGCTTCCTCCGGGTCCACGCCATTCTCGGCCTCAGCCTCGAGTAGCTGGGACTACAGGCTGCCACCTGCGCCCGGCTATTGTTTGTATTTCTTAGTAGAGACGGGGTTTCACCGTGTTAGCCAGGATGGTCTCGATCTCCTGACCTCGTGATCAAGCCCATCTCGGCCTCAAAGGCCGCTGGGGATTACAGGCTTGACACGGCACGAGCCCGTAAAACGCCATTTTCTTTAAAAAAATTATTGTATTTATGGCTGGGCACTGTGGCTCATGCCTGTAATTTTAGCACTTTGGGAGACTGAGGCAGGAGGATCACTGGAGGCCAGGAGTTTGAGACCAGCCTGGCCAACATGGCAAAATCCCATCTCTAATAAAAATACAAAAAAATTAGCTGAGCATGGTGGTGCATGCCTGAAGTCCCAGCTAGTTGGGAGGCTGAGGTGGGAGAATCACTTGAACCCGGGAGGCAGAGGTTGCAGTGAGCCAAGATCGTGCCACTACTCTCCAGCCTGCACAGCAGCCTCCATCTCAAAAAAAAAAAAACAAAAACAAACAAAAAAAACCCCAACTATTTATTTTTCATTTATTCCAGGTAGAAGAAACAGCAAATGCGTAGGTCCTGAGGCAGACATGCATTTGGCATGTTGGAGAACCATCTAGAAGGCCTATGTGGCTGGAACAGAATGAAGGAGAAAAACATAGAAGATGGGTTGAGGCATGGGCACTGGCCAGACCACACAAGGCCTTGGAGAACATGAAGAGGAGTCCAGCTTTTGCTCCAGTTGCCACAGAAGTCACTGGGAGAGGCCTTCTCTGAGATAAGACACGAAGAAAGCAGTGTCAGGCCAGTCAGACAGGTCTGGACTTGTCTTCTGGAGTCAAATGCAGGCAGCAGACAGTTAAATGGCCAGTCACAGAGAGGGTGACAGGGGCCATGATGGGCTGTGAGAGCACAGAGGAGGGACCCTGCCCCATCCTGAGGGTCCAAGGGTCCTTCCCAGGGGAAAAGAGAGCTCAGCTGAGACCTGAAGGCTGCAGCAGAGTTAGCCAGCTTGAGAGAGAATGACAAGGGATAGGATGGGAGGTGGATTCCAGGCAGAGGAAGCAGCAACTGCAAAGACCTGAAAAGAGTAAGCCTGGAGCATCCGGGGGGCCAGAAGAGGGTTAATATGGCTGGATTGTAGATGCAAGCAGGGCTTGGCCTGGGTGGCAGGGGCCAGCAGCTAGGAGGGGTCTGCTTTTCTCACTCGACATATTGTGAACATTTTTCTGCATCAGTAAGGATCCTTCTGCTATAGGATTTTCAAGGGCTGCACATTCGGTCGTGGAATAACCAGTCCTCCAGTGTTGGACATTTAGGTTCTTTCTAGTTTTTCCCTCTTAGAAACAATGCTATGTTGAACATCTTTGTCTGTCCATCTTTGTGCACATGCATTATTATTTCTGTGCAGTAAAGTTGGGAAGTCTCGGAGGCTACTTGGTGGACAGGATTGACAGCTGCCTTGGAGAGGCCTGAGTCAGATCTGTTTGCCAGATCAGTCTCTCCACTGGGTTTCTACTGGAGGGGCCGTACACAGGGAGATGCAGGGAGAAGGCCTGAGGGAGAGATACAGAGCCCTGATCGTGAGCTCTGGCTGTCCAGGCCAGATAATGGCAGGGGAGAGAGGAGGCCCCGATCCTGGGCCCCTGTCTGTCCTGTCGGCCTGGTGCGTTAGCTCCTGGTGCCTTCTAAGGAGGCAACAAAAGTACTTCAAATTGAGCATGAGCTTGGGTTCAAATCACACCTCTACCACTAAAAAACTAAGTGCCGTTGGGCCAGTTACTTAGTCATTCTGAATCTCAGCGTCCTCATCTGTAAAATGGGGAAAATAAGCCTATAGGGTTATTGTGAAAGATACATGAGATTAATGAGTCCTGGCGATAGTCCCTGCTCCCAGTAAATGATGGCGTGTATTTTTATTGTCCTCTTGGGTCTCCATCCTTTTTTAAAAAATACTTTATTATAACAGCTTTATTGAGATAAAATGTACATGTCATACAATTCACCCATTTAAAGTGTACAATTCAGGCTGGGCACGGTGACTCATGCCTGTAATCCCAGCACTTTGGGAGGCCGATGCGGGCAGATCACTTGAGGTCAGGAGTTCGAGACCAGCCTAGCCAACGTGGGGAAACTCCATCTCTACAAAAAATACACAAATTACCTGGGCATGGTGGTGGGCGCCTGTAATCCCAGCTACTCGGGAGGCTGAGGCAGGAGGATCGCTTGAACCCAGGAGACGGAGGCTGCAGTGAGCCAAGGTGATGCCACTATACTCCAGCCTAGGCAACAGAGCAAGACTCTGTCTCAAAAACAACAACAAAAACAAAAACAAAGTATACAATTCAATAGTTGTTCATATATTTATATTCATCTATTTAATATATTTATTTCATATTTATATTTTTCATATATTTCATATTTATACTTCGTATATTTATATTTTCATATATTGATGTGATAAATCACAATCGATTTGGCACTTTTTCATTATCCCCCACAAAAACCCTGTTCCTATCAGCAGTCATTCCTGCCGCTGACCCCCCTCTGGCCCTAGGCAACTGCCAATTACTTTCTGTCTCTATGGATTTGCTTATTCTGGATGTTTCATATAAAAGAAGTCACGTAATCTGGGGTCTCTTTTTTTCTTTTGAGACAGGGTCTCCCTTTCTTGCCCAGGCTGGAGTGCAACAGTGCAATCACAGCTCACTGCAGGCTCGAACTCCAGGGCTCACATGACCCTCCCTGCTCAGCCTCCCCAGTAGCTGGGACCACAGCACACGACCATGCCCAGCAAATTTTAAAAAATTATCTGTAGAGAAGGGTTCTCCCTATGTTGTCCAGGCTAGTCTAGAACTCCTGGACTCAAGCGATCCTCCCACCTTGGCCTCCCAAAGTGCTGGGATTATAGGCTGAGCCAGTCCGCCCAGGCCTGTGGTCTTTTATGATTGGCTTTTTTCACTTTTTTCATCCCTGTCAGCAATGTTTGAGAGTTCTGATTTCTCTGATTCCTCACCAACACTTGTTATTATTTGTCTTTTTTTATTGTAGCCATCCTCGTGGGGGCGTGTAATGGGATTGCATTGTGGGTTTGATTTGCATTTCCTTGATGGTTAATGTTTCTGTTTTTTTTTTCCCAACGGAATCCCCTTCATAACCAATGGGCAGATAAATCCTGGGACACCCTATTCCCAATGTGGAAATGCTAACCTGTCCCAAAGGAAGAAAAAAAAAATCCTAGATGGAAAAAGATGTTCATTACTGCTACATAACATTTCTTAATACAAGTGGTTCTTCTATAACTGAGTGAACTATTTCCCTGTTTTGAGGAATTAGGTAGTTCTTAATTTTCTTTTATTATCTTTTTTTTTTTTTTTTTTTTGAGATAGAGTCTTACTTTGTCCCCAGGCTGGAGTGCAGTGGCGCGATCTCAGCTCACTGCAACCTCCGCCTCCCGGGTTCAAGTGATTCTCCTCCCTCAGCCTCCCAAGTAGCTGGGACTACAGAAACACACCACCACTCTTGGCTAATTTTTGTATTTTTATTAATAGAGATGGGGTTTCACAATGTGGAAACACTAGGCCACATTGTGAAATGTGGCCAGGATGGCCTCCATCTCCTGACTCATGATCTGCCCACCTTGGCCTCCCAAAGTGCTGGGATTACAGGTATGAGCCACCACGCCTGGCCTATTATCTTTAATAACTACAAAGACTGGGCTGGGCGTGGTGGCTAATGCCTGTAATCTCAGCACTTTGGGAAGCCAAGGTGGGTGGATCACTTGAGGTCAGAAGTTCGAGATGAACCTGGCCAACATGGTGAAACCTCATCTCTATTAAAAATACAAAAATTAGCCTGTCTTAGTGGTGCATGCCTGTAATCCCAGCTACTCAGAAGGCTGAGGCAGGAACATGACTTAAACCTGGGAGGCGGAGGTTGCAGTGAGCTGAGATAGAGCCACTGCACTCCGGCCGGGCGACAGAGCTGTCTCAAAATAACAACAACAACAACTACAAACACCAGCTATCATATGGAAAATGTCCATGATATGTGAACAAACGCAGGATGGAAAAATACTCAATGTAGTCATTTTAGCTAATACATATTTGTTAAAGCATCCAAATATTTTTTTTTGAGCCCGGCGCTGTGTGCCAAGCCCCGTGCTGGCTCATGGACAAAGTCAGGAAAAGAACAAGCAAAAACGAAATTCCTTCTTGTCTTGGGAGTGGTGGGGTTCTGGGGGACAGGTATCCCCCCTTCCCCATATCTTTTTCCCAAACTTCCTCTACTGTTGTTATATTACCTTTGCAGTGATAAAACCAAGAGAACAGAAGAAACACTTCTGGACCTAAGAATGAAAGAATGATGGGAGAAACATTTCTTGAGCTAGTCCCTTTCAGTGTTCTTATTTTGTGGAATCCGCACACATTCCCGGGGAGCTTAATAAAAAGGGGTACTATCATGGCACTTACTGTGTGCCTGGCTGGTTCCACCTGTTAGGTGTCATTGTTGTCCCCATTTTACAGACGAGGAAGCTGAGGCGGGGCAAGGAGATGCCCTTCTACTTGGTGGTCCATCCTTCGGCACTACGCACACACACGCAGAGCTACACAAAAGCTCATGTTCACACTCAGATTCACGTCTGCACCCACGGGCACATGGAGGATCGCACAAGCCACGGGCACATGGAGGATCGCACAAGCCACACTCACACATGTGTGCTCGCACATAGGGCTGCCTGTGTCCACAAGTATGTGCATGGGGACACACATGTATACATGTGCATATTCCCATATGCACACAGCACAGGTCACTTTTGGACACACATCGGCCTGAGAGTGGGAAAAGGGGTGCAGATAGAGGGGCAAAGTCTGGTTTTTGCCTCCTCCCTGCACCTGCTACCAGGTGTGTGCAGGACGGGGTGGGGGAGAAACAGGTGGCTCTGAGCTCAGAGGGCAGAGGTGGCCTTGCCCTAGAAACCCACCTGCCAAGCTTCCAAATGGGCTACAGCGACTAAGGGGCCTCACCTGATGGGCAAACCCTCCAGCCAGAGGGCGTGCTCCAGATCCTCCAGGGGCCCCCGGGGGTTGAGAAGACGAGGGGCACACTAGCAGCTTCTCAGGGAGGAAGCGTGGCCATACTCTTCCTGCAGGCCGCCTGATCAGACGCCTGTAAAAAAACACAGCTTTACAAAGAGGGTGTGGGAATGTGAGGAGGGGGAGGGACAGGCACGAGTAGAAAGACCTTCCTCAGGACCTAAAGTCCGATGATCCTGGTCCTGCGTCCCACTAGCTAGGTGATATTGAGCAAGTCACACATCCTCTTTGAATCACAATTTCCTCATTTGTAAACTTTGCACAAATCATTTCTTTGACCGCTAAACGAGTATGTTTTCAGGACCTACGACACGCCAGGTACAGTGCTGGGCACTGGGAAAATAGTGGCGAGCAACACAGACATGGCTTTGCCTGTGTGGAGCCTGCAGAATTAGGGAAAGGATGAATGGAAACATCTTGCACGTGGTAGGTGTTCAGTCAGCGTTCCTCCTGGTCTCCGTTTTCTACCATTGTAAAGGTGATGCAACAACATTATAGAAAGCTTGGAGAATGGGGTGCGGGTTGCTGAGGTAGGGAACTCTGTCATCCAGAATCCCACCACCCCAACACAACCACTAGCTTCATTTTTGCCAATTTCATCAGCTCATACAGGGGTTGGCCTGCTGTAGGGCACTTAAAATATTCAAACCAATTAATGCATTGCATTTGTGATCAGAAGAAAAAAGCTAATTACAATGTAACAGATTTACTTGATGCAAAGCAACACAAGCACGGCCATCCCTCTGCGTATATGGAAGTTTTTCCTTTTGGGGGAAACAGCAATATTTCCATTTTATGGAAAAAGAAATGGAGGCACAGAGAGGTCAAGGCACTTGCCCAAGGTCACACAGACAGAAATGCGAAGAGCAGCTCCAGAGGCCAGAACTCCTGCCCACCCTGTCCAGGACTGTGGGGTGCATCCAGGGATGGACACTGGGGTTGTGGGCTGGATGGCCTGGCTGCCTTTCCATTGATTGGAGCTGTTTAGGGAGCCCACCCCAGCCACTAGCATCCAGTCCTAGAGACACAGAGACTGAACAAGGCTCTTCAGTGGCCAGCCTCACTTTTGAGCCCAGAAACCCCTTACCCTTCCTCCTGCCGCTTGGGAGGCCTGTGTTAGGTGTTAGCAGGAATGCAAAGCTCCGGAAGGCCGGTTTCTGCTTTCTGCTGCCCTCCAGTGGGCAAAGAAAGCAAACCTCTGGATCCATTGGGAAGCTGGTAAGCCGGTGTTGCCCAAGTCAGCTGCGGCTAATGGTAACAATAATAACAGCTGCCGCTCAATGAGCACTTACCACGTGCAGCGTTTTTACATCTAATCTAATGTAACCCCTTTAAACAATTTAATTAACATTTAATTCCTCCATCAAGGTAGGAATCACTTCCTATATATATCAGTTTACACACATAATCTGAGACTTGAAAAAATGACTTCCCAAAGTCACAAAGCTGGTTGGTGGCAGAGCCGAGAGTGAAAGTCCTTGGAGATCAGAGGAGGAAGAGGCTATGATCCTGGACCAGGAGACAGCCCTGCCTAGCTGGGCACAGAAGTGAATTTACTGTGAGGCCGGTGACACACCAGGGATCCTCTCTTGCATGTCCTCTCCCAGGGCCATGGAGGAACTTTCCAATGCATTCACACGGGCATATGTTCCACAACATTTGCAAAACTAACACATTTTAGTTGCAATTGGCTAAGACCGCTCTCTCTCTCCACTGCCCAGGATAATGTCTTCATAGAGTAGGTAACAAATATGTGTTAATAAATACATTTTGTGTCTAATAAATCATGTTGAGTGAAAAGGCAGAGAAATGAATGAAGGAAGGAAGTGGCATTTAGTTCCATCTTGAAGGAAGGGCAGGATTTGAGAGAGTGTTTCTCATGTAGCCTAGTGGGCCGCTCCACACACAGACCACCCCAGGCCATGAGTGGCCTTGAATGCCAGGGTGAGGAATCTGGGCTTACATGGCAGGCACTGGAGAGCCATGGAAGGTTGCAGAGCAGAGGAAGGATGTGAGTGTAATGGACAATTAGGTAAGAGTTGAATGTCAGATAAGAACACAGGGCCCCACAGCGGGAGGCCAGAGTGGCGCAGATAAAACTCCCCTCATCCAGCACCACACAGACAGCTGGTGCTCAGCCAGTGTGATCACGGAGGCCTCTGCTGGGGTGTCTATAAGCTCCCTGGAAGAAGATACTCAAATGCTTTGTGTGTGTGGCTTTGTGTGTGTGTGTGCGCGTGTGTGTGTATGTGTGTGCGCACGCGTGTGTGTGTGTGTGCGTGGCGGGGAGGGGGTTGCTGAGTGTGGATTTGCTCAATACTCTAGTGCACCCAGCCCAACGCGGGGGAAAGGTCAAGGCCCTGTCTGGCTTAGGCAAGGAGTTCTCAGCATTGCAGTATGACTGAGCCTCTGGCCGGAAAGTGAGGGAGCCAAGAGAAAACAGGTTTAGAAGCTGGCTAGGCAGAAGTGAACCTATGAAATTCCAGCTGCACCAGCTGCTTCTTTTGCTAAGCTCCCGTCATCCTTTCTGTCTCCCCCCTGGGTCTTTCTGAATGTCAAGAATTCCAGCTACTGTTTATTTAGCACTTGTTTTGTGCCACACACTCTGTGAAGCACCTTCAGGCCCTATCAGCAGATTATTCCTCCAACAACCCAGAGACTGAGAAGAATGGCTATTATTTTGATTTTATAGGTGAGGAAGTGGAAAGCCCAGAGAGGTGAAGTTGCTTACCCTAGGTCACATAGCACTTAACGGTAGACGTGAGATCAAACGCAGACTCCAGAGGCGCCCCCTCGGTCCCCAGCCGCCCTACCTCCTCTCCTGGTCCAAGCTGCGGAGGAAAACCCCATCTTGGCCAGCAGGGGGCGCTGTGACCTCAAAGATAAGCCCTGCTTCCCACAACTCAGGCCAACAGAATTTGCCCTGCATGACAACAGCACGATTCTGAAATATCTGGCTTTGAGCCCTCATTTAGTCCCAGCTCTGGTGGGGCCTGGAGAACGGGGAGAGGGGTGAGAGAAGTATAAAATAGCCCTCAAATTGGTGAGTCAATGCTTCTCAGAAGGGAAAGTGCAGTGGCTTTTTAACATATAAAAAGATCCTCATTTTCACTCCTAGGAAGAGAAACGTGTTAAATCCACACCACCTGAGCAGGCACTGTTTTGCTATCAAATTGGCAAAGTTATGCAGGTGGGGATATGGAGACACACTCCTTCAACATTGTTGGTGGGATTAAAACTTAGTTTCGGCCAGGCGCGATAGCTCACACCTGTAATCCCAGCACTTTGGGAGGCGAGGAGGGCGGATCACCTGAGGTGGGGAGTTTGAGACCAGCCTGGCCAACATGGTGAAACCCTGTCTCTACTACAAACACAAACATTAGCTAGGCGTGGTGGCACACACCAGTAGTCCCAGCTACTCGGGAGGCTGAGGCAGGAGAATCACTTGAACCTGGGAGGTGGAGGTTGCAGTAAGGTGAGATCACGCCATTGCACTCCAGCCTGGGTGACAGAGTGAGACTCCATCTCCAAACAAACAGAAAAAAAAAAGAAAGAAAGGAAAATAAAACTTGGTTTAACACTTATAGAAGCTAATCTGGTAATATCTATCAAAATTAAAAATTCACATGCATCTAACAGGTATGCATGATACATTCATCAAACGACTTGAACTAGACCTGCATGATCTAACGTGGAGCCACCCACCACATGTGGCTGCGGAGTCCTTGAAATATGTTTGGTCCAAGGCTGGCTGACATGACAAAACCCTGTCTCTACTAAAAATACAAAAATTAGCGAGGCGTGGTGGCACGTACCTGTAGTCCCAGCTACTAGGGAGGCTGAAGCACAACAATTGCTTGAACCGGGGAATGGAGGCTGCAGTGAGCCGAGATGGTGCTACTGCACTCCAGCCTGAGCAACACAGCAAGACAGTCTCAGAAAAAAGAAAGAAATATGGCTGGTCAAATTGAGATGTGCTGCAAGCGTGAAATATATATGGGATTTTGTATACTAACAAAAAAAATAAAATAACTCCTTAATAACTTGCTAATATTGATGATGTGTTGCAATAATATTTTGGATAGATTGGATTAATTTTTATTTTTATTTATTTTTATTTTTTTGAGACAGAGTCTCACTCTGTCGCCCAGGCTGGAGTGCAGTGGCATGATCTCGGCTCACTGCAACCTCTGCCTCCCAGATTCAAGTGATTCTCCTGCCTCAGCCTCCTGAGTAGCTGGGATTACAAGCGCCTGCTACCACCCCTAGTTAATTTTTTTTGTATGTTTAGTAGAGATGGGGTTTCACCATGTTGGCCAGGCTGGTCTCAAATTCCTGACCTCAAGTGATCTGCCCACGTCGGCCTCCCAAAGTGCTAGGATTACAAGTGTGAGCCACTGCACCTGGCCTGGGTTAAGTAATTTTTAAAATTATTTTTACCTATTTCTTGTTCTTTTTTGAATGTGGCTGCTAGGACTATACATGACTTGCATTGTGGATCATATTATATATTTTTACCTTTTTATTGTGGTAAGATATACATAACATTTACCATTTGGACCATTTTTAAGGGTCCAAAGTTCAGCCATGTTAAGTACATTCCCATTGTTGCACAACCGTCACCACCATCTACCCTCAGAGCGTTTTATCTTCCCAAACTGACACTCTGCATCTATAAAACAACAACTCCGCTTTCTCCTCTTCTCCCAGCCCCTGGCAACCACTATTCTACTTTCTGTCTCTGTGAATTGGACTATTCTAGGTTACCTCATATGAGATAAATCATACACAATTTGTTCTTGGTTGCCTGGCTTATTTCACTTGGTGTAGTGTCTTCAAGGTTCATCCATGTTGTAGCATATGTCAGAACTTCCTTCCTTTTTTAAGACTGAATAATATTCCATTGTATGGATATACCACATTTTGTTTATCCATTCATTCATTGATGGGCATTTGGGTTGTTTCCACCTTTTGGCTATGGCGAATAGTGCTGCTGTGAACATTTTTGTACAAATATCTGTTTGACTCATATTTTTAGTTCTTCTGTGTCTGTCATATTTTATTGGACAGGACTCTGCTAGTGATCTCCATAGCCACACAATTTGAAATAGCCCTAAACCAGGAACTACTCAAATGCTCATCAACAGCGGAATGGATAAATTGTGGTATCTTCATACAATACAATACTCCAGTGAGAATAAAAATGAATGAACAACTACACGCAGCAGCGTGGATGGAACTCGCAAACATGTATGTGGAACAAAAGAAGCCACACACAAAATAATACATATTGTATGATTCCACTCACAAAAAGTTCAAAAGAGGCAAAACTAACTTATGATGTTAGAAGTCAGGATGATGGCTGGTCTTTGGGGGCCATCTGGGGGCTTCTCTGGGGCTGACAATGTTCTGAACACTGTCTTCAGGAGTGTGGCCACTCTGTGAAAATTCATCAAGCTAAGCACTTGGGATTTGTGTGCAGTTTTGTGTATAAGTTAGACTTCCATAAGAAATTCCAAAAGATGCTTTGATCCAGCAATTCCATTCTCGGGAGTTAAACGACAGATATATTTTCATATGTGTGAAATGAGGTGTGTACAAGATTATCCACTGCAGTTTTTATCATAGCAAAAAATTGGAAACATGCCATCTCACACCCATTAAGATGGCTACTATTTTTAAAAAACGAAAATAAGTGTTGGTGAGGATGTGAAGAAATTGGAACCATTGTGCTCTGTTGGTGGGAATGTAAAATGGTACAACACCTACAGAAAACTGTATAGCAGTTCCTCGAAAAATGTAAAATAAAATTACCTTATGATCCAGTCATTCCGCTTGTGGGTATGTACCCAAAAGAACTGAAAAGCAGGGTCTTGAACAGATATGTGTGCGCCTATGATTGTAGCAGCACTACTCGCAATAGTCAAGTGTGGAAACAATCCAAGTGTCCATCAATGGACAAATGAATGAACACAGTGTGGTCTGTATGTAAATGGAATATTATTCAGCCTTAAGGAGGAAGGAAATTCTGACAGATGCTACAGCGTGGATGACCCTTGAGGACACTATGCTAAATGAGATGAGCCAGACGCGAAGGCTCAAATACTGTATTATTCCGCTTAGATGAACTATCTGTCTAAAGTAGGCCAGGTGCGGTGGCTCACGCCTGTAATCCCAGCACTTTGAGAGGCCAAGGTGGGCAGACCACCTGAGGTCAGGAGTTCCAGACCAGCCTGGCCAACATGGTGAAAGCCCATCTCAACTAAAAATACAAAAGTCAGCCAGGCATGCTGGTGCGTGCCTATAATCCCAGCTACTTGGGAGGGTGAGGCAGGAGAATCGCTTGAACCCGGGAGGTGGAGGTTGCAGTGAGCCAAGTTTGCGCCACTGCACTCCAGCCTGGGCGACAGAGTAAGAGAAAGAAAAATAGCCCAATTCATAGGGACAGAAAGTAGAATGGCAGTTCCAGGAGCTGGGAGGAGGGGGAATAGGATATTAGTATTTTATGAGTACAGAGTTTCAGTTTTGCAAGATCACATTTTGGAGAGGTTTGGTGGTGATGGTTGCACAACAATGTAACTATATTTAATGCCACAAAACTGTACACTTCAAACAATTAATTAGCTAAATTTTATGTTATGTATATTTTGCTGCAATAATTAAGTGAGGTATCCATAAAGAAAGGTGAGAAAATATTCAAGATATAAAGACAACAAAATCCAGAGCAAGTATATAAGGCCTGTTTCCTTCTGTTGAAATATATCAAAATGTTCAACAGAAGATCCCAGGATAGGAAGGATGTGAAATTCTAGACTGGATCATCAGGTCCGACGGATTTACACAGAAGGCGGCCGAGGATCTGTCTCCCCAGCCTTTACCCCTCACTGACTGTGGGAAAATAAAGAGCTTGAGGCTTGGGAAGGAGCTATTGCAGGAGGAGCGGCAGCTCCAGCTATGAGACCTTACCCAGAGGGGGCCACTCTGCACCTCCACATACCAGGCAGGGGACCTGGAAGGGTTTGGAAATCAGATGTGGGCTGGGGTGGGGGTAGCTTGCAGTGGTCACTTTGGGTCTTGTCCCCTAGGGCCTCCTGGAGGGTGAAGTGGTCTTAGCAGCAAGAAGCTGGAGTTGGATGTTAGATTCCTGATGGCCAAGGAAGGACTTGCAAGGGACCTCTAGAAGGAGAGGTGCATCCGCCACAGGGTCAAGAGTGAGGGAGCTCTGCAGCCATGGCCATCTGTGGGACATCTGTGACACGGTCAGCTGGAAGCCAGCAGGATGGCGGCAGCTCAGGTGAGACCCTTCCCCTCCCCTTACTATCTCCACAGCCCCCACCTGTGGGGGGAGGAGGTCTAGAGAAGGAGCCCCCCAAACTGCCTCCCCAGAACAGCACGAGCTGGGTAAGGGGAGAAGGCTTAAACCCAGATCCAATTGGCAGTTTGGATTAATAGCTTGACTGAACATTTTAAATTTGAGTTGAGACCATGTTTGTGACTTAAAGTGATGGTAGAACTGTCTTCTGTAAGAATTGGGGTCAGGCACATTTTGGGAGGCCGAGGCAGGTGGATCACTTGAGGTCAGGAGTTTGAGACCAGCCTGGCCAACATGGCAAAACCCGCCTCTACTGAAAATACAAAAATTATCCAGGCATGGTGGCGTGCGCCTGTCGTCCCAGCTACTCGGGAGGCTGGGGCGGGAGAATCGCTTGAACCCAGGAGGCAGAGGTTGCAACGAGCAGAGATTGCCCCACTGTACTCCAGCCTGGATGACAAAGTGAGTGAGACTTCGTTTCAAAAAAAAGAGTTGATCCCACTCCATGTGCTCTCCCATTCTCCAGTGGGCTGGGCTGGGCTTGTCTCATGGTGGAGGAGGCCGGCAGGCGGTGGGTCAGGTTCAGGGGGGTGGGGGAAGGTGGGGAGCAGAGGGTGGGAAAGAGAGAGAGAGACTGCAAGGACTGCATTCTTCTTGAGGCTCAGGCTCAGAGCTAGCACAAGGTCACTTCCACGACGTTCAATGGACCAAAGAGAGTTCCAAGGCCAACCCACACTGGCGAGAATGAAGGCAAAGTCACATTGCAAAGGGGTGTGGAAACAGATAGTGGTGCAGAATCTGGCCCACTTTCATAATCAGTCCACTGGAAGACTTTGTTTTCCTCGCAAGGAAGGCTGGAGATGTAGACTCACTGCTTGTCCAGGCAGAAGAGAAAATGAGTTCAGGGAAGAGCTTGCCGGTCCCCAGTCTTTGCCCAGCCCCCTACTCATGCACATTTAGGCACACACCTACTGTGTGCTTAGCCCAGCAGGGTAGATTAGAAAGAGAGAGGGCATCGGGATAGAGGGCCTGATTCCCCAACTGGGTGACTACCACTTGCAGTCTCATGACCTCCAAGTTCTATGTGTAAAATGGGGGTAAACATCTTCATCATCTCTCCTGCCATTGGTATGGTGGTGATAAAAACATTTGACCAATTCATGAAAGTCATCAGGCAAAGTGGATGATGCTGTGCCTGCCCTCAAAGGTGTTAAATAAAGAAGATGAGAATGAAGACATGTCCCCAGATCTGGTGAGACTGTAGGGGTTGTGTTAACAAGGGAAGGAAGAGAGATCAGAGAGCTGTTGGCAGGGGAGAGCCCTGTGGCCAAGCCTTGACAGATGGTGAACAGAATCTGGAAAGACAGAGGGGATGGGGCATGGCAGCACACGCAAAGGTGTGGAGGCTGGACACACATGATATAAGGCAGGGTCCCCTACTCCATGATTCAAAGCAGAAATTTTCAAAGACTTTGATGTAGGCTAGGCTGGGAGCTGACCACACTTGCATGCCTGATGCTTGGCAGGATAGATTTCAAAACAGAAAAAAATATAATAATGAAAGATTAAAAACAGATTATTGGGGAGAAAAGTATCTCAGGCACTAGACGGCTGTCTCTGCAGCCTCTGGCTCCTGTCCCACCCATTCCCCAGCCCTGACGCAAAGCTGGCTGGAAGAAGGTGTTCTCGAGATTGTTCAGGCTGAGGGCCTGACTGGCAGGAAACTGAAGCCTACCCCATTCCCGCCTGGGTGCCAAGCTCTGCATGAGGTTTAAATATACCCACAGCCTGACACTATGCCCTAGACCAAGTTAAATGTTTCCATACTCCTTGAATTCTCTTCTCAAGGTTCATTTATTGTCCCCATTTTTCAGATGAGTAAGCTGAGGCCCAGAGAGGTTAACTGGTTTGCCCACAGCCACACAGCCAGACAAGGTTGAGTATGTCTGATTCTATTGCCTTATTCTGGGTTTGGGGTACAGGCAGAGTAGTGAGAGGTTTAGAATGGCAAAGAAGAATGTTCCATGAGGAACAGAGTTAGTTTAAGGGCAGTCTAACCTAAAGTCAGAATTTGGAGCTGTTTGTTACAACAGCTGACCTAGCCTATCCTGACTGATACAAATCATGATAAACTAATTTGTATGTCCTGAAAAATATTAGAACTTAGCATCTACCTCTTAGGAGAGTTTTTTTTTTTTTTTTAAAACGTTTACATTTTGGCAAAACACATGGAATATAAAATTTACCATCTAAGCAATTTTAAATATACAATGCATGGCTTTGAGTACATTCACATTATTGTGTTTCTATCACCATCCTTCCACAGAACTCTTCATCTTGCAAAACTGAAATTCTAAACCCATTAAGCAAACTTCTCATTTTCCCCTCCCCAGCCCCTGGCAAATTCCACTTTCTGTCTCTACGAATTGGACTACTTTTGACAGATACCTCCTATAATTGGAATCACACAGTATTCATCTTTCTGTGACTGATTTATTTCACTTAGCATAATGTCCTCGAGCTTCATCCCTGTTGTAGCATGTATCAGAATTGCCCTCCTTTTTTAAGGCTGAAAATCTTCCATTGTGTGGCTACACTATATTTTGCTTATCCACTAATCTATCAATGGACTCTTGAGTGGTTTTCACCTTTTGGCTATTGTGAATAATCTGCTGTGAACATGGACACACAAATATCAGAGGTAGCCTTTTCAAGCAAAGTGTTTTTGGGGAAAAAGCCACAGTCCAGGCAGGACTCTAGGACTGGCCACTAACTTGCTGTGTAGCTGTGGGCACATTGCTTCCTGCATCGTGTATGGTGATTCTAACTCTCTCCACCTTCACTGCCTACTCACAGCCGTGTGCTGGGGACCAGATGAGACCGTGGACTATGAAACTCTCAGCAAAGAAAAAGCCACGAGGGGCTGTTATTGTTATTACTCAGTGGGGTCAGGGCAGTGGCTTCCCAAAGGCATGAGTCACTCATGGTGGAATTCCAGACATCAGGAGGGCCGTTCTGGGCAGCAGAGCCCAGATTCCACACAGAGAAGTGACCCTGACCCTGAGCCCCTAGGGGAGCCACACCCTTTCTCTTTGGCCACTGGCTGCTGTGAGGAAGGAGTCAGTGAATGTCATAATCATATGGGCGCTTAGGGTGAGAGCCTCCAGTCTGACTGCCTCATGTAACTGTTTAAGGAGGCTCAGAAGGGTCATGCACTTGCCCAGAGTCACATAGCTAGAGAGTGGTGGAAGCTGGCCTGGGTCAGATTTGGAGATCTACAGAAGCCCTTTTCCTCCCTGCTCGCACCCCTCTTAGCCCCAGCATGTGAGGAAGGCAGCTGTCTCCCTAAGCTCTATCCTTCTATGCCTTGGGTTTAGCTAAAGCCTAAACTCCAATGTCCCTCCCCTTCTTGCCTTCATCCTTCTCTACAGGGCGTGGGAAATGTACTCAAGGAAGAAATCATTTCCCATACTCAGGGGCTAAACCATTCAAAGCTCTCTGGTGCCCTGGCTAGTATGTATGGGCAAGGTTAAACCATGTTGACTACTGTAACAAATAACTCCAAAACCTCAGTGGCTTTGCATCATAAATGCTTGGTTCTTTCTCACATCAAACTGCAATAAGTCTTGACAGGAGGGCTCTGTTTTCTGCAGGTCATGTAGGGATTGAGACTTTTCCTATTTTGTGGCTTTCCTCATTCTCAGAGTCCTCTCCATTCAGCCGGCAGATGGTAGAAAGAGCAAGGATTGTGGGTAGGAGATTTTTATAAGCCAGACTTGAAATCAGTACAGTTATTTTTGCTCACATCCCATTGGCCAGACCTCAGTCACATAACCACATCTAACTGCAAAGAAGGCTGGGAAATATATCCCACATGTGTGCCCAGGAAGAAGAAGATGGCTATTGGTGAGCCCTGGTAGTCTTCCACAAGAATATGACCCAGTTCTGCCCAATAAAACATAAAGAAAGTCTGCTGGGGCAGGAGGTTTGAGAAGGGCTGGCCTCAATTATTATATATAAAAAGGGGTATGGGGAAGGTCCCCTATTCTTTCCCTTTAAGTGATTGCATGAGGATGTGATGTCTGGAACTTTGGCAGCCATGTTGAGAGCATGACGGGCAAAGCCTGAGGGCTGCAGCCAATATACTGAGGGCGCGGAAGCCAAAATGCGGGTCCTAGATGACGTCATTGAACCTCTGAATGAATCAAACCTGGAGCCACCTAACCTCCAGATTTCTTGACTGCGAAGGCACCTATTGTTGAATTCAGGAGTAATAGGGTATTCTATTACTTGCAGCCTAAAACTTTCTAACAGATTGACACTCAGGTGTAAATGCTGAAAACAGCTAAGAGGGAAAGGTTAAGTCATGCCAGCTGCTACAACGAATAACTCCAAAACCTTGGTGACTTTGCACTACAAGTGCTTGGTTCCCTTGAAACCCCTCCTCTGCTTGAAGTTAGGTAGAGCCAAGTAACATAGCTTTGGCCTACCCTGGATGTTGTGCTTTTTTGGGGGAGTGGGGGACAGAGCAGCAGTTCAAGCACAAAATGAGCAGCTGCTTTGTGCCAGGTCCTTTATATACATAGTGTATACATGGGAGCAAAATGCCTGGACTCAAATCTTGAGTCTGCCCCCTCACCAGCCATGTGACTGTGGGCAAAGTCAATCAACCTCACTGAGCCCTAGTTTCCCCATTGAAAATGCTGGGGTGATTATAAATGTTCTACTCACAGAGTAAAGGATTAAATGTCCAATTCAGATAAAGAACTTGGCACATTATCTGTAAATAAGCACTTAAAAAATTCTGACCAGAACCTGGTGGGATGTGAGTAATATCAACCCCACCTTAGAGATAGGGAGTCTAGAGTTCAAGGAAATGAAGTCCAAGGACGTATAAATAATAAGAGACAGAGCCTGGATTTTAATACAGACCAATTGAGCACCTGTTATGTGCCAGGCATTGTGTGAGGTGTTTAGATATATTGTCCCATTGAACATACCAGCAATCCGGCATGGGAGGTATTATTACTACCATTATTGTTATTCCTATTGGGCAACTGAGAAAGCCAAAGCTCAGAGAAGTGATGAGACTTGCCTACGGGCCAAGTCAAGATGCAGGATTTGAACCTAGGCTGATTTCAAGCCTTTACTCTTTCCATCATGTATAAGCCTCCCTAACAGAAACCCACCAGACTATTATAGTGGAATTTTAAGCATCAGAGGAGTAATACATTTGACTCCCATGGCTATTCAGGGTTCCCTGAAGTCATCCCCAAAAGCTGGCTGCCAGTCCAGCCTGTCGTCAGGGTTGTCCTGGTGATGGCTTTACCCTCGCTCCTCCAGTACAATAACTGGGCCCTGGAGTGGACGGTCCTGAGGGAGGAAGTTTGGCTCACTTGATAAAGCAGAACTTTCAAACACTTTGAGCTCATCCATGATGGAATAGGCTGCCTTGGGATGTGGTGAACTCCATGGTCCTGGGAGGAGACAAGCAGAGAAAGTCTGGTGGCCACCTGCAAAGAAAGATTGTTAAGGCAGTTACTGCATAGAAAGTGATATTAGATTCAAAGACCTTTCAGGTTTGAAATCTGTGGTTGCAAGATTCTCAGATCCCATTTTCTCAGATTCCAGTCTAAGATTACATGATACTCAAAATCTAGGACTCTAAGGCTGCATGAGTTTTCTCCTTGGATTTTTTGTTCCCTATTTAGGCAGTTAGACTGCAGAACATCTACTGACTCAGGAAACAGATGTTTTAGTAAAAGCAGAGAATACATTTCTGGGTTTCAAAAACACCCCTTCCTCCCAGGAAAGAACATTCCTAAGGGACTTGGGCATCTTGAACACCTAATGAATCTGAAAGAGGCTCTCACTTCCTGTGACTGTCTTTAGGGACTGTCCACAAATACTCTGTTTCTTTTCCTTTGAGGGTGTCTTAGTCTGTTAAGGCTGCTATAACAAAACACCTTAGACTGGGTAATTTATAAACAATAGAAATTCATTGCTCACAGTTCTGGAAGTTGGGAAATTCAAGATCAAGGCTCCAGCAGATTCAGTGTCTGGTGGGGGCCTGTTTCTCATAGATGGTGACTTCTGTGTGTCCTCACATGGCAGAAGGGACAGATGGGCTCCCTCAAGCCTCTTTTACAAGAACACTAATCCCATTCATGGGTGGAGCCCTCCTGACCTAATCAACTTCCAAAGGCCCCACCTCTTAAGACCATCACTGTGGGGATTAGGTCTCAACATTTGAACTTTGGGGGACACATTCAGACCACAGCACAGGCCCCTAGTAGGATTTCCACTTGAACTCCCTCCTCTGCTTGAAGTTAGGTAGAGCCAAGTAACAAGCTTTGGCCAATGAAATGTGCACAGAAGCAAAGTGTGCCACTTCCTGGGGGAGACTTTAGGAGCCAGTCTGTGGCTCGATGCTTTCTCTTGCTTCTGCTGTGCAACAGTTGAAATGGTGGTTGTTCCATCAGCTGGGATCCAGGAGCAAGGAGACACAGAGCAGGGCAGCAGCTGCCCAGCAGGGGATGTGCATCAGGAGCCACTGAGAAGCAGGACGTGAGCATTGCTGTTACTGTAGCAGAACTCACCCTACCCTGACTGACCCACACCTCTCCCCACCTCCCTCTTTCCTCCCATCTAAGAAGGCAGGGAAGGAGGTCAGAGAAAAATCTATAAGTGAGCGTATTTTGGATTTTGTTGGTCAGTGGGCCCCAGAGAGCTTTGAAGAATTCAGAAGCAGACAGCAGGGAGGATCTCAAGAGATAAAATGGCCAAGAGGGCCTGAGACAACCTCACATCTAGACACAATCGGGGGAAAAATGAATGGAGTTGGGAAAGTGAAGGGGTTGGGGAAAAAAAATCCCAATAGAATAAGATGAATTTTCTGCCCACATATGGAATGGAGCATTGAAATGAGAATGAATTTAAAATAGAATACATTTCCAGCCCATCTGAATTTCAGACTGAGACTATCTGCTGCACATAATTCAGGATTCCACAATCTCAAAAGGCTTGGCTCCTGGGCTTTGACAACGACCCTTTCCCTGGGCAGAAGTTTGTACATGGACACTGGGAGCACCTAGGCCTGGAAGCTGGGAGAACTAGGCTCTCCTGTCTGATGTCACTTTCCCAGGCCTTCCCTGACTGCCTGATTTAAAAGGAACTTCCTCCACCACCCTGGCCATTCTCTATTCCTCTTCTTAACATCAACTGACACACCACATGGTTTCCTTTTTTTTTTTTTTTTCTTGAGACAGAGTCTCGCTCTGTCGCCCAGCCTGGAGCGCAGTGGCATGATCTCAGCTCACTGCAACCTCCGCCATGTTCAAGCCATTCCCCTGCCTCAGCCTCCCAAATAGCTGGGACTACAGGCGCGTGCCACCACGCCCAGCTATACTTATGTTTTTATTGTCTGTTTCCCCCCACTTGATTGTAAGTTTCAAAATGGCAGATATTCCTCTCTCTCTCTCCCCCTCTGTTTTCTTTTCCCTTTTATTTATAAAAAACTTCAAACATACAGAAACCTATCATGAAGACCCATTTACTGCTTACCCATCATCTAGATTTCCAACTGTTAACATTTCACTATACTTGTGCCATGTGTTTTGGTGCTGGCATTTTCTGAAGTAAATAATATTCATCAGGATATTTTCTTTTAAAAAATTGAAGGTAAGGAGTTGCGTCTATTGTATTCACTGCCATATTACTCACTGCCTGGAAGTTGGTAGGCCTTCAGTAAATAGTTGTTGAGTGAGTAGATGGCATTAAATCCTCATGACAACCCTGTGCAGTAGATGTTATTATTATCCCCCATTTTACAGAAGAGGAAACTAAGGCACAGGGAGGAAAAGTAACTTCCCCAAGGCCACATGGATAGGAGGTGATGAAAGGGGGATTTGAGCTCAGGTAGGCTGAGTCCAGAGCCCATGCATTTAGCACATGACTGCTCTCTGCGGGGAATATTCATTCATCTCCAACTAGGATGCGTATTCATCCTCTCTAGGTATCATCTACGGAGGAGATGCAGAGGAGGAAGAGGGGCTCACAGGCTGGCCAAAAGCAGGTGATCTGCCTCTGGGGACCCTGTGCTCTCACAAAGACTGGGGCCTTCTGTCCTGCCCTGGAGTGGAGACAGAACACTCTTTCCCAGACGAGTGACCTTTAGGGTTTGTTATGAATAGAGATTCCTTCTGGGGAACGTGGTGGCTGATGCTGGGAACCCGGGTCCACAGATTTAACCCCCAGGAATGTGGAGAGGAATCTCCAGACCTCCACCGGGGAGGCCAGCTCTCCCAGCCACCCAGACCAGCCAGAGGAGGGTGGTTCTAGGCAGCTCTTCCAGTTATTGGACCACTGGGAGGTGGACTGGAACCTTCCATCCCCAGGCTGGGAGGCAGCTCCTCAGAGTAAAAATAACTCTAGGCTTCGAAATCCTGGGGTCTGCCTCTTCCTCCCCAGCTATGTGACATTGGACAGGCGCCTCATGTGGGGAAACTTTGGTTTTCACATCTATCAAATGGGACTAATTATTATATCAACCTCTCAGCAGGGGTGGGACTAGGGTGAAGCCAGCCAGGTGCTCAATGCATAACATTTAAGAAGGTACTTGTTCTGAGGCGCCAACCCTGCACTTGCGCAGGCCCCAGGGTGAGCGCCTCAGTAGATTTGCACCCTGGTCACCTTGCTGCCTCATCCTGGCCCCAGCCCTGACTCCCAGGGTTGTCATGGGAAGGAAATGAGATGTTTTATACAAAGCATGTTAGCACAGCACCTAGCATGCCCTTAGTGCTCACTCGTGGGTAAAATGCTGTTATCGTTCTTTTTTATTTTTTTGAGACAGAGTCTCGCTCTGTTGCCCAGGCTGGAGCGCACGATCTTGGCTCATGGCAACTTCTGCCTTCTGGGTTCAAGTGATTCCCCTGCCTCAGCCTCCCGAGTAGCTGGATTGCAGGTGCGCACCACCATGCCTGGCTAATTTTTGTATTATTTTATTTATTTATTTATTTTGAGACGGAGTCTTTCTCTGTCCCCCAGGCTGGAGTGCAGTGGTGCGATCTCGGCTCAGTGCAAGCTCCGCCTCCCGGGTTTACGCCATTCTCCTGCCTCAGTCTCCTGAGTAGCTGAGACTACAGGCGCCCGCCACCTCACTCGGCTAATTTTTTTGTATTTTTAGTAGAGATGGGGTTTCACCGTGTTAGCCAGGATGGTCTCGATCTCCTGACCTTGTGATCCGCCCGCCTTGGCCTCCCAAAGTGCTGGGATTACAGGCGTGACCCACCGTGCCTAGCCAATTTGTGTATTTTTGGTAGAGGTGGGGTTTTACCCTGTTGGCTAGGCTGGTCTAGAACTCCTGATTTCAAGTAATCCACCCGCCTCGGCCTCCCAAAGTGCTGGGCTGGGATTACAGGCATGAGCCACTGCACCTGGCCTGTTCCTATTATTGTTATTGATTGCCTTTCTGAGGTTGACTGGGCCTGTTTCCCAGCAATGGCCCTGCCTTGGACCTCTCACCGTGGCCTCCACTTGTATATATTACACCCTTTTTATAATTTATTCCCTGGTAGCATGGTTTAATTCCCAGTATTTACTGTTTCCTTGTCCCGTATCTCCTGCTCTGTGTGGATGGCCTGGAAACAGTGATTGCTAATATTTACCAAGTGCTCACCATGTGCCAGGCCCTGGGCTAAGCATTTACATGTCGGATCTCATCTAATCTTTACAATGATCCTATGAGGTAGGGACTATGATTATACCTATTTTTCAAATGAGCAAATGGAGGCACTTAAAAATTGAGTAACTTGTCCACTGTTAGAAAAGGATGGAACTGAGGGCAGAATCAAGACGGCTTAATCCCCAAAACCCACGAGATGGAACCCAGAACACTGCCTCTTCCACTCTTTGCCAGCTTCTGCCCTGCAGGGTACACACAGATGGCTCCAAGCAGTGGCCTCAGTGTTCACTGTGGGAAACTGGCCTCCCTGAGCTAAGTCAGGCCCTGGGCTCCTGAGAGCAGGCAGAGGGACCAGATGCTCTCTGTGCATCTCTAGGCCACAGCAGGGTGTTTCCAAGTCCTTCCCAGACCAGACGGTGGCTTCTGCTGTAGGCTATGGTAATAACGGTGGCTTCTGCTGTAGGCTATGGTAATAACAGCATCGAGCGCTCACACTGTACCAGAGCAGGGGTGGCGCCGCGCTGCACGCCTGCCGCCCAGGGTCTCCACAGTCCTCATGCTGCCCTCGCATTTACTATTGTCTTTATGTGACTAGTGTGGTAGCTCAGGTGTCAAGATCTGAAGGCACCTGGCCAGGGTCGCAGCTCACGCCTATGGCAGATCCAAGATCTGAACTTGGACTTGTCTGAATCCTGGATGAGCTGGGGGGTAAGGCTGGCTGCTGAGGGCCCTGTGTGCCCCTCAGTCCTGTTCCCACCACCTCTGTGCCTCCTCCCTGCTGGCAGCCACTGTGGCCACAATGGGGTTAACCCCAGAGGAAGGCATTGAAGGCCCTGGGGTTGGGGTGGGGAGGAAGGCACATTTTGGGGCTCCAAAGACTTGAAGCCTGGCTGCTCCGTGCCCAGGCTCTGGACCCCCAATACATGCACACATTGCTTTAAATGAAGCGGAACTCCAGGCAGGCAAGTTTTGATTTAGGGGAGACAGCTCCTCCATGGTAATGATGCTGAGGCTTGTGATTTGGGCAAATAGGTTTTCTCCCAGGCTCCTACTCCTTTCTTTGTAATTCAGCTCCCATCCTGGCCACATGCAGGCCCTGCTTGGAACTCTCTGAGGACTCCTACCCCACAGGATAGTCTAAAACCCTGTCCCAACATTCAAGGCTGTTTGCAGATGTTCCTCAACCCCACCACCCGTTGCTCCCAAAATTCACACACCCCAGCCCTGCACACCACAGTTGTTGCTATTCCACACACAGGTCTCTGGGAACAGCGCAGGGCCCAGCCCTACCTTTCTGCAGGTGGATCCCTCTGCCTGGAAAGTCCTCCCTCCCCTCCTCTGGATCCTCTTGGTTCAGGCTGGGTGCTCCTCCGAACTCCCAGGCTGAGGGTTGCTGTGTAATCTGATACTACATTGACATTGCAGGAAGATCATATATGGCTGAGTAGCTAAAAATGCAGGCTTTGAACTTAGATGTGGGTTCAGCCTCAGCTGTATCTCCTGCCAGCTGTGGGACATTGGGCTGGCGTCTCTGAGCCTCAGTTTGCTTCTCTGAGCATAGAATGATACGCCCTATTCCATTAAGGTGCTGAGGGTGAAGGAAGCCACGGGCTTAGTGTGGGCAGCTTGGCCAGGGCTCCAAGTGCATCGGGTGTTCATGTAGTCCTAGTGCCAGGCGGTCATTAGCAGCTTGGTGCCAGGCTCTGAGCTGGTCTCCAGGACGGAGCAGAGGAGGGACCATATAGCCCCTGCTCCCACAAACACAAAGACTGGACAGCCAATTAGTTACCCCAGTTCATTACCATGGAGACTATAATTAGGGATGTCACCCTGCCCAACTGCACAGGCCTCACCTCCCATCCTTGCCTTAGCTTTGGAGCTCCCTGGGGCAGGATCTAAACTGGATTTGTCTCTGTAACCTCAGTTCCTCATTATTCACGGTCGGAATGCTCAGCAAATGTTTAAGTGGAAGAGATTTCCATAACAAACACTCGGGAGTTCAGAGGAGCACTTGTCTGACCTGAGCAGAGCAGGAGGATCTCAGAGGAGGGAGGACACTCTAGGCAGAATGCGGTGGCACTAAGGGTGGCATTTAGTTTGTGACAAGGACTATTCTAAGCACATCACTTAGATCATCTATTAAATGATCACTTATTTATTCATTTATTTTTAAATTTTGTTTGTTTGTTTGTTTATTTATTTATTTTGAGATGGAGTCTCGCTCTCTCACCCAGGCTGGAGTACAAAGGCACAATCTTGGTTCACTGCAGCCTCTTCCTCCCAGGTTCAAGCGGTTCTCCTGCCTCAGCCTCCCAAGTAGCTGGGATTACAGGCATGCACCACCATGCCCGGCTAATTTTTGTATTAAGAGATGAAGTTTCGCCATGTTCACCAGGCTGATCTCGAACTCCTGACCTCAAATGATCTGCCTGTCTGGGCCTCCCAAAGTGCTAGGATTACAGGCATGAGCCACTGCGCCTGGCCAATGATCACTTATTTAAATCACTTACTAAAAAAAATAATAATAATAAATTAAAAAAAAAAAAAACATCACTTACTAAAATCATTTAATTATGTCAACACCCCTGTGAAGTATGTACTCTTATCACCATTCCCATTTCACAGATGGGGAAACTGAGGCACAGAAAAGCTAAGTAAACTGCTCAGAGTTAAGAGCCTGAGAAGGCCACAGCCAGAATTCAAACCCAGGCCATCTGCCTCCACAGTCCACTTTCCATGTCCCTCTCCCGAGATGATGTCCCTTTCCCAGGGGTATCTGGAAAGGGCCTGGCCTCTGGTCCCAGCTCAGGCAGCTGTCCAGGGAGGCCTGAAGACCTGGCCAATCTCCACTGCTCACCGGGCTTCTCTGTGTTCCACTTCCCAGGTGGACCGTGGAGGCAAACAAGGCCCCAGCTGCAGCCTCTGAAGGCTCCTGCCAAGCTGGCACTTTGAGGCCTGGGGGTGTCCCAGGGGATCCCAGCCCAGCAGCTGGGCCGACCTCAGGGCCAGCGTTTCCGTAAACACCCGGAGAGCCAGCCCCACGTGGTTGGTCTGTGGGTTGCTGGCCAAGAGGGGCTGAGGTTTGGCTGACCTTGTGCGGTTTCCTTCAACAAGGCCACTTCCACCCCCTCTGCCTGGCTGGGCTTCCAGTAATGAAATGTTTTCTCTGGGGCTAGGGGAGCTGATGGGGCTGGTGGGGTGGGGCACTGAGGTCTTCCTGTCCCACGTGCCCCCAACCCCGGGCTTCTGGAAGCTGGTCTAACTGCCCCCTCGCTGCCGCCTGGGCAGCCCATATGCCCACGCCGGTCCCTGAGGGTGAACTGGCCTCTAAGAGGACCAGATCTTGGGCTCTGAACATGGAGCAGGGGCTGCGCCCGAGAGACAGGGTGTGGCTAGACTTTCTCCTGCTTGTCCTTTCCAGGGATCTGAGGGAAAACTTCTCCTGGGGACACCCCCGGGTAGCTCAGAGATGGAAGAGAAGGTCTCCACTGCAGCTGCCACCTCTTCCCCACCCAAAGAGAGTGTCTGCAGGGGGCCGTGGGGCAAGGGTAGGCACTGAAGGAATACTAACCACGATCACTGCTACCATCTCCTGAATGCCACTGCCCCAGCCCCTGCATTCTCACAACAAACCTGCTTGGAAACTGAGGCTCAGAGAGAGGAAGTGTCTGGCCCAAGGTCACACAGTGAGTAAATGCCCAGAGCTTCTCCCTCTTTCCCTTGAATCATCTCTATCTTACTGTCCAAATGCCAGGCAGCAGGAACTAGCAGGTGCTTTGGGATCATCTGTTAAGAGGCAATATAGCACAATGAGTGAGAGCAGGGACTCAAGGGCCAGCCCCCTGGATTCACATCCCAGCTCTGCTTCCTACTGGCTATGTGACCTTGGGCAAGTCACTCAACTTCTTGGTGCCTCAGTTTCCCCATGGGTATAATGAGGATAATAATGATGCCTCCTTTACGGGGTTTCTGTGAGGATTGCCTATACACACGACACATATTAAGCCCTGCGCCATGCTAGTTATCCCAGCCTCTCACTCTTCGCATTGAAAAGGTGTAGACACAGACCCAGAGATGGAGACAAATGCTGCAGGGATCATGCCCAGGGCAGAGCATGGTTCAGCTATGTTTCCTATGGTGCCACCAAGGAGCCACCATGTACTTGAGCTGAGAGGAGGTGCCACTGGACACACGACCTCCTGGAGGGAAGGGAGGCTCTGCAGAGAGCAGGGGATGGTGGAGGAGCCTGGCTCTACCTTCCATTCTCCAGGAAGGGGGAAGGGCAGCGTCAGAGCCCAGGAGAGGAGAGCAGTGAATGAACGTGCTGCGTGAGCTCCGGTCAGTCCCTACTGACTCTGGGCCTGTCACTCCTCTGAGGGATTTGGGTGTTTGGACTCTTAGACTTGGAGGGGTTCCTCGGTGGGGCCTTGGGGACTGCTCTGGGTGACGGCTCTCACCATTTGCTTCAACCCAAACCACTGTCCTTGGGCCTGTTTTAAATATTGGAATGTGGCATGGGGGTTTGCTCTAGCAAAGGGTCAGCCGTCTTGAGAAGGGGGCTCTGTGATAAGCAGGGAATGGGGCTCCCCTGCCCCCATCCGGGGACCCTGGGGCCCAAGCTTATGATTGACCAGTGACTCATTCCCTTCTCAGCACATCCTGTCATCCCATGACTGGGAGCTCCTCGGGGGTGGCTCCTAACCAAGGTTCCCCTAACCAAAGCCCCCCACGCCCTCCCCCTAACACACATAGAGACTGGGAACAATTAACTCCCTCCTAAGGCCAGACCAGATGTTCACGTGGGCATTGGTTTTGCTGACCACATGTGACTCAGGAGCTCGCTCAGAGCTGGAAGAGTTCCAAGAGGCTAAAAGGGCAACCTGTCACATCACAGCTGGGAAACTGAGGCCCAGAGAGGCCAGGTGAGCTGCCTAATGTCCCTCAGGGGTAGAAGGGAGGAAGGAACCTGGAGTTCCCATGCCTGACCCAGAGGCTTTCTACCTCTCCAGATAGTTGTTGGATGTGCCCAAGGCCTCAGTCCCCATTCCCACCTCAAGTTGCAAACGTCCCCCCCAACTACACACAGCCTCACAGCTTCATCTCACCCCACCTCCAACTGGCTCTCATGGTTTCATCCAGGCTCAGCTACTCGCAGCTCCCCAAACAGCTCCTGCTCTCATGCCACCTCCAGACCTTCGTACTTTCCTGCTGCTCTGTTTTATTTTCCTCTTCACCTGGACAACTCCTAATCATGCTCCAAGACTCAGCTCAGATGTCACCTCCTCCAGGAAGCCTTTCAAAACCACCTCCTTCACCTCCCAGGCTGCGTTAGGTCCTCCATCTCTTCACCCTCAGTACCTAGTACCTCCCACTTACTGTGCTGGAATCATCTCTTTGCTTGTCTCTATATTGCCCTCTAGTCTGTGAGCTCATGGTAGACAGAGACCTTAGTTTTTATTCTTAATAGTAGGGAATGACCCATTACATTCAGTGTTTGCTGAATGAACGCATAAATGGATGGATGGATGGATGAATGAATGAATGGTTGGATGGAAGAATAGATACATGGATGGATGGAATACATGGATGATGGATGGATGGAATGAGTGACCAAATGGTAGATGAATGGACAAATGGAACGACAAACATGGAAGGATGGATGGACGGATGGATGGAAGAATAGATACATGGATGGATGGATGGATGGATGGATGGATGGATGGATGGATGGATGGTTGGATGGATGGATAGCTGGATTGATGGATAGGTAGGTTGATGGACAGGTGGATTGATGGACAGTTGGGTTTATGGACAGGTGGATGAATAAATCAGGCAGATAATGGCATCTGTAGGGCCTCAGACAGTGAGGGGTAAGTCCCTGGAGCCTGGATATCCTGACTGATGAAGGGGCTCTTGGATGGGAAGGGAATAACTAACCTGCTGTCTGCCTTCTCCAAGAGATATTTGGTCAAGAACAAAGCCACCCCTGCCCTGGTGCCTGCTCCCTTCTGACCAACTGATTCCAACTCAGTGGGGTCTCCTGAACTCTGGTAATTCGTCTGACACCAGAGCCTGTAGGAATCACCCTGCCTCTGACATTCAGGGACTCTGCAATCTTGAGGCCCTCCCTCCCTGCCTCTCTTCAGGTCAGAGCTGCCGCCCCATAAATGCTTTCAAGCATAGAAACATACACCCCTAAAGCCAGGAAAGTGTAAAAAAGATGAGATTCACTCCTCTACCATTTTTACAGATGAGGAAACTAAGGCCGAGCAAGGCCAAGAAACTTGCTTAAGGATGCACAGCAATAGAGCTGGGATTAGAGCTTGGGTCTTTCAATTCATTTATTCATTCATACATAGCAAGTAGGTACCTAGAGCCTAAAGTGCCAGGCTCAGTGCCTTTTCCCGGGCATGCTAGGCCTGTACATAAACTTTCATGTTAATTTAAAAGCTATTTCCATCCTCCATATGACCTCCAGTTCCCCAGCAGGCTGGTCTATGCCTCACTAGCTGCATGCCTGGCACCACCCCTATGACAACACCCTCTCCCAGCAGATGAGGACGACTTCATTGTCAGGAAGCCTGGCTGGGACTGGTGTGTGCTGCCGTGTGCAGAGGAGGCAGTCACATGGGTGTGCTGTGAGCTGCACATTCCATCCCAGCCTTAGTGAGGACCGGGTTAGTCCCTGCACGCTCATTCTTGCCAGCTCAGACTGGAGCCAAGCATTAAACTGTTCAAGCCCCACAGCTGCCCCAGGGGAGCCATTGCATGGCACCTGGGAGCTCAGGGCCAGGAGCAGACCTCTGAATTCCTGCCCAAACCGGGGAATATGTGGTGAGAGGAGGTCATAGGGAGGTGCCTGGGGGCTGGACATTTGCAAGCCAGCTGAGCAGGCAGCACTCAGCACTTTCCTCTTCGCCCGTCCCACCATGGCCAAGGCAGGGGCAGCGTAGAGCCAGCTTTGGAGAGATGGAGCCTCATGTCTGGGGCCAGAAGCCCAGCCCCAGGCAGGCCAGGGCTATTTGCTGGGCCTTGTATGAGGCTTCCATGAAGTATGTAACCTCACTGAAGACATGGAACTACTCAGAGTCGTTAAGAGCCAAAGAAAGGCTCAGCTGTGTTTAACAGAAAAGCTTCTGGGAACAAATCAATGAATACGGGAACAAATCAATGAATACGAGAACAAAGGAAAACTGCAGAAGATGAACAGAACCAGAAGCCATGTCTAGGATGAAATTAACATGAGGTAGAGACTCCTGATGACATTGATCAGGATGAAAGAAGTATGAGGCAAGGGAGTAAAATCAAACGCCGAGTAAAAAGGGGGAACAACGTTGACCAAGGAATTTGAAGTAATTTAAAAGCTGTTATGAACAACACAAAAAAGAAAATTATAGGCCCATTTCACTTATGAATATTTAGACAGAAAAACACTAAACAAAATATTTGCTGACTGGATTCAGCAGAATTAAAATAATGACACCACATCACCATCAGCAAGGGTTTATCCCAGAAAAACATTCCAGAAAATCCACCAGTGTAATTCACTACATCATTAGATCCAAAGGAAAATCTATGATGTCAATTGATGTGGAAAAAATTTTTGATAAGGTCCTTTTGTATTTATGATGCTTATAAATTTGAAGATTCTAGGAAAATGAAGAAATTCCTAGAAAGGTATATAACATGTCAAAAGATTGGCCCAAGAAGAAGTAGAGAATTTCAATAGGTCAATCAATATTACAGAAATTGTAATGGTGTCAAAGCCCTCCCACTCCCCCAAAAATCAGCCCAGATGTTCTCGTGGGTAAGTACTGCTGAACCTGTATTTTATTTATTTATTTATTTATTTATTTTTTTGAGACAAGGTTCTCATTCTGTCACCCAGGCTAGGGTGCAGTGGCCCAATCCTGGCTCTCTGCAACCTCCGCTTCCCAAGGCTCAGGTATCCTCCTGCCTCAGCCCCTCAGGTAGCTGGAACTACAGGTATGCACCACCACACCCAGCTAATTTTTGTGTTTTTAGTAGAGATGGGGTTTTGCTATGTTGCCCAGGCTGGTCTTAAACACCTGGACTCAAACGATCCACCCATCTCGGCCTCCCAAACTGCTGGGATTATAGGTGTGAGCCACCGCGCCCGGTCTGCAGAAACTTTCTAGAAACAATTAATTCCTATCGTATGCAAGTTGCTTAAAAAGAAAACACAAGAAAAAAAGAAACCAATGTAGCTTATTTTAGAAGTGTTGTCTTCATTATGAAAGCCAGATAAGACAATACCAAAAAGAAAAGTGTAGGTCCATTTCACTTATGAACATGGATAGAAAAACACTAAACAAAATCTTTCCTGACTGAGTCCAGCAGAGTTAAAATAATGATACTACATCACCATCAGGAAGCGTTTATCCCAGAAAAGCATCCACATCTGAAAATCCACCAGGGTAACTCACTACATCATTCAATCAAAAGGAAAAATCCAATAATGTCAGCTGACGAAGAAAAAGTTTTTACTTATAAATACATAAAGCTTATGTATTTATGATTTTTAAAAATTCTTAGCAAACTAGGAGCATGAGAGAAGTTCCTTAATTTAGAAGGGATTTTTAATACCAAAAACCTACAGAAAATATTCCTAGTGGAGAAACTTTTTATATAATATATGTCTTTTAAGATAAGGAACAAGGCAAGAATGCTAGTTATTACCGCTACTATTTAATACACAGAGCTGGAGAGCCGGGCTAGAGCTATAAGGAAAGAAAATAAGAGGTGTAATTATTGGAAGGGAAGAGATAAAACTGTCATTGTGTGTACATGGTGTGATCATCTACCTTGAAAAACTAACCCAATAAACTGACAAAATATTAGAAAAAATAAGAGAGTTCAGCAAGGTTGCCAGATACACAGTCAGCAACAAAAATCAATGACACTTTTACATCAGCAATAACTAACCAGAAAAACAACATAATTTTGGCTTAAATAGAAAGTTTTAAAAATATATAATATATACATATAAATATACATTATATATAAAATGTATACATATATATATACCCATACACACATTTAAAAAGCACAGCTGGGCATGGTAGCTCATGCCTGTAATTCCAGCACTTTGGGAGGCTGAGGCAGGAGGATTGCTTGAGCTCAGGAGTTCAAGACCAGCCTGGGCAACAAATTGCCAAAACTTTTTTAAAAAGCATTTAGTCAGGCATGGTGGCACATGGCTGTAGTCCCAGCTACTGAGGAGGCTAAGCTGGGAGGATTGCTTGATTCCAGGAGGTGGAGGCTGCAGCGAGCTGTAATTGTGCCACTGCACTTGAGCCTAGGCAACAGAGCGAGATTCTATCTCAAAAAAATAAATAAATAAAGGTATATATACATAAGTATAAAAATAGTGTATATATAACATAATGTCTCTCTCCACACACACACACACTCACACACAATTATTATGTTTCTAATCACATGAATGAAATCTACACGTAGAGTCCAGGGTGTGTTTGGCAGCTCTGGGTGTTATCAGGGATCTGAGTTCCTTTATTTCTCCTTCACCCTCTTCTGCACACGAAGTCCATCCTCAGGGTACCCTCATGGTCCAAAGATGGCTGCGGAACTCCACCATCACGTCCCTACTACTGACTGGAAGCAGGAGGGAGCAATGAGCAGTGCTGGAGTCACCAAAGGGAAGCCCTTCCTTTTAAGGAGCCTTTCCAGAATCGGCACACAGCACTTCTGCTTGTATCTCAGTGCTGGAACCTATCCTGGGGCCCTGCCTCCTGCAAAGCTGAATGCATTGCCACCCCAAACAAAAAATCAGCGTTCGGTGACTGAGGGAGGAGGGAAGAAGGATATTGGAATGGGCATTGGTCAGGCTCTGCCACAGATCCTAGTCTCCAAAACAGGAAACTGAGGCACTGAGGTCCAGAGAAGTGAGGGAATTCACACACAGCCATGAAGCAAATTAGCAGCACAGTTGGGGTTTTCACCTGACTGTTGACCTTGCCATGGTACAGGTGTTCACTCACACCCTGGTACATCCAGCCACTGGAGCACTGCCCCTCCTCACTTCCAGCCCTGCTGGGGTCAGGATCTGTTTTGGCTTTCTCTGTCCCCCCTACCTAGTGTCACACCTGTGAGCTCCACCTCCCCAGCGTCAGCTTGGGACTTGGCATGGGGTAGAGGCTGTAAGCGGGAAGGCGGGCACACACCTTGGGAGCTGACAAACTGCAAAGGGCTGAGACTGGCTTCACCCTTTCAACTGCAGATATTTACTTGTGGCTTCCATATGCTGTGCCTTGATGGTGATGTTTCATAAGTTTCACTTTTCAGGTGCATTTTTTCTTATTTTTTTGAGATGGAGTCTTGCTCTGTGGCCCAGGCTGGAGTGCAGTGGTGCGATCTCTGCTCACTGTATTCTCCGCCACCGGGTTTCAAGCAATTCTCCTGCCTCAGCCTCCTGAGTAGCTGAAATTACAGACACAGGCCACCACGCCTAGCTAATTTTTGTATTTTTAGTAGAGATGGGGTTTTGCCATGTTGGCCAGGCTGGGCACAAACTCCTGACCTCAAGTGATCCACCTGCCTGGCCTCCCAAAGTGCTGGGATGACAGGTGTGAGCCACTGTGCCCAGCCAGATGCATTTCTTAGCCGCTAAAAATGTTCATTCTGGCTCAGGCCTGGAAGAACATGTAGGCCACTTTTATTTTTATTTTTTTTTAACAGATGGAGAAACTGAGACCCAGAGAAGCAAAAGGGCGTGTCCCAGATGCCAAGGTACCTGCAGCAAAGAATATTACCTAGCTGTCCCTCACTCTGGGTCACCTTCATAGATACACACAGGATGATGGTATTTCCCCGCCTCCCTTGCAGTTGGGGCCATGTGGCTAGCTCTGGCTAATGAGATGTGAGTAGAACTGATGATGTGGCTTCTCTATCCCTCTTTGTTCCTGCCAAGGTGACCTTGGAGGCCACTGGTCCACAACAGGGATTCACAAACTGTAATGTGCATGCAAATCACCTGGGGGTCTTATTAAAATGAAGATTCTGATAGTGGGGCCTGGGAGTCTGCATTTCCAACATGCAACCAGTTGATGCTGATGCCATCGGTCCTTGGACCACACGCTTGAGTAGGGAGGAGCTACAGGATGTGCCCGGCCCACTTTGGACTATTCACGAGCAAGAAATAAGCTTCACTGGGTTAAGCCACTGAGATGTGGGCATTAGTTTGTGATCTCAGCACAGTCTTATGAAATCACCATTTAGCCATCAACCAACATTGATGGAGTTCCTACTACGAACTCCTGTGTGACCTGGGTGCCTCACTCTGAACGAGGCGCTCACTCTTGGGGTTGTGGAAGTGCAAGGTCAACTGCTGAGGATGAGAGTCTCCCTAAATGTTGCACCTGACATGCCTCTGTCACCTCACCCTGGTCCCAGCCCTGTAAGTCGATGTAGGGAGAAGGGATTTGAAGCTTGAACCTGTTGACTTCTGAGCTTGTGTTTCCTCCTGGGAAAGCAAAGGGCAGCCACACTCACCCTGGGCCCTTGTGTGGGGGCTGCGGCTGCAGCCAAAAGACTCCTGGGTTCCCTGGACGCCCATATCCCTCTGGTGCCAAAGCTGGACAGTTTGGAGGGAGGGCTGAACCGCAGCAAACCAATCAGCAAAGTGGCAGCACCCACCGCTCCTGCCACACCCACCACTCCTGCCACACCCACCACTCCTGCCACACCTACCACTCCTGCCACACCCACTCATGCTGAACTGTGTGTGCAAGCTCCATCCCTCACACTTCATCACCAAACACCCTTGACAATGACACCTGCTTCCTGATCTGGCCATGGCCCGGGGCCCCTACTGCCCACACTTTCCTATCCTCAGTTATCAGAGAGAAAAAATTCCAAGAAAAATCCATGCTCTGATTCAGAGGGCTCTAGGTGGGCATAGCATTCTGCCCCGTTCTTGCCACCTCCCTGCCCCGTGGAGCCCTGCCTTTTTCACCATCCGCGACACCCATGCCCTGCTGCACCTCCTCATCATCTGGGTCTCCTTCCTCTGCGATGGACATGTCAGACCAGCGTGTCTCCCTCCAACTCTCTTCCTCACACCTCCTCATTTCTCCCGTCTTCCTTCTTGCCTCAGAGATAGACGTGGCTTAAAACTGTTCCTCTCAGGAACAACTAATCTGTGGCCACAGAGGTCAGAATAGTGGGTACCTGGGGAACAGAGGGTAGAGTCTTGGAAGGGGCACAAGGAACCTTCTGGAAGTGTAGCTTGACCTGGGTGATGATCACATGGGTATATATATAGTCATGTACATAGATATGTCAAGAGTCAAAATTAGCCAGACATGCTGCTTCATGCCACCAGCTACTCAGAAGGTTGAAGAGGGAGGATCCCTTGAACCCAGGAGGCTGAGGCTGCAGTGCGCTATGTTCATGCCATTGCACTCTAGCCTGGGAGACAGAGCCAGACCCTGTCTCAAAAAAAAAAAAAAAAAAAAAAGAGTTGTCAAGTTCTATAATTAATATTAGTGCAGTTTAAGCACTTTTCTGTATATACATTACCCCTCAACTTAAAAAACATATCACAGAGAGCTCTATGGGCAGTAGCAGAAATAAACAACAGCAGCAAAAACCGAAACTTAGGCATTGGAGTCATGTGGACCTGCACTGAAAACCTGGCTCTGTTTTCTAGCTGTGTAGCTTTAGGCAAGTTACTTAACCTCTCTGAACCTCACTTTTTTAAATTGAGATGTGGATTGTGAGGATTAGAAATGCTGCTTTTTATAAACAGTACTTAGCACAAAGGCTGGATCTTGCTGGGTGCTATGCACAATCGCTTTTATTGTTATTAATATCAGTGGCCTAGGGAGGACAGGAAGGTAGGACTGACCTTCTCTGGGTGCAGGCAATAAGGGGTGGGGGGCCTACAGAATTTAAAGATAAAATAAAACTGATGAGAAGTCAGTCTGCTTTTATGGTCACTGTGCAATGGCAGGTCTAAATAATTTCAGTGGTAAAATACTTTGTCCTGAAAATATCCTTTATTCATCTAAGTTCTAACAACTGGTACAGTAACTGTTAGAGTTTAATAATGCATATGTAAGCTTCAAATCAGCACATTTTCATTCTTATCCTTTAATAAACATATTCTACATGGAAGTCAACTTGGAGAACTTTAAGAAATATAGTTGCCCCCAGCGCATGTGGTCTCAGGAACACACATGAGTTGAGAGTAAGCTCCTCGCAACTCTAGAATCTTCCAAGCTTGCTTTGAATGCATTCCTGTCTCCACCGTCCAGCATTGATATTTCTGCATTTATTTTTATTATTATTTTGTGTGTGTGACAGAGTCTCTCTCTGTCGCCCAGGCTGGAGTGCAGTGGCAAGATGTCGGTTCACTGCCACCTCCACCTCCTGGGTTCAAGCAATTCTCCTGCCTCAGCCTCCCGAGTACCTGGGACTATAGGTGTGCACCCACCACATCTGACTAATTTTTGTATTTTTTTAGTAGGGATGGGTTTCACCATGTTGGCCAGGCTGGTCTTGAACTCCTGACCTCAGGTGTTTCTCCCACTTTGGCCTCCCAAATTACAGACGTGAGCCACTGGCCTGGCTGTATTTTTGCATTTAAACAGTAGAGTGAAATCAACAATGAGCGCGGAGTGATGGTAAAGATGACAATAAGAGTATTTCAATTTTGTCATTTTACGAAACTACTTGGAGTTTTGATTTGTATTACAGTTTTTAAAGGAGTAAAACAGTGTGAACTGTGAATGGTAATTATTTTGTTTGGTAAGTACAAATTTTAATTCATACATGAAAAATATTTGTTTCATTTCATGATTATTACTGAAAATAATTTTGTAGTATGAAGGAAGAGGGGTGTTAAAAATGATCTACTGTGGATGTAAAGTACTCTAGGCATGCTTCTGACTAAAACATCCGCATTTCCACAAGAATCCCAAAATAAAACAAAATAAAAAAGACCTCTTCTGTTTCTTTTCCTCCAAGTTTCTGGACCCCCATCTCCACCCTGGCCACCTCTTCCTGCCATAAATAATCAAATCCCACATTTTCATCTTCAACTTCTGTTTCCATTGCCTCTTCTAATAGGACAGCAGCCGTGGGGGGAATCGCCTCCATGCTCACAATCCCCGTCTTGCCACTATATCAAGTCACACTTCTTCCTCACCGATCACCCATTCTGGAACCTCTGCTGTCCAGCTAGATCACTTTGAGGTTTGGACTACTACTGGTGGAGGTAACGGGGGCCCAGACAGCCCTTGACATCACCTCTTTTATCTTTGCCAAATTCTACAAACAAAGCCCATGTCTTTTCATCCCCTGCCCTCATGGCTGGGACATCGTTGATGTCCCCAAATCTTGGTGGTGTGAACTTGTATGTCTCACCTTTCACAGACATCACCATTTCCCATTGCACAGAAGGCTCTGCTCATACCAGGCACTTTGGCTCCCAGAATAAGCAGGCTATCATGCTATGTCCGACATCTAGGCGTTGGTACGTGCTGTTCCCTTGGCCTGGAACATTCTGCCCTCTCTCACCCTCTCTTTTCTTGGCTTTCTGAAATGGCACCTCCATCAGAAAGCGTCCCATACTCTTGGTCTGAGCAAGGGACCTTGCCTGGTATTCCTGAACTTCCACCTGCTTTCCCTCTGTTTTCTCCCTCTCTGGGCCTTGTCCTCAGGTCAGTGTTATGCCTTCAGCTCCTGCAGAGGTGACTTCAGAGGTGGCTGAATGAAACCAAATGGATTTGGCTCGACCCCATCATCTAGCAGTGCCCAGCAAGCACCGGCACACAGTAGGTCCAGCCTGCCCGGACTCGCCCACCACGGGCCCCCTTCCAGAGCTGGGAGGCAGGCCAAGGGAGGTCCCTTATTGCCAAGAGCAAACAGGCCGCCCAGGGAAGTTTTGCTCTGGGTCACACCCGCCTCTGGGTGGCTGCCAATCTGCCTGCCAGAAACCGCAGGCTGGGCCGCGGCTACCCAGAGTCAGGGCCACGGAGCTTAGGAGACCTTGGGTCAGCTCTGCAAAGGGGGTGTTTACAGAATGCTTCCGGTATCTGCAGCACCACTGGGGTTCGGAGAGGGGTCTGGGATAGGGCTTCGCAACTACAGCAGGGCTAGGACCCTCTTGGGCTGGGAGGAGATAGGAAGGCCCCTGCAAGCTGTCACAGGCTCTTGGCGCTGGCACTGGCTCGGGCTTTCACCCACACACACGCACGCACACACACATACACACACACACGCACATGGACAGGCACCCCCTTGGTGGCCTTCACAGTTTCACCTTCAGGTAAATGGGCTCATCCTTTGGGCCATGAGGATGGGAAGCAAAGCAAGGAATGAAAAAGCTAGTGTGTGTGTGTATGTGTGTGTGTGTGTGTGTGTGTGTGTGCGCGTGTGCCTGTGTGTGCCTGGGAGTGACCTCACAGCTGCCGGAACATAAAGACTCACAGGTCCGCCTCCCAGGCTCAAAGCTGGCTCTGCGGGGGACATGAGAGGCACACTGAAGACCCACCTTCTGGCCTTCTCCCTCCTCTGCCTCCTCTCAAAGGTAAGGAGGCCCGGGCCCTTGAATGCACTGCTGACTACTTGGGTGTGGAGGGGATGGGGATGTAAAAATCACAGCCAAGGACCCCCTTGGCAGAATTCCTCCAGGGCCCCACATTGGGCACAGTCTGGCCACCATGCCTAAGCAGGGCTTCTCTCCCTGGCACTCAGAGCTGCCTCCGGCCAGCCCTGCTCTGTGACCTCAGACACATGCCTTGCCTTCTCTGGGCCTCAGCATCTTCCCAGGTGAAGGGTATACAGTTTGTGAGGCCTTTGTGAAGGCCATTCAAGATCATTCATCAAACTTACCGGCAAATTAAGGAGGATTTTAATGTACCCTCATTATGAATGGGGGTACTGAAGACATGACATGCTTGGCCTGACTCTGAGCCAGCATTTGGATGGATACCTAGCTGATTGGAAGGTTTATTCTGCAAGGGCATCAATGCCGTTGGACTCTTAGGCAGTGAGTGACCCGCCCGCCCTAGCTAGAGGGGGACAGGAGACACCTCTGTGGAGTAATGACCTTCTCCCCGAATGCTGCATGGGACATTCACCAAAGAGCTTGTGGGACATCTACCTTGTCTAACATGCACAACAACCCCATAAGGAATTTTCAGTTAAGTGAGGCTCAGGAAGGGTAAGCAACTTGCTTAAAGTCACACAGCAAAGAAAGGTCAGAGCAATAGAGAAGGGCCATGGCGGAGCCCAGAACAGACATGGATGTAGGGGGAGAGGCACTCCAGTCTGTGCCTCCCCAAGCCCAAACTGGACCAAGGCAACAGCTGCTAAGCCTTGTCATCCCCTCGGCAAATGCTGAGTTCTCAGAACCATGGAATCGGCCCCACCACAAGCCACGATCTCACTGTATTTTCACGCTCCTTTGAGAAGCATGGACAGGAGCTTCTCTCCCTCAGGCCCCAAGTCTTGGTGCCCGGGAAGGCTGAGAACCACACTGGCATCCTGCCCTGCTGTTTGTTCTTCCAAAGGGGATGGGTAGGACATGATGCCAGTGTGGGTGGCTTGGGTAGTTGGAATAGGGGACTTGGGGCTCTAGGAGGGAGAAGGGGTCCAGGATTATGAGAGAACAAAGTAAAGCTGTCCTAGACTTGCCATTAGGGTGAGACTTACGGGGCCATTCTTCCCTGGTCCTAGGAAGCAGGGACTGCAGAAAACACACAGGGACTTAGTCACCACGACATGGAAAGCCACAGCAACCCTCACAGGGAGAACTCTGAGTCTTCCAGGCTGACCGTTGGCTCCAGGGCTCCCGGCTGTGGACCGGGACAGGAGGCAGACACCTGGACACAAGCAAAACCACATCGATCAAGGACTGGCCAGGACCTCATTTAATCTCCACCATCACTCATAAACAGGTGTTCTCTACTCCACTTTACAGAGGAGAAAACTGAGCTTCACCTCCACCTTCCAAAGCCGTTCGTCCACGTGTTCAGTCACGTAGCAAGTCAGTGGCAGAATCTGAATGTCAACTCTTGCCCAAAAAACTCCATGCCCAGTGCTCCTGCCCCGGATATCATAAGCCTTGCCCCCTCCCCAACCCCCAGATATCACAGCAAGGCCCTGGGGAAACTGAGGCACAATGGGACAACTTGAGTTTGGGCCTTGGATGTCAACCTGAACTTGGATGTCAATCCTGATTCTGTCTCTTACTGGCTGTGTTACTACATGCTTTGAGCTCCAGTTTTCTCATCTTTAAAATGCACGTAACGATGGCACCTCATATTGGAGGGGTAAATGAGACAATGGCACTTGGCACATGACATACATATGGTATCACATGGGATAATTGTACACTAGAATAGTTGATGTCATTAATAGCCTCTCCTGGGTATTGGGGCCTACAGAGTCCTGCCCCCTGACAAATATGGCCAGTAGAGGGGTCCACAGTGGGATCCCGGGTGCACAGCTGCTGGTCTATTTCCTGGCACTCCTGTTTTCAGGTGGGAGGGACCTGAGGGTCACTCCTGACAGTCCTCCCACCATTGCCCACAAGCCAAGGCAGCTGAACCTCTGACTTAGAAGGGAACCCAAAAGCCCAGACTGTTTCTATGTGAATCACTTGTGGATTTATGAAAATGCAGATTCAGGCCGGGCACGGTGGCTCATGCCTGTAATCCCAGTGCTTTGGGAGGCCAAGGTGGGTGGATCACGAGGTCAGGAGTTTGAGACCAGCCTAGCCAGCATGGTGAAACCCCGTCTGTACTAAAAATACAAAAAATTAGCCTGGCGTGGTGGCGCGCACCTGTAATCCCAGCTACTCAGGAGGCTGAGGCAGAAGAATTGCTTGAACCTGGGAGGCGAAGGTTTCAGTGAGCCAAGATCGTGCCACTGCACTCTAGCCTGGGTGACAGAGCAAGATTCCATCTCAAAAAAAAAAAAAAAAGAAAAGAAAAAAAAGAAACTGCAGATTTGGATTTGTTATATAAAAATCCAGCTTTGGATTTATAGAGGGGCTCCAGATGCTGCCTGTCTAACAAGCTCCCAGGTGACGCTGCTGCTGCTAGTTCAGACCACACCTTGAGGGGCGAGGTCAGGCCATCATCTCTCTAATCTGAACAGCCTGCAGTGATGGGACCCACTCCCTTGTGAGGCAGCCAGACACCTAGCTCTGTGCGTTCATCTGCTACTCAGTGCTGTCTTAGTGGGGGCCGTGATCGCCTCCTACTTTGTGGCCCCCACCAGAGGCTGGTCAGCCAGTTTGCAATGGCTCCTAGTGGCCAGTGTGGGAGTTGCCAGGAACTGAAAGCAGGTTTGCAGGATTATGGGGGGGTGGGCACTGGGCGGGGCAGGGGGTGAGGCAGGGCAAAGGGGTCATTGCCTGCTTTGGGGCTGCACAGGAGATATAAGGTCATTAGCCCCATCAATGTAAACTGCAAGTCTCCCTTCCTCTAGATAAAACCCTCATCCCCTAAGGATCCTACTAAACTCAAACTTGGGCCCCCACAGATGGGGCCACTGGAAGCATCTTGAATTATGCTTCCTTCTTGGTTCCCACCTTCAAATGGGCGGACAGGGAGCCCACGGCACCTTGCCGTATGTTGCGGTTGTTTTTCTGATGTGGGTGGTGAGGGGCAGGCAGGTCACATGGGCTGATCCCCTGACCCTGTCACTGGGGAGTGGGTGCCTGGCTTACGGACACAGTCTACCCCCACCCCGTGACCCTGAGTCCTCACTTGGGAAGCAGGACCTGGGACGCTCCCAGCCCTGAATCGAACACACTGACTTGTGGCAAGTCCCTGTCCCTCTCTGGAGCTCCGTTTCCCCATCTGTACCTGGCAGGGGGAGGAGGTTAGACTGGGTCAGAGGTGCTGAAAACCTAGCTGAGCTGCAGAAGCCGCTGGACAGCTTGTTAAAAATAACGATTCCAGGTCCCAGAGTCAGGGACTTCTGATTTTGTAAACCCCAGAGTGGGTTGGGGGGTCTGTATTTTCCCAAGTCTCCTGGCTGATCTGGTGCACATCCAGAGCTGGGAAGCTTGCTGGATGAATCAAAAGGCCAAAAACATCCATGATACGGTTCGATTTATTCATCCTAAGATAAGTAGCCATATGCTGGAAAATGTACCAGCCCCTGCCATTTTCATCCTTGACTTGTTACTTTTGCCTTTCTGTAAGCTCCCAGAGGGCAGGCAGGGGCTGAGCCCTCTGCCATCATTAACAACAATGATCATCAAAGCTAAGTGCACTGAGCGCCTACTGCATGCCAGGCCCTGTGCTGAGGGTTTGCTGTGCAACATTTCGCGTACTCCTCAGAGTAATCCTCTGAGTTAGATACTTCAAGGAAACTGAGGCTCAGAGAGCTTAAGTAACGTCCTCGATGTCACTCAGCTAATAAGGGGCAGAATTAGAACTGGAAGTCCAGCCAGGTGCAGTGGCTCATGCCTGTAATCCCAGCACTTTGGGAGGCCGAGGCAGGTGGATTGCCCGAGCTCAGGATTTCAAGACTAGCCTGGGTAACATGGTAAAACCAGATCTTTACTAAAAATACAAAAATTGCTGGGCGTGGTGGTGGGTGCACGTAGTCCCAGCTACTTGAGAGGCTGAGGCATAAGAGTCGCTTGAACCCAGGAGATGGAGGTTGCAGTGAGGCTGGGATTGTGCCACTGCACTCCAGCCTGGGCGACAGAGCAAGACTCTTTGACTCCAAAAATAAAAATAAAAAGTAAAGAACTGGAACTCTAGCCCAGAGTCCTTGCCCGTAACCACATGCCATGCTGCCTCTTAGGGCATGTTGTGGGACTACTGGCCTTCGAGGCCAGGTCTGCATGGCTCTGAGGCTAAGGTGTGGACCTCACACTGCCCAGCCTGGCAGAGGTGGCTGGTTGTGAGGGTCTCACTGCCCACCTTGAAAGCCCGTGGCTGAGTGAGGTCTCTGTCTCTTCAGGTGTGTACCCAGCTGTGCCCAACACCATGTACCTGCCCCTGGCCACCTCCCCGATGCCCACTGGGAGTAGCCCTGGTGCTGGATGGCTGTGGCTGCTGCCGGGTATGTGCACGACGGCTGGGGGAGCCCTGCGACCAACTCCACGTCTGCGATGCCAGCCAGGGCCTGGTCTGCCAGCCCGGGGCAGGACCCGGTGGCCGGGGGGCCCTGTGCCTCTGTAAGCAGGTTTGCAGGACTGAGGGGGGTGTGTGAGCGGGAGGTCAAGGCCGTGGTGTCCTGAATCAAAGTGCAGTCCTCCTCTATCTCCTTGGATGCTCACTTCAGGTACCCCACCCATTCCAGCTGAACTTGGTGGCCCAAAGCCCATTCTGTACTCCCTCCTCTCCCTTCTTGGCCTCTGCTTAAATCATCTTACTACCCCAGTAACCTTCCCCCATCCCTACCTGTCCAAATCATTGCCAACTTTCAAAGCCAGGTTCAAACACCTTCTCCCCTGAGAAGCCCTCCCAGATTCTTCAAATCGGATGCCACCATTCCCTTCTCAGGATCCTTACAACACTTTGAGGAAAATAAAAGTGCAACCTCTTATTTAGGGCATAATATGTGTCCAGAACTGTGCTAAGCACTTACTACACACGTCACATCATCCTCACAATAACCCTACGATGGGAAGTACTTTCAGACCCATTTTATGAATGAGGAAACTGAGGTTCACCAGCATTAAGGGACATGCTTCATGTCACACGGCATGGGACCGGATCCAACAGGCTCTAAGGAACATTTCATTCTGTCTTCACTCAGAGTAGGGGCCCTCGGAGCACTGCTGGAATCCTGGGTTTGCTATGCACTCACCAGTCACCCGAGCAGGTGACTTTCCTCACCACTCTTCTAGGCCTTGGTGTCCTCTGATGCTTTGGGGCAGGCTTTGCAAGCTGGCTCTAGTGACTTGGTGCCAGAGAATTCGTTGTCTTGGGAGGGCTGTCCTGTGCATGGTAAGACTTCTAGCAGCATCCCTGAACTCCACCCACTGTATACCAGGAGCACTCCCCGTCCCCCACGTCATGACAGTCTGTCTTCAGACAGTGCCAAATTTCCCCAGGGGGCAAAATCTCCAGTCGGGAACCATCACTTTAGAGAAATGCAAAGAGGCAAGAGATTGTTCTTCTTCTTTCTTTTTAAATAATAAGCCTTGTGGAACAATTTACCTCTTTCATTCATGTGCATGTCACACTTTTATAAAAATAAGAACGAGAGAAAGAGAGAGAGAAGCTCATGAATTATTGACAATTAATCTATTTATAGGAAAAGCATTGTCAAAAAACAACAGGCCAGGCACAGTGGCTCATGCCTATAATCCTATCACTTTGGGAGACTGAGGCGGGAGGACCACTTGAGCCCAGGAGTTCTAGGCCAGCCTTGGCAACATACTGAGATCCTATCTCTGCAAAAAAAAAAAAAAAAAAAATTAGCCAGGTGTGGTGGCACATGCCTGTAGCTACTTGAGAGGCTGAGGCAAGAGGCTCGCTTGAGCCTGGGCGACAGACCAAACCCTATCTGAAAAAAAAAAAAAAAAAAAAGTAATAACTCCATGTGAAATGCTTTATTTACAAATATTGTAAGGATAAGGAGGGTGATTTGTTACACAGACTGAGGGATGATTGCTTGTGAAAATGTATCTGAAGAACAATTGAGATAAGTGCCACTTTGCTTACAAAGCTGTTATTTACATTTGCCATGACACGTGTAAACAGCACCCACAGAGTTTATTTTACACTTGCACAAGCCCTTACCATGTGTAAGACACTGAGGGTTTCGCAAATATAAACTCATTTAATCTCACAACTACATGAGGTAGGTACTAATATCACCCTTCTCTCTCTCTCTTTTTTTTTTTTTTCCTGAGACGGGGTTTCGCTCTTGTTGCCCAGGCTGGAGTGCTGTGGCCAGATCTCCGCTCACCGCAACCTCCGCCTCCCAGGTTCAAGCGATTCTCCTGCCTCAGCCTCCCTAGTAGCTGGGATTACAGGCATGTGCCACCAAGCCCGGCTAATTTTGTATTTTTAGTAGAGACAGGGTTTCTCCATGTTGGTCAGGCTGGTTTCAAACTCCTAACCTCACGTAATCTGCCTGCCTCGGCCTCCCAAAGTGCTGGGATTATAGGCGTGAGCCACCGCGCCTGGCCCACCCTTCTGTTATAAATGGAAAAAAGAGGTATAGAGAAGCTAGGCAACTTGCCCAAGGTCACAAAGCTCATAACTGGCAGAGCTGAGATTTGAACTCAGGGAGCTGACTCCACAAACTCCATTGCTCAACTGCCTGACACGCAGCTGTTGAATAGTACATAGGCTGTGATTGTCGATAAGTGTATTAAGGGATTTTTCGTATTCCATCTTAATTCAGACTTCAAACACCGCAGGCCAAAGTGTACTTGGGTCCCTGGTCCTTCCTGCAACTCCCCACCTTAGTCTGTCAACATGGTGGGTGCTCATGAGTGCTTAATGATTTAAACTGATTTAAAGTTCACCGGGAACTGGTGAACCCCAAAGAGTCCAGTTAACACATCACAAAGGCTCAGTCTGGGGCTTTGCAGGGAACACGCTGCCAAAAACCTCTCCTATCACTCATTGAACGCCCTTCTGTAAGGGCCAACTCTGAGCTGCGAGACACGCTACAGATTCACCATCGTGTAACAGTACATCCAATGCCGGGATCCTCATCTCCTGCCCCCCAGATAGGTCTCCCCCGTCTGTTGAAAGCATCTCCATGCTTCTCATGGCTCAGGCTCAAGACCTTGGAGTCATTCTAGATGTCTCTCTCTCTCTCTCTCTTTTTGAGATGGAGTCTCACTCTTTCACCCAGTGTGCAGTGGCATGATCTTGGCTCACTGTAACCCCCACCTCTTGCGTTCAAGCGATTCTCATGCCTCAGCCTCCCAAGTAGCTGAGATTACAGACTCCTGCCACCATGCCCAGCTGATTTTTGTATTTTTAGTAGAGATGGGTTTTTGCCATGTTGGCCAGGCTGGTCTGGAACTCCCCACCTCAAGTGATTCACCCGCCTCAACCTCCCTAAGTGCTGGGATTACAGGCGTGAACCACCACAGCCAGCCTAGACGTCTCTCTTTTCTCACCTCCCACATACTATCCACCAGCAAATTCATCATGGTATTTCCAGCATCCGACACTCCCGTCCCTTCTGTGGCTACCACCCTTGTCTGAGCCCCGTCATCATTGGCCTGGATTTTGCAGTAGCCCCATAATCATCTCCCTCCTTCTCTCCTTGCCCCTGGTCTATTCACAACACAGCAGAGAGCTCCTGCCAGATCACCTCCCTCCTCTGCCCCAAGCCTTCTGGTGGCTTCCCATCTCAGAGGAAAAGCCAAAGTCCCCACAGTGGCCTACAAGGCCCCACAGGATCTTGCTCCTGCTTCCTCTCTGACCTCATCTCCTCCTGCTGTCTGCTGCAGTCACATTGGCCCCTTGCTGTTCCTTAAATACCCCAGGCACACTCCTGTCTCAGGGCCTTTGCACTGGCTGTTCCCTCTACCAGCATTATTTCTCAGTGAGGTCTTTCCTGCTGGAGGATTAGATGAGCCAGGGGACTTACAGCATTTTGCCCCAAGCCTGGCACATAACAGATGCTATGTGGAAGCATAACCCACTCCCATTTATTGAGCATCTGCTATGTGCCAGGCTTGGGGCAAAATGCTGTAAGTCCCCTAGCTCATCTAATCCCCCAGCAGCCCTGTGAGCCAGGTACCAAGGCTCAGAGAGGCAAAATAACTTGCCCCAGGCCCCACAAGTGGGAGCCAGAGTTGGAACCTGAGTATGTGTGGTTCTGAAACCCCTGTGTGTGTATAGACCTACTGGAAGGTTTTCTCAGAAGATCTGGGAGAACCTGTTTGCTAATGAGTCCTTTCCCCAGACATAGCTCAGTGGTCACCAAAGTCTCACATACACGCTGTTCCTCATCTGCACTTCCTGAGCGGCTCACATGCCTCTCCAGCGCTCTTACTTCATTCTGTCTTGGAGATGATGCCCTCACACCTGTGCCCCCTCCCCAGGCTCGTAAGTCCCTCGAGGCAGGAACTGTCCTCTTTCTGTCTAGGAGCACAGTGGTTGGCACACAGGAGGGAAACAGTAAATACCTCTGGAATGATAAGGAGTAGGGCTATTTTATCAGTGTATCTCATGTGCCAAGCCTTATGCCAGCTATTCATTCAAGGGGCATTTCCTGCAGTGCTGTGTGTTACACCTAGGCTCTGAGCCCATCAGAGGGATGCAGAGATGCACACTGGCAGCCCCAGCCCTCAAGGAGTTCATGTCCAGTGGAGGAAGCGGCAATAACACCCATATCTTGAGGGCTTCATTGAAAGAGTATTCCCTGAGCACTTAGGCCATGCCTAGCACTGTGTGCTAGAGGGTATGGACATGTCATCCCATAGAACCTGGAGGTACAGTTACCGAGCTCATCATTGCTGTTGTTCAGGCCACTCAGAGAAGTTAAGTAACTTACTCAAAGACACACAGCCGGCAAGTTAAGCCCTGACATGACAGTGATGACTACAACACAAGTGGACAATGACTTTGTTGCATGAAATCTCAGTGTGCATAGAATACTTAAACGTTATTAATATATAGTAACTATACTAACGACAATAAGCAAGGACATATGGAAGATCTCCTTTATGTTGTGATCGTTACACCTGTCATTCCGAGTAGTCTCTACCACCTTGGAAAATAAGTACCATTATATCCCACCTTGCAAATGAGGACACTGAGGCAAGAAGAAGTGAAATCACTTGGCCCAGGTCCACAGCTAAGAAAGGGCAGAGCTGGGGGGTCAGTCCAGTCCTGTCTTCTTGCAATCCCTGTGCCAGGATGCAGGGTGCCCCAGCAGGCTGGTGGAGGGCTGGGGAGAGGTGCATATCCTGGGCTGGAGTCCTGGGCAGGGCTCAGCTACTGTGAGACCGCTGCCTCCTGCGGCGGGATCTGGGCAGCTCTGCAGAGAGGGCTGTGCCGGTTTGCGGGTCACCGATGGGGGTGCGGTTTCTCCTCCGCAGTGGCAGAGGACGATGGCAGCTGTGAGGTGAACGGTCGCCTGTATCAGGAGGGGGAGACCTTCCAGCCCCACTGCAGCATCCGCTGCCGCTGCGAGGACGGCGGCTTCACCTGCGTGCCGCTGTGCAGTGAGGACGTGCGGCTGCCCAGCTGGGACTGCCCCTACCCCCGAAGGGTCGAGGTCCTTGGCAAGTGCTGCCCAGAGTGGGTGTGCGGCCAAGGAGGGGGACTGGGGGCCCAGCCCCTTCCAGCCCAAGGTGAGCGCAGCGCTGGTCCAGGTCAAGGGCAGGACTGCCTGGGGGCACCAAGGGTCACCTGGGGGGTGAGGTGGGGCGGGGCTTCCTGGGTACCAGGACCCAGGGACACATCAGAAGCTGGGAGGGGCAGAGGCTGAGGAGGGAGATAAGAAAGAGGAGCGGAGGGCCGGGCACGGTGTTTCGCCTCTGTAATCCCAGCACCTTGGGAGGCCGAGGTGGGAGGATCACGTGAGGTAGGGAGTTCGAAACCAGCCTGGCTAACATGGGGAAACCCCGTCTCTACTAAAAATTCAAAAATTAGCCGAGCATGGTGGCCGGTATCTGTAATCCAGCTACTTGGGAGGCTGAGGCAGGAGAATCGCTTGAACCCAGGAGGCAGAGGTTGCAGTGAGCCCAGATCACGGCACTGCACTCCAGCCTGGCCCACAAGCATGAAACTTCGTCTCAAAAAGAAGAATAAAAGAAAGAGGAGTGGAGGGTCACCAGGCCTCCCACTTTAAAACCGATAAACAAAAAGCCACTGCCTTTGAGATGTGTAATTTAAAACCATAAATAATTAAAAATAAAAACTGGGTGACAGAGTGGAGAGAGGAAAGATAGGTTAGGGTACATGAACCAAATTCTCACATTTCAGAGATATAATAGAGCTAAGCTCTTAGAATATATAATGTTACTGTCTTTATAATATATTGATACATATTAATAAAATATTATTAATTTATTGTTATTTGGGCTTATTAAAAAAGGAACTCAAAACTGAACCAGGCAAGGTGGCTGCTCTGGAATGTGGGCTGAGGGTGGGCTAGAGATGGAGAATAGACAGTTACCTCCCACCGTCCCACTATAAATCTTCAGTTTTAGAGATTTTTGCTGTTGCTGTGTTGCTTTTTGAAAATTATTATCACATGAATGTGACTTTTTAAAAAAGGCAACTGAAAAGAGGAGGATTGGTTTCATAAATGCTGCTGCCACCCTCAAGAGGTAGTCGAGTGTTTTGGGTCAGGTGCACGGTGTCTGCACCAGCCCCGCCACCCCCTTTTTGCTATGTGACTCTGAGAAAGTTGCTTAACTTCTCTGTGTCTCAGTTTCTCCAGCTGTCCAATGGGGACAATAAGAGCATCCACTTCATAGCGTTGTGAGAACTCCTTGAGTTTGTTCAAGTCAAGCAGCTGTAGCAGTGCCTGGCACATGGTACTGTATCAGAGGTAGCCGTTATTATCCCTGTGATGGAATATCATATATCCATTTAAATACATAGGAAAACGCGAGTGAGTTTGCCTTATGAATAAAAGCAGGATAAGAAGGTGTATTTCCAACTTAATCTCAACTAAGTGTGTCCCTATGCATGTATACAGGTATATCTACACGTACACATGCATACACAGCCCACACATATGGGTAGAAGTCAGGGTTTCTTAACCTCACCACTAACGACAATCAGGGCAAGTAATTATTTGTTGGGGGGGGGCTTTCCCGTGCACTGCGGGGTGCTTAGCAGCATCCCTGGCTTCTACTCACCAGATACCAGTAGCATCCGCCCAAATGTGATGACCAAAACTGTCTCCAGATATTGCCGAACCTTTCCTCGGAGGCAAAATTACCCTAGTTGGGGACTACTGGTGTAAGACTAGAAGGAAGGACACCAAAATATTCACAGAGGGAGACTTGGAGCAGAGAAAAAGCTAGACCGTGGTAAACCCGCCATCTGGTTCCTGGCACAAGAATCCTGGAATCTTTAGCATCCTTGCCACTGGGTCAAAGCACTACTCCACACAGGCTGGGCACCCTCTGCCTGTAAAATGCTGTTTGTCCAAAGAGATGAGAAAGCTGTAGTTGACTGAGGGGCCATCGTGACCAGCAAACTCTGGTTGCCAAATAACTAATATTTATGGAAATCTTACAAGTACCAGGCACTGTGCTAGGCACTTCATGGCCATCATTTTATTCGATGCCATCCACTGTTAGGAAATTTACATAAGAAACTGAGATGCAGAAAGCTGAGCCATTTGACCAAGATTGCCGTGGCCGCTGGTGGGTGGGTTGACTGAGCTGCTGAGCCCTGGCTGCTCAGTGCTAACTCTTGTTCTTTCTCCCCTAGGACCCCAGTTTTCTGGCCTTGTCTCTTCCCTGCCCCCTGGTGTCCCCTGCCCAGAATGGAGCACGGCCTGGGGACCCTGCTCAACCACTTGTGGGCTGGGCATGACCACCCGGGTGACCAACCAGAACCGCTTCTGCCGACTGGAGACCCAGCGCCGCCTGTGCCTGTCCAGGCCCTGCCCGCCCTCCAGGGGTCGCAGTCCACGGAACAGTGCCTTCTAGAGCAGGGCTGGGAATGGGGACATGGTGTCCACCATCCCCAGCAAGTAGCCCTGTGCCTGGGCCCTGGGCTGATGGAAGATGGCCCCTGCCCAGGCCTTTGGCTGCAGGCAACACTTTAGCTTGGGTCCACCATGCAGGACACGATTAACACCCTGCCTGGTCTGCCTGGACCCCGAGGTACAGTGGAGGTGCAAGACCTAGTCCCCTTTCCTCTAACTCACTGCCTAGGAGGCTGGCCAAGATGTCCAGGGTCCTCTAGCCCATTCCTTGCCTACACACACCGCTTATATCAAACATGCACACAGGCGAGCTTTCTCTCCAACTTCCCCTGGGCAAGAGATGGGACAAGCGTTCCCTTAATATTGAGGCTTCAGCAGGTGCTGGGCTGGACTGGCCATTTTTCTGGGGGTAGGATGAAGAGAAGGCACACAGAGATTCTGGATCTCCTGCTGCCTTTTCTCGAGTTTTGTAAAATCGTTCCTGAATACAAGCCTATGCGTGATCTTGTGTGTCAGGCCTGTGTTTTCTGAGAAAGCCCACCCATTATCTGGGGCAGAATCCGGGGCGGAGTTCTCTGTGAACCTCACAAGGTGAAATCACACGGTCTTAAAGAAAGCCAGAAGACAGGCCTTTAAGTGATCCATGAAACCCAATTCGTATTAATAATAATTAACTTTTTTTTTTTTTTGAGACGGAGTTTTGCTCTTGTTGCCCAGACTGGAGCTGGAGTACAATAGCACGATCTCGACTCACTGCAGCCTCCCGGGTTCAAGCAATTCTCCTGCCTCAAGACACCTGAGTAGCTGGGATTACAGGCGCGTGCCACCATGCTCGGCCTCTTTTTTTTGTATTTTTAGTAGAGAGGGGGTTTTGCCATGTTGGTCAGGCTGGTCTCGAACTCCTGACCTCAAGTGATCCACCCGCCTTGGCCTCCCAAAGTGCTGGGATTACAGGCGTGAGCTACTGCGCCCAGCCAATAATTAACATTTCTTGAGCACCTACTATGTGCTAGGCACTAGCACTTTATACAGACCGGTGCTTCCCAGCGTTTTCGACCAGAGAAGAGCAGGGAGAATGAAGGCTGCCTCCTAGGGACTGGGGAGCATAGCCTGAAATCAACTAACCCAAGGGTGAAATTGTTTGAAGTCTCATGTTTTATCGTTTACAAACAACAACAAAAAAACAAAAACAAAAACACTCAACACCAAATACATAAATTTTACATCTTCCTCCATGGTCTACCTGTGTTTGTTTAAAAAGTAAAACTGTATTTCCATTAGGATCCAAGCAGGAAATTAGAAAGCACTCTTGGTATTTAAACAGGGATTTCTTCTTATTGAACTAATTTTATTAAGGTATAATTTACGCACAGTTAAATATACAGGTTTTAAGCATATGGTTTAACGAGTCTTCATAATCATACACGCTCATGTAACCAACTCCTCAATCAAGGTATAAAACATTTGCATCATCTCAGGGAGTTCCCTCTGGCTCCTTCCCAGTTATCTCTCTGCTCCCCAAGGCAACGACTGTTCTGATTTCTATCACCATAGATGAGCTTTCCTGTTCTTGAACTTTGCATTAATACAACCATAGAGTAGGTACTCTATAATGAATGACATCTTTCACTCAACATAATAAAATAAAAGGAATTTAATGAGAAGACTTAGTTACCCACCTGAGAGGCCAAGTAGGAGACCGTGTGATGCAAGAGGAGAAACTCAACACCAGCCCTCGGGGTGGAGGGGCAGAGGGAGGGCAGAGCCCAGAGCTGGCACCAGCAGGCAGAAGATGGGGACCCGGCAAGGCTGTCTGCTGGGAGCTGCAGCCGCTAAGGAGACGCAGCCTTGTAGACCTAACAAAAAGTAGACAGAGGTGGAGAGATGTGCCCCCGCTTCTGCCTGCTGCTATCCCCCTGTTTCCGGTTATGCTTCCCATGAGTCAAACCTGCTGGGAAGGTGGAAGAAAGGGGAGCCTTGGAGATGCAGGACAATTAAGGGTAGGGAGGGTTCTGAGAATGAGGGTAATTCCCAGACACGGTGTTTGTAAATTACCCACCTCAGGTAGAGTTGCTGGCCACAGAGGCCCGTGCTGCCCAGCCCCCAACACTCATCTCCGGTATCAGCCACTCCAGAAACCTTAGTTTGAGAATCACAGGCTGAATTTGAGCCATGTAACCTTCACAGAGCCCCTGCATGGCAAATCTAACTAACTCCAGCTCAGGGAGGAGGAAACACCCGGGAAAGTGAGCTGTCTAAAAGCTGGTCTACAGCTGGGGTGGGATTTTAGTCCAACCTGAGTTTATCTGACTCTCCAGAATGGCTGTTGGGGTCTCTCATAGACTGAGAATTTCCATGGGTCTGGTGCTGCAAGGGTAAACCCTAAACACATTTCCAGGCGAAATTCTGATGACGTCCCCCTAAACAGGGAGAACATGGACAAGAACGAGCAATGGGCACTGAGGGACTCCCACACATAAGGCTGTCTCTGCCAAGTGCTCTGTCCCCACCGTTGCACGTCATCCTTGGGACATTCCTAAAGGAAAGTGCCACTAATACTCCCTGCTTAGAGATGAGTAAACTGAGACCCAGAGTGATTAACAAGCTATCCTGGAGTTGTGGAGCTGGGACTCAGGCCTATGACCTCACAGCTGAGCCGCTGCTGTGCAGTGGGGGAGTGAGTGGCCTCGGCCAACCCGCCCAGGTGTGCGTCCTGGCTCTGCTATTTCCTAGCACTGTCATCTTAGGCAAAGTACTTAACTTCCTTGTGCCTCAGTTTCCCCTTCTTTAAAATGGGGATAATGGCAATACTCAACACAGAGGATTGTTGAGAGTGTTACGTGATTTACAAAAAAATTTAGGGCTGGGCACGATGACTCACACCTGTAATCCCAGCAATTTGGGAGGGCAAGGCGGGCAGATCACTTGAGGTCAGGAGTTCAAGACCAGCCTGGCCAACACATGAAAATCCCATCTCTACTAAAAATACGAAAATTAACTGGGTGTGATGGCACACACCTGTAATCCCAGCTACTCAGGAGGCTGAGGCACGAGAATTGCTTGAACCGGGGAGACAGAGGTTTAGTAAGCCAAGATCGTAGCACTGCACTCCAGCCTGGAGGTACGGAGGCCGAAAGATTGAGGGTCATGATCAACTCGGTATACCACTGGAAGCTATATGAGTAAGCAGCAAACTATTTCTCATAAATGCAGAATGTTGGCAAACTGACAAACTGTTTCTGCCACCCAGAAGGAATGCTGAGGGCTGTCAGGAAAGCCCCAAGCATAGTGTTTCTTGTAATTAGGCATAACTGAAGCCTGTTAGTAACAATATGAACCTGTGATCAATCAAGCAGCTGACCAGTCGTTACCTCCTCCTCCCTGCTCATTCTACCCAATAAATAGGAGGGGCTGTGGAAGCTCAGGGGCTGCCTCTGCTCACTAGAAGCAGGGAGCTCTCTTCTTCTTCCCCTGGTCTCTTCCTTTAAAACAGTTTCTTTTGTCTTAAGTTTTCATTTCTACGTTCGTCCGTTCGTCCCTTTGTTCAGTCCTGTAATGAAGTCTCAGGCAGTAACAGTAGTAACTGCTGTAATGACAGTCTCAAGTAGTAGCAGTAATAACTGCTGTAGTGACAGCCTCAAGTAGTAATTGTGGTGGTCTGCAACAAAATAAAATAAAATATAATAAATTTTAGCAACCATTATCCTAACTTTTGGCACTTTAGTTTTTTGATCTGTAAAATAGGAATAAATAGTAGTGCCCACCCCATAGGACAGCTGTATAAAGTAAGTACCCAGCTGGGTGCAGTGGCAAGCACGCCTGTAATCCCAGCACTTTAGGAGGCTGAGGCGGGCGGATCACCTGAGGTCAGGAGTTCAAGACCAGCCTGGCCAACATGGTGAAACCCCATCTCTACCAAAAATACAAAAATTAGCCAGGCATGGTGGTGCGCGCCTGTAATCCCAGTTACTTGGGAGGCTGAGGCATGAGAATCACTTGAACCCAGGAGGTGGAGGTTGCAGCGAGCCAAGATCATGCCACTGCACTCCAGCCTGGGCAACAGAGCGAGACTCTGCCTAAAAAAAACACACACACACACACACACACACAAAGTGAGTATCCACTCCGCAGGGGTATTGCATTAGGAAGGTAATTCCTTCATGTTCTTCCACTGAAGCTATTATCCTCCTGCCTGCAATTCTTGGCAAATGTTGTGAAGGCAAGGACTGGGAGTCCTCTTGTTTGTGGAGAAGAAGAAACACGTGTCAGGGGAAAGGTCACAGGGGCAAACCAAGTTAACCCTCTCTGAAGCTCTCAGGGCCACAGGAGCCCAGGCCTGGCCATTTCCCCATGGGAAGCTTCTGCACTCACTTCCTCAGTGCTGGCCTGGGTCTGCAGGGAAAGCTGAGTGTCCTGGGGCAGAATGCTTTCTGGAGAGGCCTCTGCCACCAGCTGTGGCCGAAAGACCTGGCATAGGGCCTGTTCCTGGGGCCCTTGGCACACCATCCTCCTCCAGCCAAGAGCCGTAAGGAAGAAGGGACTGAACGAAGGGACAAATGTAGAAATGAAAACTTAAGACAAAAACTGTTTTAAAGGAAGTGGCCAGGGGAAGAAGAGAACTCCCTGCTTCTAGTGAGCAAGGCAGCCCCTGAGCTTCCACAGCCCTTCCTAGTAAAGGGCAGCAACAGGCCCCAGGAGGTCTTCCCCATTCTAACTAGTTACAATTAAAATGAATCTAGCAAACACAGACAGCTAGGCCCTCCCAAGCGCTGCCCTGGGATCCAGGGACAAACACAGTGCCCAGGGGAGCCCACACACTTATGGGGAGCAGTTTACTGTCTCACTGTTTATTGAGCAGCTACTGTGTTCCTGGTGCTTTTGTAAACCAGAAAGTGTCTGAGACAGGTCTCAATCAGTTTAGACATTTATTTTTCCAAGGTTAAGGACATGCCCAGTAGAGAGGTCTGTGCCTTTCTCTAAAGATGACTTTGAGGGCTTTAGTATTTAAAGGGGAAAGCAGGCTGGAGGGGAAAGAAGGAAGGTCTGGAAATCCACATATTGCAAGAGAAAAAGAGCAGGTAGGGAAATTATGTATTCAGTTACATATTCCTCTCACGCTCTGTAACTTTACATAAGATGAGGTGAACGCAGAGTAGCTCCCCGTGGAGATACGTGGCCTTTTATCTGTGGCTCTCTGCCTAGGAACAAAGGAAAGACAACTTCTTGTATGACTCAACTTTCAGCTTAATTGTTCACTTTTGGCAGAGTGAATTGGGGTTTTCATTTTCCTTTCACATTTTCTATACCTTCTCTTACTGAAAGTGAGGTGGTTGCTGTGATCTGCATTTTACAGATGAGAAGCTGAGGCTTGAAGAACAGAATCACCACTCACCATCCAGGATGGGAAGTCAGAACCAGCTGAACCAGCAGCTGGCTCAGCCTCTCTCTCTCTCTCTCTCTCTCTCTCTCTCTCTCTCTCTCTCTCTCTCTCTCGTCTCTTTCTCTCTCTGTCTCTCTCTCTCTCCATTTCTCTCTTCTGTCTCTTTCATCCTCTCGCCTCCTCTCCTTCCATTTTTGTTTCTCTTTCCCTTGACTTTCTTTTTCCTCTTTCTTGAATTTTTAATGAAGTATAAAAAGTATACAGGACCAGGCGTGGTGGCTCATGCCTGTAATCCCAGTACTTTGGGAGGCTGAGGCGGGTGGATCGCGTGAGCTCAGGAGTTTGAGACCACCCTGGGTAACGCAGTGAAACCCCCTCTACAAAAAATACAAAAATCAGCCAGGCATGGTGGCACATGCCTGTAGTCCCAGCTACGCAGGAGGCTGAGGTGGGAGGATGGCTTGAGCCCAGGAGGTAGAGGTTGCAGGGAGCCGAGATTGCATTACTGCACTCTAGCCTGGGTGACAAGAGTGAGACCTTGTCTCAAAAAAAAAAAAAAAAAGTACACAAATAATAAGTGTTCAGTGAGTCCAGTTTTCACAAATGAGTCAATCAGTACCTGGGTCAACTGCAGGACCATGCATTGCCTGCACCTCCCAAATCCACCTTGGAATCCCTCTCTTAACTACCCAAAAGATAATCACTATCCTGACTTCTAACAGATAGATCCATTGTACTCGACCAGAAGTAGCAGCCATCAGCTGGAGACTTGTTAGAAATGCCCTGTCCCAGACCTACAGAAGCTCTGGGAGTAGGGCCCAGAAATCTGTTTTAACAAACCTCCCATCTCATTGAAATCAGACACAGCGCGAGGCTCGGGGGACAGCAGTGATGTGCTGCTGCCCCCTTGTGGCATTTCCATGCATGAACAGCCGAGAGGCCACTTGCCGGGAGGAGGGTCTTCAAGGGGCAACTCCAACAGCCTCTCTGGTAGGTATCCCCCCACCTTCTGCCTAGGAAAAGGGAGGCGACCAATGGCCTCCATGTATCATGTGCTAACAAAAAGGCCTCCTGCTTCTTCGTGGCTAAAATGTGGTCTAGGGTCTAAGGTGCATTCTCAGCCATCTGATTCTCACGAATTCATCTTTTTTTCACTTCCACTGAAATGAATTATGGTATCAGGGAGAACCCAAGGGCAGAAGCAGGGGCCAAGTCCTCTTCATCACCTTCAGGTTGGCTGACAAACTTGGTTGCAAGTGGCCCCATCACACTGGCTTGGTCTTTATCCATGGCCCCTTTGTTAGAGATGTTAGAACCAGAGCAACTCCATTTTGAGTAGGGGCTGGGTAAAATAAGGCTGAGACCTATTGGGCTGCATTCCCAGATGATTAGGCATTCTAAGTCACAGGATGAGATAGGAGGTCGGCACAAGATACAGGTCATAAAGACCTTGCTGATAAAACAGGCTGCAGAAGATGGCCAAAACCCACCAAAACCAAGATGGCGACGAGAGTGACCTCTGGTTGTCCTCACTGCCACACTCCCACCAGCGCCATGACAGTTTACAAATGCCATGGCAACATCAGGAAGTTACGCTATATGGTCTAAAAGGGGACACATGAATAATCCACCTCTTGTTTAGCATGTCATCAAGAAATAACCATAAAAATGGGCAACCAGCGGCCCTGAGGGCTATCCCGTCTATGGAGTAGCTATTCTTTATTCCTTTACTTTCTTAATCAACTTGCTTTCACTTTGTGGACTCGCCTCAAATTCTTGCAGGAGATCCAAGAACTCTATCTTGGGGTCTGGATCAGGGCCCCTTTCTGGTCACACCTCCACTGCCCAATGCCTCCTCACCACTGGCTTTCATGAAAAAGGCTTTGTCTTCGCCGGGCCAGGTCTTTTCATCCAGGCTCTGTTGGATGGCCAGTAACCTAACATGAACCTCTTCAGCAGCTTCTCCCCTGCCCTGAAGCCAGCAGGGGTGGGACACAGGTGACTGACTTGACTCCCTCTATCCTCTCAACCACCTCACTGCCACTCACCTCAAGAACACGACCTCCAGGTCCGCCAACTCTCCTGCCTCTCTCAGTCTCTGAGACATCTCGCTGCAGTCCCACTCCCCTGCCTTCCTCTCTTGACCCCTGCTCTGTGGCCACCTGACTAAAACCCAAAGTTTGAGAACCTGGTGGTGTCGCCGCTTCCTCCAGATGGCTGATGATCTTTATGTTCTGGATCGGGTCCCAATCCAGACCCCAAGAGAGGATTGTTGGAGCTCACACAAGAAATAACTCAGGGAGACTTCATAAAGTGAAAGTGAGTTTATTAAGAAAGTAAAGGAATAAAGAACGGCTGCTCTAAGTCACAGGATTCTAAGTCACAGGATGAGATAGGAGGTCAGCGCAAGATACAGATCACAAAGACCGTACTGGTAAGACAGGTTGCAATAAAGAAGCCGGCTAAATCAGAAGCTGGTGGCAGAACCTGGTGCCGCGCTGCTTATTCCAGATGGCTGATGTGGCATCTGTGGAATGCAAAGTCTCCCTGAGTCTTTTCCCCACGCCAGGCAGATTGCTTAAGTATCAGACTGCAGTCGCCAGAAGAAATCTAAATTTATTTTAAATGTTCATGTCAACAGTCATATTTGTAATGGTTTTCTCCTTAAAAAACATGGTGTACATATGGATGTTCGTCATTGCTATTTATACCTTTATGCCTGTCTTTATTAGCTAGGGTAAACCAGATCCCAGTAATAAATAAACTCCAAATTCAGTGGCATACCAAGGGACCAGGGGAGGTGGTGGTGTTACAGGAAGGGGGTCCCAATCCAGACCCCAAGAGAGGGTTCTTAGAACTCGCATAAGAAAGAACTCAGGGCGAGCCCATAAAGTAGAAGTGAATTTATTAAGAAAGTAAAGGGAAAATGATCCATAGAGCAGCCCCAAGGGCTGCTGGTTACCTATTTTTATGGTTATTTCTTGATTATATGCCAAACGAGTGGTTATTCATGCCTCCCATTTTTAGACCATATAGGTAACTTTCTGATGTTGCCATGGCATTTGTAAACTGTCATGGCACTGGTGAGAGTGTAGCAGTGAGGACGACCAGTGGTCACTCTTGAAGCCATCTTGGTTTTGGCGGGTTTTAGCTGGCTTCTTTATTGCAGCCTGTTTTATCAGCAAGGTCTTTATGACCTGTATCTTGTGCCAACCTCCTATCTCATCCTGTGACTTAGAATGCCTTAACCATCTGGGAATGCAGCCCAGCAGGTCTCAGCCTCATTTTACCCAGCCCCTATTCAAGATGGAATCACTCTGGTTCAAACGCCTCTGACAGTGGGAGTTTTCTCCCTGGTAAGAAGGAATATTTTAACACTGGCATTATTTAGAATTGCTGGCATGTGGTGACAATAAAAAGCAGATTGACTTTTAGACCTTTTCATTACTGTTTTAAAATTCTCTACAGACAGTGTACCCCTTTATCACCTGCATCCACTTCCACTACCACCAGTGTCATTGGAACGTCACTGCCAAAGTGCTTACTAGCCAAAGCACAAAGCCTATTTGTGTTACATAACATTCCCAGTGGGTGCTTCTGCTTGGTGGGCTCCCCCACATGATGATCCAGGAATTCAGGCTCCTTCTTCTAGGACTCTTCTTCCTCTCTCCTTCTCCCAATCATCTGCATCCAGTAAGGCCTGAATAGGTCAGGGAGGAAGCCCAGACAATTAATTCATGGAAAGCCGGAGCCAGGAAGTTGCACACAGAACTTCTGCTCTTGTCTCTTTGGTTAGAACTCAGTCACATGGTCACGCCCAACTGCAAGGGAAGCTGGGAAATGTAGTCTATCTACATTTCATGTGCTATCACAAACATCCATTAGTCTTTGCCACAATGTTTTAAATATTTCACAATAAAGAAATGTTAAATGTCTGTGTTAGACAAGAATGTGGATAAACTACCTTCTATGAGTCTTCTTTCTCTAGTATAGGAATTTTACCATGGGACAGATAGTCATGGTTCAAAGTCATGAAACAAATGATGTCAAATTTTATACTGTCCCAGTGACCAGAATGCTAAGTTCACAGAGCTTTCCACTGCCTCTTTCTCCTACTCAGATGCTTTCCCTTCTGAGTACATGCCTAGACTACATTTCCCAGTCTCCTTTGCAGCTAGGTATGGCCATATGACTCAATCCTTACCAATAAAACATGAAGGGAAGTGACATGTGCCACTTCCTGACCTGAGCCTTACAAGTTTCTGTGCCTGCTTCATGAGTTCTTTCCTCTTCCCATTGGCTGCAACCCTCTGTGCCCCAGCTTCCACTGTGCAGACAGGAATAGTATCCTAGGGCAGTGCAGTGATTCTCAAACTTGCAGAATCACTCAGAGGGCCTGTAAAGATACAGATGGCTGGGCCCCACACATAAAGTTCCTGATTCACTAGGCCCAGGATAGGGCTGGAGAGTTGACATTTCTAACAAGTTCCCAGGTGCTGCTGATGCTGCTGGTCCAGGGACCACCCCAGAAACTGCTGTCCTAAGGAATGATGACATGCACTATGAAGAAACCTGGGTCTCTGAGTGGCCCCCTGGATCATAGCTGCCTTGACAACTTGGCAGCTCAGTTGAAAAAGAAGTAAACTTTTGTCTTCTTTCAGTCACTGCACTGCTGGGCATCTTTGTTACAGCACCTTAACCTTTTACCCGCACTAACAGAGTTGGGATTCTGTCACTTGCAACTAAGAGTCCTGATCAATACAGACTCAAAGCTTAACTTCAGTAAGTTCCACCACCAAGAGGGTTTGCTTCTTTTTTCCTGCTTATCCCAAACCCCCAGTTTTTTCATCCTACCTTAGTATTGACCAGGATTCTGGAAGGAGATATGCATATACACCAAGCCCTGGGAAGGAGCTGGAAAGTGGAGAATATTCCACTCTGTTACAATCTTTTCAAACATTAACATTATTATTATTATTATCTCAACTACTTGCCTGAGTCCCTTGAACACAGACCCGGCTCTGAAATGTAGTTGCCATGGGGTCTGGAAACAGCCCAGACACCCATTCCTCATTGGTGGGTACCTCTTGTGCTGTTTTCCTGGGTCTAGGTGAACACTCACACTGTGCAGGTAAAGCAGGGTGCAAATGCAGGATATGGGGACTCGTGTGGCTCAAGCTCTACCTTGGAATGTGTGGCTTAAAGCCCTGGAGATCAAGCTTGGTAGTGGGAGAGGAGGTGGGGGGAAGGTTCCATGACCCTGTGAGAAGAGGACTCACAATGTCTTCAGGGCTCTGTTTCCTGAGGTTAATGGGCCCTCAGCAAAGCACTTTAGAGGGTGTTTCTGTATTTCTCTTGCCTACTCCTTTACCATGTATAGGTGGGCCACAAAGGGGTCCATGTAGAATAGTGTTTTTCCTATGGTCATTTAGCAAGTCTGGGACAGAGTCCATTTGAGAACCAGGCCTCCTGTCTCCCAGCCCAAGGATTTAAACAATTATCCCATCCTCGTTTGGAAAGCAGCCATGTCCCCAATTGTAATATGGGCTCTGGCCTTTGGAGGACCAGAAAGAGCCTAGCAATGGCCTCTTCCTTTCTGGACTAGACTCAAACTTTCCCCAGCCTCCTGGAACATGCCACAGAGCCCCACACCAGCCCCATGTGGTCTTGGTCAAGATTCATACTCTTCCAGCACCAGTCTCTGAATTTCATAGGGTGCTTCATAGCAAATAACAGGAAACCCCACCCAAACTAGTTTGAACAGTAGGAGATGAACTGCCTACAATGTTTTGTTATGTTTTGAGGGTTAAAAAGTTACCTATTGGGTACAATGGCCTACAATGTGAATGGAGTCCAGCAGTAGAGTAAAATTCAGGTCTGGTTTGATCAGGGGCTGCAATTCTTTCAGCTCTTTCCTCCTCTGTGTGTTAGCAATAATTTCAGGCTGGCTTCTGTGTTGTGCAGAGTTCCAGCCTCAGCTCTTCACACCATAGCCTTCAGAAGGATCAGGAGACAAAGGATTCCCAAATTCCTAGCTCAGGTCCTAAGCCTCCTGCTTAAACCAGTCCCTGGGGCCAGGGGTTTGACAAGTACTGACCGGTTTGGGCCTGGCTTTCCTGACCCAATTATTATGGCCAGTGAGGGGAGGGTGCTCTCAGTGAGAAGTGGTTTTCAACACTGATGTGACTGGCATCTTCGGTGAGACAATTTTTTATTTTGCCAAATTATCTTGTACATCCCAGAACATTACAATCCCTGGTCACCCCACCACCAACTAAGTGCCAATGGTGCCCTCCAGGCACCTTGATAATAGGCTTGCCCTCACTCTACTACAAATGCTGTCCAACCCACCCTCAGCAGGGGGTGGGGAGTGGGTAGTACTACTTCAGAAGAGAATCTCTAGGATCAGTTAGTCCCAGCCCTGGAGCTGGGGGTAGGGCTAATCTCACTGAAATCCAGAACTACTAAGCAAGATGGACAGGTAAAAGGAATTTTGGGGCTGGGTGCGGTGGCTTATGCCTGTAATCCCAACACTTTGTGAGGCCGAGATGGGAAGATCACAAGGTCAGGAGATTGAGACAATCTTGGCTAACATGGTGAAATCCCATCTCTACCAAAAATACAAAAAATTAGCTGGGAGTGGTGGCACACGCCCGTAGTCCCAGCTATTTGGGAGGTGGAGGCGGGAGAATCACTTGAACCTGGGAGGCAGAGGTTGCAGTAAGCCGAGATCACGCCACTGCACTCCAGCCTGGGCTACAGAGCGAGACTCCATCTCAAAAAAAAAAAAAAAAAAAAAAAAGGAATTTTGGGGAGATAACCCCTGATTCTGCAACCATCTTCTACTCTGAATAAAGAGGGGATCCATCCTTGCCAGTCCTCCCCATCTCTGCTTCTAGGTCTGGATTGTCTTGGTGATTTCTGGTGACCTTATGCCATTGTTTTTTCAGGCTTAGAAGCCCTAATTCATTACTCTATGAATCATACCTGTTCTCATGTGACAAGTGGCTCTGTGACTGGACCACCACTTCTGAGAGGATCTCAGCCTCATCCCTGGGTTTGTCTGCTATCCTGCTACTTCCAGTTGACCAGACACAAGCAGCCCATCTTAGGTTTACCAATCATAAATACAGACCCAGCCTCTCCATCTGAGTCTGCAGGGCAAGGCACAGACACATTCCTATCCTCACAGAAGCTGAGGACTTCATGGAGTTCTCATTCCCTTCCTGCTATTGTCATAAATGGGCAAAGTGAGACCAGAAGAGAGAGCAGACTTACTTAAGGACACATGACTAGGGACAGAAAGGTAGAAGTGGGAGATGATCAGGGAGGAGGCAGTGGAGAAAGTAATGGATGGGAAGTCAGCAGACTTTCTACTGGACGGCTCCACCTAGATATCCACCAGAGTCTCAAACTCAACCTGCTGAAACCCAGATTCCATGGGGGCAGGAGCTGCAGCTGTCCTGTTTACCACTGTGTCACCAGCTTCCAGCATTCTACTTGACATAGAAAGGTACACAATATATATTTATGAAATGAATGAATGAATGAGCCAACTTCCCCTTCTTTGTTCTCCCAGCACTTGCCCAACCCTCTATCTCCATTACCCTCTGCATCCAGATGGTCATCAAGATCTGGTTATTTTTCCTTAAAAAGCTCTTGAATATTGCCTCCCCTATCACACACTTTATTCTTGTAAACATCCCCTGTATGAGTTATTTATTACTGCATACAAAACAAACCACCTCAAAACTTAGTGGATTAAAACAATTACTTATTTAGCTCATAATTCTGAAGTTGGCAATTTGGTATGGGCTCAGCAGGGTGGTTCTTCTGGTCTCAGCTGGGCGGTCTCATACATCTGCAGCCAGCTGTTGGCTGGGTAGCAGCTTTGCCTTTCTTAGCTGGGCTCGCTCACATCACAGGGACTTAGGTGGGATGGCTCACATCTGCTCCATGTGTCTCTTACCATCCAGCAGAATGGCACTGGCTCATTTACAGAGTGGCTGGACAGAGTTCCAGAAGACAGAGGGAAAGTCTGCAAGGTCTCTTTTGAGGCCTAGGCCTGGTACTGGCCTAAGAAAGTTATAAGGCCTGCCCAGATTCAAGGAGCAGAGAAACAGATTTCCCTTTGTGATGGGGTGTGAATATAAGGAATAAATAATGACAGCCATTTTTGCAATTTAGCATCAACCCTATTCCAGACCATCCCAGTGTTTTATCAGTTGGCTTTCTAGCTGGTCTTGCAATCTCACTATAGTCCCTCCCCATCCCACCTGTCATCTATATGCAGTTTCCCAAGTGTTATGGTCTCTTCATTACTAGGTCTTTATACATGCGATGTTCCCTGTGCCTGGTACTCTCTCCTGCCTTACCTTCCCCAACTTCCAGCCTGGATTGCCTCCTCCCTCTGCTCCCATAGCAGCCAGTACTATCACCACCATTGCCATAAGGGGCCTCTGTTGGTTTTGCCTTCCCAGTATATTTTCCCTTTTCTTTGAGGGACAGTCCCCCAATTTTCCTTTGGGAGGCCTTCCACGTCAGTCCCCATGGTTCAAAGGAGGCTGATTAAAGCACCTCAGATGCAGACACCAATATGTGACCAGGCCTGGTCAATCAAAATTATAGTGATTGGTTCAGGGATAGTCATGTGACCCCATTCCAGCCAATGAGAGTCAACCTCAAGACTGTTTCTGGAACAATTGGGAAAGAGGTACGATCTTTTGACTCAAGTTGCCAGACTAGTAGCGGATAAGCCTGGAATCTCTGCGGTCTATCTTTGTCACCATGAGATGTGACCCTGTCTGAAAAATGAACCCACACACACCCCAGAGAATAAGAGAAACAAATTTCAGGGAATATGGTTTGAGAAGCTGGATCCAGCCATGCCTAAAGCCTTACATTTCTGAAATTTTTATTATGTGAACCAATAAATTCCTCTTATTAAACTAATTTGAGTTGGATTCCTATCTCTTCAATTAAGAGTCTTGACAAATATAATTATATGTGGTAATATAATCACCTATCGATTCTTGGCTTTTCTATTGGGCATTCTCCCTAGAAGCTGAGTGGATTTCTGGTTCATCTCTGTATCCCTGGACCCCAGCACAGAACCTGGGATATAGTAGGTATTTAATACATGCCTGTTGAACGGTGATTGAGACCACTGTAGCCCTGATTCTGCCTCTAGTTTGTGACCTTGAGCATCCATTTCTCCTTTCTGAGCTTCGTTTCCAACTCTGAATATGGGAATGATCCTTCTTGCCCTGTCTTGTTGAGGGCTGTAATAAGGACCAGATGAGCCCAGGCTTATGAAAGTACTTGACAAACTCTAAAGCTTTGTATACACGCAAGCTATAATTCTATTTTCAATGATGTACATTTTGTCCTAATTTCACCAGCCCCCAATAAATTGTAAGTTCTTGGGGACACAAAACAGCCAGTACATTGGAAGAACAAAAGGAAAATCTGAGAAACTCAATCTCAACCATCCTTAGAACTGTCTCCATGCAATATAGACTTGTTGTACCTGCAAATAAAATGAGGAAGATTGGCACCTGGTGCCCAGTACCTCCCTCCCTCCTACTACCTGCACAAATCAGAGGATGCTGGACAAGAGGTCCCAGCGTCTCTTTAATTTGAGTCATTGCAAGTGACATAATGGGGCAGAGTCTGGCTTGCTATTCTCTGAACTATCTCCTCTTTCCTCCTGAGCACCCAGAAAAAACCACATCTCCCAGCCAGGTGACTGAGGTCTGGCCATGGGATGTGATTCCAGACCTGGATCCTTACAATCTTCCAGACTCCATCTCTGTCGTAATCTTCTGGGCACGTGCAGAGAATCCGGTAGAGGACTCCAAGGCTCTAGAACATGATTCCTAACCTTTCTTTATGAACCTAGGGCCCCTTGAGCAGCTGGTAGAGTCTATGGTATCCTTCTCAGTTAATACCTTTAAATGCATAAAATACATGGAATTACAAAGGCAACAAATTATTAAAATGTAGTAACCAAAATGTAAAAAGTATGTGATATAGTGATTCCTTATTAACACATGAAACAATAAGATCTAGTCTAATTACCATAATTTCAATGTCATGATAGTATAAACAGTATTTAAAGTTATCTGTAATAACATCAATATAATATGAAAATATCTATGATTTCTATTGGCAACAAATAGGTACTGCTAATACCACTTTGTTATCTATATTCATAATGGAAAGAAATGTTAAATGTCAGAGGTTAGTGTAAATAAAGATGCAATGATTTTCTCTTTCAAGTTCATGAATTCCTGAATTCCATCCATAGATCCCTTGGGGGCCTGTTGTCTCCAGGAGAGGAATTTCAGCTTTAGGACATGGAAGATCACAAGAAAGGAGCCTGGATCCCCGGATGACCACGTGGAACAGAGATCCCTCCAACACATAATTACCCTGGAGGAAAAGACTGTTTTTTTCCCAGAGCATTGAGACCCTGGAACCAGGCCTGAACCCAGCTGGGTGACCCTGAGCAAGTCACCTAATCTTTGGAAACTCCATATCCTCATAGACTACATTCCCTGCTGTGGTCTGAATGTTTGTGTCCCCCCAAAATTTATATGTTGAAACATAATCCGGTATTAAAAGATGGGGCCTTTGGGGGTTGAATGAGATTAGTGCCCTTATAAAAAAGGCTTGAGGGAGCTTGTTAGCCCTTTGCCCTTCCCCCATGTGAGAACACATAGAAGTTGCCATCATCCAGGAGAAACGGGCCCTCACCAAATACTGAATCTGCTGGAACCTTGATCTTGGACTTCCCAACCTCCAGAACTGTAAGAAATAAATTTCTGTTGCTTATCAATTACCTAGCGTAAGGTATTTTTGTTAGAGCAGCCTGAATAGACTACGACAATCCTACTTTTGTAGGACCATCATGAGGGATAACAGCTCTGAATGCTTATACACTTTGTGGTAATTTATATCTGGAGTCTCCAAACATGGGCCAGTAAACTGTACTAAAAATAAGGGCAACCTAGTGAATTCTCTTCAGTTAAATGGATTCCATCTGAAGGACTGTCCTTTACTCTGAGATTATGACCTTCCTAATTCCAGGGGTTATGAAATTCATTCTTTTATAAAATGAAGGTGATTATAAACAGCACTTGCAGATTTTTTCCCATTGTTCTCACTTTGCAATTGGAGTTGCCATTCTTATTTGGATTCACAAATATTTTGAAGTATTGGCCAGGCATGGTGGCTCACGCCTGTAATCCCAACACTTTGGGAGGCTGAGGCGGGTGGGACACTTTAGGCCAGGAGTTCAAGACCAGCCTGGTCAACATGGCAAAACCCCATCTCTACTAAAAATACAAAAAAAATTAGCTGGGTGTGGTGGCGGGCACCTGTAATCCCAGCTCCTGAGGAGGCTGAGGCATGAGATTGCTTGAACCTGGGAGGTGAAGGTTACAGTGAGCTGAGATTGTGCTGCTGCACTCCAGCCTGGGTGACAGAGTGAGACCCTGTCTCAAAAAATAAATAAATAAATAAAAATAAATTTTAAAACATTGAAGTATTATGAAAACCCAGAAGTATGTGGATCATTGCTTTCTACCACCCCAAAAACATTAATTTATTATCACTCAAAAGTAATAAAGCTTAGAGAGGATTTCGTTCCTGACCTGGCACAATTTTGAATAATAATAGTTAAGATGTATTGAGTTAAGATGTATTGAGGGTTTCAGTGTGCCCCAAGCTGATCTATATATTTCATGTGTCTAACTGGTTTATTGAATAATCTGAACATGATGAGGGATACACATAAATGAATTTAGCTTTTCTTCAACCATTGCCTTTCCAATACATTCAATGAAATCTCTCCTTTTTGCCCATGCCTTTCTGTCCAGTTTCAACATCCAATCATATCATATTTTACACTTTCCCTGAATCAAGCTTGGCCCTTCACCTCAAGAATGTTATTTAACAGTCAAGTAGCCTAACTATGTGCACCTTACAAGGCTATGAGGTAGGTACTATTACTAATGGCATCTTACATCCACTAAGGCCCAGAGAGGTGAGGTAGCTTTTCCAAGATCACACAGCTAGTAAGTTTTAGGCACAGGATTCAAATACAGGCTGTCTGGTTCCAGAAACTTGCCCTTAACATTTATTCATAATCTTCTGCTTTATGTAGGCTGAGGGGGCTTTTCAGAGAAGGAAAGCTTTCTTCCACATCCTGAAGAAAGTCCTACAGGGGGTGGGCACAGTGACTCACGCCTGTAATTCCAGCACTTTGGAAGCCTGAGGCAGGGGACTGCTTGAGCTTAGGAGTTCGAGACCAGCCTGGGCAACGTGGCGAAACCCCATCTCTACAAAAAATACAAAAATTAGCCAGGCGCGATGGCTCGCACCTATAGTCCCAGCTACTTGGGGGGCTGAGGTGGGAGGATAGCTTGAGCTCAGGAGGCAGAGGTTGCAGAGCCAAGATCATACCACTGTACTCCAGCCTGGGTGACAGAGTGAGACCCCTATCTCCGGAAAAAAAAAAAAAAAAAAAGTCCTGCAGGCATGATACGGTGGTATTTGACACCTCTTGTCCGTTCTTGACTTTGGGGCTTTGGCTGTAAATCTGAGACAACAGGAAAAGTCCCATTTAAGAGTCTCTTACATGTGTGTCATTTAACTTAATCCTCAAGACAGCCCTATATGGGAAGTGTATTAAACAGGGTAATGCTAGTTGCTATAGCAAACAGCCCCCAAGATCTAGTGGCTTAACACAATAGCAGTTTATCTCTTACCTAATATTGCAAGGCAGGTGCTTGTTCCTGGTTGGAGAGCAGATTTCCTTTACGTGGTGATCCGGGTGACTTCCATGTTGCAGCTTTGCCATCCCGCAGGGCTTTGGGGTTCTCTGTATCTAGACAGACAGGGATGGAGAAGCTCACCTGCTTCCTCAAGGCCCTGCCTGGAAGTGACACTCACCACTCCTGTTCACATTCCATTGGTGGAGACTAGTCACATGGTCATACCTAGATGCCAGGGATGCTGGGAAATGTAGTCTCCAGTGGGGCAAATGTCTTCCGGAGACAATTCCACACTATGGAGTCTTTTCCAGAGTTAGTGCATAAAGTCCTTTTACCAATCTGTTTAACCAGCTTGCCAGGCTAACCAGTGCTCTCCATGCTGTCTGAATGCAACGCTACTGCCTCAGGCACATTGAATGCTTATGGCTAGTAAGCCATTCTCTAGGCCCCTGGGGCTCTTGGCTGTAGAAGGGCATGCTTGCCAACAGTCCACTGGGTGTGTTCCCAAATCAGTTTGCAGAAGGCACACTGAATATTGTAACAATGTAACTGAATTAGATATTCCATAAACTGATGAAATATGAGTGCAAAAGGAAGAGATTTGTTTTTCTGAAAACTCAATGAAGACTCATTGCTAAAAAGAATACTGTCAAATTAGGTGTGGAAGAACCAACTACAAAACATCTGGAAAAAAAAATAACCACAAGAATCTAGAGGGATTCTGCACTCCAGTTGCTATACAAATGTCTGCAGGTCCTTGCCCCACTTTAAAGAAACCAGAATTGACCGGGGACAGTGGCTCATGCCTGTAATCCCAGCACTTTGAGAGGAATTACAGGTGTGAGCCACTGTGCCCAGCGCCTGCGGGACTTTCTTCAGGACATTATACCAGCTTTCCTTCCCTCAAAAGCCTCCTTAGCCTATATAAAGCGAAGATTATGAATAAATGTTAAGGGCAGGTTTCTGGAACCAGACAGCCTATATTTGAATCAAGCAATCCTCCTGCCTCGGACTCTCAAGTATCTGGGAAAATAGGCTCACACCATGGCACCTGGCTTGAAATTTCAGCTTAATTCAATTTTAATTAATTTAACTATAAATGGCCACATATGGTTACTGGCTAAGGCATTGCATAGGGAAGCTCTCTGTTACACTAACATTAGCACATGTATTTCTTCACGTCTCAGACTCTTTATCCCTTTGCCTTGACTCTTTCTAGCCCATGATGTCTTCTGCAATGCAAGTCCTGCCCCCTTTGATTCAGACAGACAGCTCTTGATTCCAATATATTATGCTGACTGGGAAAGGGAGGGTGGTCCTTGGCAGGAGGAAAAGGGACAGGCCTCTGTCTGTAGCAGCTGGGCTCAAGTTGCCATACGGCAGCAACTGCCACCTGTAACAGCACCATGCTAAGCTTCTCACCGGCAGGGAGGGGCCACTGTCAAGAGCAAGAGCTCAGCAGCTGGCTCCCCCTCTCTTTGCAATTGTGACTTTGAAAAAAATCTCTGCATCCTTCTGAGCCTCAATTTCCTCATCTATAGGGTGGAATTAACAATGCCTACTGTTGTTCTGAGGATTAAATGAAGTGAGGCCTGCTTTGTGCTTGGATCATACTAACTACTCAATCAATGTTCTTATTTACTCTAACTCTCAGAGTCACCGCCTACTCAGACCAAATAAACAGCAGGGGAAAAAATAGGGTGGGATGGACAGAGAGAAAGATTCTTTTAAAAAGTGTTTTATTGGCCAGGTGCAGTGGCTCACACCTGTAATCCCAGCAGTTTGGGAGGCTGAGAAGGGTGGATCACCTGAGGTCAGGTGTTCAAGATCAGCCTGGCCAACATGGCAAGACCCCATCTCTACTAACACTACAAAAAAAATTAGCCGTGCGTGGTGGTGCGTGCCTGTAGTCCCAGCTACTCGGGAGGCTGAGGCAGGAGAACTGCTTGAATCTGGGAGGCGGGGGTTGCAGTGAGCCAAGATTGTGCCATTGCACTCCAGCCTGGGCAACAAGAACAAAACTCCATCTCAAAAAAAAAAAAAAATGTTTTATTGTGAAAATTCTCAAATATACATGAAAGTAGAGAGAATGGTTTAGCAAACCTCTATACTCCTATCAGTTAGATTTTCAAATCTAAAACAAACCACAGCAAAGGTTTTTTTTTTTTTGTTTTTTGAGGCAGAGTCTCACTCTGTCACTCAGGCTGAAGTGCAGTGGCTGATGGACCAACCTCCCCAGGCTCAAGTGATGTGATCATGGCTCACTGCAGCCTCGACCTCCCAGGCTCAAGTGATCCCCCCACCTCAGCCTCCCGAGTAGCTGGGACTACAGGTGTGCACCACCATGCCCAGTTAATTTTTTTTGTATTTTTTGTAGAGACAAGGTTTCGTTGTGTGACCCAGGCTGGTCTTGAACTCCTGGGTTCAAGTGATCTACTCACCTCAGCCTCCCAAAGTGCTGGGATTACCGGCATGAGCCACCGCACCCGGCCCAGAGTAAGGGTTTTAATAACTCCGTTAACTCAAAGATATGGATCCTCATGAGGCTGAAGAACAAACTCTCAATGGCTCCAACTAAATGGTCACAAACACATATTAGGACTTCTCGGAGCAGCCCTGCCTAAAACCCATCAGAGAAAGAGTCTTGTTCAGACAGTTGTCATTTGTTCCCCAAATAATATCCTCATTGGCCTGGGAGCAATGGCTCCCCCTGCTGGGTTTGGCTATGGTGTTTTCTGATGATACTCAAGGTTCCATCTCTCTGGATCCCCCAAACCGTATGTTTTGTCTTTCAGTGCCCAGAAAATTATGAGAGACCCCAAATTCCTACCAGCAACGGTGCTTAAATCAGCAAGAGACAGCTTTTAATTTCTGGTCATCTAGATCCCTGAATGATAATCAGGCTACAGAAAGGCCACAGCTGCCACCTCTAAGGAGCTGGCACCTACTGTCCCCTGAGGTTAAAATAATCAATTCTTTCAGGAGAGAGACAAGAGAGAGATCTTATTAGGGAATGTGCCAGGTCTTCTGGCTTTCTGGAAAATTACTGGGCTATAGTCTAATTATAAAAAATCAATCCCTTAAGATCCCAGTAGTCCTGGGGAATAGGTAGTGTGGAAAAGGGCTAGGAAGAAATTAATTGGGTGGAGGGCAGTACTAACTTTTGCTGGGCATACTCTGTGCTGAGCAGTTCTTCACACACTCCATTTAATGCTTATGGGAACACTGTCAGGCAGACATTCCTACCCCAGGTCACAGACAAGGAAACTGAGGCTCAGAGAGGTGAAGTTACTTGCCCAAGACAGAACCAAGGTCTGGCTAACTCTGACACCCATGTTCTTCCTTGCCACTGCCCTACCCTGTGTGGCCTTAGGTGAGTCTCTCTCTCTCCTTCTGAGCCTCAGTTTCCTCTCCCTGAGATGGGAATGGCCTGACTGGCTCACAAAGGCTTCAGAAGGATCTAGACTCCTAAGTGCTTAAAAGCATGCTCAGCGCCCAGCCTGGGACTGGGATTGCCTTTTTTGTCATCCTCAAAGCTGACAACCTTGGAGCTCTGAAAGAAGAAAATCCAAGGCCCCACTGAGGGACGCAGGTGTGCCTCTGGTGCGATAGGACAGAGGAAAATCACTGGGTTCCCTTAGGTCTTCAAAGGAGGAAGGAGGGGAGGAGGCAGAGAGGTAAGATGAAGAGGGAGATGTTTCAGGTGTTGCTGTTTTTGGTGACTGCTCAGCTGACAGCTTTCCAACCTGAGAAATACACATACTCAAAGTCTAACCTCCTCTGGCTTAAAATAGAGCCACTGAACCAAAAATGCCAAGTACAGGGCAGAGTCACCTGCCTGACGGGGCCAGACACATCCCCCATGGCCCCAGTAACACCCACCCCCAGCGGGCACACCTAAGCGCCTCTCAGCTGTGCATCATGGGACCCTCACAACAGTGGGGGAGCACAGCCAGCCACAGATCCTCGGCCCCATCCCGGAGACAAGGAAAGTAAGAACCATAGAGGCAATGGGAGGGGGATAAAGCTAGTAGCATCTGGCCTGACAAGGATCATGACCTGGGGAGCCAGACAGCCCTGAGTTCAATCCTGGCTCAGCCACAGCCTGGCTGGGAGGACTTGGCAGGTTAAGTGCCTCTGTGTCCTGGGCTGTAAGGTGAGAGTCCCGTGAGTGATGTCTGTGACTATGGCTAGCACAGGCAGAGTGTTTGGCCCTGCCCCTGCTTATGGAAAAAGAATTTTCGACATCTGCACACAGACAGTTGTGAAAAAGGAGGAGAAGCAGCTACTGGCTAAGGGGCACCTGGATAGTAGCACAAAACAGCTTCTATAATCCTCAACATGGTCCTATGGGGTGAGCGTCATTACTACCCCCGTTTCTCAGATGGGAAAACCAAGGCACAGGGAAGTACAAGTGTTCTGTTTATGGACACCCAGTGGTATGGTTTAGCTCCGTGTTCCCACCCAAATTGCATCTCCAATTGTAATCCCCGTGTGTTGAAGGAAGGACTTGGTGGGAAGTGATTGAATCATGGAGGCGGTTTTCCCCATGCTATTCTCGAGATAGTGAGTGAGTTCTCACGAGATCTGATGGTTTAAAAGTGTTTGGCAGTCTGCCCCCTTCTCTCTGTCTCCCACTGCTATGTAAGACATAGCTTGCTTCCCTTTTGTCTCTGCCATGATTGTAAGTTTCCTGAGGCCTCCCCAGGCATGCAGAACTGTGAGTCAATGAAACCTCTTTCCTTTATAAATTACCCAGCCTCAGGTAGTTCTTCATGGCAGTGTGACAACGGACTAATACACCCAGCTGGGAGTGGAGGAATTCAAACTCAGGTCTTATTGACTCCAGGTGTGTCCACAACCAGGCCCTCATTAACTCTCCCCTGAGTGGGCCCTGCCCTTCCCCCAAGATCAGGCCATTCCCCACATCCCACTGTCTCCACAAACTCTTTTTGGGCTCTTGTTGGGCTGTGGGTCCTTGAAGCCCCACTCACTCCGACTCTGAGACTTTAGCCCAGGTTTCTGATCCTCTGAAGTCTGAGCAGAAATTGGAATGTTAAACTTGCTGATGCCGTTGCTAAAAATCAGGCTGAGGTAATGGCACCAGCACCCTGTTTCCGGCCCACTGAGCTTCATCCTGCTTCTCGGGAGAAGAAGGGATCCAAGGCCCTCTCTACCAGGTACTGGGGCCCAATTCTGCCTGGGAACTGAGTCGGACAGGCACCGGGTCGGACATCCCTACAGGCCCCAGGCATCTGATCACTTGTGATATCTGTAACGGTAGCTCACACTTCTAGACAAATCCTCAGGGCCAAGCTCAGCTCTCCGGCTCCACATCTACTGGTTCATTTAATCCTCACACCCACTGTATTAGTTCCCTGTTGCTGCTGCAATAAGTTATTACAAACTTGGTGGCTTAACACAAATGTATTATTGTCTCGTTCTGTAGGGTGGAGGGCTACACAGGTCTCGCTGGGCTCAAATCGAGGCATTGGCAGGACTGAGTTCCTTTCTAGAGGCTTCCATATGGAAGCATAGCCTCCTCTGGGACCTGGAGGGCCTAGGCTGCAGGCTGGGCCTCAGGGGCTTAACATATGTCAGCGACTTAATGCAACAGGACAGAAGCTCAAAACCCGGGCTCCTGATTGGGGGTTGGGGGATGACCTTGCAATGTGTCATTCAGCCCCACAGTTTTCCCGTCTTGTGGGCTCCCTCTCATCTAAAGACTAGGTCTCTGCATTCAGCCTTCCAGTGGGGAAAAGAGATAGAGCATGTGTGGGGCAGGGTTTTATGGGCCAGGCCTGGAAGTGGCATACGTCACTTCTGCCCATGTTCCATGAGCTAAGGCTTGGTTACATAGACCCCGCTAAGTGCAAGAAAGGCTGGGCAATGTGGCCAGCTGCGTGTCCAACTCCACCTCCCCAGAGCATCCCGGGTCCCCCCATTTCTCTCCATCTTCACACATTTGGACTACACTAGCCTTCGAACTGGCCTCCACTCCTAGCCACCATCCCTTTTCCCCATGACAGCCAGAGGCTGTTTAAAAAATATAAATCAGATCATTGTGGTGGTGTTGCGTGTGTGTGTTTGTGTGTGTGTTTGTGTGCCTGTGTTTGTAATACAGCCTTTCCATGGCTTTCAATAAACCCACATAAGGGCTTGTAAGACCCTGTGTGAAGTTGCCTCTTTGTCTTCCTTCTGCTCGGCCAAAGTATCTGCATCCCAATTCTCTGGCTCCAGCGACGCTGGCTTCCCTGCAGTTCTGGCTGCCAAGCCATGCTCAGTTCTGTTTTTAAGCACCACCTTAGGTGGTGGGGTTCACCTTCCCCATGAAACTATCCCCTTTCCTTCTTTATCACTCTTGTCTTAAATTAGTTTTTTGTTTGTTTGTTTGTTAGCTGGCCCTCCTTACTAGGACTTCACCTTTACTTACAACAGGAATGTTGTTTGCACCAGTAGGTGCTTGGTAAATATTTGTCTGAGGATTGACTGGCTGAAAGAAGGAAGGAGGGAAGGAAGGAAGGAGAGAAGGAAGGAAGGAAGGAATGAAAGGAAGGGAGGAAGGAAGGGAGGGAGGAAGGAAGGGAGGGAGGAAGGAAGGGAGGGAGGAAGGAAGGGAGGGAGGAAGGAAGGGAGGGAGGAAGGAAGGGAGGGAGGAAGGAAGGGAGGGAGGAGTGAAAGGAGGGGGAGAAGGAGGCGAGGGAGGGAGGAATGAATGAAAGTAAGAGAGGAAGGAAGGAAAGAAGGGAAGAAGGAAAGAAGGGAGGAAGGAAGGAATGGAAGGGAGGGAGGAAGGAATGGAAGGGAGGGAGGGAGGGAGGAATGAAGGAAGGAAGAAAGGAAGAAAAGAAGGAAGGAAGGAAGGAAGGAAGAAAAGAAGGAAGGAAGGAAGGAGGGAAGGAAGGAAGGAAGGAAGACTGGCACAAGGTCATAACATGAGTTAGCGGCGGGAACAGGATTTCTGCAGGCCCGGGGATTTGGACCTTCGCTTCAGATCTCACTATTCGCAGACACGTGAACCCCAGGCAGGCGCGTGGGAGGCGGACAGGGGAGCGGCTCTTTGGTCCCGGACACGTGGCGATCCCAGCCTCCAGGTGCCCGGCAGCCGCCCCGCCCCGCCCCGCCCCGCCCCGCCCCGCCCGTCACAACTCTGCCGCGTGGGGCCCTGGCTGGAGCGGGTGGAGCGCGCGGTCCGGGCACATGGAGCAGGTTGGGACCGGGGCGGGTACCGGGGCCGGGGCGGGTACCGGGTCCGGGGCGTCATGCGGAGGCCGAGCGTGCGCGCTGCGGGGCTGGTCCTGTGCACCTTCTGCTACCTGCTGGTGGGCGCCGCTGTCTTCGACGCGCTCGAGTCCGAGGTGGAGAGTGGCCGCCAGCGACTGCTGGTCCAGAAGCGGGGCGCGCTCCGAAGGAAGTTCGGCTTCTCGGCCGAGGACTACAGCGAGCTGGAGCGCCAGGCTGAGCCCCACCGCACCGGCTGCCAGTGGAAGTTCGCCGGCTCCTTCTACTTCGCCATCACCGTCATCACTACCATCGGTGAGCCGCCCGGAGCCTCCCTCGCCTCCCTCGCCTGCCCTCAGCCGTCCCTCGCCTCCCTTGGGTTTCGGTCCTCACCTCTGCCTCCGCTCTGCTGAATGGAGCTGTCAGCCCACGCAGGCAGGGACGGGAGGAATCAGTAAATCGAGTTTGCCAAGAGGCTGGGTGACCCGGAAGTGCTCAGAAAACGTCCAAGGGGCTTGGAGATAGATGAAGCGGGGCTCGGAGACCAAGAGGCTGGAGTTGCTTTTCCTTGCCTGGTTGCATCACACTTGCTGTGTGACCTTAGACAAGTTGCTCAACCTCTCTGAGCCAGAGTTTTCTCTTCTGTAAAATAGTGTCGCTAATTGGCCTTATCTCAGGGCTGTGGTGAGAGTTATTATCCAGGAGACAGACTATGCACAGACAGGGCCTGTGCTAAAACGACACATACAGAGCACTACAAAGAAAAGATAGATTTTTAATTATTGCAATTGTTGTTGTTACCCCATAAGAATGGGGACCTAGGCCGGGCGCGGTGGCTCAAGCCTGTAATCCCAGCACTTTGGGAGGCCGAGACGGGCGGATCACGAGGTCAGAAGATGGAGAGCATCCTGGCTAACACGGTGAAACCCCGTCTCTACTAAAAAATACAAAAAACTAGCCGGGCGAGGTGGCGGGCGCCTGTAGTCCCAGCTACTCGGGAGGCTGAGGCAGGAGAATGGTGTAAACCCAGGAGGCGGAGCTTGCAGTGCGCCACTGCACTCCAGCCTGGGCGACAGAGCCAGACTCCGTCTCAAAAAAAAAAAAAAAAAAAAAAAAAAGAATGGGGACCTAGTCTGTCTTAGGGACTGCTGTATGACTAGTGCCTAGCGTGCAGTAGATGATCAATAAATACTTGTTAAAGGAATGACTGATAACCACAGGCTCTGGACCTTGCCCTGGGGGATGCAGAGCAGTTCCTTTGGAGCATCTGGACCACCAGCTGTTGCCATGACTACCATCTGGCTGGTATCTGCTGAGCCTAAGCCTGGGGGAACAAGAAGGAGAGAAGTGGGCTCTGCAGGGTTCCAGGCTTGGTGCTGGCCACTCCCCAGGCTCCAGCTGTGAGCATCCAGGCACCCCTGTGGGGCTTGGATCACCAGCCTGAAAGCCAGTGCCTTGGGGAAAGTTTCTCCATAAGGCTCTTGCAAGTGAATGTGAGCTGTGGCTTTTGCAGTGGAGTTAAAAGCGTGAGTTCTGGAATCACAGAGACTGGATTTCGGTTCTCATCTCTGTTGCCACGTGCCTTCTCTGGCAATTGATTCTACCTGTCCAAGCCCTGGTTTCCCCAAAGGCAAAATGCAACTGTTCCTACCTCACTGGGTGGTTGCTGGTTTCAGGGAGGTCAAGCGTGTAACATGCTTGACATAGTGCCTGAGGCCAAGTAGGCACTATTCTTTAGTAATAATTTGTTATTTGCCAACATGGCCCCAGCTTTTATTCAGCTCTTTTGCCCCCTCCTATCCACATGGACACCCCTGCTTCCTATCTTGGTACAGCCTGAGACCCTCCTGGATACTGTGCCCACTGCTTTGGGATGCCATCAACCTGTTCTCTCTGCCTTGTCCACATTCTTTGGAGGCTTGCCAGGGTGTTTTGGCCTCTTATCCTGGTTCTTTATCTCTGAGGTACATCTGGGAGGCTGATATGAGAGACTCAAGTGGAAACAGGAGGAATTTTGCCTTTTCTGGCCACTTGGGGGCACCACTACCCTCTGTGGTCCAGTAGGCTTAAGCCAGCCTTGCAGAGAGCCAGGTGCCAGGCCCCAGGAATTTGGGCTTTGCCTGGATGGGAGAGAGGCACTGAAGCAATGGAAGATGCTTTTTAATAGCTCAGGCCCGTGGAGGGTGCTGGGTAATAGCTCTGGCCTGTGGAGGGTGCTGGGTAATAGCTCAGGCCCCTGGAGGGTGCTGGGTAATAGCTCAGGCCCCTGGAGGGTGCTGGGTAATAGCTCTGGCCCATGGAGGGTACTGGTTAATAGCTCAGGTCCATGGAGGGTACTGGTTAATAGCTCAGGCCCGTGGAGGGTACTGGTTAATAGCTCAGGCCTGTGGCCTTTGGGCAGTTTTGTCCCTCTGAACCTAGTTTTCTTATCTATAAAATGGGAATAAAAACATGTCATATAGTCATTGGGAGGGTTAAATCTGATAATCCATGCAGAGTACGTGGATTAGTTACTGTCATTATTAGTTATTAGCTTTATTCATTTCACTCTCTGCCAAAACCTGGCACAGTCCCGAACAGCTGGAAGCCTCTTACTCCTAAAGAAACTCCTCTGTTTCTCACTAGCACCCCCTTCAACTTGGTTGAGCTTCAGCTTTCATTGAGCATCTAGTCTGTCTCAAGCTCTGTGCAGGACCCTGGTGATGGGGACTACAGAGAGGTGACCACCTTCGTCCCTGCCCTCAAAGAGCTCAGTCTGGTGACGAGCAGGTCCCCTTTCTCCACAAAATAACAGAGAGGCAAAGTGATAGGGTTATGCAACAGAAATGTGGAAGTGGAGCCACAGGCCTTTAAATGGATGTAGTGCTGATATTTTGAATAAGTTATATATGCATACAGTACACACTTCACAGAGCACAAAAGGGTATGGAATGAAAAGGAATTCTCCCTCCCACCCTGTCTCTCAGCCCATAAATTCCCCTTCCTGGGTCAAATACAGTTACCAGTTTCTTGTGTGTCCTTCTAGATATATTCTCTGCCTATATATTCCTTTAAAACACACACACACATACATTGTATAGACGTTATACACACAGTTTTGTATCTTGCTTTTTTCACTTAATATATGTTGGTGGTGTTTTTATGTCAGTCTCTAAAGAGCTGCGTCCTCTTGTTTGTAGGGTTTCTCAGCCTTGGAACTACTGACATTTGGGGCTGTGGGGACTGTCCCGTGCATTGCAAGATGTTTAGCAGTGTCCCTTGCCTCTACTCTCTAGATGCCAGTAGCACACAAGACATCCCACTCCTCCCCCCCCATTTGTGACAACTGGAATGTCTCCAGATGTTGCCAAGTGTCCTCTCAAGGGCAAAACCACTCTCAATTGAGAACTGCTACTGTGTAGTATCCCATGGTTTGGATGGCACTATAATTTATTTAACCAGGCCCCTTTGGATGAACACTTACATTGTTTCTCATTTTCACTATGACCGACAGTGCTGCAATTATGACCCAAGTGCACACATATTTTTGCTCACGTGTGTATACTGAAGGGCTAACTTCCTAACTGTGGAACCACCTTGGTCAAAGGATTTGTATTTTTTGCTTTTTGGCAGGTAGGGCCAATCTGTTACAGGAGGCACATTCTTTTTGGGAAGATCCACCTGACTGTTCCTGGGGTACAGGCTCCTTTGAGAATACCATGAAAGCGACTGCTCCTCTTTCCAGGAAAAGACACACAATGAGATACCCATTCATTCCCCTGCAATGGTACGGTGTTCCAGGACTGAAGGTTGGCCAGTCGTGTTTAGATTCCCTATAGTAGTTGAAGGGACCCAGTAAGAATCCCCACGTCAGACAATCAGAACCAAAAGGTGTTTAGTGTGGGCAGGCTGAGCAGTGGAGGGGGAGGTAGTCAGGGGAAAAGGCATGTGGAGAGGACATGCTAGCTGGGGAAGCAGCTCGGCGTATAGCTGGAAAGTGGGGCAAGTTTTGCTTTTTTTTTTCATTAAAGCATAATTTACATACAGTAGAACTCACCATTTTCCTGTGTACACGCCTGACAAATGAATACCTGTCAGGTAACTGCAGCCGCGATCGAGACAGAACATTGCCATCAACCCCCAAAATTCTACCACGACTTCTGTAGTTAAGCCTGTCCCTAACCCCAGCTACTGGCAACCAACTATAGATCTGTTCTCTGTCGCCACAGTTTTGCCATTTCCAGAATGTCATTTACATGGAACCATGCGGTCTGTAGGCTTTGGAGCTTGTCTTCCCCCACGCAGCTGGAGACAGTTGAGATCCATCCTTCGTTGCCGCAAGTTACAGGAGTTCATTCAGTTGCTGGGAAGAATTGCAGTGTTTGGATGCCCCACGGGTTGTTTACTCATTCTCCAGTCGAGGGATACTTGGGTTGTCTGCAGTTTGGGGTGATGAATGACCTAGTTAGGACTAGTATTTGGAGATGCCCTTCCAGCCTCGGGGCCGGGGAGGGACGCCGAGCAGGCAGGCTGCGGGCGGGACTGTAGTCAACCGGAGCTGGGCGCTCACAGCCCTCCCCTCCGCTCTTTCTGCATAGGGTACGGCCACGCCGCGCCGGGTACGGACTCCGGCAAGGTCTTCTGTAAGTTCTACGTGCTCCTGGGCATCCCGCTGACGCTGGTCACTTTCCAGAGCCTGGGCGAACGGCTGAACGCGCTGGTGCGGCGCCTCCTGTTGGCTGCCAAGCGCTGCCTGGGCCTGCGGCGGCCACGCGTGTCCACGGAGAACCTGGTGGTGTCCGGGCTGCTGGCGTGCGCCGCCACCCTGGCCCTGGGGACCGTTGCCTTCGCGCACTTCGAGGGCTGGACCTTCTTCCACGCCTACTACTACTGCTTCATCACCCTCACCACTATCGGCTTCGGCGACTTCGTGGCGCTGCACAGCGGCGAAGTGCTGCAGAGGAAGCCCCCCTACGTGGCCTACAGCTTCCTCTACATCCTCCTGGGGCTCACGGTCATTAGCGCCTTCCTCAACCTCGTAGTCCTGCGCTTCCTTGCTGCCAGCGCCGACTGGCCCGAGCGCGCTGCCCGCCGACCCAGTCCGCGCCGCCCGGGGGCGCCCGAGAGCCGCGGCCCCTGGCTGCCCCGCCGCCCGGCCAGCTCCGGGGGCTCCGCCTCCGTCTCCGTCTCCTGCCACGTACACCAGCTGGAGAGACGCGCCCGCGACAACCTGGGCTTCTCGCCCCCCTCGAGCCCAGGGGTCGTGAGTGGTGGGCAGGCACCCAGGCTCGGGGCCCGGCGGAAGTCCATCTGACAACCCCACCCAGGCCGGGGTCGAATCTGGAACGGGAGGGTCTGGCTTCAGCTATCAGGGCACCCTCCCCAGGGATTGGAGACGGGTGAGGGGCCTCTAGGCCGTCTTCTCCCACGAGCAGTTTCTCATTACCGTCTGTGGCTAAGTCCCCTCCCTCCTCTCCAAAAATATATTACAGTCACATCATAAGCACAAAGCAGGCTCTAGGGTCACCCTGTAGGAGCAAATTCCTTGTAGTCCAAATTGTATGAGGGCGTGGCCACATCAGCACCCAGGAGAGGCTCTGCACAGGTCCACGTCACAGCCGACCCTCCAGAGCGACTCTTCTGTTGTGAAGAGGCTGGTTTTCTGAGTAACGGTTGAAACGTGCAACTTTCAACACTGGAATCTTCGCTGGAATTAGTGAGGTCAGACGCTCACATTACAAGAAGCATGGGGAACAAAGGTGGACCAAATGGGACCGTGTACAGTCCAGCGTGGACAAGTGGGTCAATCTCTGCGCTACACGATCTCATTCTCTGCGCGGTGTGTAGAGTGGAGTCAGCCCACGTGTGAACGGCGGCCTCTCTCCCCCGGACGGCTGATGCTCTGTCCCTGGCCAGCCCCCATTCAAGATGAGGGAGGCCTTGCTGTCACCCACCCGCCACGTACTGGGACCACTTGGACGCAGCAGAATGCCATGGGACGAGCTGTCTTCCGGGTCCCATCAATCACCAGCATTGTGACCTTGGAGAATCTCATTCTCTCCCAGGGCCTCAGTTTCCACATCTGTAAAATGGGTTCATCCAGAACCCTGCTCCCTCTTATGCATCTCTGGTGGGACTTTCTGGAACAGGCCCCTTCACCATAAGGGGGCAGAGACAAAGCCCGAGGTGTGGCATCCTGGCACCCCGTGGCACTCAAAGCCTCCAAACACCCACTTTCCTTGTCTTCCCAGATAGGGCTGTCTCAACACAAAGCATCAACCAGCCAGGTTAGAAAAGCCAAAAACTTTAATTTCAACATGAGCTACATGGTCATGAACACAATGCAACGCGACCCCACTCCAACCCAGGGGCCCCAGAAACCCTCCCTCCCTAAAGGCCTGGGCAGCTCCTGCTCCAAGAGAGGGAAATGAGGGAAAGGTGGGTGGATGGAGAGAGGCCCCCAGCCTAAGGACCTGGGCTCCTGCCTTCCCGCCACCTGCCCAGGACGCAGTCATAGAGTGAAAGGGCTTCAGAGGTGATGCCCACAGCCCTGGGTTTGGCTCCACTCTGACCTCCCTGAAGCACTGGGTTCAGTGGGCACCACTGGCCCACCTCACAGGCTCGGCGTCGGGTGAGCTTGTGGACGCTAATACTTTCCGTCCACTCTGAGGTGCTGCTCCAGACGTGGGGCCCTCCCAGAGGGCCTCGGCGACACCATGGGGGAACAGGGAGCGGGGCTCGGTCCCTGGGCCTGATACAGCGCTGCTGCTCAATAAATAAACGCAGGTAGCCTCGCCTGACGCAACAGCTGTGCCTCCAGAGGGGCTGGGACTTGGTGCTGTTTCTGACACGGAAATGCACCCAGGAGCTCCTGGCTGAAGGGAATTGGCTTGTGAAGTGCATAACCACCCCAAGAGCCATCTGCTCCACCTCTGGGTGTAAAAGAGTGAGCTCTGGGCTACTGGAGAACCGAGTTCCAGTCCTGCCCACCCACTAATACAGTGGGACTTTAGGTGAGCACATTCCCCTCCCAAGACCTCAGCTCCCTGCTTTGAAATGGGGAGGACAGCACAGGCCACCACCTACTCCCCAGGGGCTCTTGTGAGGGGAGAAGCACACACTCGAGGTAAAAGCATTCTGAAAACAAAGTCTGAAAAGCACAATAGGAAGGCCAGGTCTCATTGCATCTGAAGGTTTGCTGGCGACTTCCCTGAAATGAGGCGCCCACAGCTGCTCCCATTCCCTCACTGCCCCAGGCAGGAGCTGGTGTTTCCTAACTCGCCCACCAGTTGGTCCTGAAGAGGCGATGGCCCCTTCCCGGGGGCCTCCACCCAGGCATCAAGGTCTAGACCCAATCCTGTGTACCCTCAGTCAGCTGGGCCAGCCCCCCAGGAGAGCTAAGTCTCCCTGGCAACCCTCTCCCCCAGACCCAGGCCCAGGAAGTCACTGGCTTATAGAGGTGGAGCCCAGCAGGGCTATGCAGCCCAGGGCTTAGAGGCCAGGAATCCTTGTCCCAGCAGACATGCACTGGAGCAACGGTCTCCTGTTGCCTGAAGAACAATGGAGCCCCTAGTTCTTCCCCCTTTGCGCCCTTGCTGAGGGGTCTTGTGTGAGTCACTTCCTGTTTCTGGGCCTCAGTTTCCCAACCTCTCAGATGGGCTACAGCTTGTCCTGCCCATCTTTTGGGGGCCATTAGGCTTCAAAGAAAGAAGGGAGGAGGAGGTATGGGCAGTGGCAGCCCTACCTCATACTGCCCTGGCTCCAGCTCAGCCTCTATTGGGAGGAGGGGACCCAGGCTGGGGGTGTCACTGAACACACAGGTGACTCCAGGGGTGGCTTTTCCCCCCAAGCTAGGTCTTGATTTCCTTGTCTGTAAAATGGAAATGGACTAATGGTCCCAAAGGCCCTTCCCCTTTACTATGCAAAGGGGGTTCTGGAGAAGGAGAGTGGAGAGGGCTCCTTCCTTTCCATGGTATCCTGCATGTGATCTTGGCCTAGAGATTGAAAAGAGTCACCCCCTGGAGACCCCAGCCCCCCTATGGCCCCCAGTGCCACCATCTCTGCTCCTCTTCAAACAGTGCAGCCTGAGTCAGCAAGGGGTCAGGCAGTAGTGGGGACAGGATGGGCTTGAAGCTTCTCCAAAGCTAATGATGAAAATGTCAGTCTTCTCCCCAAACCCCCATTCCTTGGTGAGGACAGACTGTAGTTCCCACTCCCAATGGTCACAGCCCCTGGGAAGGGGGCACATGCTCACGATGATACAAAGAAACAGGGCTCCAGCCCCCAGCTGCTCCACCCCTCCAGGAGGTGAGCGGGATTTCACAGAACAAACAAGAAAATCATTGAGGGGGCCCTCACTGACCACCCCCAGGTGTTGTTATTGCTTCGGAGCTCTCTCTCTCTCTTTATAAAGGCTGTGCAGACACCAGGGGAAGGGCTCAGGCTGTCAGGGCCAAGCCCCTGCTCCCTCTGGTTGGGACAGCCAGGCTCTGCCCTGTTTTTGAAAAGCTACCCCTGAACAACCACAGCGGTGATGGCTGGAGAGAGAAGGCGCTCTCCTGGCTCAAAGTATTCCAATGGTGAGTAATAAACGAACAGCAGAGAAATCACACTGGTTAGAAAAACAAACAGGCAAGGGGCCAATTCTGTGCCTCGAATGCGAGTCCCTCCGGAGCCCTGCTCCTTCTGCCCCCAGCCTTGGGATTCCACCCACCACGGTCCCAGGAAGCTCTGAAGACTTCCTGGGTAAAGGGAGCATCTCCATCTCCCCTTCCCAGTGCAGGGTAAGCAGCTCTGTGGAGGTGATATACATCGACCAGAACTTTAAAGGATACCCAGGGCTTACACAGGCTAAGGGAAGGGAAGAATTTCCAGGTGGAAGGAGTTGCCTGGTGGGACTGGGACCGGGACTGGGAACAGGGTGGGACCAAAGGCAGCCTGGGTGTCCTCAGGGGAAAACACCACCCTCTGATGGAGGCCAGGCCCCCTCTGCCAAGGTCCTACAACCCTTAGGAGTGCCTCATAAAGAAAGTCAGTACGAAGAATAATAAATCAGAACAGCAGAGTCTAACAGGCAGCTCCAGCTATAACCCTACAGGGGACAGGGGAAGGAAGGGGGCGGAGGAGGAGGGGCTGGCCTCCTGTGAGCCAGGCTGCCCCATCTAGACCCAGGCCAGCGAGGAGACAGTGGTCTCCTGGAATGTACTTGAGTCTCCTCTCCACCCCCGGTCCTGGGACTCTGTAAGGACTATGCATGAGCTAAGAACAGGCCCCAGGGCTTGGAGCACTAACTCTACCTAGCTGGCCTGGACTATGCCCTACACAGCAGGGACTAGGTCAAGAGTGGCAGGCTTCTGGGTGCCTCCCAGGGGAGGTGGCAGAAATGTGCTTCTATAAAGAGGGGCCAGCCTCCATCCTCCCTTGCATGCAAAAGGGCTCCCGCAGGCCCCAGGGAGGGCTGGGCTGGGAAGGCAGCTACCCAGGCCTGCTGGAAAAGGAATCTCCCAGTTCTTACACTCATACATCTTCACTCTTCTCTCGTACCATCATCTTTCCTTCAGCCAAGGTAACTGAGGCCGGGGCAGTGGGTTCTGCCCTTAGTATAGGATGGTTTGTTTAAAAATACTAAAATAGGGGGGCTCTATTTGCCTCCCCAGCCCCCTGGCCTGGAGGCAGGGGGGGTAGACAAGATGACCTTTGACCTCATGCAACAAGGAGGGGTTCTCCAATTTGAGAAACCCTTATCTTGGCACCACCAATCCCAATCCCAACTTTCCTTAGCCTTCCCTCCAATACAGCACCCCCCAAATGCTCTCTAGGGTTGGGGTTCTGGAAACTCAGGTTCCACAGCTCCTCCACCAGAACACAGACGACAACATTCTTTCCAGTCCGCCAGCGGTTCCTAAACTAGCTTGTTGCAATCCCAGGGAGCGAGGCACCTGGGGGTCTGTACCAGACCCCCGGCACCTCCTCCTTTCCTTTGGTCCCTGCTGAACCCCAATTCCTAGAGCCACCAGAAAAGCGGCAGGCAGGAGGGGACGGACAGATGGACTCGGACAGGCTGCGGCAAAGCTCCTTCCACAGGCAGGCAGAGGGAAGCCCAAGCTCCGCTTCAAGTGGGGGCTCTGGGCCCCTGGGAGCTGGCTCCGGATCCTTGCAAAGCTGCCCCTTCATCTCTGGGGCAGGAGTAGCTGCCTGAACCCGGTGCCGCAGGAAAGACACTTGCTGGTAATTGGCACCATGGAAATGGCCGGCTGGGTTCTGGACTTGGCTCTGGGCAGCGAGCTTCCGAGGAGGCAAAAAGGGGGAGAAGTTGGACAGAGTTTGGGAAGGGAGAGTGGTCTGCTCTGCCACCTCAATCTTTCCTTTCTCCGGACTGTAGCCACATCCACCAGGTCAAGAACCGGCCAAGTCAAAAGTGTAGCCAATCCCGTTGGGAGAGGGAAGGTCTCAGGGGGTAGGAGGCAAAGAAGGGGTGAGGAGGGGCCCAAGGGGGGCAGGTCTCCCCATTCTGCTTCCCCACTATGGGGGAGAGCCCCGTCCTCCTGTTCAATGTGCCCCTGGGCCTGGGGTCCCAGGTCAGGGCTGGGTGGTCTCCAGGCCATCTTGGGGAGCCCCTCCCCATCCCAGCACTAAGAGCGCTCTCCGCAGGGCCCCACGGTGCTCTCGAGGGACAACTGGGATGCCTGCCGGAGCAGGGGGCCTGTGGCTGGGTCCACCATGGAGGAGGTGGGGAAGAGCTTGTACCAGCCCACGGCCAGGGTGGTCAAGTCCAGCTCCTCCAGTAGCACGCGAGCCACACCCATGAACTGCTTCCGCTCCATCCGCCCGTAGTTCCCCCACACGATCACCTGCGGGGCAAGAGACACAGTGGTTCAAACCCTGCCAGTGCCACTCACAGGCCAAGAACCAGAACCTGGGTCGCCCCCATGCCCAATCCATCTCAGTCCTGTGATTTCTACCTCCTTAAAATTGCAATTCCTCAACAGGCCCTTCTTATCACAGGCACCACACCAAGGCCCTGCCTCCAGAGGCTGGTGATGGTGATGGTGACGGTGATGATGGCAATGGGTAGAACACTTGCTGTAGGCAAAACTGCAAATACTTTTCCTGCACACAGCACACATTCCACTGGCACCAGAATGTTATCAGGTAGGTACCGTTAGGGTCCCCACTTTATGGATGAAGAAACTGAGGGTCAGAAGGGAACTTGTTCAAAGTTGCACAGCAAGTTGTAGAGCTCAGTTCAGCCACAGTGAACTGAGGGCCTCACCTATTTCCTCCAGGCGAGGCCCTCCAGAGACACCCCCCGCCAGGGGTGCCCGCCTGTCATTCTGGTCCTGTGCATGTGTGCTCGTGCACACACACGTGAGCGCACTAATGCCCCTCACCTGGAGGACTTTGCCCTGGGGACTCTCGGGAAACAGCAGCACCTGGTTATACAATGGGTCCAGCGACTTGCGAGCGACTTTGGTCTTCTTCTTGGCAATGCAGACGCCATTCTCTAGCAGGTAGGCCTTGATATAGGCCGCTGGGGACAGAGGCCAGCAGGGGTGAGTTCTAGTTGGCCCTCAAATGGTGGGCAAAGGGTGCAACAGAGGGAGGCTGCCCACCCTCTGCTGGAGATAGGTGTGCCCCCATGGGGTCTGGGGAGGACGCACCAGGACACATGGGGGGTGGGCATTTGGGGGCAGCAGGTACAGCGGGGCTTGGGTGCAGCCTGCCCCACCTTCTCTGGTGGTCCTCACTGTCTCCCCTTCCTTTGCTCACTCGCTCACCTGTTTCCTCCCTCAGTCCGTGACGTGCCCACCCTCTCCCTGGCTTATGCGTCCATCTGCGGACCCACTCACTCACCAAGCCTGAGCACCTACTGCAGGCCACACTCACTCACTCACCAAGCCTGAGCACCTACTGCAGGCCAAAAACTGCTAGGCACTGGGGTATAACGATAAGCAGGAAAGATGGTTCCTGCCTTCCAGGAGCTCTTCCCACTGGGCACCATGTGTCCAGTGGAGGAGAGGAACAAGGTCAACAGACAATCTCAACTGGCTCCCCAAACAAACCCTAAACTACCAGTTCCACATATTAGAGTTGGGACGGGGGTCCCCACAGTTGGGCCCAATTTTCTCTCTTCAAGGCCCTCGGTACCCATCAGGATATCCTCCCTGACCTCCACCCCAACCCTGCAGGGGAGGGTAGGCCCCAGACCTGGCAGTGTCTTGGAGCCTGGCTTGGCTGTCAGTCCCCGGGCCTGGATAATGTCCACTTCCAGCTGACCATTCCGCTCCTGCAAGCCAATCTCCACATCCCCTGCAAGAGGCACCAAGAGATGAGACTGGGAAATGGCTCAGAAGCTCAAGCTGGGACTCAGCTCTTCCCCTCTACTTAGAGCTGAAACCCCCTTCCCCTGCTCCCAGCCCAGGATAAGACCAGAACCAACTCCCACCAAGTGCCTAGGCTCTGCTGAGGGCTTGAGAGTGTGCCCTGGGCCCTAGGTGGCATGTGCAGAAGATGGATCAACACGCAGAGGGGAAGGAGGGAGAGATGCTGGGCTTCCGGTGTGACCCCCCACCTCCCATAGTCCATTTGAAACCAGCCTTGGGGCACTCACCCATGGGTGTAGTGGCCAGCGTCTGGCGGCCCACAAACTGTGCTGGCCCCATGCTTCCCAGAAAGTCACTGAACTGGGCATCCGATGCCAGGCAAACTCCTCCATAGTTAAGGCTGTGAGAGGAAAAGATGAGACAAAGCACACGTTCCCAGTGGTTGACTGACAACTCTGGACTCAGGCAGTAAACCTCCATGAAATGGATATGCTGAGACTTCCCTCTTGGGATGGAGATAAGGTTTACCCAGTATCTGGCTCATGTGGTTTAGTGCCTTGATACTCAAAATGTGGTTCAGAGACCAACAGCATCAGCATCACCTGGGAACTAATTAGATCCATAGAACTGCAGCCCACTCCACCCCCAGCTGCTGAATCAGAATCTGAATTTTAATGCGAGCCACAGATGATGCCCTTGCACGTGAAAGTGTGAGCTGTACTGCAAGGGGCTCTGGACTCTGAGGGGTGCATTTCTTGCTGCTGCTTGGCCACCTAATATTCACTTCCCCTTCCTCTGGTAACAACATCTCAAATTTTCTTTGCGGAGCCCCCTCCCCATGGCACATGATCACAGTGGGGTGGAGGGAACAGCTCCTAAGACTGGGTCTCCAGCTCAGCCTGGCCAATCAGGGCATCCCTTCCCCTTGGCCAGTGATCGGCTCAGAGACAGGCATGTGGCCCAGTTCAACCAACAAGAATCAGGCCTGGAAGCTTTGTTGAACTATGGGAAGTGAGATGGTCTCTTTCCCACCAGACTTGAGCCTGAGATGCAGGACTGGAGCTTCTGGTGCTATGTGGCTACCATCTGGATCCCGAGAACAAAACCATCAAAATGACAGCATTGTGTGAGCTCCTGGATCAAGCTCTGCCTGAAGCAAGCTACTTCATCTTTTGGTTACATTAAGTCAATATCAACAGCAACAACAAAGATAATTTTATTATTTTGCTTAAGACAGCTTGAGTAAGTTCTCCCCACTCCCTTCACTTCTCTAAGTGTCTCTTTCCCATCTGTGCAATGGGAATAATAATGTTCCCATCTCTTAGGTCTGTTGTATTAAGTGCGATGAGGCACTAAGTACCATGCCTGATGTGCCCCTGTTATCCTGAGGACCACAGCACTTGCAAGGTTTTTTTTTTTGTTTTTTTGTTTTTTTGTTTTTGAGACAGTGTCTCACTCTGTTGCCCAGTCTGGAGTGCAGTGGCACAGTCTTGGCTCACTGCAGCTTCGAACTCCTGGGTTTAACCAATTCTCATGCCTCAGCCTCCCAAGTAGCTGGGAATACAGATGTTTATCACCACATCCAGCAAATTGTTGTGTTTTTAGTAGAGACAGAGTTTCATCACATTGGCCAGGCTGGTCTCGAACCCCTGGCCTCACGTGATCCACCCACCTCAACCTCCCAAAGTGCTGGGATTACAGGGGTGAGCCACCACACCTAGCCCAAGAGGTTGGCTTTTGATCTTTATCACCATCATTTAGGTAAGAAACACATCTGCCGAGCAAAATGGTGACCCTATTCCCTGGCCAGAGCTGATGCATACAGAGTTAGAGGCTTAACCCAAGTCAGGCCAATCAAAACCTCTCTCTGGGAACTAAAAAACAGAATCCTGGAGACTAAAAGTCACAAGAATGGCCTGCCCTCATGCAAAACCCGTAAACTCTACTCGCTACCCAGTCCCAGCTGCCCAATTCTTCCCTGAGCCATGTGCGGTCCCCCCGTATTCTGTTTTTATTTAAGTTATCTGCAGAGCTAATGGCAGAATATTCAGCCTGAGTGCTTTTCCTTTTCCTGATTTCCTAATACCCCTGGCCTGCTTTCCCCATTCAGACAGTAGCCAGGGTGTCCTATGTTTGCTGCCTCAGAGAAGGAATGACCCAGCAGGAGGTAGACAGCAAGAGACTTGGGCTCCTGACTTTTCAGTTCCAAATCTAAGAAACAGACTTGAAAGAATAGGTACAAAACTAGGCTATCCTGCCCCGAAACAGACATATCCTCAGCCTGGGAGAGCCGAGGAAGTCAGGCAAGGAGGGAAGATTGCTGAGATGCTGCAGGATCCTTGAGGAAGGTCTGCAGTCCCCAGCTGGTGAGTGCTGAGGGAGACAGAAAACTCCAGATAGGCTGGGGGGATCTGAAAGCAGAGGAGACTTGCACCCACCCTGCTTATTGGGTGGAGCTAAGAAAAGGGCAGAACACTCTAGAGAAATGGCTGCTTGGGCATCTTGTCAAGTGAGCCCCTGGGAGATCTCTGAGGCTCGCTGTATGTCCCTCCACACCCTAAAGAGGAAAGTATGATCCAGGTGCACTGGACGGAAGGGCAGATTCAGTGTCCTGGTGGTCTGGGCATAGAGAAGTAGCTGAGACCGATGGGAAACAATGACCAGGGAGCAGACAGTAAGATCATGTTCCAGGAGACAGCAGAATGACAGATGACGACTGAGGAACACATACTCTGTGCCCAGTGTCTGAGCACCACAATAATAGCAGCCCATGCTACTGGACATGAGCCCTCACTGACATCCAGCTGGTACACCAGGTGTTATGGCCAGCGTCCATATGATCCATTCATTCATCCAACAAATGTTTACTGAGCACATACTATATACACTCTATTGTGTCCAGGCACTATTCTGGACACTTGGAACATGTCAGTGAACAGTGATTCCTGCCCTTGAGGTGCTTAGATTCTAGTGACATATTATACACAATTAATATCATAAACATTACAGTATGTCAGAAGGTGGTAAATGATAGAAATCTTAGGAATAAATACATAGAAAATTCATGTGGGCCGGCGGGTGGGGGTAGGGGGGATGTGGGTTGCAATACGAAATAGTGTGATTAGTAGCTGTGACCTGTGCTTCCGATTAAATACTTTAACGGTTACCCTGGGCCTGTTCTAGAAATTTACATGGCTTCTCTCTACATAAACTTCCCCAGGACACAGGCATAACCTTTGGGAAAATCCTGAACTAAGTGAGTCTAAGTTTTCAGCAAACAGAGGACACAGGGGGACTTGATACACAGATTAGCAACAGTGAACTCCCAGTGCTCACTAAATGCCACAAATGTCAAAGTGCTCTATACTTATTCATTCATTTCAGCCTCACAACAACCCTATGAGGTCAATACCATTACTGCGTCCATTTTATAGATGAGCTGGAGAGTTAAGAAACCTGCCCAAATCACACAGGTACTGCACGGCCCCACCCTATCCCTTGGCCCTCACTTCTATACCCTGAGGCTACCTGCTCTCATACCTGCCACTAGGTCTGAGGGCTTATTTTCTGGCTGTGAGAATTCTGAATCTTGCTGGGGGAGAAAATTCAGCCTGTGGCACAGGGCAGGCTGGAAGCACCTGAGGGTTCGTGCCCCAGAAGCAGCCCCCACCCAGTGACAAACTGGGAGTCTGCAGTGGGGATAATGCAGGTGAATGTTCGCCTAGCCTCCCAAGGCTCCCCAGTGGGCCTGAGCTCCAGCTGCCCTTAGTGGTAGCAGGCCTGATGATGCAACTGTTATTAGCTCCTCTCCCTTCCCATCCCATTCCTTGCAGCTCCCACACTGGGGATTCCTGGGATGACCTGCCAAATATCCAATTTCCACTTGAATCTTTGAGTCAGGGTCTGCTCTGGAAGAAGCCAAACCAAGACAGAAGCTGAGTGGTATCTGAACCCAGAGAGTCAGGCTTCCAAGTCTATTATCTTTTTTTTTTTTTTTTTTTTGAGACGGAGTCTCGCTCTGTCGCCCAGGCTGGAGTGCAGTGGCTGGATCTCAGCTCACTGCAAGCTCCGCCTCCCGGGTTCACACCATTCTCCTGCCTTAGCCTCCCGAGTAGCTG